>NC_140701.1:33568042-34168042 GCF_054131305.1 Coturnix japonica
ATATTATTTATTCATCAGTGGACAGACTGATTCCAGAGGCATGGCTTTGAGTTGCGGAATCAAACTCTATAACCCAGAGTTAGGTTATAAAGTAGGAATATGTTTATCAGGCACCTGGTGTAAGGGGATCATTCTTATCTTGCATACCTGCAAGCAGAAGTGTTATATATTTGAAAGCCAAACAGATACATATCCAACAAATTTCCTGGAACTCATCTTCATATTCATTATTTTCCTGAAACTCATTTACATTCTGCCTGAGTGCACCAGGGGACGGACACATGTGTGGGACATTTGGGTCAGGGGTACTCGGTGCGTGTGTCTGTTCTGTGTGCTCTGAGCTGTGGATGTCCAGAATGTAGGGGGCTAGCCTAGCTGGTTTGCCATTCAATCAACGCAGGTCTTTAGCATCGTGGCAACATTTGGTGACCCCAATTTGATACAACTGAGTGCACACTCGTGGTGAGAGAAGGCTGCTCATTATGGCTTCATTGAAGCGAGTGGTGAGTATGCTAACAGGGACAGGGCAGAATGTGGACTATCCAGTCCATGAAAAGGAACTGAAGCCGCTAATACACTGGATGATGAAGAAGCGGTTTGGCTCAACCCCTGGGGAATGCATTAGAAAAGGTAATTTAGAGAAGGCGGGAGGATAACTATTCCAGAACTATTCTTGCACTGGTAGTAAAGAAGCAGCAAATCTGCTTCCAGCCTTTGGGTCATTGCAATGTCTTTTTTCCTGGGCGGAGGAATCACAGCAGCTATGGAAAGCAGTGTATGACTGCTTGTCTAATAAGGTTTGTCCCAAGTCTGAGTCTGACAACCTTGCCACTCCCTCAGACGCGGCACTGGACAAGGGGAATCAGATGGAGCCTGTGGCTGGTGAAATACCAAATACCGATGCCAAAGCGACTTTAGATCAGGAACCATCAACAGGGGTGGGAGGGGAGGAGTCAAAGAAGTCGGACGAGAACAGTTCAAGAAGGGCTGTGGTGGTTGCTGTAACTTCAGCCTTAATGGATCCTAAGTCCCCTGTGGCACAAATTTTGATGAAACTGTCCAGCATTACGTCAAGGAGATCTGTGATCTGTTCAAGGCTTCCCCATATTCTAGCCTGAATAGAAGGATACATCTGCTTTTCATTTACTGTTATTGTTATAGGCTTAGCTAGGATAGCAGTGACTCGCTGACGCTTTGCATTGTCATTGTGTTTGCAGAATCAGACCAGATTGGACGGCCAGGGAGTCATATACTCCAGACAAAGATGTTTCAGTTCAAGACTAGATTTCTTAAATCCTGAAATACAATCTTCCATGAACTCCAGGGTAAGACCTCTACATTGCCTATCCTTGATTCTTTCACTTCTGCTCAACCATGTGGCATCTCCTTTCTGGAAAGAGTTGGCCACTCTGACTTCCCACCGGGAGAATGGCGTGATATGCCTGGCCTTATCACTGTAGGGGACCCTTTCTCACTCTGCTCATTTGGGGTTTCCCTCCTTGGGTATTTCTTGAAGCCAGGGAACTACAGCGCAAGACTTAATATCTCAGTTTTTACCTTCAATGTGTCGGTAAACAACACCTGACATGCCAGGACCCTTGGCGAGCCCTCATTTGCACCTACTCAGTGGCTGTGCCGTGCAACATGCCAGGGGCATTTTGAGTGCTGGTGGATGAGGAGGATGAGGAAGAGGAGGAACTTCAGAGGGTGCTGCTCCACCCTCCATTGGCCACTAACCAAGGTCACCGGGATTGCAGTAATGACTGAGGTTCTTAACACGCTCAAAAGGAATAGAACCTCCGACGGGGAAAAGAACACTACTACCACCCTGCAGTGAGTGAAGGATGCTTTGCAGAGGCTCTTAGAAAAGAAAGGGTACATCAGTCGCGACTTGTGGGGCAGCAAGCTGGGTATCTCTGACTTCTGGAATTGGTTGTGGTTTGGTGGTGTTCATGGCACTGTGCTCATGTGTCTGGAAATTGGCTCTGTGATCTTATGCTTTACACTAACTGTTATCTGGCTCATCCAAGGCCTCATCAGGAGGCAGGTGATGGCCGCACAGTACGTGCTGCTTGCAATCCAAGAGTCATAAGTGCCATAGTTGAAGCTGTGACGTGATTGATGCGTTTTGTCACAGAGTTCTCTCTAGAGCTCACTCCGTGACAGTGGAAATAAACCCGGGGAGAGAAGGGACAAAGTACATCCCTGCTCTAACAGCGTGGTACTGCACAGAGGCACGGCCCGGCCACGTGCGCTCCAAGAGAGTGGATGGTGAGGGAGATTGCGAATAGGAATTTCCCCCTAGGGAGGGAAAAAATGAAAAAAAAACAACGATCTGAGAACAAGCGGCATTTTAATGAACCCTGTGACACTAAACAGCAAAGAGAGAGTTTCAACAAGGAGAAAAAAAAGGCGAAATCTCACCGATAGGCTGTGGGAGGTGGGAAGTTCCAACCACGCTGTCTCCTGCAGGGAACCGGCTTAGACCCCAACCCCTTCCTGACCTTCCCTCCAGTGCCACTTCCCTCCCCCCATGCCCATTTAAGGTAGTCCACAGAAAAAGAAAAGAAAGAAAAACGTTGTCCCCTTAACTCCCATTATCCCACATGACATTCTGATGTGGAATAGCAATACCAACCAAATTACAAAACCACAACAGCGAGCTTTCCCGGCCTTGCTCACTAACCAGCCGAAGCCTGCCTTGCCATATGGATGTGATCCCTCCAGGCAGAAGCTCTGCTGTACGTACCCTCAGGGTCAGGAGGAGAGGCCTGTCAAGTCCAAGCCTTACCCGGCCGTGCTGCAGCCTGCTGGCCAGGCCATCCTTGTTGGGCCCCTTGGAGTCCATTTTGAGCTCCCACAGCGCACACGGGAGCCCTGCCTTTGGAAGCAACCTCTTCAGCCCTGCCGAATGTCTGTCATTGGTCGCAGCCAACACAAGTTCAAAAGGAGACGGTCCTGTTTAACTATAGATCCTTTTATGACTTAGTTATGCATTTAGCCGAACAAGGGAAGCCAGTTGATGTTATCCTTGAAGATTTCAGAAGAGCTTCTGAGACTATTTCTCACAGTACTCTTCTGTACAGAATGTACTGCATATGGCTAAACACAAACATAACGTGGTAGGTGAACAGCTGGTCAATAGGTCAGGCCCAAAGGATTGTAGTAATTGGGTTCCATCAGGCTGGTAGATGGTTGTTGTATTAGGCGAAATCGGACCCTCGGGATGTAACGTGATAGGCCCTCCCCTGCTGGGTCATGCATATGTAAAAAAGATAAAGATGAAACTGGATACCTATATAAGGGACCCTCACATTCCAATAAACGCCATTTTACCACTGATCATATTGGTGTAACAAACAGCTGTGACTTGGTCGGGGCCGTCGATACACATTCACAAAGGGACTTGACTTTCCAGGTTACCAGATCGAGGTAACAAATGGTGCCCCGTGTGAGGAAAGTCCTGGAGGTGAGTGTGCGACGGCTAAAACCGCGCTGACGGACGCGGTATCCACGGTTCGAGCCCGTGGAAGCACTCTCGGTGGGGTGCAAAGGGGAATGCAGCGCTGCGCCTATCCTACGGCCGATAGTTCGTAGAAGACCAGGAAGACTTTAGGTCTCTGGGTAAATGGATTCCGTTATTAGAGTAGTATTGCAACTTTGTAAAACCTACTATGGTAGGAAAGATACGCCTTCTAAGAAGGACATTGCGGCCGTCATTAGTTGTCTTGAAAAGGAGAGGGAGCTTTCCTCTCCTCGGGAGATTTTGGATCACAATAAGTGGGACTCTTTAACTTTTTCGCTCTGTGAGCGTGCAATGAATGAGCAGAAAGATGCTGAGATCAAAACGTGGGGGTTGGTGCTTGGGGCGCTGAAAGCGGCTTGGAAAGAAGGGAAGACTGATGCTCGGCTTGGGGCTGCTTTGGGAATTGGGTCGGGAGGCTTTTTCTCTTGCAGATGTGAGGATTTGAAAGACAAAGACAAGGTGGCGCGAGCCATCCCGACCGCACCCATCACTCCGGCTGAACAACAAGCAGACGGCCCTGTCCAGCGGCATTCCACACATTCCACATCCTTATCTCTTGACCCGCAGAAGCCTTCCTATGAGGCCCCATATCGGTATCCAAAGCAACCGGTGTCTTCTGCACTCCTTCGCCCATCCTTGGGGGTGGGGAAGGGGAGTGAGCAGGGGCGGGAGGATGGGTCCTTTCCTCGAGATGGGATGGGTTGTGGGTGTGGCTCTGCCCCGGGGGGCGGGGTGGATAGGCGTAACCAAGATGGAAGCCAATCCGCATCAGCGGGGGCGGAGGCGGAGGCGTTCCTAGTCATCATAACCCTTCCCCAAGAGGGTGGGCTGCTGGTCCGGCTCTACCTGGGGGGAGGGAGAGGGGAGAACAAGAGCGACCAAGTCTCGGATTGGTCAAAGATAAGGGAGGCATTCCTTTTTATCGTTAATTGGGGGTCCGGTCAGGGGGCCCCGGGCACGAGTGGAGTCTCTGAAGCTGAAACAAGACCAGCTGATGAGAGAGCCACGGGCAGTCGGAGTCGGTTAAACTGCTGTTAACAACTTTGAGAAGTCTTTTTCATCTATGTTTTTGTTTGTTGTGGTTGTGGATTGTGATTGATATCAGTCCTTGGATGTGTTAAAACTACATAATTTGGTTATGGCTTGAAGATTGGTGGTTTAAGTAACTTGTAACGTATCTTGGAATTTGGAAAGTTTTGTGTGTGCACCTCTTGGGGAAGTGAGAAAGTAATTTTTTGACGTTTGTGCTTCTCCAAGAAGTTTATTGCTTTTGAAAAACCTAGAAGTGTTTGTATATGAAAGTATAAATGCAAATGGTATATGGAACTGTTAATGTTATAGGGATGTGTAAACATGAATGCTATATGGAAGTGGAATTATTAATGTTACATGGAAGTGTAATTGAGGGTACGAGTAGTGGAATTGTGAAAAACAAAAAACAGCAAAAAGGTTACAAAAGAACAGTGAGTTAAAATATTGAATGTGATCTGCTCTAGCCAGAGAATTTTAAGTGCCAGCAAGAGAATGCAAACCCCCGCGCTGCCCCTCCTCCCTGGCCCCCCCCCCTCATCCTCCTCCGCTTGTGAAAGTAAACAAATCGTTACTTCTGAATGGGGTCAAAAGCAAAACATTAGAAGTATCTCTTGCTAGTCGGAGCAAGAATGTCTTCATTTTCTCCCAATAATATACACATTTAGGGAACTAGGGTAGGGTACTTGGACAAATTTATTTATGGAGCTTGGAAATTGTATGGAGGGGGAATTGTGGTGGTGGAGTTGGATGGAACGGTGGCAGCTTTACTAGAGCAGGACCTGAAGATCCCAGGATGAGTTTTGCCCCCAGTGGGCTGAACGCAGTGTGCACACAGCGGTGTTAAGATCTTTGTTTTCTGACAGTTACAGGTGCATCTCACTCTATACTGCATCAAGAATTATTACCCATAGATGATTTTTGTATCTATAGTAGGAGTAGGTCAACAAGAAAAAGCTTACCAATTAAAAGATAAAGGGGGGGGGGAGCTAAGGGTGAAGCAAGTAACAGTAGAAATAAGTAACTATAGCTGTAAATAACTTTTCTGAGTAGTTTGTATTGTAGAGAGATCTAATATAGTGGTTTGTTATGTTTTATGAGCAGGTGTTCCACCTGGGCTCTGTATCATGCACTGGCCATGCATATATGGAGTACGTGTGAAAAAACCCTGCACAGGAGAGAGTCTGTGATGGGTGAGAAAGACAAAGTGCACTTTGAAGCAGGGGACGCCCTGCAGGCACTGCCTATGGCATCCACCACTATTGTGTTCCTTCTCTCTCCTTTTGGTGGTTTGCCACCTCATAGTTATCGATAAGTAATAATACATTAGCTTAGAAATTTCCATTTATAGAATTGTCTAAAATGAATGCTGGAATGAGTGTGTATATGTCTACTCAAAAAATTATGACCTTACATGTAACCTTATGTTTAGCGCATTATCAGTCAAGGTTTTGATTGAGTGATGATGATTATGTTAACATTTAAGTCCCCTGCAGCTCAGCGACACTGGGCCACTGCCATCATGGTCCTTGGTGTGCTGCGACACATCAAGACAGACAATGGCTCGCGCTTCATCTCGTGATCTACTCAAGAATGGCTCGAGCATTGGGGAATATCTCACTCAACAGGAATCCCTGGGAATTCCCAGGGGCAAGCAATTGTGGAAAGGGCCAACCTCTCCTGAAGGACAAGATACGTGTCCTTGGGGAGGGGGAAGGTCACAGAGGTATGATCCCGGTAGCCCAGCAGGCGGAAGTATTGGCACAGCACATTATGCAATCAATCATTATGAACGAAGAGGTTATGGCACAGTAAAGGATAGAGAATCCAGAAAAATTTTATGGGTCCCGTCGAGAAAAATAAAACCTGATGCAGTGATCACCCAAAAGGGCGGTCTGGGAAAAACAGAAAACTAATCGAAATCTGAGTACTTTTCTTTCAGGCATGCTGTTTTACAGAATAGAGCTGCAATAGATTTCCTGCTGCTGGCTCAAGAGGCACAGGTGCAAGGACTTTGAATGAGAGAATGGAGTTCCAGCAGATATACGAGAAGCTTTGAGCAGAAGGATGAACTGTATAATATAACCAAAGATGCCTTGGGCATACTGTTTAGAACACCGCTAACATTGTTAGACATTGCACCACTTATCTCTGCATGCTTTTTAACCTGTATGCCTCACTTTATAGTTAATATGTGACAAAGTTTAAATTATATAAGTACTAACACTTTTATATGTTAGGATTAGGATCGGCGCTTGCGCTGTAACGGGGCATGGTTTTGTTAAGCATGGGGAGAGGGAAATGTTGTATTAGGCGAAATCGGACCCTCGGGATGTAACGTGATAGGCCCTCCCCTGCTGGGTCATGCATATGTAAAAAAGATAAAGATGAAACTGGATACCTATATAAGGGACCCTCACATTCCAATAAACGCCATTTTACCGCTGACCATATTGGTGTAACAAACAGCTGTGACTTGGTCGGGGCCGTCGATACACATTCACAAAGGGACTTGACTTTCCAGGTTACCAGATCGAGGTAACAGATGGTCACTATCAGGGGTCCCCAGGGCTCCATTATAGGGCCACTTCTCTTTCATGTTTTTGTGGATGACTTGCATTCAGGACTAGAAGATGTTCTGAGCAAGTTTGCTGATGTGACCAGATGAGGAGGTGCTGTTGCCTCCACTGAGGGTGGAGAGAACTTGCAGTGAGATGTGGACAAGTCAGAGAACTGGGTACCAGTTGGTACAAAGCACCAAGTGCATAAAGCATAACAAGAAAAAGTGTCTGCTTGTGCACCTGGCTAGGGGCAACCCTGGACATACACACTGGCTGGATATGGGACACATGAGAGATGTCTGACTGAAAAGAATTGGAGGTCCTGGTCAGAATCAAATTGAACATGATTCAGCAGTGTGCCCAGGCAGCCAGGAAAGCCAACAGTCCCCTGGAGCGCATCAAGCAATTTATTGCCATCTGGGTGAGGGAATGGATTGTCCCTGTGTGCACTGCACTGCTGCAGCATCACCTGGAGCAGTGGGTGCACTTCTGGGCAATGCAGAAAATAAAGGACATCAAATTATGGGAGGGTGTGCACAGGAGGGCACTGGAACTGAGAGATCTGAAGTTCAGAGTTTCATTGGGATTGACTGCTTGTTCAGACTGGGCCCTTCTCACATCCTACATCCTGTGATGAGACACAGGGCACACACGGGACATGAACTTGACAGCATCCTTGCACCACATGCAGAGCCTGGGATCTTCTGTCCCCATGTCTTTCATTAAACATCATACAGACTTCCGACTCACTGCTCCAGGAAGGATCCTTAGTCAAAATGAGGTCCTCCCTGCTAAGGTTCGGGGAATCAGGGCTTTCTGCTTCATAAGACAAAGGAGGGGTTTCTCAGCATCAGAGCCACCATGAAGAGTGAGCAAAGCCTCAAAATGGTGGTAAGGTAACACTTTGCTATAGAAAGGGGAACTTCACAGAAACCAAGACAAAGGGTAACTGTAGATAGTTTACATTTAAAAGGGCAGGGAAAAGGGGAATTACAGACACTTTGTCAAAAGAAAACCAGAGAAGAGGGCAATAAAGATAAGAAGAAACTGTCCGGAGACCTCTGACAAGAAGAAGGATTAGATACCCCCGGGCAAGATGATGCTGACATGGGAGAACGATAGCAGCAGATAACACCAAGAAGAAAACAGAAGAAGAATTTCACCCCAAAACAACGGCAAGGGTCGCAGGGAATGGGGTCAGGGGGAATGAGGGAATGGGGTTGTGAGGAATGGGGCCATAGGGAATGTAATGAATATGTAATCAAACTGAGGAGGAGACTATTGATTATGTATTAGCTTGACCTATATATGTAACACACTTTTCTCCTTACGGTGTGCAAGTTTGGTGGAGCTATCCCCCTTGCACCCGGGGCTGCGCAATGCTGGAATAAACATACCTGCTTTATAACCCCTCTTTGGATTATAGAGTTTGATTCCGCAAGTCAACCATTCCAGTACCTTTGCCTGACTGGAGTCATGGCTTCCAATTATCTTCTCTAACAAGTCCCTTGGGAAGCTTGCCTGTTAATGTTCCTCAGTGGGCCCATTAATGCTCCAAGAAACTTTACTGTTACTTCTGACTTTGTCTTGTTAAGTACTTTGTGCAAACATCTCTCTGCACTGGAGGCTGATGAACTCAGCATCAAATGCGCCCTGGGGCCCATTATAACCTAAAGAGTCTCCAGTGCCTTGTGCCTTCCTGTTCTCTTCTTCAGGTTTTCAGAACTTGTTCAGCAAAATGGAGAGAGCTTAAAGAGCAAGAATCCAAAATGCATTTATTGTCTATTTATTTATAGTTGGGTTTATACAAGAAGTTAAAGAAGCACTTTGCAACTGATGTCAATCCAAGATGTCCCAATGAGTTCTATTCTGTTTCTGTGTGGTCAAAGTTCCTCCTCAACCTCCCCACCCCTCTTCTACTCACATTGGCCCCATGGGACTTGCATCACTTTTCCTCACATCACTCTTCTCCTCTGCCGTCACCCACTCAGTGTTAAACCTCCTTTGTACCAACTCCCACTGGCTTTCCACAGAGAACCAGCTGCACACAGAAAAAGAAAGAATTCTCTTTATTTATGGCCAACAAACAGAAGGAAAGTTGATGCAATTGAATGAACAGTAAAATACAGTGATCAACTGCATGCTATATCCGAGCTGCTTCTATTGATGTTTATCTTTCATAGGGAATATTTGCACAGGAAATGAGTTAGAAACAGATAGGATGGGATAGATAGAATCACGGTGAAGGATTTGACAACAGACTTTGGGGAATGGAGCAAATTTCAGTAATCTCCCTGGGATAGATCAGCCAGGGATTTGGGAGGTATCAACTTAAAATTGAACAGGACTCGTATTTCACACATTGAGACAGGCTAACACATTCTTATTGATTTCTATCTTTATCTTCAACTCTTTTTTCACTTTTACTGACATTAATGAACATCTTACAGAATTCATGATTTTTTTAAAGCATGAAAAAAAACAGAGAAAAAGAAAAAAAATGAAAGAGAAAGAGAAGGAGAAGGCAAAGGAAAAGGAAAAAGAAAAGGAAAAGGAAAAGGAAAAGGAAGAGGAAAGAAAAAGAGGAAGAAATCCACATACAAAAAGAAAAAGAAAGAGAAAAATAAAAAATAAAAAATAAAAAAGGATAGATAGAATCACGGTGAAGGAGCTGACAACACAGTCCATCAGACTTTGGCGAGATGGAGCAAATTTGAGTCATCCCTCTAAAAGTCAGAAATCAGACAGATAATTGGGAGGTATCTGACTGAACAAAGAGCAAGGGATGGGGAAATCTGGCAGGCTGTGGCATGAGCGTGTGTCTAAATTGCCTGCTGAAAACATGACCTTAGCCACGGCCATTTATTTAGGAGAGCAGGAGACACCTGGAGGATGAGGGACATCAAATAGGCAGCAGGGAAGAGCAGCGGTGACGCCAGGATTTAGTCACAGGGCATTGGCACTAGCACCAGTGTCTGTGTCCCTGAACTGTATGGCATTCATGCCCAGCAAACACAGTTCTGAAAAACATCGTAGTTTCAGAAAAAGAATTAAAAAAGAAAAAAAAAAAAAAAAAAGACATCAAATCACCTCACAGATTCATATTTACAACTTAAAATGGGACAAGACTCATGAGAATTTCTCATGTTGAGAAGGGTAAACACATTTTCATTGATTTCGCTCATTGTCTTCAATTTTTTCTGTCAATTTTATTGACATTAATGAACATCTTTTAAGCTTACGGACTCAAATAAAAATATATATATATATATATATATAAAAATAAATAAATAAATAAAAGAGATAAATTTGCGTCTTGTACTTGGCCTGATGCCCCTTTGACCTTCACAGTTCCCGCCAGACCTTCATTGCCGGACAGTATGAGATCCAGCAGAGCACCTCTCCTATTTTGTTCCTCCATGGCTTGGTTAAGAATCTGCCATCTGTGCTCTCCACAGATCTGCTGGATGGCACATGCCCTGCTGTGCTGTCCCTGCTTTTGTTACTGCAGTGCAAAAGACTCCCAAAGGGGACTCAGGTTTGACAACATGAGACTCGCATCTGTCTGCAGAGGGCACCTTCCACTTGCTCTCCATGATCAAGAAGCCAGGAACAGACACTGTGGGAATCCTCTCTTTACCATTTCCATTAGCTCTGACCTGGCTGCTCTTCCATCCCCAGGCAGAGCTAAGTGCACTCTCACAGAGGGCAGTCACCCTTCCTTGAATCCTCGCCCATCCATCCTAAAGACTCTGTATCCCCCTTGCGCTACAGTGAAGTTGTGGAAGCCATTTAACTGTGTCCCTGTGGTCCTAACAGGAGCGCAGGTCTGCAGCTCATCTATGGTATCAGTGTGCAGAAGGTGGCACACAGACATTAGACCCATCATGGGTCTTGGAGTTGACTTAGCAGCACAGACGCACTTATGGCATGGCTTTCCCGAAGGCCCTGTGCTGCTCTTGTAGCTGCATGTGAATTCACCAGACAGCCGGTGCTATCCCTTCTCTGGCCCTCAGCTGATGCCCAGGAAGGAGGTGTCTATCTCAGGGATTTCCCACACGGTTTACAAACACTGGCACACATCAGGAGCAGCCCAGGCACCTTGGGCATTACCCAGTGTCTGTGTGTGAGCAGCTGCCTCCCAGATGAAGGACCAAGGACTCAGAGCAGGAGCTCACATGCAGGCAACTCCTTGTGCACTTCTGAACTGAACCAGAGGAATCCCAGCTCCTGTGGTTCTGTGGGGAGCTGTATCCCATTTCAGCTCCAGGATTTCTGACAAGGGATGAGACTCCTGCACTGCCTCAGCTGGATCACTGTCCTGCACAGAGAAAGTCCAAACCACCCCGTCCTTGTCTGGGTGCCCTTTGTGATTCATCAAACGAACTCTGGTAGTACTCGCTACATGTCTCCAATCAGTCACTGACCACTGGACATGTGGTGGTTAACTGAGCGGATTTCAAAGCAGAGACATGATGCTGTTGTCTTTCATGAGCTGTTGGCCATGAGGACCCAGGGACATGTCAGGAGAGATGACTTAGAAGGATAAAAATGACATCATCTGCTGCTTGCTTGTCCGGGCTTCTGGGACTCAGGGAGCTCATAAAACTGGGCAGAGCTGCACAGAGACAGCTGTGCTGAGGAGCAGCTCTTGTGCACAGCACAACCTGCAGGTGACAGAAAGAGAGGAGAGAAATTGGAGTGAGCTTACAAGATATGTACTGTGTGAGCGCACTGCGAGCTCTCTGAAGGAGCATTGCTCACAGACCACGACACGCTAAGTCTCATGCAGTAGGCAATGCAGCTGCTTTTAATTGATAGTTAACTAAATCTGGGACATTCCGTAGCAGATTGGCTACAGATAATGCATGTTCTTTACAGTGGAAAAAAGACTTCTGCTCCAGCTGAGGGCTTCTGTGCTGCAGCATAAGAGTTAGGGGGGGAGCTGCATGTCCCAGCACAGCTGCAGGCTGTGCAGCCGGGGCTGCAGGCGGGTGCCCAGTGACTTGCGGAATCAAACTCTATAATCCAGAGATGGGTTATAAAGCAGGTATGTTTATTCCAGCGTTGCGCAGCGCCGGGTGCAAGGGGGATAGCTCCTCCAAACTTGCACACCGTAAAGAGAAAAGTGTGTTACAGATATAGGTTAAGCTAATACATAATCAATAGTCTCCTCCTCAGTTTGATTACATATTCATTACATTCCCTATGGCCCCGTTCCCCGCGACCCCATTCCCTCATTCCCCCTGACCCCATTCCCCGCGACCCTTGCCGATGTTTTGGGGTGAAATTCTTCTTCTGTTTTCTTCTTGGTGTTATCTGCTGTTATTGTTCTCCCATGTCGGCATCATCTTGCCCGGGGGGGGGGGGGGATCTAATCCTTCTAGTCAGAGGTCTCCGGACAGTTTCTTCTTATCTTTATTGCTCTCTTCTCTGGCTTTATTTTGACTAAGTGTCTGCAATTCCCCCTTTCCCTGCACTTTTAAATGTACAGTTACCCTTTGTCTTGGTTTCTGTGAAGTTCCCCTTTCCCTTTCTATAGCAAAGTGTTACCTTACCACCATTTTGAGGCTTTGCTCACTCTTCAATTCCCCGCTTTTCTTTAATCTAGCAGGCTTTTACCTGCTAGATTCTTAATGGGTCTCAAAATAGGCTCCGCTCTCTACCTTTTTGTCTCAGCTCATGTCTCTTCCAAACCTCGTATTCCCTTCCAGTACCTTGGTACAGACACAAAAGACATCTTATAACAACACAAGTAAAACACACCAAGAGTAGCAAGGTGATGCAGGCTAAGAAAAGCTGTTTTAGTCATCCTAAATTTGGCAACTAGTAAGTTTATCCCATGATCCAGAGAAAACTATTCCCCAATCGGTGTTATCCCTGCCTACTCCATGTTGCAATGCATCTTTGGATAAACAGGATATCTCCTTTTGGATTGTCCATCAGGCATCTGCAGCAGCATCCTCAATTGTTTCTAAGGTTACAGAAATTTTCATACAGCGATACCCCCCTTTTCTTGGGAGTTCTGTGAACTCAATTTGCTGTTGTTGCCCTGGAAGGCCCTCTCCCATGAGGCCCACTTGTGCCCTGTTCCTGGTACTGGGACTGTACTTTGTAGTGTTGGTTTGCTCAATATATTCTCTTATCTTCCCTTATAACCAATTTCCATAAAATACTAAAGGGCATAATAATGTGTCCATTTGGGCATGCACACATCTGTCAGCTTGCTCTCTTCCTTTCTAAATTATTAATTGGACTCCTGTTCTCTTTAGAATATTTTACAGGTTTTGACTTGGCTTCAGAGATTTTAAGTTTACCGTCTGGAATTGAAGCCTTCTTCAACTGCCTGTTCTGCCATCTGATCTATCAGCTTATTTTCTGTTTCCTGTACAGTGTTACATTTCTGATGTCTTTTACAACATATAATAACCATTGGTAGATTTAAATCAGGCTGTTTTTCTTGTGTGTGAGCAATCCTTGCTCTTTTCAGATGGTACTATGAGCGTGTGGCACATATATAGCATCTGTCCATATGATTAAAGCTCTCGTCAAGGCAGTTATTTCAGCCTTCTGAGGGGAAGTCCCCACAGCTGGTGGCTGTGCTTCGATTACCTGGTCAGTAGCAGTTACTGCATGTCCTGCCTTACAGTCTCCTTGTCTCATAAAACTGCAGTTGCTGGTAAACCAGGCGTCTTCTGCATCTTCTAAGGGTTCGTCCTTCAGGTTCGACTGACCGGCTGGAATGTGCAGCTTCAGTTGTTTCAAAGCAGTCATGTAATAGTGGTTCTCCGGGAGTTCCGCTAAGGAAAGATACTGGGTTGACAATATTAGTCACAATTATTTCTACATCACCTTGCTCTACCAGGATGGCCTGGTATTTCAGGAATCTTTGGGGTGAGAGCCAATGAACTAATGTCCCCCTTTTGCCTCCAATACAGTAAACACTGTATGAGATATTAAAACTGGTGTCCTTTGGCCCAGTGTAGATTTATAGGCTTCTTGAATATTGAGCACTAGTGCAGCCACTGCCCTCAGGCACCATCCCTTACTCACTTCAAGCTGTTTGAGGTTTACCATCAGTCCGTAGCTGTGTATCCATGGTCAGCACCCTCCTGTCATTCCTGGGAACGTATGGAGTTCCTTGACAGTTTGCAGCTCAGGGGCTTAGCAGATGGCTTCTTTCTTGGCAGTCCTTAAGGTCCAAAGTCCAGCTGTAATTTCTGAGTTATTTGTGCTTTCTGTAAACCAAGAAACTCAGCAAACTCTCAGTCTATTGTACACAGTCCTTTTGTTGCTGTGGCATCCACATGCTCCAGTAAAGTTCCACCCTAGGATGGAGGATCCCAGGTCTCAGGCTCATGAGTTGACTAGTTCTCAAAAATCATTCAGCTGTTCTCACAACCCTGGGTAACACTGTCCAGGTTAACTGAGTCTCTTCTCCCTCTGTTAGGGTTTTCCTATTCAAAGGCAAATAACCTTAGGCTTCCTTTAGCCAAACCAGGCAGAAGAGACATCCCTCAAATCCAGAAGGTAAACTCCACCTATTCATTCCTTAACTTGGTTGATAAAGTGCATGGATTTTCCATCACTGAGTGTATCCATTCAACAATTCCATTACTTGTCCTCATGTCTTCTACCAAACTAAAGCACTTGTTATCCGAAAATTTAGCAAATTGGCAAAATTGGAGTTTTGTACTTGGATTCCCATTCAATTAGTAATTCAAACTCAAAAAATTATCTATTATTTCTTTTGTCCTTCTACAGTCACATATCCTCAAAGGGCACCACTTTACCCTGAGTGGGTGAGCTCTTGCTTTTAACTTGTATTTAGGGCTTAATTTTGGCCCTGATGCCCACACCCCTAAGTGTGTCTTAGTTGAGATTGCTGTGGCTCCTGGGGGTATAACATTGTTTTTCCCAGTTTGTGTTAATAGTCAGACTTACAATTCTTAATCAGCCAATATTGTTTGACCCTTAGCTCCAGTTTTATTAAATTTCTTGCCAGGGTAACCTGACAGGTACAAGAATTTCTGTATTCCTACTTGTTTTCTTAGCTTATATTTAATTAATTCCAAAAGTAAGCCTTTTCTTGTTGGGCAGTAGCACCTACTAATGTTACAAAACCATCTATGGGTAGTAAGAAGCTCCCATATCCATCAGAAAATGAACTAATTTATCCTGCTTCCTTAGCTGCAGTTTCATCGGTGTATCTGCTAGGGTTAACTTCCCAAGTTCTCATTGTTCAGTTCTGCAATCAGAGGCAATTCCTTCTCACTCAGCTTGGTCGGATTTCTCTACCAGTGTCCCACTGCATTTGCACACTGCTTTCATTCCAGCGGGGCAGAGCCCTCCCTGGGCTCTTCAAGCCTCCCTCCCCCCGCTTTCCTCGTGGGGGATCCCTGGGTCCTATGGCCCTACTCTAGCACCACAACAGAAACAGCTGTTATTATTCTCAATTCCCTGAACATCTCTGATTCTCAATCAGGTGTTTGTTTTGTTATTTGTTGTTGTTGTTGTTGTTTGTTTGTTTTCTTCTTATTGTACACCTCTCTTCAGACCTGACATCCCTGTTTTTATCTTTGCCTTCCTCAACTTTTGTCCTTCCCAAACTTTCTCACTTTCCAAACTCTAATCATTACATTTCACCTCCTCTCCAGAGCCATCCAGTGCTGCCCAGATTTCAGATTTCCCAGATCTCTGCACATGAAGGCTATTCTCACTTCCAGTGCCCTGTCCTCTCCACCTTCCCCTTTGCTGTTTACAGCAGCAGTCTCTGACCCTGGCTCCCTCTCCCACTCTGAGAGTTCTGATTGCAGGGGAACGGTGCGGGGGGGTTGTTCTCATGCCAGCACAGATAAACTCACTTTCTCTTTAACCCTTTTTCCTCTGTACACTATTCCACTATTTGTACCCTCATTTACACTTCCACGTACCCTCAACAATACTTCCGTATGACATTAACAACTACACTTTCTTATACCAGCCAAACAGTTTGTCCCATTCCCTTCAAAACCCACAAATCAAAAAACACAGTTCTTCAGTTTCCAAAAACACTCTTACTACCTTATAACTTTCCCATAGCAATCCATATTGTTCAGTTATACACCTCTCGCTACAGAGCCAGCACTGACTGACCCACCTTCCTTACACCTCTTCGCAGGCAGAACACAGTATCACATAAATGGCTTGATACTCATTCCACACAGACATCCCTCTATATGTTCATTGTCCCTATCCTCCAGCTTATACACCAACCACCATTGATTACAATATTTAATCAAGTTTTTCCGACTCAGGGTTTCTCTTGATTTCCCAGCAATATCTCGCCAGTGTGCCAGTATACACCCCAGGAGTGAGCGCGCAGGGACCTCTTTGCTCTGTGATTTTCCCATCGTAACTTAATATAAACCACCGTATTCTTTTATAAGTAAAACCACTTCTGACACAACAGCATTGTTATGACTTATGACCACATACTTTACAACAACCAGTAATTAATAATACAAAATAAACAAGTATTAAAACAAAGACAAACAAGTATTGGAGACAACTTTCGCTTCGTCCGTCCCCGGCCGTTTCCCTCGCGGGAGGACGGAACCGCAGGTCGGGACTCCACACTCGCCCCGCAGCTGTGCTGCGTCTCACTCACACCACACTCACACGACAAACAAATTCAAACAAAATTACATTTTCAAATATCATTTGTTAAGCTTAACCAAAGATGTTAAGAACACCGGTGCTAGTTGTTGACTTAGGTCACCTATATAGACAGCGCTGTACGATACTAATTATCCCAGGATTACCCAAATCACCCTGTACTAGAGAGCAGACAAGCTCTGCCCAATTAGCAATCACCTGAATGTGAGCAACAGCCCTTTTACCATGCGTACGACTTACTGGCCCCTTTGTAGGCACTCCCTAGGGAGTCCTAACCCAGCCGGCAACCTAACCTAACCCGTGAGCTCACATCCCTGGGGGGAGCACGCCGACTCCACTGTGCCCTGCGTAGGACGTCTCCTCACGACTTACGGGTCCCCCATTTCACATACCTGGTCCGCCGAGAGATGGTTCTTGTCTGCTCCTGCAGTGATCAGATGAGGGAGGGGAGTCCTTCCGAGAAATCTCGGGGCGCGCCAAAGGCGTCCCCCTTCTCAGCTGGTCCTGCAGCCGAACAGAGAGGGTCCCATCTGGGGTGCCAAATTGACTTGCGGAATCAAACTCTATAATCCAGAGATGGGTTATAAAGCAGGTATGTTTATTCCAGCGTTGCGCAGCGCCGGGTGCAAGGGGGATAGCTCCACCAAACTTGCACACCGTAAGGAGAAAAGTGTGTTACAGATATAGGTTAAGCTAATACATAATCAATAGTCTCCTCCTCAGTTTGATTACATATTCATTACATTCCCTATGGCTCCGTTCCCCGCAACCCCATTCCCTCATTCCCCCTGACCCCATTCCCCGCGACCCTTGCCGTTGTTTTGGGGTGAAATTCTTCTTCTGTTTTCTTCTTGGTGTTATCTGCTGGTACCATTCTCCCACGTAAGCATCGTCTTGCCCGGGGGTATCTAATCCTTCTTCTTGTCAGAGGTCTCTGGACAGTTTCTTCTTATCTTTATTGCCCTCTTCTCTGGTTTTCTTTTGACTAAGTGTCTGTAATTCCCCCTTTCCCTGCCCTTTTAAATGTAAACTATCTACAGTTACCCTTTGTCTTGGTTTCTGTTAAGTTCCCCTTTCCCTTTCTATAGCAAAGTGTTACCTTACCACCATTTTGAGGCTTTGCTCACTCTTCACCAGGGCTGTCCTGCAGAGTAGGGTCCCTGCTGTGCCCCTGGGGCTGTGTGCCGGATATGGGACTCTGCCGCCTGCCAGGCTCAGCACTCAGCCTGCCCGGTGAGCTGCCCAGGGCGCTCCAGGGAGATGTGGGGGGGGAAGGAGCCCCCCAGCAGGGCTTGTGCTGCCACAGCTGCTGCCTGGGGCAGGGGAATCGCAGCTCCACTGCACAACAGTATGTTATTGAAGGCCCTTGGCAAGAGCTGAGCCATGGCAGGGAGTTTCCATTTCCTGTTCTGAGGCAAAGAGAATTAGAGTCAGAAATCTAAAAGGGGCAATAAGAGTTCTGAGAATTTTTTGTCAATCAATTGCTTGTTTTGTGAACACTCACACATGATGTGCTTTCATTCTCCCCTTTCTCAAAGGATGGAACCAATTGTAATTATCATCATTTTCTGTAAGCATGAATAATTCACTTATCATACGAACAGGCAGCATTTTCTATCTGAAACTGAATGCCACAGAAGCTGGGGTAGGGGGCTCTAAGAGCACTTGGGGTAAAGTTATAAGACATGAAACAGATGAAAATATCCACGGAGAAGAGATAAGAAAAGAAGAGGAAGGTCAGATCACCATGAGCTGCTTCTGCTTAAGGAATGCTGAACAACATGAAATTAAATGCAAGTAATGGTGCTAAATGTACACTGTTGTAGGAGAATGAAAACATTTCATATTATAGCAGGAGGAGTGTCTCTGAGAATGGTATGGATTTGTCATTACCTTCTGCACTCTGAGCAGGACTCCAAGCCCAACAACAGCAGATGCCCAACAGCAGCTCCATCAGCGAGTTCCTCATGTTGCCGCTGGGAGACACAAGGCAGCTGCAGCTCCTGCACTTCTGGCTATTCCTGGGCATCTACCTGGCTGCCCTCCTAGGCAATGGCCTCATCAGCACAGCAGTAGCATGCGACCGCCGCCTGCACACCCCCATGTACTTCTTCCTCCCCAACCTGGCCCTCCTCGACCTGGGCTGCATCTCCACCACTCTCCCCAAAGCCATGGCCAACTCCCTCTGGGACACCAGGGCCATCTCCTACGCAGGATGTGCTGCACAGCTCTTTTTCCTTCTCTTCTTCATGTCAGCAGAGTATTCCCTTCTCACCATCATGTCCTATGACCGCTACGTTGCCATCTGCAAGCCCCTGGACCTTGATGGACAGCAGAGCTTGTGCCACCATGGCAGCAGCTGCCTGGGGCACTGGGGTTCTCAATTCCCTGCTGCACACTACCAACATATTTTCACTGCCTCTCTGCCAAGGGAATAATGTCAACCAGTTTTTCTGTGAAATCCCCCAGATCCTCAAGCTCTCCTGCTCAGAATCAAATCTCAGGGAAGTTGTGTATATCATTTTTAGTGCCAGTTTTGCCCTTGAGTGCTTTGTTTTCATAGTTGTTTCATATGTGCAGATCTTCCTTGCTGTGCTGAGGATGCCCTCTGAGCAGGGATGGCACAAAACCTTCTCCACGTGCCTTCCTCACCTGGCTGTGGTCTTCCTATTTCTCAGCACTGCCTTTTTTTCCAACCTGAAGCCCCTCTCCATTTCCTCCCCACTCCTGGATCTGGCAGTGGCACTTCTGTACGCAGTGGTTCCTCCAACACTGAACCCTATTATCTACAGCATGAGGAACAGGGAGATCAAGGAGGCTCTCAGGAAGGTGTTGCAATACACACTATTCCAGCTTCCATAAAATGCACAACTTTCTCACAGGATTCCCAGTGATGGTTCTTTATGTTTTATGCATCTTTGGTTGTTTGATTATGTGAGATATAGCAACATGCATAAAAAAAAAAAAATTTAAAAAAAATGGTATTTAACTTATAAATAAATATTAATTTCACTTCTTTCCTACCTACTTTCCATTTTCTCACTCCAGGAGCTCATGTAAACTTGTAAGCAGATTCCCTGAATATCTTGTAAGATACCTAAAAGTGTTTCAAAATAGACTTTTACTTAGCTTTTCTTTTATCCTTCTTTGACTGGATTTTGGAGGTACAGCGGCAGACAGCAGAACAACGAGCTCTTTCCATTTCTGATCTCTTTACACTGCCACAGTGTTCTCAAGCCCTGTCATTTGTGCAGTCCTGAAGGTCTTCTGTATCTCACGACAGTCCTGTTGCCTCTACAGCAGGAATCCATTGCTGCAGTCAGTAGCCCTCAATAAAGACGGCTGTGTCAGAGCTGGTCTCCTTGCTGGCACTGCCATAACAAGAGGGCCCCTTCAGAGCAGGTCCAAAGATCTGGAGGCCTCTTCCAAAGCTGGTGTAAGGAATATACCTCCGGAGCTGCTCCCTGAGAATACCTTGAGATCTTCTGGTGCTCTTCAGTGCGTGACCGGATCAGACTGAATAGTCCCAAGGAGATCAGTAAGCGTCTCAGGGCAGTGCTGTGGTTTAAGCTTTATGGGTTGAGACAAAGAGAAAAAGAAAAGGATAATAATTATGACAAATGTATTTATACATATATATTTAGTATATTTTCACACATATACAACACATGCAGTTGCAAACATATATGAACTAATCCCTATGTTTATCTGTTTGCAATTCCAGGACTAGTTGCAGGGTTTTAACAACCATAGGATTCAATGTAGGAACTGAAGTGACTGTCAGGCTGTTGCAGGAATTGCAGCAACTGCAGAGCTCATTGCCAGAGCTGGAATCACCGCACAACCTGGGATTGAAATTTTAGCAGCCACTGGGCTCATTGGAGGGGTTGGAGTGACCACAGGGCTGTACCTCCTGGCACAGTGCACCTCACATGGGAGGCATTTGTTTCATTTTCTTATCACAGTACTTGGAACAGCTACAGGACCTTTATCAAGAGTGACTGTAGAGCTCATTATGAGGGGTGGAGTGACAGCGGGATCTGTCCAGAGCATGGAGTAACTGCAGAACGTGTAGCAGAAAACCTTGGAGCTGCTGCAGGGTCTGTGCCATGGGTTGCAGAGGCTGCAGCACTGTCAGCAGATCCAGCTCTCTTCCCCTTGAAGATGGTGAAGAGTGTTGAACACAGCTCAGTAGGTGTGGGCCAGGCCCTGGCACACTGCAGTCATTTGTGCTTCTTTGGGATTACCAGAGCCACAGCAGACCTGCCCCCAATATTCTACCAGTTTCTCAGGATCCTGCAGTTGCTCAGAGACAAAGTTCCAAAGCCCTGGGGTGCCCACAATTGCAAGCAGCTTCCCAGATTGTCCCACATCCCCTGCCAAGCAGAGCCTTCTCACCTTGGGGCAGATCTCTCACTGATATACCTGAATAATTGTTTAACCTCAATCCTAGAATCATAGAATCACCAAGGTTAGAAAAGGCCTAAAAGATCATCCAGTCCAACCGTTCTCCTATTACCAATAGCTCCCACGAAACCATGTCCCTCAACATAACATCCAGTCGCTCCTTGAACACCTCCAGGGACAGGGACTCCACCACCTCCCTGGGAAGTCCATTCCAGAGCCTGACCAGCCTTTCTGAGAAGTAATACTTCCTAATTTCCTGCCTGAATTTCCCCTGCGGTAGCTTGAAGCCATTCCCTCTGGTCCTATCACTAATAACATGAGAGAAGAATCTGAACCCCAGCTCACCACAGCCTCCCTTCAGGAAGTTATAAAGAGAAATGAGGTCTCCCCTGAGCCTCCTCTTCTCCAGGCTGAACGTTCCCAGCTCCTTCAGCCTCTCCTCATACGGCCTGTACTCCAGACCCCTCACCAGCGTTGTTGCCCTCCTCTGAACACGTTCCAGGGCCTCCATGCCTTTCTTGCAGTGAGGGGTCCAAAACTGAACACAGTACTTGAGGTTCTGCCTCACCAGAGCTGAGTACAGGGGAACAATCACCTCTCTGCTCCTGCTGGCAACACTGTTTCTGACGCAAGCCAGGATGTCATTGGACTTCCTGGCCACCTGGGCACTGTCCTCTCACGTTCAGCCAAGCATCAATCAATACCCCCAGGTCCATTTCCTCTTCAGCAGTCTTCCTACCCAATCCTGTAGCGTTGCTTGTGGTTGTTTTAGCTGAAATGCAGAACGCAGCATTTGGTCTTGATGAACCTCATCCCATTGGCTTCAGCCCAGCTCTCCAGTCTGTCCAGATCCCTCTGTAGGGCCGAGCTACCCCCAGGCATATCCACACTCCAGGCCAATTTGTTGTCATCTGCGAACTTACTGAGGGTGCACTCAGTGCCCTCATCCAGGTCATCAATAAAGATGTTGAAGAGGACAGGCCCCAGCACCGACCCCTGGGAAACACCACTTGTGACCGGTCACCAGCTGGACTGAGCTCCATTCACCACCACTTTCTGAGCCTGGCCCTCCAGCCAGCTCCTTACCCAGCCAAGAGTGTACCCATCCAAGCCATGGGCTGCCAGCTTCTGCAGGAGAATATTGTGGGAGACAGTGTCAAAGGCTTTGCTGAAGTCTATGCAGACTACATCAACAGCCTTTCCCTCATCCAGCAGATGGTTCACTTGATAATGGAAAGAGAAAAGGTTGGTCATGCAGGACCTGCCCTCATGAACCCATCCTGGCTAGGCCTGATCCCCCATTAGTCCCGCAGATACCACGTGATCTCCCTCAAGACAATCTGCTCCATAACCTTCCCTGGAACCTAGGTCAGGCTAACAGGCCTGTAGTTCCCTGTATCCTCCTTACGACCTTTCTTGTAGATGGGAGTCACATTGGTGAGCCTCCAGACTTCTGGGAACTCACCAGTCAATAAGGAGCGCTGTTAGATAATTGAAAGCAGATTGGCTATCACCTCTGCCAGTTCCCTCAGCACTCTCGGGTAGATTTCATCCAGCCCCACGGACTTGTGGCAGTCCAGTTGGAGCCATAGGTCTCTGACCGTTTCTTCCAGAATCACAGGGGGTTTGTGCGCTCCCCAGCCGAGACTACCAGGTCAGAGAGAGGAGTACCCTGAGGATAACTGGTCTGACTTTTAAAGACAGATGTAAGGAAGGCATTCAGAACATCCGTCTTTTCGTTTACAAACTCCACGATGTTCAATCCGGTTTCCAGGCTGTCTTCCCAGATTGCCACACGTTTTTGGAAAGCTGAGTTAGTGTTCATTCTCATATTCATACTCACGTTCATGTTATCAATATCAGAGAATGTACTTCTCTCCATTCGTTCTATGCAGAAGTCTCCTTCAAAACCAGAGAATGCTGACTGGCAGGGTATATAGAAAGGTTTAGGAAAAATCTTAGAACCCTCAGTGATGTGGCATTTAACTCCTGAACATATGAGGCGCCCTAAGAAATTAAGTGAGTATTTGAGTCAGAGATGGTGCGGCTTACAGAGATCTAAGGAGGTAAACCTTATTTGTGGTTTGGCTTATGCTTACTGTGCTCTGTATAATACTATTCTGGAGAGAGAGAGTTTCCAAGCTAAGGTTCAAGTTGAAAAGGAAAATCACCAAGTCAACTCTAATCAGTCACAGGAGGCACCAGTAACGATATCAGTTGCTCCTGCGGAAGGCAAGAAATGGAAATGGGTGTCCATTCAACGGTTGAGGTTTAACAAAAGCAAGTGTAGAGTCTTGCACCTAGGAAGAAATAATTGCATGCACCAGTACAGGCTGGGGGAAGACCTGCTGGAGAGGAGCTCTGCAGAGAGGGACCTGAGCGTCCTGGTGGACAACAGGTTGGCACTGAGTCAGAAGTGTGCCCCTGTAGCCAAAAAGGCCAATGGCATTCTGGGTTGCATTAAAAAGAGCATGGCCAGCAGGTCACAGATCACAGAATCACAGAATCACAGAATGACCCGGGTTGGAAGGGACCTCAAGGATCATGTAGTTCCCACCCCCCTGCCTAGCAGGGCCACCAAACATGCACATTTACTAGATCAGGTTGCTCAGGGCCCTTTCCATCCTGGTCTTGAACACCTCCAAGGACGGGGCATCAACAACCTCCCTGGGCAGCCTGTTCCAGGGCCTAACCACTCTCCTAGTGAAGAACTTCCCCCTGACATCCAACCTAAATCTTCCCGCTTTCAACTTAAAACCATTTCCCTGTGTCCTGCTATTGTCAGCCTGTTCGAAGAGTTTACTCCCCTCCTGGATGTAAGTTCCCTTCAGGTATTGAAAGGCTGCAATGAGGTTGAAAGGTGCTCGTTAGGTTCACCTGAGCCCATCTTTCCAGCCTGTTGAGGTCCCTCTGAATGGCATCCCTTCCTTCCACCGTATCGACCGCACCACTCAGCTTGGTGTAGTCAGCAAACTTGCTGAGGGTGCACTCAATTCCCTCATTGATGTCATTAATAAAGATCTTAAAGAGCACTATTCCCAAGACAGACCCTTGGGGGACACAGCTCATTACTGGCCTCCACCTGGACATAGAGCCATTGTCCACCAGCGTCTGTCTGCGGCCTTTCAACCAATTGCTTATCCATCCAGTTGTCCACCCATCAAATCCACTTCCTTCCAATTTGGAGATGAGAATGTGATGGGGGACCGTGTCAAAGGCCTTACTCAGGTCCAGGTAAATGACATCGGTCGCCTTCCCTTCGTCCATCAACGCCTTCACTCCATCATAGAAGGCCACAAGGTTGTTTAAGCATGACCTGGTGAAGCCGTGCTGGCTGTCTCAGATCACATGCCCATTCTTTATCTGATCTAGCATGTTGTTCAGGAGGATCTGTTCCATCATCTTCCCAGGCACAGAGTTGAGACTCACCGGCCTGTAGTTCCCCGGGTCCTCTCTTCTCCCCTTCTTGTATATGGGAGTGTCGTGACCCTTCCTCCAGTCATCCTGGACCTCACCTGACTTCTCAAATATGATGGAGAACGGCTCGGCAACCACCTCAGCCAGCTCCTTCAGAACCCTGGGATGCACACCGTCTGGCCCCATAGACTTGTACTCATTCAGTCTAAGGAGGCACTCTTGGACTTGCTCTGCCTTACAGTGGGGAGGGATTTTCCTCCTTGGTCCCCACATAGAGGTATGGGGGTGCAGGGCTTAGGGATGTGAACAAGACTAGAATCCTGGCCACCAGTGAAGACCGAGGTGAAGAACTCATTCAGCAGCTCAGCTTTCTCTTCATCTGTTGAAGCCAATTCTCCTTTTAAATTTACTAAAGTAGGTACGCTCGATTTGGCCTGTCTCTTCTGGCCCATGTACCTGTAGAAGGTTTTCTTATTGTTTTTCACGTCCCTTGCCAAGTTCAGTTCTGCCTGCACCTTGGCTTCCCTGATCCCACGTCTGCAAGTCTGGACGGCATCCCTGTATTCTTCAATGCAGTTCATTTCTTCAAGAGATACATCGAGGGAGGTGATCCTCCCACTCTACTCTGCCCTGGCGAGACCTCATCTGGAATACTGTGTCAAGTTCTGAGCTCCCCAGTACAAAAAAGAAAGGGATCTCTTGGAAAGAGTCCAGCAGAGGGCCACTAGGATGGTGAAGGGCCTGGAGCATCTCCCCTATGAGGAGAGACTTAGGGAACTGGGTCTGTTTAGCCTTGAGAAAAGAAGGCTGAGAGGGGATTTGATCCAGGTTTATAAATACCTGAGGTGTGGGAGCCATAGTGGTGAGGCTGGTCTCTTTTCAGTAGTGCGTGGGGACAGGACTAGGGATAATGGGATGAAACTACAGCATAGGAAGTTCCGCAGAAATGTGTGCAAGAACTCCTTTACGGTGAGGGTGACGGAGCACTGGAACAGGCTGCACAGGGAGGTGGTGGAGTCTCCTTCTCTGGAGATATTTAAGACCCGCCTGGACGCCTTCCTGTGTGACATGGTGTAGGGAGCCTGCTTTGGCAGGGGGGTTGGACTCGATGATCTCTAGAGGTCCCTTCCAACCCCTACAATTCTGTGATTCTGTGATTCTGTGAATGGATACACCCAGTGGTGGCAAATCCATGCACTTTATTAACCCAGTTAAGGAATGAAAAGGTGGAGTTTTCCTTCTGGATTTGAAGGATGTCTCTTCTGCCTGGCTTGGCCAATACGGGGAGAAGCGACTCAGTTAACCAGGACAGTGTTACCCAGGGTTGTGAGAACAGCTTAATGATTTTTGAGAACTGGTCAACTCGTGAGCCTGAGATCTGGGATCCTCCATCCCAGGGTGGAACTTTACTGCAGCACGTGGATGCCACAGCAACAAAAGAGAACTGTGTAATGGACTGTGAGTTTGCTGAGTTTCTTGGTTTACAGAAAAGCACAAATAACTATAGTAGCAAGCGACATATTTGGGATATGGGATTACAGCTGGACTTTGAACCTTAAGGACTGCCAGGAAAGAAGCCATCTGCAAAACCCCTGAGCCGCAAATTGCCAAGGAACTCCATGCTTTCCCAGGAATGACAGGATGGTGCTGACTGTGGATACACAGCTATGGACTGATGGTAAAGCTCCAAACAGCTTGATAAAGTGAGTAAGGGATGGCCAGGGTGCATGAGGGCGGTGGCTGCACTGGTGCTTAATATTCAAGAAGCCTGTAAATGTACATTGGGCCAAAGGATACCAGTTTTAATATCTCATACAGTGTTTACTGTATTGGTGACAAAAAGGGGGACATTAGTTCATTGGTTCTCACCCCAAAGATTCCTGAAATACCAGGCCATCCTGGTAGAGCAGGGTGATGTATAAATAATGATAACTAATATTGTCAACCCAGTATCTTTCCTTAGCGGAACTCCCCTGGTGGAGAACCAGGATGACATGACTGCTTTGAAACAACCAAAGCTGCACATTCCAGCCAGTCAGTTGGACCTGGAGGACGAACCCTTAGAAGATGCAGAAGATGCCTGGTTTACCAGCAGCTGCAGTTTTGTGAGACAAGGAGACTGTAAGGCAGGACATGCAGTCACTGCTACTGACCAGGTAATCGAAGCACAACCACCAGCTGTGGGGATTTCCCCTCAGAAGGCTGAAATAACTGCCTTGACAAGAGCCTTAATCATATGGACAGATGCTAAATATGTGTTTGGGTGCCACACGGTCATAGTATCATCTGAAAAGAGCAAGGATTGCTCACACACAAGGAAAACAGCATGATGTAAATCTACCAATTGCTACTATATGTTGTAAAGGACATCAGAAATGTAACACTGTACAGGAAACAGAAAATACGATGATAGATCAGGTGGCAGAACAGGCAGTTGAAGAAGGCTTCAATTCCAGACGGTAAACTTAAAATCTCTGAAGCCAAGTCAAAACCTGTAAAATATTCTAAAGAAGACAGGAATCCAATTAATGATTTAGAAAGGAAGAGAGCATGCTGACAGATGGGTTCGCGCCCAGATGGACACAATGTTATGCCCTTTGATGTTTTATGGAAATTGGTTCTAAGAGAAGATGAGAGAATATATTGGGCAAACCAACACTACAAAGTACAATCCCAGTACCAGGAACAGGGCACAAGTGGGCCTCACGGGAAAGGGCCTTCCAGGGCAACAATGGCAAATTGACTTTAAAGAACTCCCAAGAAAAGGGGGGTATCGCTGTATGAAAATCTCTGTAACCTTAGAAACAATTGAGGATGCTGCAGCAGATGCCTGATGGACAATCCAAGAGGAGGTATCCTGTTTACCCAAAGTTGCATTGCAACATGGAGTAGGCAGGGATAACACCGATTCGGGAATAGTTTTCTCTGGACCATGGGATAAACTTACTAGTTGCCAAATTTAGGATGACTAAAACAGCTTTTCTTAGTCTGAATCACCTTGCTACTCTTGGTGTGTTTTACTTGTGTTGTTATAAGATGCTTTTTGTGTCTGTGCCAGGATTCCAGAAGGGAATATAGGGTATGGGAGAGGCATGAGCTGAGACAAAAGGTAGAGAGCAGGGCTTATTTCAGGACACGTCAAGAAAGAATAGAATAATCTAGCAGGTGGAAGCCCTGCTAGATTAAAGAAAAGGGGGGAATTGAATAGTGAAAAAGGACTCCATAGTAGATGAAAAGAGAACACTTTGCTACAGAAAGGGAAAAGAGGCTTGACTAAGGCAAAGGGTAGTTACAGATAGATAGTTTATGTTAAGGGGGTCAGAGAGAGGGGGAATTGCAGACGCTAAGTTTGAGAAAACAAGATAATGAAGGCCATGTAGATAAGGGTGGAACAGCCCGAGAACAGTGTGGTGATTAGATGTCCACAGAGCAAGCTGGAACCAGTTTGGGGGGTGCCCCTCCTGAAGGGTCAAAAGTTTACGACGAGGAAGATGATGAGCCTTCATCCCATGACCACCCCCACAACTCACTAGGCATGCGCAAGGGGGCAGGGACTGCATGCATGCTAATGGGGTCACAGGAACGTAATGAATATGTATCCAAATTCCTGCAAACTATTGATGATGTATTAGTTCAGCCTATATCTGTTGCACGCTTTCTCCTGACAGTGTGGAAGTGAGGTGGAGCTATCCCCCTTGCACCAGGGTGTATGCGCATCACTCATTAAAAATACCTGCTTTATAACTACTTTGTGGTTATGGAGTTTGATTCCGCAAGTCAGGCCCCTTACCACGAAATTGGGTACGGGAAAATGGGAAATGGTATGGAGATGGAAGCTGGGCTCATAGAATAAAAACAGAGCAATGGCTAAGATCTAAGGAGGAAAAATATATTTTACTAAGTATGATATCGGAATGCAAGATAACACAATATAGTACAAGATACTTGAATTTGAGGCTAATAAATCAAGTAAAATAAGTAAGAGAGAGAGGCTTCAAAGACCGAGAAGCCGTCGTAGAAATTGAAGGCACCATGGTTTGGAAGCACACCAAACTGGCACTAAAAATGATATACACAACTTCCCTGAGATTTGATTCTGAGCAGGAGAGCTTGAGGATCTGGGGGATTTCACAGAAAAACTGGTTGACATTATTCCCTTGGCAGAGAGGCAGTGAAAATATGTTGGTAGTGTGCAGCAGGGAATTGAGAACCCCAGTGCCCCAGGCAGCTGCTGCCATGGTGGCACAAGCTCTGCTGTTCATCAAGGTCCAGGGGCTTGCAGATGGCAACGTAGCGGTCATAGGACATGATGGTGAGAAGGGAATACTCTGCTGACATGAAGAAGAGAAGGAAAAAGAGCTGTGCAGCACATCCTGCGTAGGAGATGGCCCTGGTGTCCCAGAGGGAGTTGGCCATGGCTTTGGGGAGAGTGGTGGAGATGCAGCCCAGGTCGAGGAGGGCCAGGTTGGGGAGGAAGAAGTACATGGGGGTGTGCAGGCGGCGGTCGCATGCTACTGCTGTGCTGATGAGGCCATTGCCTAGGAGGGCAGCCAGGTAGATGCCCAGGAATAGCCAGAAGTGCAGGAGCTGCAGCTGCCTTGTGTCTCCCAGCGGCAACATGAGGAACTCGCTGATGGAGCTGCTGTTGGGCATCTGCTGTTGTTGGGCTTGGAGTCCTGCTCAGAGTGCAGAAGGTAATGACAAATCCATACCATTCTCAGAGACACTCCTCCTGCTATAATATGAAATGTTTTCATTCTCCTACAACAGTGTACATTTAGCACCATTACTTGCATTTAATTTCATGTTGTTCAGCATTCCTTAAGCAGAAGCAGCTCATGGTGATCTGACCTTCCTCTTCTTTTCTTATCTCTTCTCCGTGGATATTTTCATCTGTTTCATGTCTTATAACTTTACCCCAAGTGCTCTTAGAGCCCCCTACCCCAGCTTCTGTGGCATTCAGTTTCAGATAGAAAATGCTGCCTGTTCGTATGATAAATGAATTATTCATGCTTACAGAAAATGATGATAATTACAATTGGTTCCATCCTTTGAGAAAGGGGAGAATGAAAGCACATCATGTGTGAGTGTTCACAAAACAAGCAATTGATTGACAAAAAATTCTCAGAACTCTTATTGCCCCTTTTAGATTTCTGACTCTAATTCTCTTTGCCTCAGAACAGGAAATGGAAACTCCCTGCCATGGCTCAGCTCTTGCCAAGGGCCTTCCATAACATACTGTTGTGCAGTGGAGCTGCGATTCCTTTGCCCCAGGCAGCAGCTGTGGCAGCACAAGCCCTGCTGGGGGGCTCCTTCCCCCCCCACATCTCCCTGGAGCGCCCTGGGCAGCTCACCGGGCAGGCTGAGTGCTGAGCCTGGCAGGCGGCAGAGTCCCATACCCGGCACACAGCCCCAGGGGCACAGCAGGGACCCTACTCTGCAGGACAGCCCTGGGCACCCGCCTGCAGCCCCGGCTGCACAGCCTGCAGCTGTGCTGGGACATGCAGCTCCCCCCCTAACTCTTATGCTGCAGCACAGAAGCCCTCAGCTGGAGCAGAAGTCTTTTTTCCACTGTAAAGAACATGCATTATCTGTAGCCAATCTGCTACGGAATGTCCCAGATTTAGTTAACTATCAATTAAAAGCAGCTGCATTGCCTACTGCATGAGACTTAGCGTGTCGTGGTCTGTGAGCAATGCTCCTTCAGAGAGCTCGCAGTGCGCTCACACAGTACATATCTTGTAAGCTCACTCCAATTTCTCTCCTCTCTTTCTGTCACCTGCAGGTTGTGCTGTGCACAAGAGCTGCTCCTCAGCACAGCTGTCTCTGTGCAGCTCTGCCCAGTTTTATGAGCTCCCTGAGTCCCAGAAGCCCGGACAAGCAAGCAGCAGATGATGTCATTTTTATCCTTCTAAGTCATCTCTCCTGACATGTCCCTGGGTCCTCATGGCCAACAGCTCATGAAAGACAACAGCATCATGTCTCTGCTTTGAAATCCGCTCAATTAACCACCACACGTCCAGTGGTCAATGACTGATTGGAGACATATAGCGAGTACTACCAGAGTTCGTTTGATGAATCACAAAGGGCACCCAGACAAGGACGGGGTGGTTTGGACTTTCTCTGTGCAGGACAGTGATCCAGCTGAGGCAGTGCAGGAGTCTCATCCCTTGTCAGAAATCCTGGAGCTGAAATGGGATACAGCTCCCCACAGAACCACAGGAGCTGGGATTCCTCTGGTTCAGTTCAGAAGTGCACAAGGAGTTGCCTGCATGTGAGCTCCTGCTCTGAGTCCTTGGTCCTTCATCTGGGAGGCAGCTGCTCACACACAGACACTGGGTAATGCCCAAGGTGCCTGGGCTGCTCCTGATGTGTGCCAGTGTTTGTAAACCGTGTGGGAAATCCCTGAGATAGACACCTCCTTCCTGGGCATCAGCTGAGGGCCAGAGAAGGGATAGCACCGGCTGTCTGGTGAATTCACATGCAGCTACAAGAGCAGCACAGGGCCTTCGGGAAAGCCATGCCATAAGTGCGTCTGTGCTGCTAAGTCAACTCCAAGACCCATGATGGGTCTAATGTCTGTGTGCCACCTTCTGCACACTGATACCATAGATGAGCTGCAGACCTGCGCTCCTGTTAGGACCACAGGGACACAGTTAAATGGCTTCCACAACTTCACTGTAGCGCAAGGGGGATACAGAGTCTTTAGGATGGATGGGCGAGGATTCAAGGAAGGGTGACTGCCCTCTGTGAGAGTGCACTTAGCTCTGCCTGGGGATGGAAGAGCAGCCAGGTCAGAGCTAATGGAAATGGTAAAGAGAGGATTCCCACAGTGTCTGTTCCTGGCTTCTTGATCATGGAGAGCAAGTGGAAGGTGCCCTCTGCAGACAGATGCGAGTCTCATGTTGTCAAACCTGAGTCCCCTTTGGGAGTCTTTTGCACTGCAGTAACAACAGCAGGGACAGCACAGCAGGGCATGTGCCATCCAGCAGATCTGTGGAGAGCACAGATGGCAGATTCTTAACCAAGCCATGGAGGAACAAAATAGGAGAGGTGCTCTGCTGGATCTCATACTGTCCGGCAATGAAGGTCTGGCGGGAACTGTGAAGGTCAAAGGGGCATCAGGCCAAGTACAAGACGCAAATTTATCTCTTTTATTTATTTATTTATATATATATATATATATATATATATATTTTTATTTGAGTCCGTAAGCTTAAAAGATGTTCATTAATGTCAATAAAATTGACAGAAAAAATTGAAGACAATGAGCGAAATCAATGAAAATGTGTTTACCCTTCTCAACATGAGAAATTCTCATGAGTCTTGTCCCATTTTAAGTTGTAAATATGAATCTGTGAGGTGATTTGATGTCTTTTTTTTTTTTTTTCTTTTTTAATTCTTTTTCTGAAACTACGATGTTTTTCAGAACTGTGTTTGCTGGACATGAATGCCATACAGTTCAGGGACACAGACACTGGTGCTAGTGCCAATGCCCTGTGACTAAATCCTGGCGTCACCGCTGCTCTTCCCTGCTGCCTATTTGATGTCCCTCATCCTCCAGGTGTCTCCTGCTCTCCTAAATAAATGGCCGTGGCTAAGGTCATGTTTTCAGCAGGCAATTTAGACACACGCTCATGCCACAGCCTGCCAGATTTCCCCATCCCTTGCTCTTTGTTCAGTCAGATACCTCCCAATTATCTGTCTGATTTCTGACTTTTAGAGGGATGACTCAAATTTGCTCCATCTCGCCAAAGTCTGATGGACTGTGTTGTCAGCTCCTTCACCGTGATTCTATCTATCCTTTTTTATTTTTTATTTTTTATTTTTCTCTTTCTTTTTCTTTTTGTATGTGGATTTCTTCCTCTTTTTCTTTCCTCTTCCTTTTCCTTTTCCTTTTCCTTTTCTTTTTCCTTTTCCTTTGCCTTCTCCTTCTCTTTCTCTTTCATTTTTTTTCTTTTTCTCTGTTTTTTTTCATGCTTTAAAAAAATCATGAATTCTGTAAGATGTTCATTAATGTCAGTAAAAGTGAAAAAAGAGTTGAAGATAAAGATAGAAATCAATAAGAATGTGTTAGCCTGTCTCAATGTGTGAAATACGAGTCCTGTTCAATTTTAAGTTGATACCTCCCAAATCCCTGGCTGATCTATCCCAGGGAGATTACTGAAATTTGCTCCATTCCCCAAAGTCTGTTGTCAAATCCTTCACCGTGATTCTATCTATCCCATCCTATCTGTTTCTAACTCATTTCCTGTGCAAATATTCCCTATGAAAGATAAACATCAATAGAAGAAGCTCGGATATAGCATGCAGTTGATCACTGTATTTTACTGTTCATTCAATTGCATCAACTTTCCTTCTGTTTGTTGGCCATAAATAAAGAGAATTCTTTCTTTTTCTGTGTGCAGCTGGTTCTCTGTGGAAAGCCAGTGGGAGTTGGTACAAAGGAGGTTTAACACTGAGTGGGTGACGGCAGAGGAGAAGAGTGATGTGAGGAAAAGTGATGCAAGTCCCATGGGGCCAATGTGAGTAGAAGAGGGGTGGGGAGGTTGAGGAGGAACTTTGACCACACAGAAACAGAATAGAACTCATTGGGACATCTTGGATTGACATCAGTTGCAAAGTGCTTCTTTAACTTCTTGTATAAACCCAACTATAAATAAATAGACAATAAATGCATTTTGGATTCTTGCTCTTTAAGCTCTCTCCATTTTGCTGAACAAGTTCTGAAAACCTGAAGAAGAGAACAGGAAGGCACAAGGCACTGGAGACTCTTTAGGTTATAATGGGCCCCAGGGCGCATTTGATGCTGAGTTCATCAGCCTCCAGTGCAGAGAGATGTTTGCACAAAGTACTTAACAAGACAAAGTCAGAAGTAACAGTAAAGTTTCTTGGAGCATTAATGGGCCCACTGAGGAACATTAACAGGCAAGCTTCCCAAGGGACTTGTTAGAGAAGATAATTGGAAGCCATGACTCCAGTCAGGCAAAGGTACTGGAATGGTTGACTTGCGGAATCAAACTCTATAATCCAAAGAGGGGTTATAAAGCAGGTATGTTTATTCCAGCATTGCGCAGCCCCGGGTGCAAGGGGGATAGCTCCACCAAACTTGCACACCGTAAGGAGAAAAGTGTGTTACATATATAGGTCAAGCTAATACATAATCAATAGTCTCCTCCTCAGTTTGATTACATATTCATTACATTCCCTATGGCCCCATTCCTCACAACCCCATTCCCTCATTCCCCCTGACCCCATTCCCTGCGACCCTTGCCGTTGTTTTGGGGTGAAATTCTTCTTCTGTTTTCTTCTTGGTGTTATCTGCTGCTATCGTTCTCCCATGTCAGCATCATCTTGCCCGGGGGTATCTAATCCTTCTTCTTGTCAGAGGTCTCCGGACAGTTTCTTCTTATCTTTATTGCCCTCTTCTCTGGTTTTCTTTTGACAAAGTGTCTGTAATTCCCCTTTTCCCTGCCCTTTTAAATGTAAACTATCTACAGTTACCCTTTGTCTTGGTTTCTGTGAAGTTCCCCTTTCTATAGCAAAGTGTTACCTTACCACCATTTTGAGGCTTTGCTCACTCTTCATGGTGGCTCTGATGCTGAGAAACCCCTCCTTTGTCTTATGAAGCAGAAAGCCCTGATTCCCCGAACCTTAGCAGGGAGGACCTCATTTTGACTAAGGATCCTTCCTGGAGCAGTGAGTCGGAAGTCTGTATGATGTTTAATGAAAGACATGGGGACAGAAGATCCCAGGCTCTGCATGTGGTGCAAGGATGCTGTCAAGTTCATGTCCCGTGTGTGCCCTGTGTCTCATCACAGGATGTAGGATGTGAGAAGGGCCCAGTCTGAACAAGCAGTCAATCCCAATGAAACTCTGAACTTCAGATCTCTCAGTTCCAGTGCCCTCCTGTGCACACCCTCCCATAATTTGATGTCCTTTATTTTCTGCATTGCCCAGAAGTGCACCCACTGCTCCAGGTGATGCTGCAGCAGTGCAGTGCACACAGGGACAATCCATTCCCTCACCCAGATGGCAATAAATTGCTTGATGCGCTCCAGGGGACTGTTGGCTTTCCTGGCTGCCTGGGCACACTGCTGAATCATGTTCAATTTGATTCTGACCAGGACCTCCAATTCTTTTCAGTCAGACATCTCTCATGTGTCCCATATCCAGCCAGTGTGTATGTCCAGGGTTGCCCCTAGCCAGGTGCACAAGCAGACACTTTTTCTTGTTATGCTTTATGCACTTGGTGCTTTGTACCAACTGGTACCCAGTTCTCTGACTTGTCCACATCTCACTGCAAGTTCTCTCCACCCTCAGTGGAGGCAACAGCACCTCCTCATCTGGTCACATCAGCAAACTTGCTCAGAACATCTTCTAGTCCTGAATGCAAGTCATCCACAAAAACATGAAAGAGAAGTGGCCCTATAATGGAGCCCTGGGGACCCCTGATAGTGACCATCTGTTACCTCGATCTGGTAACCTGGAAAGTCAAGTCCCTTTGTGAATGTGTATCGACGGCCCCGACCAAGTCACAGCTGTTTGTTACACCAATATGGTCAGCGGTAAAATGGCGTTTATTGGAATGTGAGGGTCCCTTATATAGGTATCCAGTTTCATCTTTATCTTTTTTACATATGCATGACCCAGCAGGGGAGGGCCTATCACGTTACATCCCGAGGGTCCGATTTCGCCTAATACAACATTTCCCTCTCCCCATGCTTAACAAAACCATGCCCCGTTACAGCGCAAGCGCCGATCCTAATCCTAACATATAAAAGTGTTAGTACTTATATAATTTAAACTTTGTCACATATTAACTATAAAGTGAGGCATACAGGTTAAAAAGCATGCAGAGATAAGTGGTGCAATGTCTAACAATGTTAGCGGTGTTCTAAACAGTATGCCCAAGGCATCTTTGGTTATATTATACAGTTCATCCTTCTGCTCAAAGCTTCTCGTATATCTGCTGGAACTCCATTCTCTCATTCAAAGTCCTTGCACCTGTGCCTCTTGAGCCAGCAGCAGGAAATCTATTGCAGCTCTATTCTGTAAAACAGCATGCCTGAAAGAAAAGTACTCAGATTTCGATTAGTTTTCTGTTTTTCCCAGACCGCCCTTTTGGGTGATCACTGCATCAGGTTTTATTTTTCTCGACGGGACCCATAAAATTTTTCTGGATTCTCTATCCTTTACTGTGCCATAACCTCTTCGTTCATAATGATTGATTGCATAATGTGCTGTGCCAATACTTCCGCCTGCTGGGCTACCGGGATCATACCTCTGTGACCTTCCCCCTCCCCAAGGACACGTATCTTGTCCTTCAGGAGAGGTTGGCCCTTTCCACAATTGCTTGCCCCTGGGAATTCCCAGGGATTCCTGTTGAGTGAGATATTCCCCAATGCTCGAGCCATTCTTGAGTAGATCACGAGATGAAGCGCGAGCCATTGTCTGTCTTGATGTGTCGCAGCACACCAAGGACCATGATGGCAGTGGCCCAGTGTCGCTGAGCTGCAGGGGACTTAAATGTTAACATAATCATCATCACTCAATCAAAACCTTGACTGATAATGCGCTAAACATAAGGTTACATGTAAGGTCATAATTTTTTGAGTAGACATATACACACTCATTCCAGCATTCATTTTAGACAATTCTATAAATGGAAATTTCTAAGCTAATGTATTATTACTTATCGATAACTATGAGGTGGCAAACCACCAAAAGGAGAGAGAAGGAACACAATAGTGGTGGATGCCATAGGCAGTGCCTGCAGGGCGTCCCCTGCTTCAAAGTGCACTTTGTCTTTCTCACCCATCACAGACTCTCTCCTGTGCAGGGTTTTTTCACACGTACTCCATATATGCATGGCCAGTGCATGATACAGAGCCCAGGTGGAACACCTGCTCATAAAACATAACAAACCACTATATTAGATCTCTCTACAATACAAACTACTCAGAAAAGTTATTTACAGCTATAGTTACTTATTTCTACTGTTACTTGCTTCACCCTTAGCTCCCCCCCCCTTTATCTTTTAATTGGTAAGCTTTTTCTTGTTGACCTACTCCTACTATAGATACAAAAATCATCTATGGGTAATAATTCTTGATGCAGTATAGAGTGAGATGCACCTGTAACTGTCAGAAAACAAAGATCTTAACACCGCTGTGTGCACACTGCGTTCAGCCCACTGGGGGCAAAACTCATCCTGGGATCTTCAGGTCCTGCTCTAGTAAAGCTGCCACCGTTCCATCCAACTCCACCACCACAATTCCCCCTCCATACAATTTCCAAGCTCCATAAATAAATTTGTCCAAGTACCCTACCCTAGTTCCCTAAATGTGTATATTATTGGGAGAAAATGAAGACATTCTTGCTCCGACTAGCAAGAGATACTTCTAATGTTTTGCTTTTGACCCCATTCAGAAGTAACGATTTGTTTACTTTCACAAGCGGAGGAGGATGGGGGGGGGGGGCAGTGAGGAGGGGCAGCGCGGGGGTTTGCATTCTCTTGCTGGCACTTAAAATTCTCTGGCTAGAGCAGATCACATTCAATATTTTAACTCACTGTTCTTTTGTAACCTTTTTGCTGTTTTTTGTTTTTCACAATTCCACTACTCGTACCCTCAATTACACTTCCATGTAACATTAATAATTCCACTTCCATATAGCATTCATGTTTACACATCCCTATAACATTAACAGTTCCATATACCATTTGCATTTATACTTTCATATACAAACACTTCTAGGTTTTTCAAAAGCAATAAACTTCTTGGAGAAGCACAAACGTCAAAAAATTACTTTCTCACTTCCCCAAGAGGTGCACACACAAAACTTTCCAAATTCCAAGATACGTTACAAGTTACTTAAACCACCAATCTTCAAGCCATAACCAAATTATGTAGTTTTAACACATCCAAGGACTGATATCAATCACAATCCACAACCACAACAAACAAAAACATAGATGAAAAAGACTTCTCAAAGTTGTTAACAGCAGTTTAACCGACTCCGACTGCCCGTGGCTCTCTCATCAGCTGGTCTTGTTTCAGCTTCAGAGACTCCACTCGTGCCCGGGGCCCCCTGACCGGACCCCCAATTAACGATAAAAAGGAATGCCTCCCTTATCTTTGACCAATCCGAGACTTGGTCGCTCTTGTTCTCCCCTCTCCCTCCCCCCAGGTAGAGCCGGACCAGCAGCCCACCCTCTTGGGGAAGGGTTATGATGACTAGGAACGCCTCCGCCTCCGCCCCCGCTGATGCGGATTGGCTTCCATCTTGGTTACGCCTATCCACCCCGCCCCCCGGGGCAGAGCCACACCCACAACCCATCCCATCTCGAGGAAAGGACCCATCCTCCCGCCCCTGCTCACTCCCCTTCCCCACCCCCAAGGATGGGCGAAGGAGTGCAGAAGACACCGGTTGCTTTGGATACCGATATGGGGCCTCATAGGAAGGCTTCTGCGGGTCAAGAGATAAGGATGTGGAATGTGTGGAATGCCGCTGGACAGGGCCGTCTGCTTGTTGTTCAGCCGGAGTGATGGGTGCGGTCGGGATGGCTCGCGCCACCTTGTCTTTGTCTTTCAAATCCTCACATCTGCAAGAGAAAAAGCCTCCCGACCCAATTCCCAAAGCAGCCCCAAGCCGAGCATCAGTCTTCCCTTCTTTCCAAGCCGCTTTCAGCGCCCCAAGCACCAACCCCCACGTTTTGATCTCAGCATCTTTCTGCTCATTCATTGCGCGCTCACAGAGCGAAAAAGTTAAAGAGTCCCACTTATTGTGATCCAAAATCTCCCGAGGAGAGGAAAGCTCCCTCTCCTTTTCAAGACAACTAATGACGGCCGCAATGTCCTTCTTAGAAGGCGTATCTTTCCTACCATAGTAGGTTTTACAAAGTTGCAATACTACTCTAATAACGGAATCCATTTACCCAGAGACCTAAAGTCTTCCTGGTCTTCTACGAACTATCGGCCGTAGGATAGGCGCAGCGCTGCATTCCCCTTTGCACCCCACCGAGAGTGCTTCCACGGGCTCGAACCGTGGATACCGCGTCCGTCAGCGCGGTTTTAGCCGTCGCACACTCACCTCCAGGACTTTCCTCACACGGGGCACCATTTGTTACCTCGATCTGGTAACCTGGAAAGTCAAGTCCCTTTGTGAATGTGTATCGACGGCCCCGACCAAGTCACAGCTGTTTGTTACACCAATATGATCAGTGGTAAAATGGCGTTTATTGGAATGTGAGGGTCCCTTATATAGGTATCCAGTTTCATCTTTATCTTTTTTACATATGCATGACCCAGCAGGGGAGGGCCTATCACGTTACATCCCGAGGGTCCGATTTCGCCTAATACAACAACCATCTACCAGCCTGATGGAACCCAATTACTACAATCCTTTGGGCCTGACCTATTGACCAGCTGTTCACCTACCACGTTATGTTTGTGTTTAGCCATATGCAGTACATTCTGTACAGAAGAGTACTGTGAGAAATAGTCTCAGAAGCTCTTCTGAAATCTTCAAGGATAACATCAACTGGCTTCCCTTGTTCGGCTAAATGCATAACTAAGTCATAAAAGGATCTATAGTTAAACAGGACCGTCTCCTTTTGAACTTGTGTTGGCTGCGACCAATGACAGACATTCGGCAGGGCTGAAGAGGTTGCTTCCAAATGCAGGGCTCCCGTGTGCTCTGTGGGAGCTCAAAATGGACTCCAAGGGGCCCAACAAGGATGGCCTGGCCAGCAGGCTGCAGCACGGCCGGGTAAGGCTTGGACTTGACAGGCCTCTCCTCCTGACCCTGAGGGTACGTACAGCAGAGCTTCTGCCTGGAGGGATCACATCCATATGGCAAGGCAGGCTTCGGCTGGTTAGTGAGCAAGGCTGGGAAAGCTCGCTGTTGTGGTTTTGTAATTTGGTTGGTATTGCTATTCCACATCAGAATGTCATGTGGGATAATGGGAGTTAAGGGGACAACGTTTTTCTTTCTTTTCTTTTTCTGTGGACTACCTTAAATGGGCATGGGGGGAGGGAAGTGGCACTGGAGGGAAGGTCAGGAAGGGGTTGGGGTCTAAGCCGGTTCCCTGCAGGAGACAGCGTGGTTGGAACTTCCCACCTCCCACAGCCTATCGGTGAGATTTCGCCTTTTTTTTCTCCTTGTTGAAACTCTCTCTTTGCTGTTTAGTGTCACAGGGTTCATTAAAATGCCGCTTGTTCTCAGATCGTTGTTTTTTTTTCATTTTTTCCCTCCCTAGGGGGAAATTCCTATTCGCAATCTCCCTCACCATCCACTCTCTTGGAGCGCACGTGGCCGGGCCGTGCCTCTGTGCAGTACCACGCTGTTAGAGCAGGGATGTACTTTGTCCCTTCTCTCCCCGGGTTTATTTCCACTGTCACGGAGTGAGCTCTAGAGAGAACTCTGTGACAAAACGCATCAATCACGTCACAGCTTCAACTATGGCACTTATGACTCTTGGATTGCAAGCAGCACGTACTGTGCGGCCATCACCTGCCTCCTGATGAGGCCTTGGATGAGCCAGATAACAGTTAGTGTAAAGCATAAGATCACAGAGCCAATTTCCAGACACATGAGCACAGTGCCATGAACACCACCAAACCACAACCAATTCCAGAAGTCAGAGATACCCAGCTTGCTGCCCCACAAGTCGCGACTGATGTACCCTTTCTTTTCTAAGAGCCTCTGCAAAGCATCCTTCACTCACTGCAGGGTGGTAGTAGTGTTCTTTTCCCCGTCGGAGGTTCTATTCCTTTTGAGCGTGTTAAGAACCTCAGTCATTACTGCAATCCCGGTGACCTTGGTTAGTGGCCAATGGAGGGTGGAGCAGAACCCTCTGAAGTTCCTCCTCTTCCTCATCCTCCTCATCCACCAGCACTCAAAATGCCCCTGGCATGTTGCACGGCACAGCCACTGAGTAGGTGCAAATGAGGGCTCGCCAAGGGTCCTGGCATGTCAGGTGTTGTTTACCGACACATTGAAGGTAAAAACTGAGATATTAAGTCTTGCGCTGTAGTTCCCTGGCTTCAAGAAATACCCAAGGAGGGAAACCCCAAATGAGCAGAGTGAGAAAGGGTCCCCTACAGTGATAAGGCCAGGCATATCACGCCATTCTCCCGGTGGGAAGTCAGAGTGGCCAACTCTTTCCAGAAAGGAGATGCCACATGGTTGAGCAGAAGTGAAAGAATCAAGGATAGGCAATGTAGAGGTCTTACCCTGGAGTTCATGGAAGATTGTATTTCAGGATTTAAGAAATCTAGTCTTGAACTGAAACATCTTTGTCTGGAGTATATGACTCCCTGGCCGTCCAATCTGGTCTGATTCTGCAAACACAATGACAATGCAAAGCGTCAGCGAGTCACTGCTATCCTAGCTAAGCCTATAACAATAACAGTAAATGAAAAGCAGATGTATCCTTCTATTCAGGCTAGAATATGGGGAAGCCTTGAACAGATCACAGATCTCCTTGACGTAATGCTGGACAGTTTCATCAAAATTTGTGCCACAGGGGACTTAGGATCCATTAAGGCTGAAGTTACAGCAACCACCACAGCCCTTCTTGAACTGTTCTCGTCCGACTTCTTTGACTCCTCCCCTCCCACCCCTGTTGATGGTTCCTGATCTAAAGTCGCTTTGGCATCGGTATTTGGTATTTCACCAGCCACAGGCTCCATCTGATTCCCCTTGTCCAGTGCCGCGTCTGAGGGAGTGGCAAGGTTGTCAGACTCAGACTTGGGACAAACCTTATTAGACAAGCAGTCATACACTGCTTTCCATAGCTGCTGTGATTCCTCCGCCCAGGAAAAAAGACATTGCAATGACCCAAAGGCTGGAAGCAGATTTGCTGCTTCTTTACTACCAGTGCAAGAATAGTTCTGGAATAGTTATCCTCCCGCCTTCTCTAAATTACCTTTTCTAATGCATTCCCCAGGGGTTGAGCCAAACCGCTTCTTCATCATCCAGTGTATTAGCGGCTTCAGTTCCTTTTCATGGACTGGATAGTCCACATTCTGCCCTGTCCCTGTTAGCATACTCACCACTCGCTTCAATGAAGCCATAATGAGCAGCCTTCTCTCACCACGAGTGTGCACTCAGTTGTATCAAATTGGGGTCACCAAATGTTGCCACGATGCTAAAGACCTGCGTTGATTGAATGGCAAACCAGCTAGGCTAGCCCCCTACATTCTGGACATCCACAGCTCAGAGCACACAGAACAGACACACGCACCGAGTACCCCTGACCCAAATGTCCCACACATGTGTCCGTCCCCTGGTGCACTCAGGCAGAATGTAAATGAGTTTCAGGAAAATAATGAATATGAAGATGAGTTCCAGGAAATTTGTTGGATATGTATCTGTTTGGCTTTCAAATATATAACACTTCTGCTTGCAGGTATGCAAGATAAGAATGATCCCCTTACACCAGGTGCCTGATAAACATATTCCTACTTTATAACCTAACTCTGGGTTATAGAGTTTGATTCCGCAACTCAAAGCCATGCCTCTGGAATCAGTCTGTCCACTGATGAATAAATAATATGTCATCCAAATGCATTCAGCAGAGATGAGCCTGCTGTCTATCAAGAGCTTTCAGCCATGGAGCCCCAGGGAAATCTCCAGGGGAAGCAGTGAGGAAGAGAAACTCAAATCCTCGAGTGTGCTGATCTGGGCTGGGCTCCTGGGATACAGGGAGCTCATACATGTGGGCAAAGCTGCAGAGAGACAGCTGTGCCCAGGAGCAGCTCTTGTGCACAGCACAGCCTGCATCTCCCAAATTTTTAGTATCAGCTTAATGTTTTGGTGCTTTGTTTTCAAAGTGGTGTCCTATGTGCAGATCTTCATTGCCGTGCTGAGGATGCCCTCTGAGCAGGGACGGCACAAAGCCTTCTCCACGTGCCTTCCTCACCTGGCCGTGGTCTCCCTCTTTCTCATCACTGCCTTTTTTGCCTACCTGAAGCTCCCTTCACTTTCCTCCCCACTCCTGGATCTGACAGTTGCACTTCTGTACTTAGTGGTTCCTCCAGCACTGAACCCTATTATCTAAAGCTTGAGGAACAGGGAGATCAAGCACGCTCTCAGCAGGGTGTTGCAATATGCACTATTCCAGGTTCCATAAAGTGCACATCTTCCTCACAAGATTCCCTGTGATGGTTCTTTATCTTTTATTCGTGTTTGTATTTTTGATTTTGTGTAATACTGTATTTTGCAAATACACCAGATTGGTGTATGCCCGCAGTTATTGGCCCCGACCAAGCGGTTGTTCAGACACGCAAGGGTTAGCGCACAGGCTTGAAGAACCATATGCCACCAGTGGTGCCCCTTGTGAGGCAAGACTGTTGTGTTTTATCCCCCTGTGTGGGTGCTATACTGGGGTAGACGGTGCACTGTATCACACTCGCACAACTAACAAAAGACAAAAGGCAAGGTGACTAGCTTCAACCAACAGCACCTTTATCTGCCAGCAACATTCCACTGCATGAGCTTGAATCCCCGCCCCATATCCTTGGCAGTCATTATACCCATTATTGTGTAACTCTACCTCTCCTGTTGGAGGGGGAAAGGGGGAAGAGAAAGGGGTGGAGCTCGTAAGGCCAGAAAGGGGTGGTTCTTCTGCCTCTGTAAGAGACCATGCTTTTTACATTACTGTCTCAAAGTTTGCTGAAATGGACAAGTTCAGGCAAGTCCTGGCCAAGGTTCCAGGGTTCCCTTTGTCTGAGACACACAGGAACCAAGGTTCGAGAAATCCCTTTGTTCAAGAGATGGACAAGTCCGGGAGCTATGAAAGGGAGATAAGATGCAGGTTAATGGCCCTAAAGTGGTCTTTTTGTGTGGGCCTATCTCAAGGAAGATGGCCATCTCCGAGGAATTCACATGACTCTGACCCAAGCCTTCCAGAAATGTCACGAAAGCTGGGAAGAAGAAGGATAAAAAGGGCACGTACAAACCCCGAATGGAGGTTTTCTGACACCAGATGCCTCACTACGGAAACAAGGAGGTTTTCTGTCATCAAATGCCTCTCTACATGAACGCCTGCATGCTGAAGAAGATGCCTGCATGCTGAAGAACCTTTTAGGTTTTCTAGGTATCTGACCTCAGATTCCTCCACCGTTGTCCTACTGCTGCCTACTGTCTCTTCTGAGATTGCTGCTCGAGACTCTGCTTCGTGAGACCTCGCTGCCCGAGACTCTGCTTCTTGAGACCTCGCTACGTTGACCACTTTCTCTGCGTTTCACCGATCTGCTGTTTGCGGCCTGCTACACTGCTGCTGCTCTCCCCTACGCTTGTTTTGCCCCAGACCAACGTTAACAACGTGCTACGGGACACTGCTGCATCCAGGAGGTGACTATTACCCGCTTTAACGTAATTCTTGCTCTTTTCTACCTTTTTCTATCGCCTACTTTCCCTTCCCATCACCCTAATTTTGATATTCGTCGCTCTCCCTTCCCCATCCCCTCAATTGTCTATCATTTCTAATAAACTGGTCGGATCAACATTTGAATGCTCTTCTTCTTAATCTCACGCCGGGCATAACATATCAAAAGAACCTATGCCTCACTCCTAAATTGGAGCGAGACAGCCCCCCCCCAGTGAATGTGGTGAATGGTCGTAAGGCTGCGATGGGGACCAGAGGATGCTGGTGTGGCCCGATCACAGATTGGTTAAAAATAAGAGAAGAGGTGGAAGAAAAAGGCTTTTCGGTGGCCGTAGAGGCGTTCTGTGAAGTGATGAATAATAACCTTAATAATATAATAACTTTAATAATATTGCTTCTGGATAAGCAGAAGTCCGCAACCTTAACCAACGAGGGGCTTGCAGATGCTATCACTAATGTGATGGCTGCAGCTTCTGTACCACTGCGAGCCATAGAGCCTTCCAAAGGCCCTTGTTATCAGTGTGGCCAGTATGGTCAAATTAAGGCTCAGTGTAAAGCTACAAGTGGGGGAGAGAGAGAAAAAATTGCATGTCAGCAGAGAGAGAAAAAATTGCTTGTCAGCTGTGTGGTAAGGGAGGACATACCGCTTGGCCATGCAGAAACCACAGAGTCCAGCCACAGGGAAACGGGGGGGATGGGGGGGGGGCACAGGCCCGACGCCCCTCCCACATTCCACAGAAAGGGCCATCAACAACACCTATACTCAACCCACTGGTTATGCCAGCTTCACCCTTGAAGTTCATAACACACATACCATGGTGTTAACACTAGACGGTCAAGATCGCCCCTTAGTCAGGGCTTTCATGTCCTACCTTGACTTGCCGCCTGACTTCTCAGGTTGTTACTCCGTTCTGATTACAGCGCTTATTGATTCGGGAGCGGATGGGATGTTACATAAGGACTGGCCTGAAGCTTGGCCAGTGGGCCCCTCTCAGGTGATTAGAGGGGTGGGAGTGACCACCTCTAAAAGGTCCCTGGCTGAGGTGGAAACTGTCATAGTTAACAGAGACGGCTCGCTGGAAAAACTGGCTTTGCTTGTTCCGCTTATTACCAAAATACCAGGGAGTCAACTAGGACAGGATTTCATAAACAGCGTGGGTGCACATATTACAAATTTATAATATAGACCACTGTCTACCAATTGTCTACCACACATGCAATCCCATTGCGGTGGAAACAGGACGCATGCCCCGTTTGGGTAGATCAGTGTCCAGTTCCTCATGATAAACTTGATGCACTCCAACAGTTAGTCTCACAAGAGCTTCCATTTGGACATATAGTTCCCTCCCTCAGTCAATGGCACACTCTGATCTTTGTCATCAAGAAACGCTCTGGTGCCTTTCGCTTGCTGTGCCCAATTAGTACCTTTCAGAGCAGTACAGCAATGAGGGCCAGTGTTATCAGCTATATCCAAAGAATGGCCACTGGTGGTCATAGATCTTAAAGACTGCTTTTTCTCCATTCCCCTCGCAGAAGAAGATTGGGAGACGTTTGCCTTCATGGTATCGACACTCAATTATTAAAGTCCCGCTAAGAGATTTCAGTGGTGTGTCCTCCCGCAAGGAATGACGTATCCACCATGATCTGTTAGTTAGCAGTAGGCGGAGTGTTAGAATCAATCAGGTGAGATTTCCCTCAATATATGATCCTGCATTACATGGATAACCTTTTGCTTGCAGCCCCTACCGAGTTAGGGTTACAGACACTTGAAACACAGGTAATCACCACGCTTACTGCTGCTGGGTTCACTGTTTCGGAGCACAAAGTACAGAGAGGCCCAGGAGTTGAATACCTGGGGTATAAGTTTGGTCCTGAATGGTGCAACCTGATGGCCTTGATATTCAGCCACATATAGAGTAACTATGGGACATACAGAAATTGTTGGGAGCCCTCCAGTGGGTTCAGGGCGCCTTGGGAATATCTCCACAATTAATGAAGCCCTTTTATGATCAGCTGAGAGGGTCTAACCCAAGGGAGTCCCGAGAACTGACCCCCTAGATGGCTGCAGCTTGGCAAGAGATCTTACAGAGCTGTATGGAAAAGTTGCTTAAGCGGTGGGATCCTGCCCAGGCCCTTGAAATAGCTGTTTGTAGGTGCGAGGCAGGTGCCGCTGCTATGCTGGACCATTCCCTCGATGCTAAACCACAACTGCTTTGGTGGCTGTTTTCGCTACAGCCTACACGTGCCTACACATCTTGGACTGAGATACTAGCAGTGCTGCTCAGGAGATCCTGACTGCTTTCATTACAGGTCCTGGGGAAAGAGCCTGATACTTGCCGAGTGTGTTTTGTGATGTACAGCCGCTCCCTGAGAGCCTCCTCACAGGGTTACAGGACTTCGGAGGGACGATCACGTCCTCGGACACCCTGCCTATCTTTGATGTAGCTAAACCTCTGGATGTTTCTCTGTGGTTTCGAGTTCAAACCTCTCCGCTTGAGGGGCCTACACTGTTCACAGATGCCTCTTCAAGAACAGGCCAGGGGGCAGTGGTTTGGCAAGCATCTAATAATAACTGGCAGACCGCTATTTTCGTAGACCCAGTGGTTAGTGTGCAGATGCTTGAAGTAATGGCCGTAGCAGTTTCAGTTCACTTTTGGCTGGAGATACCCTGTAATATTGTCACTGATTCCACATTTGCTGCCAATCAGCTGACCAGGATGGGCCGAGAGGGCTTCCCAAGTACAAAAGCTGCTGGTGTTTTGGAAGAAGGCCTGGCTACCTGCATAGCCCCTATTGCAATCTTCCATGTGCATAGCCACTCTGAGGTGCCAGGTTTCTTCACCACAGGCAATGAGGTAGCAGATAGAGCTGCTAGTACACACATTTTTACAGTTCAGGATGCCTGTGATCTTCACTCCACCCTTCAAATAGGTGCCCATACGCTATCTAGGACTTGCTCCATTCCGCTGTCTGTTGCACACGATGTTGCCCAAACATGCCCTCTTTGCAATTCAGCGCTGGTGATAGGGGTGGGAGTGAACCCTCGTAGTCCTGCCCCATTGCAGGTCTGGCAGAAGGATTTCACTTGAGAAGACTGCACGGGGCCCCGCAAATTGTTGGCGTTAACAGTGGACACGTCTTCAACTGTCATTGTAGCCAGTCAGCATGATAAAGCAAACTCATCGGCAGCACAGAGTCACTGGACTGTTGCTATTGCTGTAGTTGGCCAACTTTGTCAGATCAAGAACGATAATGGGTCCTGTTTCATGTCTCGCTCAACAAAGAAATGGTTAGCAACATGGGAGATCCATCATATCACGAGTATCCCTGGTATCCCATGGGCTTCCCTGCTGCAACGTTGTTTGACAAACTGTTTTGATAGTATAAGACAGTGTAATTGTTACTGGCACGTGGAAATGTACTTGAGGCTATGTGGAAGTGTATCTGAGGGTACAAATAGTGGAAGAGTTTACAGAGGAAAAAAGGGTTAAAGAGAAAGTGAGTTTATCTGCACTGACATGAGAGCAAGCCCCCACACCGTTCCTCTGTGAGCAGAGCAGAGCAGAGCAGAGACACAGTCCCCATGTATCAGATAGTGTTATTCTGCTTACCAAATGAATGAGCTCACAACAGAAGAGGCAGATCTTCCTCTCTGCACCATCTGTGGCATACTCTGGAGTTCAAGGCATTGCAAAGCTATGGCACATCTACGTTCTTGCACTGATGACACCTTAGTATGTTCTGGGCTCTCATTTCAATGGCATCTAAAGAAGTCTAGGGTCATGCCAGCTGACAGGAAGCTGGAAAATGTTGTCTCATTGTAAGGAAGAGCAAGAAAGATGACAGGGGCAATTATGGACCTCTCAGTCTCACTCCAGTTCTTGGTAAAATTATGGAGAAAGTGATGGTGGGAGTGACTGAAAAACACCTGACGAACAATTGGGTCATTGGTCACAGCCAACACAACTTCCTGAGGGGAAGGTCCTGTTTAACTGTAGGTCTTTTCATGACAAGGTTACCAAATTGGTTGACCAAGGGTAGATAGTTGAGGTTACCAGTAGAGCTTTTGAGACTATTTCTCACAGTACCCTTCTGCACAGAATATACTGCATACGGCACCAGGTCCATAAAATATAACAAGAACAAGTGCCTGATTGTGCACCTGGGTAGGGGCAACACTGGACATGCACACTGACTAGGTATGGGACACTGGAGAGCGGTATGACTGAAAAGGACTGGGGGTCCTGCACAACATCTAACTGAACGTGAGTCAGCAGTGTGCCTAGGCAGCAAGGAAGGCAAACGGTCCCCTGGAGTGCATCAAGCAAGTTATTGCAATCTGGGTGAGGTAAAGGATCATCCCTGTCTGCTCTGCACTGCTACAGCCTCACCTGGATCACTGGGTGCACTTCTGGGCACCACAGAGGACATTAAACTATGGGAGAGTGTGCACAGGAGGGCACTGGAACTCAGAGATCTGAAGTTCAGAGTTTCACTGTAACTGACTGCTTGTTCAGACTGAGCCCTTCTCACACCCCATATCCTGCGCTGAGACACAGTGAAGAGTGAGCAAAGCCTCAAAATGGTGGTAAGGTAACACTTTGCTATAGAAAGGGAAAGGGGAACTTAACAGAAACCAAGACAAAGGGTAACTGTAGATAGTTTACATTTAAAAGGGCAGGGAAAGGGGGAATTACAGACACTTAGTCAAAAGAAAACCAGAGAAGAGGGCAATAAAGATAAGAAGAAACTGTCCAGAGACCTCTGACAAGAAGAAGGATTAGATACCCCCGGGCAAGACGATGCTTACCTGGGAGAATGGTACCAGCAGATAACACCAAGAAGAAAACAGAAGAAGAATTTCACCCCAAAACAACGGCAAGGGTCGCGGGGAATGGGGTCAGGGGGAATGAGGGAATGGGGTTGCGGGGAACGGAGCCATAGGGAATGTAATGAATATGTAATCAAACTGAGGAGGAGACTATTGATTATGTATTAGCTTAACCTATATCTGTAACACACTTTTCTCCTTATGGTGTGCAAGTTTGGTGGAGCTGTCCCCCTTGCACCCGGCGCTGCGCAACGCTGGAATAAACATACCTGCTTTATAACCCATCTCTGGATTATAGAGTTTGATTCCGCAAGTCACAGGGCACATGTGGGATATGAACTTGACAGTATCTTTGCACCCCATGCAGAGCCTGGGATCTTCTCTCCCCTTGTATTTCATTCAACATCATACAGACCTCCATTCCACTGCCCCAGGACGTTCCCTGAGCCAACATGAGAGACAGGATCTCCCTACCACTGGTCTTGCAATCAGGGCTTGACCTGTCTGCTTCGTAAGGGAAAGGAGAGGTTTATTTGCATGCCAGTGCCTTTGCCTGCCTGTAGTCATGGCTTCCAATTATCTGCTCTAAAAAGTCCCTTGCGAAGCTTACTTGGTAATGGCCCTCAGTGGGTCCATTAGTACTCCAAGAAACTTCACTGTTACTTCTGACTTTGACTTGTTGAGCACATTGGGCAAACTTCTCTCTGCACTGGAGTTTGATGGACTCAGCATCAAATGCGCCCTGGGACCCATTCTAACCTAAAGAGCATCTTGTGCCTTGTGCCTTCCTGTTATCTATTTTAGGTTATCAGAACTTGTTCAGCAAAATGGAGAGATATCTGGAGAGAGCTTAAAGACAAAGAATTCAGCAGACATTTACTGTTTATTTGTTTATAGTTCTGTTTAAAGAAGGTATTAAAGAATCACTGTAAAACTACTTGTGAACATCTGAGCTGAACCAGAGGAATCCCAGCTGCCATGGGTCTGTGGGAAGCTGCATCCAATTTCAGCCCCAGGATTTCTATCTGGGAATGAGTTACCTGCACTGTCTCCTCTGGATAACTGCCCTGCACAGGGCAAGTCCAACCCTCCTTATCCTTGTCTCGGTGCCCTTTTTGTTTCATCAAAAACCCTCTGGTAGGACTCATCACAGGTTAAAAATTGACTGGTGAATAATGGAGCAGATTTTAACGAACAGTTATGATACTGTTGCCTCTCAGGATCTGATGGCCATGAGGACACAGGGACAACTCTGGGGAGATGAGTGGGAAGGATTAAAATGACATTATCTGCTGCTCAGCTGGGCCATGCTCCTGGGACACAAGGAGCTCATAAAAGTGGATGGTGCTGTAAAGACACAGCTGTGCCCAGGAGCAGCTCTTGTGCACAGCACAGCCTGCAGGTGACAGAAAAAGAAGAGAGAAATTGGAGAGAGCTTATAGGATGTGTGCAGAGTGAGCGGGCTGTGAGCTCACTGCAGGAACATTGCTCACAGACCATGACATGGTAAGTCCCTTGCAGTAGGTATTTCAGCTGCTATTCATAGAGGGTTAACTTAATCTGGGACATCCTGTAGCAGATCAAGCTTCAGGCACTGCATGTTTCTTTACAGTGTTAAATCCTTCTGCTACAGCTGAGGGCTTCCATGCTGCAGCATCTGAGCACAGCCCTGAGGGCTGCGTGTCCCAGCACGGCTGCAGGCTGTGCAGCCGGGGCTGCAGGTGGGTGCCCAGGGCTGTCCTGCAGAGCAGGGTCCCTGCTGTGCCCCAGGGGCTGTGTGCCAGGTATGGGACTCTGCCGCCTGCCAGGCTCAGCACTCAGCCTGCCCAGGGAGCTGCCCAGGGCGCTGCGGGGAGACGTGAGGGGGTAAGGAGCCCCCCGGCAGGGCTTGTGCTGCCACAGCTGATGCTTGGGGCAGGGGGATCACAGCTCCACTGCACAACTGAAAGTTTCTGTGCGTACTTTGCAAGAGGAGAGACAATGTAGCAATTTTCTATTTCTTGTTTGGACGGAAGGCGAAAGGATTGGAAGCAGAAATCTAAGAGTCTGTCAGATTTGAACACAGCTCTGAGACTCCCAATTCTTCTTCAGTCAATTGCTTGTTATGTGAACTGTCACACGTGATATATTTTCAGCCTCTCCTTTTATGAAAAGGAACCTTTCCAAGGGTGGAAGTAGTTGAAATTATCAATTTTGTTGACAAGAATAATGCACATTGCAGATAGGCATGTTTCCTGAACAGAAAGTGAATGGCACAAACGTTGTGACAGAGGGCTTTAAGAGCAGTGAGGGTAAAGATATGAGGCACAAAACAGGTGAAAAAGTCCAGGGAGATGGAATAAGACTAGAAGATGAAAGGAAGATTAAAGCTCCATATGCTTCTTCTATTTATAGAATGCTGAACTTCATGACATTCAATTCTATTTGTGGTGCTAAATAAACATTGTAATAAGAGAATGAAAAAATTTCATAATACAGTAGAAGGAGTGTCTCTGAGAATGGTCTGGACTTGTCATTATCTTCTGCACTCTGAACAGGACTCCAAGCCCAACAACAGCAGATGCCCAACAGCAGCTCCATCAGTGAGTTCCTCCTGCTGCCATTGGCAGACACACGGCAGCTGCATCTCCTGCACTTCTGGCTCTTCCTGGGCATCTACCTGGCTGCCCTCCTGGGCAACGGCCTCATCAGCACAGCCGTAGCCTGCGACTGCAACCTGCACACCCCCATGTACTTCTTCCTCCTCAACCCGGCCCTCCTCGACCTGGGCCGCATCTCCACCACTCCCCCCAAAGCCATGGCCAACGCCCTCTGGGACATCAAGGCCATCTCCCACACAGGATGTGCTGCATAGCTCTTTTTCATTTTCTTCTTCACGTCAGCAGAGTATTCCCTTCTCACCATCATGTCCTATGACCGCTACGTTGCCATCTTCAAGCCCCTGCTCTACCGGGCGTTGATGGACAGCAGAGCTTGTGTCACCATGGCAGCAGCTGCCCGGGGCACTGGACTTCTCAATTCCCTGCTGCACACTGCCAGTACGTTTTCACTGCCTCTCTGCCAAGGCAACATTGTGAACCAGTTTTTCTGTGAAATCCCCCAGATCCTCAAGCTCTCCTGCTCTGGCTCCTACCTCAGGGAAAGTTGTGCTTATCATTTTTAGTGCCTGTTTAATCTTTGGATGCTTTGTTTTCATAGTGGTATCGTATCCTATGTGCAGATCTTCATGGCTGTGCTGAGGATGCCCTCTGAGCAGGGAAGGCACAAAGCCTTCTCCACGTGCCTCCCTCACCTGGCCGTGGTCTCCTTATTTGTCAGCACTGCCTTTTTTGCCTACCTGAAGCCCTTCTCTGTTTCCTTCCCACTCCTGGATCTGACAGTGGCTCTTCTGTACGCAGTGGTTCATCCAACACTGTTACCTCGATCTGGTAACCTGGAAAGTCAAGTCCCTTTGTGAATGTGTATCGATGGCCCCGACCAAGTCACAGCTGCTTGTTACACCAATATGGTCAGCGGTAAAATGGCGTTTATTGGAATGTGAGGGTCTCTTATAAAGGTATCCAGTTTCATCCTTATCTTTTTCACATATGCATGACCCAGCAGGGGAAGGCCTATCACGTTACATCCCGAGGGTCGAATTTCGCCTAATACAACATCTCCCCTTCCTCATGCCCAACAAAATCAAGACTCGTAACAACGCGACCGCTAACACTATCCCTAACATATAAAAGTGTTAGTTTTCATATATAAATTTTGTGGTGAGTTATTTAAAAAGTGACGTAAACATGCAGAGGTATGTGGTGCAGTGTATAGTAATGTTAGTGGTTCTTTAGTTAGTATTTTCAAGGCATCTTGGGCTTACACAGCTCATTATCATGCGCTGTAAACAACCCTGAATACATTGAAACAAACAAGGTAAACAAATCCTTAAAACTAAAAAGACTAAAATGATAGGAACACTGTGGTGGCATTAGCTTAACGGGCCAGCATGCCAGCCTCTCAATTTCTCTAAAAGCATAGACTACAACTACTCCTAGAGCTAAAATAAATGCAAAAATTCTGGCTGTAGGACCCCACAAACGAACCTCATCCCCTTATAACAAAAACAATCACACAAAGGCACACAGTCAGTGATGTAACAGATATCTTTCTCGTGGGTACTGCCAGCTGTTCTTCATTCGTCCCTTTTCTTTTTCCAGTGGGGTCGCTTCGTGGATGCAGCTGGTGGGCTCCCATCAACCGTACCTAGAAGGAAAGTACTCAGCTTTTCGATTAGTTTTCTGTTTCTCCCAGAACACCCTTATGGGTGATCACTGTATCAGGTTTTATTTTTCTCGATGGAACCCATAATATTTTTCCCGATTCTCTGTCCTTTACTGCAGCATAAACTCTGCCCCAAACTAAAACAGACCACCCTGATTCCCAGGTACCATCATCCTGTTTTATCTTTACTGGTGGCCCCTCGTCAATGATTCTTGGTTGCCAGTGTTTCTGTATTGGGGTGTGCTTACTCTCTCCTCGTTCAAAATGATTGATTGCATAAAGTGCTCAGGCCAATACTTCTGCCTGTTGGGCTATTGGGATCCTACCTCTGTGACCCTCCTCCTCCCCAAGGACACGTATCTTATCCTTCAGGAGGCGGTTGGCCCTCTCCACAATTGCTTGTCCCTGGGAATTCCCAGGGATGCCTGTAGAGTGAGATATTCCCCACCGTTCAAGCCAATCTTGTGTAGATCGCGAGATGAAACACGAGCCATTGTCTGTCTTGATGTGTCGCGGCACCCCCAGGACCGCGATGGCAGTGGCCCAATGTTGCTGAGCAGCAGGAGAGTTAGCACGCGTATGTTGGGTGGCAATGATGATCGTCGATGATGTGTCCACGGTGACCGCCAACCATTGCTTTGGAGCCATACGTTGTTCTAAAGGGAAGTCAGTCTGCCAGATATCTAGAGGAGAGAGCCCCCGGGGGTTAACTCCCGCCCCCAACGCAGGTGCTGAATTACAGTGTGGGCATGTTTGAACCACTTCTCGAGTGGTGGATAGAGGAATGGAACATGCTCGTGGCAAAGCTCGTGCTCCAATGTGCAGAGAGGAGTGTAAGTCACGTGCCTTTTGAAGGGTAAGCACCTGTCCACCCGCTACCCGGTCAGCCACCGCGTTTCCAGCTGTAAAGAACCCTGGTACCTCCGAATGACTGCGGGCATGAAGAATGGCCACAGATGCAGATCGGGAGACCAGAGCCTCCTCCAGCAAGAAAGCGATCTCAGTGTTAGGCACACCCTCATTGCCCATGCGAAGCAGTAACTTAGCCACAAATGCTGAATCAGTGACCACATTACACGGAGTTTCTGGCCACAGACGTAAAGCCACTGCTACGGCCCTGGCTTCAAGCACCTGAACACTGACCGTTTTATCTGTTATCAGCTTGTGTTCCCACCTATTGGATGAATTCTGCCAAACCACCGCTCCCTGACCCGTGGCAGAAGAGGCATCTGTGAATACAGTTGGTCCCTCCATCGGGGTGTCAAGTACCCTGAGCTTTAATGAAATCTGAAGGGGCTTTGCAAGTTCAAAGATCGGCAATGAATCCGAGTAGAAGATTTTTCCACTAAAGCCTTGCAAAGCAAGTAAAATGGCATCAGGCAGAGGGTTGACATTTCTGAAGGCACTTGGCATGTATATGATATCTGGTTCTTTTCCTAACGCTCTCACAGCAGCAAGCCTAATCTGAAGCAAGGAGGATAACTGTTCAAGCCAGGAGGTAAATGCTCTCACTGGCTGTACAGAGAACAGCCACCAGAGCGGACGCGGCCGGGAACCCAGAGTATGTCCAAGTATCCCCACCGCCCCATCTTGGCACTTGGTGACAGCCCCCTCCAAGGGTCGATCAGGGCTCCATCGAGCAAGGACATTGGAGGAACAAGCCTGTAGGATTTCCCGCCAGGCCAAATCCATTTCCTGTGTCCATGCTCTCTCTTCCCTGGGATCCGAACCCTTCAACTGATCATAAAATGGCTTCATGAGTCGTGGAGGTATGCCAAGGGCATTGCGCACCCACTGAATAGCCCCCACCAGCTTCTGGACGTCCCACAAGGTCCTAACGTGGGGTTTAATATCCAGGCCCTGGGGAGCTACCATTATGGGCCCAAAACGATATCCCAGAAATTCAATCCCTGGCCCCTTCTGTATCTTTTCCAGGGAGATGGTAAAACCCGCTGTAGTGAGAGCATCAACCACTCGCCTTTCCAAATCGTGTAACTGAACCTCACTGGGAGCAGCAAGCAACAAGTCATCCATATAATGAGTAATTCGACAATCAGGCAGTGATGTTCGTACCGGCTCAATTATTCTTCCCACCACGAGTTGGCAGATTGTGGGAGAGCATGCCATACCTTGAGGAAGTACCTTCCAATGGAACCTCTCCGAAGGCCCTTGGTTATTGAGAGTGGGTACAGTAAAAGCAAAGGCCTCCCGATCTTTCACTGCTAAGGGGATAGAGAAGAAACAATCTTTAAGATCAATAACCACCAAAGGCCATCCCTCCGGTATGGCTGATAGCAGAGGACCACCTTGTTGCACCGGACCAAAGAGGATGAGTTGTGCATTAACCACGCGAAGGTCGTGTAACAACCGAAATGACCCTGAAGATTTTCGGATAACAAAAACAGGAGTGTTCCAAGAACTAAGAGAGGGCTCCAAATGGCCTAAAAAAAGCTCTCTCGAAACCAACTTCTTGAGCGCTGTTAACTTTTCATGAGTAAGGGGCCACTGATCTACCCAAGCAGGACGAGCATCCTGCTTCCAGCGCAAGGGAATGGCGTGTTTCATTGCTAATTGGTAGACAGTGGCCCTTACTATAAATTTGTCATGCGAACCCCTAAGGCATCAAGGAAGTCTCGGCCCAAAATTGTGCCTGGAACAGACCCAATCAGAGGTCCCATCAGTACAGGTTTGTCTATGGAACCGTCCCTATTAATCAGAGTGATTTCCACCCGTTCCGCTGACTTGCCAGTTGACACTGTACCCCCAACCCCAGAGATGGATTTTGCCAAATCAAGCACTGGCCAGGATGGAGGCCAGTCCTTTTCTGCTATTACCGTAACATCCGCTCCTGAGTCAAGCAAGGCTGTGATAAGGACGGAGCGAGGAATCTTTTTATAAGGCAATTGTCCCATATAAGCCATAATTATCTTGACTATAGGCCGTTGACTGAGATCCATAGTTAAGGCCACTGCGGGTGAGAGATGTGGACTCTCCCCTGCGCCGAACTCAATGGCATGTGGGGTCCAAGTACTTGACTGGGGGAGGGACCCTGGGCCTGAGGTGCCCTCCCATTCTCGTTTCCCTGCGGCATAAGAGTGTATTTTCGGCATTGACGAGCTGTACGACCCAGCCTATTACAGGCTTGACACTTGCTGTTAGTCTTCAGCTGCCCACCTGAAGCTTTACACTGTACCTTGAAATGGCCAGGCTGACCACATTTAAAGCAGTTGCCCTTGGACTGACCATTTTGCATGGCCATGACAGAAAGCAATGCGCTTGCTAGCCCCTCATTAGACAGCGGTGTTGTTTGTTGTTTGTCCAGCACATACTTAATAATTTCACCCGGAGTCTCAAGATCGTCAGGGGCAGCTCGAATGATGTCCCTAACATTTTTGTGAGCCTTCTGCTTCAGGCAATCCTTTAAAACAGAAGCTTGCGCGTCCTTAGGTAGATCCGATCCTTCTACTGCTCGTATCAATCGATTAGCAAAATCAGAGAATGACTCTGTGGGACCCTGAGCAATCTCTGACCACGGGGCTGCAGGCTCTGCCTTTCTTATAAAGTTTCTAAAGGCAGTAGCAGCCGCCCCTGTAGTGGAAAGCAATTCCCCTGGGCGCAGGAGCCTAAGCTGTCTCTCCAGGGACCCAGCCATTTCCGCAGTTACTCCCGAAAGCCTCATTATATCAGTTCTCGGTTCCCCCTCCCTCCCATTAGCTGGGTGTTGTGCATCACGTCCAGCCTCAGCTACAATAGCTTTAAGTTGTATCATCCACTCCTCCCTCCACAAAGTAAACTGAACTGGCTCGAGAACGACTCTCATTAGACTCTCAATGTCATACGGGAGTAGGGGACCTGGGGCAATGAGTGCCTCAAAGGCACTTAGTGTCATCGGAGATCTCAGCCCCTTTTTCTCAATCGCTTCTGCAAACCGAGTAACTGCTTTTGCTTCCAAAGGTACCCAAACCGATTCCTCCTGTCTGACGACAATCGGGAACACTGCATGATCTCGCTCCTTGAGCCCCAACTCACGCATTGATTCCTGGATGTCAGCCCAATTAGTGGGCTTGCGTGTTAACTCTTGGTCCCCCCACAACTCCTCCCTCCGTGGAGGCGAACCCGATCCAGTGGGGCCGGGCAAAGCCTTCCGTTCCTCCCCCTTTTTGGAACACGATCCCTCCTCTGAGGGGGGCGGGTATGAGGGCGAGCCCACGCCTCCACGGCGCGCCACCTCCATAAATCCTCCCCCCTCCGGACAAGAACCGCCCCCTTCGGGTGAGTGAAAGCTCTGCAAAGAGGGGTAAAGGCGGGGATATGATGGTGGCGCCTCCTCCGATGAGTCAGCTTCCGCCTTCTCTTCCGGAGTTGTTGTTTCGAGCGCGGCCATGGCCATCTTGGAAACAGCCGGCGTGGCCGACGCCATCTTGGATCCGGAGTCACTGCAAGAAAGCAGATCCCCCGCACCCCCCGAGACCCCGGATGTCCCGGAATCCAGACCAAAGACCCCTTTCGCGATGGCCTGGACTTGCTTCTCCTCCCTAGCCGCTTTAAGCGCACCTAGGACCAAACCCCAGGTTTTTAATTCTTTCGCTTTATGCTCGCGGGTGGCTCTCTGGAGCAGGGCCTCAGTGAAAGAGTCCCACCGCCCCGAATGGAGCAAAACGCCAGGGGTGGGTAAAAGCCGCGCCGACTCCAAGCAAGAGACAACAGCGGCAATATCCTTCTTAGAAGGAGCATTCTTACCACAATAGGTTTTACAAAGTTGCAATACTACTCTAAGGACGGAATCCATTTACCCAGAGACCTGAAGTCTTCCTGGTCTTCTACGAACTATCGGCCGTAGGATAGGCGCAGCGCTGCATTCCCCTTTGCACCCCACCGAGAGTGCTTCCACGGGCTCGAACCGTGGATACCACGTCCGTCAGCGCGGTTTTAGCCGTCACACACTCACCTCCAGGACTTTCCTCACACAGGGCACCAATTGTTACCTCAATCTGGTAACCTGGAAAGTCAAGTCCCTTTGTGAATGTGTATCGACGGCCCTGACCAAGTCACAGCTGCTTGTTACACCAATATGGTCAGCGGTAAAATGGCGTTTATTGGAATGTGAGGGTCTCTTATATAGGTATCCAGTTTCATCCTTATCTTTTTTACATATGCATGACCCAGCAGGGGAAGGCCTATCACGTTACATCCCGAGGGTCGAATTTCGCCTAATACAACAACTAACCCTATTATCTACAGCATGAGGAACAGAGAGATCAAGCACGCTCTTAGGAAGGTGTTGCAATATGTACGATTCCAACTTCGATGAAGTGCACATCTTCCTCACCCAACACTCAGTGATGGTTCTTTATGTTTTATTCTTTTTGTTTTTTTGTTTTTTTTGTAATACTGTAATCTGCAAATAAGTTGCAATTTATTTCACTACTTCTTTCCTACCTAATTTCCATTTTCTCACTCCAGGTGCTCAGGTAAACATGGATCCTTATTCCTTGAATATATTAAGAGATAAATAAAAAGTTTTAAAAACAGACTTTTCCTTAGCACTTCTCTTTTCTTATCATGTCTGGGTCATGGGGAGGTACAGCCACAGACAGCAGTCTAACAAGCTCTTTTCATTCCTGCTCTCGTTACCCTGCCACAGTGCTCTCAAGTCCTCTCAGTTTTGCAAGCCTGAAGGTCTTGTGTGTCTCACAGCAGTCCTGTTGTCTCTACAGCTGCACTCCGGGACTGCAGTCAGTAGCCAGCAATATGAACGGCTGTGTCAGAGCTGGTCTCCTTGCTGGCACTGCCATAACAAGAGGGCTGCTTCAGAGCAGGACCAGAGAACAGGAGGCGTCTTCCAAAGCTGGTGTAAGGAATATAGTAAGTATAGTAAGGAATATAAGGAGGAGCTGCTCCCTGAGAATAATTTGAGATCTTTTGTTGCTCTTCACTGCATGACTGGGAGAGATTGACTATTCACAAGGGGATCTGTAAGGGACTCAGGGCAGTGCTGTGGTTTAAATTTTATGAGTTGAGATCAAGAGAAAAAAAAAAGGAATATATGACAAATGTGTTTATACATATATAACATCATGAGTATATTTTCACACCTATACAACATATGCAGGTGCAAACATTTATGAACTATGCTTATCTGTTTGCAAGTCCAGGACTAGTTGCAGGGGTTTTAACAGCCATAGGGTTCACTGTTGGAGCTGAAGTGACTGTCTGGCTGTTGCAGGATTTGAAGCGACCTCAGAGTTCATTGTCAGAACTGGAACACCACAGGACATGTGACTAAGTTGGAGCAGCCACTGTGCTCATTGGAGGTGTTGGAGTGACCACAGGGCTGTACCTCCTGGCACAGTGCACCTCCCTTGGGAGGAATTTGTTTCATTTTCTTATCTCAATACTTGGAATAGCTACAGGACCTGTAGCAGAAGTGACCGCAGAGCTCCTTATGAGGGGTGGAGTGACAGTGGGATCTTTCCAGAGCGTGGAGCAACTGCAGGATGTGTAGCAAAACTTGGAGCTATTGCAGGGTCTGTTCCAGGAGTTGCAGAGGCTGCAGCACTGTCAGCAGATCCAGCTCTCTTCCCCTTGAAGATGCTGAAGAGTGTTGAACACAGCTCAGTAGGTTTGGGCAGGCCCTGGCACACTGCAGTCATTTGTGCCTGATTAGGATTACCAGTGCCACAGCAGACCTGCCCCCAATATTCTACCAATTTCTCAGGATCCTGTAGTTGCTCAGAGATGAAATTCCAAAGCCCTGGGGGTGCCCACTGCTCCAGGTAGCTGTCCAGAAGGCCATGCAGAGCCTTCTCACCTTGGGGCAGATCTCTCACTGATATACCTGAATAATTGTTTAACCTCAGTCCTAGAATCATAGAATCACCAAGGTTGGAAAAGGCCTGAAAGATCATCCAGTCCAACCGTTCACCTATTATCAATAGCTCCCACTAAACCATGTCCCTCAACACAACATCCAGTCGCTCCTAGAACACCTTCACGGCCAGGGACTCCACCACCTCCCTGGGAAGTCCATTCCACTGCCTGACCACCCTTTCTGAGAAGTAATACTTCCTAATTTCCTGCCTGAATTTCCCCTGCGGTAGCTTGAAGCCTTTCCCTCGGGTCCTATCACTAATAACACGAGAGAAGAGGCCGATCTCCAGCTCACCACAACCTTGCTTCAGGAAGTTATAGAGAGCAATGAGATCTCCCCTGAGCCTCCTCTTCTCCAGGCTGAACATTCCCAGCTCCTTCAGCCTCTCCTCATACGGCCTGTGCTCCAGACTCCTCACCAGCTTTGTTGCCCTCCTCTGAACACATTCCAGGGCCTCCATGTCTTTCCTGCAGTGAGGAGCCCTAAACTGGACACAGTACCTGAAGTGCGGCCTCACCAGAGCTGAGTACAGGGGAACAATCACCACTATGCTCCTGCTGGCAACACTGTTTCTGACACAAGCCAGGATGTCATTGGACTTCCTGGCCACCCGGGCACAGTCGGCTCACGTTCAGCCAAGCATCAATCAATACCCCCAGGTCCATTTCCTCTACGCAGTCTTCCAGTCACTCCGGCCCAATCCTGTAGTGTCACTCGGGGTTGTTGTAGCTGAAATGCAGAACGCAGCATTTGGTCTTGAGGAACCTTATCCCATTGGCTTCAGCCCAGCTCTCCAGCCTGTCCAGATCCCTCTGCAGGGCCGAGCTACCCCCAAGCAGATCCACACTCCCAGCCAATTTGGTGTAATCTGCGAACTTACTGAGGGTGCACTCGTTGCCCTCATCCAAGTCATCAAGAAATATGTTGAAGAGGACAGGCCCCAGCACCGACCCCTGGGAAACACCACTCGTGACCAGTTGACAGCTGGATTGAGCTCCATTCACCACCATTTCCTGAGCCTGGCCCTCCAGCCAGCTCCTTACCCAGCCAAGAGTGTACCCATCCAAGCCACGGGCTGCCAGCTTCTGCAGGAGAATACTGTGGGAAACAGCATCAAAGGCTTTGCTGAAGTCTATGCAGACTACATCAACAGCCTTTCCCTCATCCAGCAGATGGGTCACTAGATCATAGAAGGAGATCAGGTTGGTCAAACAAGACCTGCCCTCATGAACCCATGCTTGCTGGGCCTGATCCCCGAGTTGTCCTGTGCATGCCCCGTGATCTCCCTCAAGACAATCTGCTCCATAACCTTCCCTGGAACCTAGGTCAGGCTAACAGGCCTGTAGTTCCGTGTATCCTCCTTACGACCTTTCTTGTAGATGGGAGTCACATTGGTGAGCCTCCAGACTTCTGGGAACTCACCAGTCAACAAGGAGCACTGTTAGATAATTGAAAGCAGATTGGCTATCACCTCTGCCAGTTCCCTCAGCACTCTCGGGTGGATCTCATCCGGCCCCACGGACTTGTGGCAGTCCAGTTGGAGTAGTAAGTCTTGACTGTTTCTTCCAGAATCACAGGGGGGTTAGTTTGCTCCCAAGCCGAGACTACCGGGTCAGAGAGAGGAGTACCCTGAGGATAACTGGTCTGACGTTTAAAGACAGATGTAAAGAAGGCATTCAGAACATCCGTCTTTTCCTTTACAAACTCCACGATGTTCAATCTGGTTTCCAGGCTGTCTTCCCAGATTGCCACACGTTTTTGGAAAGCTGAGTTAGTGTTCATTCTCATATTCATACTCACGTTCATGTTATCAATATCAGAGAATGTACTTCTCTCCATTCGTTCTATGCAGAAGTCTCCTTCAAAACCAGAGAATGCTGACTGGCAGGGTATATAGAAAGGTTTAGGAAAAATCTTAGAACCCTCAGTGCTGTGGCATTTAACTCCTGAACACATGAGGCACCCTAAGAAATTGAGTATTTGAGTCAGAGATGGTGTGGCTTACAGAGATCTAAGGAGGTAAACCTTATTTGTGGTTTGGCTTATGCGTACTGTGCTCTGTATAATACTATTCTGGAGAGAGAGAGTTTCCAAGCTGAGGTTCAAGCCAAAAAAGAAAATCACCAAGTCAACTCTAATCAGTCACATGAGGCACCAGTAACCAGCTGTTAACCAAAAGGTTGGTGGTCCACCAAAATCTGTCACGGTTTAAACGAAAAATCCACCTGCGTTCGTGACAGGGGGCCGTGGGCCCCGCAGGGGCCTTAGGCCGAAAGGAAAAAGTAAATTAGGAAAAGAAAGCAGCGGCAACGATCTAAGGAGGCACACTTATTTACTAAATACTATATCGAAATACAGGATAACACAATATAATACAATATAATTGAAAATTGAGCTAACGAATCAAGCAAAATAGGAGAGAGAATGAGTCCCGTAACCGAGAGGCCTACTGTGAATCTAGGCGAAACGGTGAAGGCTCCCACACACTCCCCTGAACGCCAGAACTCGAAAAACATCAGTCTAGCCTGCGACAGACTTAATATAGTGTCCAGGTCCCGTGACCTATCTCTCTGCTCGTGTTGTTCTCTGGGAGATGTAGTCTTCTTCTGTAAGTTGCAGATTCAGTAAAATTATTCATTCTTTATATGATGTTATGATGTGGAATACTGATAGCAAAATAATAAAACTATTAAACCATGACATTCCACCCCTTATTCTACATCATTACATTATGCTTATACACACATACACACTCATACGTATAGTTGTGAGTAATCAGCAACCTTATTTTCTCAACAATTTATATTTATTCCATACAAATCCCTAAGTTGAGAATAAAACTCTATAACCTAAACCACTATTATTTATTAATTTTGAGAAACTTGGCAAAACTGCCAGAAAAAGGAAAACATGACAGCGGTGGAGGAGAAAGGCAGTGCTAGTAGGGCGTCCCCCACATCAAGGTGCACTCATCCTTTCCCAGCCGCCACAGTAGATTTCCTTTTGACTTATACTTCTTTCCATGTGTGCTCTACACATGCATAGCCAGTGCACGATATAGAGCCCAGATGGAAAACTTGCTTACAGAATGCCTAATTAAGGTATATAGAAAAAATGTGTTTCCTTAACATTAATCCACTCTATCTTAAGTCCTGTACCTAATTGGACATTCGTCAAATATTTCTGTGACTCTACCTATATATCTACAAGAAATCACTGGCTGCACTCCCCCAACATCAAATTCTCTTGTGGTACACATTGGACATTCCCATTTTTGTCCATCACCTACCACGTGCACCCAGGTCCCTGGGCAAAGACAGTACCCCGGAGAGGTTTGCCCTTTCCAGACGCTGGAAGGACCCAAACTGTTTTTCCCAACACACTCTTTATGTGTACTACAGGAACCTTATCTCCCTCCACAGTACGTAGGGAGCTGGATTGGTTAGGACCATTACGATTACTAGATCCTCAAGTGTTGACTGACCAGGTGGCTTCTGCTAAATGGTTCTCCCAATTTTTATATGTTCCGCCACCCATTGCTTTCAACATAGTTTTCAACAACCCATTGAATCGTTCAATCTTACCAGAAGCTGGTGCATGATAGGGAATATGGTAAATCCACTCAATGCCATGATTTTTGGCCCAAGTGGTTACAAGAGAATTTTTGAAATGGGTCCCATTATCTGATTCAATTCTTTCCGGAGTGCCATGCCGCCACAGGATTTGCTTTTCCAACCCTAATATGGTGTTTTGGGCGGTAGTATGGGGTACTGTGTATGTTTCGAGCCACCCAGTGGTTGCCTCCACCATGGTGAGTACATAACGCTTACCATTGTGAGATTGTGGCAAGGTGATATAATCAACCTGCTGTGCCTCTCCATATTTATACTTTTGCCATCGCCCTTCCCCCCAAAAAGGTTTCATCCTCTTGGCTTGTTTAATTATGGCGCATGTTTCACAGTCATGAATAACCTGAGCAATAGCGTCCATAGTTAAGTCCACCCCTCGGTCTCTGGCCCACTTGTATGTTGCATCCCTTCCTTGATGACCTGAAGTCTCGTGGGCCCACTGAGCTAGGAATAATTCACCTTTGTTCTGCCAGTCCAAGTCTATTTGAACCACCTCAATTTTGGCAGCTCGATCAACCTGATGGTTATTTTTATGTTCTTCAGTAGCCTTACTTTTAGGTACATGAGCATCTACATGGCTCACCTTTACAACAGTGTTCCTTATTTGGGCAGCAATAACTTTCCATAGTTCAGCAGCCCAAACAGGTTTACCCTTTCGTTGCCAGTTATCATCTTCCCACTGCTGCAACCACCCCCATAAGTCATTTGCCACCATCCATGAATCAGTATAAAGATGAAGCATTGGCCACCTCTCCTGTTCAGCCACATCTAAAGCCAGCTGAACAGCCTTTACCTCTGCGAATTGACTTGATTCTCCTTTACCCTCAGTGGCCTCTGCAACTTGTCGTGTGGGGCTCCATACAGTAGCTTTCCATCTGTGATGCTTCCCTACAATACGACATGATCCGTCTGTGAATAGGGCAAATTTCTTTTCGTTTTCTGGTAGCTCCTTGTATGGTGGTGCCTCTTAAGCACGTGATACCTCTTCTGTAGGTGGTGTTTCAATTTTTTTACTCTCAGGCCAGTCCATGATCACTTCTAGAATTCCAGGACGGCTGAGTTTTCCCGTTCTAGCTCGTTGAGTAATTAATGAAATCCACTTACTCCAAGTGGCATCAGTAGCATGATGGGTAGAGGGAACCTGTCCTTTAAACATCCAGTTTATTACTGGCAAGCGAGGTGCTAGAAGAAGCTGAACCTTTGTCCCAACTACTTCAGAAGCAGCCCGAACCCCCTCATACACGGCTAAGATCTCCTTCTCAGTTGGAGTGTAAGCGCTCCTCAGACCCTTTATATGCTCGACTCCAAAATCCTAGGGGTCGGCCTCGGGTCTCTTCTGAGGCTCTTTGGCACAATCTCCAGGTGGGACCTTTCTCTCCAGCAGCAGTGTAGATGATGTTCTTCACATCCTGTCCCGTCCGTACTGGCCCCAAGGCCACGGCACAGGCTATTTCTTGTTTTATCTGCTCAAAAACCTGCTGCTGCTCAGGACCCCATGAGACATTATTCTTCTTCCATGTTACCTGATAGAGGGGGCTCACTATGTGTCTGTAGTTTGGGACATGCATTCTCCAAAATCCCACTACTCCCAGAAAAGATTGGGTCTCTGTCTTGTCAGTGGGCGGAGACATAGCAGTGATTTTGTCAATCACATCTGCTGGGATGTGGCGACATCCATCTTGCCATTTTATACCTAAGAACTGAATTTCCTGGGCAGGCCCCTTCACCTTGCTGCGCTTAATGGCAAAACCAGCTTGCAAGAGAATTTGGATTATCTGTTTCCCTTTCTTGAAAACCTCTGCTGCTGTATGGCCCCACACCACAATATCATCAATATACTGCAAGTGCTCAGGAGCATTACCCTGTTCCAAGATGGCTTGGATCAACCCATGGCAAATGGTTGGGATGTGCTTCCACCCTTGAGGTAAACGGTTCCAGGTATACTGAATACCTCTCCAGGTAAAAGCAAACTGTGGCCTACATTTTGCAGCCAATGGGATGGAAAAGAAGGCATTAGCAATGTCAATGGTGGCATACCACCTAGCTTCTTTTGACTCCAACTCATACTGGAGTTCTAGCATGTCTGGTACAGCAGCACTCAATGGAGGTGTGACTTCATTCAGGCCACGGCAATCCACCGTCAGCCTCCATTCCCATCTGGCTTTATGCACTGGCCATATGGGGCTGTTAAAAGGCGAGTGAGTTTTGCTAATCACTCCCCGATTCTCTAATTGGCAAATTAGCTTGTGAATGGGGAGCAATGAGTCCCTATTGGTGCGGTACTGCCATCTGTGAATCACTTTGGTAGCAATTGGTACCTCTTGGTCTTTTACCCGGAGCAACCCCACATCAGAAGGATCATCTGACAGACCAGGTAAAGCTGACAGCTGTTTAACACCGTTTGTGTTAACAGCAGCTATCCCAAAGGCCCATCGATACCCCTTGGAATCCTTAAAATATCCCATCCTAAGGTAATCGATTCCCAGTATACATGGAGCCTCTGGACCAGTCACAGTAAGGTGTCTGCCTGTTTTTACCAGTGAGGCTTATTTCGGCCTCCAACGTAGTCAATTCTTGGGAACCCCCAGTCACTCCATGGATATATATTGGTTGTGTCCCTTGGTGACTTGAGGGCATTATGGTGCATTGTGCACCAGTGTCCACCAAGGCTTTATATTTCTGTGGTTGAGATGTGCCAGGCCACTTAATCCACACAGTCCAGTATACTCTATTGTCCCTTTCCCCCCCCTGGCTGGGGGCAGGACCCCTCTATTGTTTACCTCGTTGGCTTGCAGCAACTGGAACTCTCCCCTTCTTGGAAGAGTTCACCTTGGTGGTTGTTTTGCATTGTAATTCTTTCACTCGTGCCTGAAGTGCAGAAGTAGATGAATTACACCACTTCTTCATGTCCTCCCCATGACTACAGAGGAAAAACAACAAGGCAAGACGTGTAGTCTTATCGTTGTCATTTGCTTGAATACGAGGACGTCTCTTTTTTATGGTTGAGATTTTCGATGATACGTGTAGAGAGGAACTCATGTTATTTAGCTTTCTCAATAGGCGATCGTGGAAATCCTGGTTTCCATCATCTGGTACAACCATGGATTCATCTACATCAGGCACGTTAGCCAATTTGTCAATAATATCACTTTGTGTTCCCTCCATTTTGTTTAATCTTTCCACTATTTTGACAATGGCTGAAGTATACAGATTAACTTCTGTAGCGCTTATAAATAATTCAAGTTCCTGAAGTCTGCTAATTAGTTCATTGACAAGGGGTTTCCTTTCCCCTTTGCCATATACTAATGCAAGTGCACTGGCATGCTTTTCTGGAGCTGCCTTTGTAATGTCACGCCACATTTGTCGTGGAACGCGGACTGTTTCAGGATCATGTAATTGGTTTGGGTCATTACGATTGAAGTGGCAGCTGTATAGCATTTCCACCAGAGCACTTTCTCTCAAAAATTGGATATCTTTCTCTATATCAGTCCATTTCTTTTTCTCAGGCTCCAAGTCCCATTTAAATGGGAATCTATCTCTTACCGCTATCAACATCCGCTTCCAGAGGGTGTAGGACTGATTTTGGCAGGTGCCAATACCTCTGTCCACACGTGAGTCCCTGGAAATGCTACCCAGTTGGCGAGCTTCACTGCCATCGAGCCATGCACTGCTGGCACCATTGTCCCAGCATCGAAGTAACCAAGTGACCATATGTTCTTTTGGCTGACGTGTGAAATCCTTTCTTAGATCCCGAATTTCACTCAGTTTAAAAGATCGTTCAATAATGGTCGTAATACTTTGCTCGCCTTTTACTCTATCAAGAGTCCCAGGTGTTGATGGTGGCAACTGTGTTGATGAGGCTGCACCATCTAGAAGTTTGGACTCGAGTAATTCTCGTAAAGAAAATCTAGCTTTTGGCTCCTCTTCTTCTTCTGACTCTGACTCTTGTATTATTTCCTCCAGGTAACCCTCCTTTTTTTTCCTCTCTGCTAACTTCCTCTGCTCCTCTAACTTCTTCTGCTCCTCTAACATCCTCTGCGCCTCCAATTTACTCTGCTTTTCTGACTCCCCCTACTCTCCTGAGTCTCCCTGCTCTCCTAACTCCCTCCGCTCCTCTAACTCCTTCTGCATTTTCTCTATCTGAGTTGAAACTCGTTTTGTCTTTCGCCCTCTTACAGGGGCAACCAACATTGTATCTGTTGCCCCCGATGGTTGGTCCAATTGGACTACATGTGCCCCCTGTGGTTGGTCAGATTGGACTTCATGTGCCCCCAGTGGCTGGTCAAATTGGACTACATGTGCCCCTGGTAGTTGGTTAAATACATTCAGTTCACCCCGGAGGGCACATAGCTGGTTTCAAAGAGTGTTCCGCTCGAACTGGACAGCACCGAACTCAGTCTGGAGGCTGTTGTACTTCCACTGGAGGGTGTTGCGCTCGGATAGGAGGGTTTTACACTCGAACTGGACGGTGTTATTCTTATACTGGAGGGCATTATGCTCAGTCTGGAGAGTGTTGTTCCGGAGGGCATTGTGCTCTGACTGGAGAGTGTCATACTTGGACTGGAAGGTGTCAGTCTTGGATTGGAAGGCGTTGTGCTTGGGCTGGAGGGTGTCGCGCTCAGACTGGAGGGTGTCATACTTGGACTGGAGAGTGTTGTACCCGGACCGGAGGGCGTTATGCTCGGACCGGAGGGCATTGTGCTCAGTCTTGAGAGTGTTGTGCTCGGTCCGGAGGGCACTGTGCTCAGTCTGAAAAGTGTTGTGCTCAGACTGGAGAGTGTTGTGCTCGGTCCGGAGGGTGCTGTGCTCGGAATGAAGAGTGTTGTGCTCGGACTGGAGGGTGTCGCACTTGGGTTGGAAGGCATCGTGCTTGGGCTGGAGAGTGCCGCGCTCAGACTGGAGGGCGTCGTACTTGGACTGGAGAGTGTTGTACCCGGACCGGAGGGCGTTGTGCTCTGACTGGAGAATGTTACACTCAGACCAAAGGGCACTGTGCTCTGACCAGAGGGCGTTGTGCTCAGACTGGAGAGTGTTGTGCTCGGACTGGAGGGTGTCGAGTTTGGATTGCATACTCTCATTCTCGGCCCTGAGACTCTCTCTCTCAGCCTCAAAATCTTCCCTCTCAGGAATGGTATTGAATAAGGCCCGATAAGCATTAGCTAGTCCCCAAGTCATTTGTGCCTCCTTAGATCTGCCTGAGCCACAACATTCCTGTCTCAAATATGCGGTCAAACTCTCAGGATTCTTTAAGTGTTCAGGAGTAAAGCTCCATGACACTAAAGATGTCTGTCTTCTAAAAGTCTCTCCAAAGTCTCTCCACACTCCCTGCCAATCAGTATTCTCTGGTTCTAGGGAAGACTTCCTCCTGATGTAACAAATGTAATAAATCCAAGAACCAATAAGTTAAAAAGTCAACAGTAAGTTCAGGGAGATTGACACAATTGACAGTGTGGTCCACAGGGACAACTGGTAATTCGAAGACTGCTTAAAGGATGCAAAGAGAAAACGAGGAGCATGCCCAAAACCCACCATTTCTGTACTATTAGTTGCACTAGTTGCTCTCTCTGGAGCTGCATGCAGATACCAAGTAAGCGTTGCTAACCTTGCTTTCAATCCATTATACATTTCTATAGCTCCATAGGAAAAAGTGGCTAGCTTAAACATGGTCCAATATGTTTGGAGCATCACAAAAGAGGAACTAATGACATGCAGTCCCTTGTAAAAAAAATTACTAGAGAAAACATTTTTTTTTCTTTTTTTTTTCTTCAATAGAGAGAAAAAAAAGTAAAAAAGCAAAGCTCAGCAGTGTTTACAAAATCTCCCGGAATATTGGCAGTCCGCCTGGACTTTCAAGGTCAAGCTTGCAGGTGCAGAATCTCAAACCTAAGATAGCTCCTTAACAGAAAAAAAAAACTCGTACCTCTGTTAAAAGCTAAAAGAGCAACAGAAGAAAACACAGAAAAACAGCAACTGAATTTGCCCGCATTCTCCACAAAAATCTGTCACAGTTTAAACGAAAATCCACCTGCGTCCGTGACAGGGGGCCGTGGGCCCCGCAGGGGCCCTCAGCCAAAAGGAAAAAAAGTTAATTAGGAAAAGTAATCAGCGGCAACGATCTAAGGAGGCACACTTATTTACTAAATACTATATCGAAATTCAGGATAACACAATACAATACAATATAATTTAAAACTGAGCTAACGAATCAAGCAAAATAGGAGAGAGAATGAGTCCCGTAACCGAGAGGCCTACTGTGAATCTAGGCGAAACGGTGAAGGCTCCCACACACTCCCCTGAATGCCAGAACTCGAAAGACGTCAGTCTAGCCTGCGACAGAGATAATATAGTGTCCAGGTCCCGTGACCCATCTCTAACCGTGTTGTTCTCTGGGAGATGTAGTCTTCTTCTGTAAGTTGCAGATTCAGTAAAATTATTCATGCTTTATATGATGTTATGATGTGGAATACTGTTAGTAAAATTACAAAATTATTAAACCATGACACTATCCCAGGGAGATTACTGGAATTTGCTCGTTCCTCAAAAGTCTGTTGTCAAATCCTTCACCGTGATTCTATCTATCCCATCCTATCTGTGTCTAACTCATTTCCTGTGCAAATATTCCCTATGAAAGATAATCCTCAATAGACGCATTTTGGACATGGCATGCAGTTAATCACTGTGTTTTACTGTTCATTCAATTGCATCACCTTTCCTACTGTTTGTTGGCCATAAATAAAGAGAATTCTTTCTTTTTCTGTGTGCAGCTGGTTCTCTGTGGAAAGCCAGTGGGAATTGGTACAAAGGAGGTTTAACACTGAGCGGGTGACGGCAGAGGAGAAGAGTGATGTGAGGAAAAGTGATGCAAGTCCCATGGGGCCTATGTGAGTAGAAGTGGGGTGGGGAGGTTGAGGAGGAACTTTGTCCACACAGAAACAGAATAGAACTCAATGGGGACATCCTGGATTGACATCAATTGCAAAGTGCTTCTTTAACTTCTTGTATAAAACAAACTCTAAATAAATAGACAATAACTGCATTTTGGATTCTTGCTCTTCAGGCTCTCTCCATTTTCCTGAACAAGTCCTGAAAACCTGAAGAAGAGAACAGGAAGGCACAAGGCACTGAAGGCTCTTTAGTTTAGAATGGGCCCCAGGGCGCATTTGCTGCTGTGTCCATCAACCTCCAGTGCAGAGAGAAGTTTGCACAAAGAACTCAGCAAGACAAAGTCAGAAGTAACAGTGAAGTTTCTTGGAGTATTAGTGGGCCTACTGAGGAACATTAACAAGCAAGCTTCCCAAGGGACTTGTTAGAGAAGATAATTGGAAGCCGTGACTACAGGCAGGTAAAAGCACTGACATGGTGGCTCTGATGCTAAGAAAATCCTCCTTTGTCTTATGAAGCAGAATGGCGAAACCCTGAATCCCCAGACCGTTGGTTAGGAGAACCTCATGCTGACTAAGGATCCTTACTGGAACAGTGGGATGGAAGTCTGTATGATGTTAAATGAAAGACAGAAGGACAGAAGATCCCAGACTCTGCATGGGGTTCAAGGATGCTGTGAAGTTCATGTCTCATGTGTGCCCATGTATGCCCTGTGTCTCATCATAGGATGTGGAATGTGAGAAGGACCCAGTCTGAACAAGCAGTCTATCCCAGTGAAACTCTGAACTTCTGATCTCTCAGTTCCCTTGCCCTCCTGTGCACACTCAGCCATAGTTTAATGTCTGTTATGTTCTGCATTGCCCAGAAATACACCCAGTGCTCCAAGTGCAGCTGTAGCAGTGCAGAGCAGAGGGGGATGATCCTTTCCCTCACCCAGATGGCAATAAATTGCTTGATGAACTTTAGGGGATTGTTGGCCTTCCTGGCTGCCTGGGCACACTGCTGACTCATATTCAATTTGATGCTGACCAGGACCCCAATCCTTTTCAGTAAGAACTTTTTCCAATGTCACGTATCCAGTCAGTGTGTATGTCCAGGGTTGCCCTTACCCAGGTGCACAATCAGGCACTTGTTCTTGTTATACGTTAATCACTTGGTGCTTAGTACCAACTGGTACCCACTTCTCTGCCTTGTCCACATCTTTCTGCAAGTCCTCTCCACCCTCAGTGGAGGCAGCAGCACCTCCTCATCTGGTCTCATCAACAAACTTGCTCAGAACATCTTCTACTCCTGCATGCAAGTCATCCACAAAAACATGAAAGAGAAGTGGCCCTAAAATGGAGCCCTGGGGAACCCTGACAATGACCATCTACCTGCCCAATGAAACACAATGACTATAGTCTGTTTGGCCTGACATATTGGCCAACAGCTCACCCACCACATTCTGTTTCTGTCTAGCCGTATGCAGGACATTCTGCCCAGAAGGGTGCTGTGAGAAGTAGTGTCAAAAACTCTACTGAAATCCTCAGGGATAATATCAGCTGGCTTCCCTTGGTCAGCTAAATGGATAACCGAGTCATAAAAAGATCAGAAATTAAACAGGATCTTCCCCTCAGGAACTTGCGTTGGCTGCAACCAATGACAGAATTGTCCTTCAGCTTTTTTTCCATAACTCCCACCATCATTTTCTCCAGAATTTTACCTGGCGCTGAAGTGAGACTGACAGGTCCATAATTGCCCCTGTCATCTTTCTTGCTCTTCCTTACAATGAGACAACATTTGCCAGCTTCCTGTCAACTGGCATGACCCTAGACTTTAGATGCCATAGAAATGAGAGCCCAGAGCACACTAAGTTGTCATCAGCAAAAGACCGTAGATGTGCCATAACTTTGCAATGCCTTGAACTCCAGAATATGCCACAGATGGAAGATGCAGAGAGGAAGATCTGCCTCTTCTGTTGTGAGCTCATCCATTTGGTAAGCAGAATAGAACTACCTGATACATGGGGACTGTGTCTGTGCTCTGCTCTGCTCTGCTGTGCTCTGCTCACAGAGGAACGGAGCGGGGCCTTGCTCTCATGTCAGTGCAGATAAACTCACTTTCTCTTTAACCCTTTTTCCTCTGTAAACAATTCCACTATTTGTACCCTCAGATACACTTCCACATACCCTCAAGTACACTTCCATATGCCATCAACTATTACACTGTCTTATACCATCAAAACAGTTTGTGAAACAATATTTTTTGTTTCCATACACACCCATAATGCCTTCTGTAAAACAATGTGTATTGTTCAGTTATAAATACATCGCCACTGTACAAGCACTGATTGTCCCACCTCCCTCACACGCTTCCTCGCAAGCAGAACATAGTATTACATAAATGGGTTGACACTCATTGAAATGGACAATAAAAAAGGTTTTTTAAAGTATGTTAAGAGTAAAAGGAAGACTAGGGTGACTTTGGGACCCCTACTAAGTGAGAGGGGTATTCTTATAATGAGGCATGCTGAGAAGGTGGAGATACTGAAGGCCTTCTTTGCTTCTGTCTACAGTGAGAAAGCTCTCCCTCCGGAATCTCAGACCCTGAAGCTTAGTGAGAGGGTCTGGGGAATGGAAGATTTCCCTTTAGTTAAAGAAGAGCTGGTCCGTGAGCACCTAGGCCACGATGAGTTTCATAAAGCCATTGGATATGATGAGGTGCATCCAAGGTTGCTGAGGGAGCTGGCAGAGGTGATTGCTGAACTGCTCTCTATCATATTTGAGATGTCATGGAGAAAAGGGGAGTTGCCTGAAGACTGGAGGTTAGCCATTGTCCCCCTTGTCTGCAAAAAGGGCAAGAAGGAAGATCCGGGTAATTACAGGCCAGGGAGCCTCACCTCTGTCCCTGGAAAGGCGATGAAACACCTTGTGCTGGATGCCATCTCCAGACAGTTGGAAGAAGAGGAGGTTATCAGGAGTAGTCAGCATGGTTTCACCAAGGGGAGGTCATGGTCAGCCAACCTGGTAACCTTCAATGACATTTTCACTGGCTGGGTGGATGGGGCGAGAGCAGTGGATGTTGTCTACCTTGATTTCAGCATGGCATTTGATACTGTCCCCCGTGACATCCTTATAACACCTCAGATATTACAGACCTGGATCAAGTCCCCTCTCAGTCTTCTTTTCTCATGGCTAAACAGACCCAATTCACTCAGCCTTTCTTCATAGGGGAGATGCTCCAGGCCCTTCACCATCTTTGTGGCCATACGCTCGACTTTTTCAAAGAGATCCCTGTCTTTTCTGTACTGGCAAGACCAGAACTGGACACACTACTCCAGATGAAGCCTCACCAGGGCAGAGTAGAGGGGGAGGATCACCTCCCTCAACCTGCTGGACACGCTCTTTTTAATGCACCCCAGCATGCCATTGGACTTTTTGGTTACAGGGGCACACTGCTGCCACATGGCCAACCTGTCGTCCACCAAGAAGCCCAGGTCCCTCTCTGCAGAGCTCCTCTCCAGCAGCTCATTCCCCAGCCTGTACTGGTGCATGCAATTATTTTTTCCTAGGTGCAAGACTCTACACTTGCTTTTGTTAAACCTCAGCCGTTGAATGGACACCCGTTTCCATTTCTTGCCTTCCACAGGGGCAACTGATATTGTGTCATGGTTTAATAATTTTGTAATTTTGCTATCAGTATTCCACATCATAACATCATATAAAGAATGAATAATTTTACTGAATCTGCAACTTACAGAAGAAGACTACATCTCTCAGAGAACAACATGAGCCGAGAGATAGGTCACGGGACCTGGACACTATATTAAGTCTGTCGCAGGCTGGACTGTGGTCTTTCGAGTTCTGGCGTTCAGGGGAGTGTGTGGGAGCCTTCACCATTTCGCCTAGATTCACAGTAGGCCTCTCGGTTATGGGACTCATTCTCTCTCCTATTTTGCTTGATTCGTTAGCTCAATTTTCAATTATATTGTATTATATTGTGTTATCCTGTATTTCGATATAGTATTCAGTAAATAAGTGTTCCTCCTTAGATTGTTGCCGCTGTTTTCTTTTCCTAATTAACTTTTTTTCCTTTCGGCCTAGGGCCTCTGCAGGGCCCAAGGCCCCTGTCACAGACGCAAGTGGATTTTCGTTTAAACCGTGACAGATAGATCAGCCAGGGAGTTGGGAGGAATCAACTTAAAATTGAACAGGACTCGTGAGTTTTTCACACACTGAGACGGGTTAGCATGTTCTTATTGATTTCTATCTTTGTCTTCAACTATTTTTTTCAATTTTACTGACACTGATGAACAACTTTCAGAATTCATGCTTTTTTTTAAATCATGAAAAAAAAAGAAAGAGAAAAAAAAGAGAAAAATGAGGAAAAGGAAAAGGAAAAGGAAAAAGAAAAGGAAAAGGAAAAGGAAAAGGAAAAGGAAAAGGAAAAGGAAAAGGAAAAGGAAAAGGAAAAGGAAAAGGAAAAGGAAAAGGAAAAGGAAATGGAGAAGAAAACGACATAGAAAAAGAAAAAGAAAATAAAAAAGACAGGTAGGGCTAGATAGAATCACAGTGAAGGAGATGACAACACAGTCCATCAGACTTTGGTGAGATGGAGCAAATTTGAGTAATCCCCCTAAAAGTCAGTTATCAGACAGATAATTGGGAGGTATCTGATTGAAAAAAGAGCATTGGCACTAGCACCAGTGTCTGTGTCCCTGAACTGTAAGGCATTCATGTCCAGCAAACACAGTTCTGAAAAACATCGTAGTTTCAGAAAAAGAATTAATAAAGAAAAAAAAAAAAAAAGACATCAAATCACCTCACAGATTCATATTTACAACTTAAAATGGTACAAGACTCATGAGAATTTCTCATGTTGAGAAGGGTTAACACATTTTCATTGATTTTGATCTTTGTTTTCAATTCTTTGTCTCAATTTTATTGAAATATATGAACATCATTTAAGCTTACAGCCTAAAATAAATAAATAAATAAATAAATAAAAAGACATCCATTTACGTCTTGTACTTGGCCTGATGCCCCTTTGACCTTCAAAGTTCCCACCAGACCTTCATTGCCGGACAGTATGAGATCCAGCAGAGAACTTCTCCTCTTTGGTTCCTCCATGGCTTGGTCAAGAATCTGCCATCTGTGCTCTCCACGGATTTGCTGGATGGCACATGTCCTGCTGTGCTGTCCCTGCAGCAGATACTGGAGTGCAAAAGGCTCCCAAAGGGGACAATGGCCTGATAACATGAGACTCCCATCTGTTTTCAGAGGGCACCTTCCATTTGCTCTCCATGATCAAGAAGCCAGGAACAGACACTGATGGTCTCCTCTGTTGGCCATTTCCATTACCTCTGACCTGGTTGCTCTTCCATTCCGAAGCAGAGCTCAGTGCACTCTCACAGAGGGCATGCACCCTTCTTTGACTCCTCGCCCATCCATCCTAAAGACTCTGTATCCCCCTTGTGCTACAGTGAAGTTGTGGAAGCCATTTAACTGTGTCCCTGTGGTCAAATCAGGAGCTCAGGTTTGCAGCTCATCTATGGTATCAGTGTGCAGAAGGTGGCACACAGACATTAGACCCATCGTGGGTCTTGGATTTGACTTAGCAGCACAGATGCACTTATGGCATGGCTTTCCTGAAGGCCCTGTGCTGTTCTTGCAGCTGCGAGTGAATTCACCAGACAGCCAGTGCTAACCCTTCTCTGGCCTCCAGCTGATGCCCAGGAAGGAGGTGTCTATCTCAGGGATTTCCCACATGGTTTACAAGCACTGGCACACATCAGGAGCAGCCCAGGCACCTTGGGCATTACCCAGTGTCTGTGTGTGAGCAGCTGCCTCCCAGATGAAGGACCAAGGACTCAGAGCAGGAGCTCACATGCAGGCAACTCCTTGTGCACTTCTGAACTGAACCAGAGGAATCCCAGCTCCTGTGGTTCTGTGGGGAGCTGTATCCCATTTCAGCTCCAGGATTTCTGTCAAGGGATGAGACTCCTGCACTGCCTCAGCTGGATCACTGTCCTGCACAGAGAAAGTCCAAACCACCCCGTCCTTGTCTGGGTGCCCTTTGTGATTCATCAAATGAACTCTGGTAGAACTCGCTATACGTCTCCAATCAGTCACTGACCACTGGACATGTGGTGGTTAACTGAGCAGATTTCAAAGCACAGTCATGATGCTGCTTTTTTTCAGAAGCTGTTGGCCATGAGGACCCAGGGACATGTCAGGGGAGATGAGTGGGAAGGATAAAAATGATATTATCTGCTGCTCCGGTCTCCTTGGACACAAGGAGCTCATAAGGTGGGCAGAGCTGCACAGAGACAGATGTGCCCAGGAGCAGCTCCTGTGCACAGCACAGCCTTCAGGTGACAGAAGGAGAGGAGAGAAATTGGAGAGAGCTTACAGGATATGTACGGTATGAGTGGGCTGTGAGCTCAGTGCAGGAGCATTGCTCACAGACCACGACATGGTAAGTCTCAATGCAAACCGTGAGCTGCTTTTCATAGAGGGTTAACTTAATTTGGGATATCCCATAGCAGATATGCATGCAGGCACTGCATGTTTCTTTACTGTGTTAAAAGCCTTCTGTTCTAGCTGAGGGCTTCTGTGCTGCAGGGTCTGAGCACAGCCCTGAGGGCTGCGTGTCCCAGCATAGCTGCAGGCTGTGCAGCCGGGGCTGCAGGCGGTTGCCCAGGGCTGTCCTGCAGAGCAGAGTACCTGCTGTGCCCCAGGGGCTGTGTGCCGGGTATGGGACTCTGCCGCCTGCCAGGCTCAGCACTCAGCCTGCCCAGGGAGCTGCCCAGGGTGCTGCGGGGAGACGTGAGGGGGGAAGGAGCCCCCGGCAGGGCTTGTGCTGACACAGCTGCTGCCTGGGGCAGGGGGATCACAGCTCCACTGCACAACTGAAAGTTTCTGTGCGTACTTTGAAAGAGGAGAGCCAAGGTAGCAATTTTCTATTTCTTGTTTGGACGGAAGGTGAAAGGATTGGAAGCAGAAATCTAAGAGTCTGTCAAATTCAAACACAGCTCTGAGACTCCCAATTCTTCTTCAGTCAATTGCTTGTTATGTGAACTGTCACACGAGAAGTGTATTCAGCCTCTCCTTTTACGAAATGGAACCTTTCCAAGGGTGGAACTAGTTGAAATTATCTATTTTGTTGGCAAGAAAAATGCACTTATATTGCAAATAGGCAGGTTTCCTGAATAGAAAGTGAAGGGCACAAAGGTTGGGACTGAGGATTTTGACAGGAGTGAGGGTAAAGATTTGAGACACGAAACAGATGAAGAAGTTTAGGGAAATGGGATAAGATTAGAAGATGAAAGGAAGGTTAAAGCTCCATATGCTTCTTCTGCTTATAGAATGGTGAACTTAATGAAGTTAAATTCAATTAGTGTTGCTAAATGAATATTGTCATAGGAGAATGAAAACTTTTCATAGTATAGTAGGAGGAGTGTCTATGAGAATCGTCTGGACTTGTCATTATCTTCTGCACTCTGAACAGGACTCCAAGCCCAGGAACAGCAGATGCCCAAAAGCAGCTCCATCAGCGAGTTCCTCATGCTGCCGTTGGCAGACACGCGGCAGCTGCAGCTCCTGCACTTCTGTCTCTTCCTGTGCATCTACCTGGCTGCCCTCCTGGGCAACGACCTCATCAGCACAGCCGTAGCCTGCAACCACCGCCTGCACACCCCCATGTACTTCTTCCTCCTCAACCTGGCCCTCCTCAACCTGGGCTGCATCTCCACCACTCTCCCATAAGCCATTGCCAACGCACTCTGGGACAGCAGGGCCATCTCCTACACAGGATGTGCTGCAGAGCTCTTTTTCCTTCTCTTCTTCATGTCAGCAGAGTACTCCCTTCTCACCATCATGTCCTATGACCGCTACGTTGCCATCTGCAAGCCCCTGGACCTTGATGGACAGCAGAGCTTGTGCCACCATGGCAGCAGCTGCCTGGGGCACTGGGGTTCTCAATTCCCTGCTGCACACTACCAACATATTTTCACTGCCTCTCTGCCAAGGCAATGTAGTGAACCAGTTTTTCTGTGAAATCCCCCAGATCCTCAAGCTCTCCTTCTCAGTATCAAATCTCAGGGAAGTTGTGTTTATCATGTTTAGTTTAAGTTTAGGCTTTGTATGCTTTGTTTACATAGTGGTGTCCTATGTGCAGGTCTTCGTGGCTGTGCTGAGGATGCCCTCTGAGCAGGGATGGCACAAAGCCTTCTCTACGTGCCTTCTTCACCTGGCTGTTGTCTCCCTCTTTCTCAGTACTGCCTTTTTTGCCGACCTGAAGCCCCCCTCCGTCTCCTAGCCCTCCATGGACCTGGTGGTGGCAGTTCTGTTCTCCGTGGTACTTCCAGCAGTGAACCCCCTCATCTACAGCATGAGAAACCACTTGGTCAAGGGTGCAGTGAGGAAAGTGTTGACCAGATGTGTTTCACAAACATCGAACTGCCCATCCTTTTGAATTCCTGTCATGTAATGCAGCTTTTTACTGATGCAAACTCTGTTTTGTTTTGTTCTGATCAATTTTTATAACTATAATTTTTATTATTATTATTTTAATACTGTAATGTTTTTCACTAAAACATCATTACACAAATCTATTCCTCTTCAGTTTGTAACTTTTTAGTGTAGCCCAGACACACTGTACATAATGTATCAGGCTCTGTGTGAACCTTAACATAATAAAGGATGTGCAGTGACTCTGTCTGTCCTCCTTCTTGTGCGACATTTCTGGAGCTGTTGGGGTCGGATGTTCTCAGAAACCCCGCAATCCAGCAGGAAGCACACGGCTGTTCATCAAACTATGCGGTGACTTCAGCTTGAAACACTTTCCAGCTGGTCCCTTGCCCAGTGTTGCCCACAACGCTGACAAAGGAGTTTCAAAATATTCTTTTCTTATCTGACCTGACATCCTGCTTACCCAAGCCCCTCTGCAATAGTTAAGCCTTAGATTGTCCCCTTGTTTGAACTCAATCCCCACTTTTCTTGGACCTAGCAAATACTTTTGCTAGATTATTACATTCTGGGAAAGGTAAGATTTCAAATAACTTCTGCTCTCCACTTTCTGTCTTAGCTTGTGCTTTTTCTATTCTTCATAGCTATTCCCACAGGTTTTACATTGCACACCTCATTTCAAAATACAGCAAGATGATTACAATAGTACAAAGAAATAAAGAGTTGCTTTAGCCATGCAAAATGTGGTAGCCAACCAGTAAGTTTTTCCCACAGTTCGGGTGAATCCAAATATCTATCTATCGATACTTGATGAAGTAGTTTAATATATTCCCAAATATAGTAGTTCGGATTCTCTTTTTTGTTGTTTGTAAGAGATGTAGTTAATTCAGCCCACATTGTTAATTGTCACCCACCAGAACAGTGATTCAAACCCTGCAGCAATTGTATTTCTCAACTTAAATTTATCAGAGACACCTCTGATCACTCCATTTGAATCTGTATCTATATACAGCATCATCAAATGAGAACCCTAAGCTCCTTTTGTTCCTTTAGGGGCTATGTGACATCCCCTTTGTGAATGCCAGGGTGAATGGTAGAACTCATTGAGCAAGTGCACAGGTACCTCACAGTGAGATGGGAGAGTGAACCGTAAGATCTTCCCACCCGCTGCAACACCACCAGAGATCTGCTCTACAGATTCCCAATCTCAAATAGTTTCCTGCTGAATCTTCCATAACATTCAGGGTCTCACTGCATAGGGAGAAATTCCCTGTAGGCCTGGTAGCTCTTACACCCTGCCTTGAGAGGCAAGCTGTATGGTTACATGTGGCCATGGTGAATGCAGGAGGGCTTTTGGCATCCACCTCAGGCACTGGAGAGAGAAGAAAAGATAGCGATTTACAGGCTCTGTTTCCTCAGGCAGCTTTCTTTTGATACAGGGTAATCATGTATCACATCCCTTGGGGGTCCCGGGTCCACTGCAGTGGAAGGTGTACTACCTGATCCACAGGCCATCCTGATGAATGATGAAGCATAGCAATCGCTATGGTTGAGACTCTGGACGGTATATTTAATACATTCTACCCAGGTATTCATATTCCCGTACCCTGTCTCAATTTCAAATGTCTGTCTGAGATCCTTTATTTCTGCAACTATTACAACTGCAGAGTTTATTCACTCTCTTTTCCCTATGCTGGACATTCTGAGTATGGTCAGGGAATGAATCCCATATGGCTATTCTGAAATGTATTGGTCAGAACTAGCATATAACGAAACCATCCATTTCTTGGGAGTTCAGGGAAATCCATTTGCCACTGTTGCACAGGGTGAATTCCCTTCCCTATTTGTTCCACAGAAACCTTGGGGCTGGTTCTAGGATTATTCTGCAAACAAACCTCACATTGCTGTGTTACCTATTCAGCGGTGGTGTATAACCTCCGAGCCATAATCTGATGGCTCAGCTATTTATAAAGAGCCTCTGTTCCCCTGTAAGTTTTCCTGTGCTCAACCATAATTATGGCGCATAATAGGGACTATTATTTTGTTTTGAACCCTAACCCACCCTCATTCTCCCACCTGCCCTCCTAAGACCTCTATCAATTTTTGGTATCTTGTTTTTTAATCTCATTTTAAATATTTACTGTCTGGAAACAAAGCCTGTGCCTCCATGTCCTCCGTTTTTGTATACTCTCCAAACCCCCCTGCTCTTCCCCCTGCCATTAATTTCAGCAGACATGGAGGGAGAAAACTGAAAGACTGTGACTGTCCATGCCAGACAGACCCTCTCAACATAATCACCAGACACCTAGTGTTGGTGTTAGCAGATGCTATAAAGACCATTGGCAAGCCCCACCAAAGCTGAGGTGGCTTGAAGTGAGCGGTAAGGAGCCATGGGTTCATGTCTGACAAAGGAGCAGATGGCGAATCCAGAGGAGCAGACAGCAGAGTGCCAAATGGTGGAAGATGAGCCACGCGGTGGGCAGCACATTGCTGAGTGGCTGCTGACAGAGTACTGCACTGAGATGGGGGCTCCTGATGGCTCCTTTCTTGTCAGGGAGTGTGAAATTTTGGTTGGGGACTGTATTCTGTCCATCTCTTGTAATAGGAAGGTGCAGCATTGTCACATCCACCGGCAGCAGGACGCCAGCATCCACAGGTTCTTTCTGACTGACAGCCGAGCATTTGACAGCCTCTACAACCTCATCACCCACCTTTTTATGACACGATTATCCATTTAGCTGACCAAGGGAAGCTAGCTGATGTTATCCCAGAGGATTCATTAGAGTTTTTGAGACTACTCACAGCACCCTTCTGGGCAGAATGTTCTGCATACGGCTAGAAAGAAACAGAATGTGGTGGGTAAACAGTTGGCCAGTATGTCAGGCCAAACAGACTATAGTCATTGTGTTTCATCGGGCAGGTAGATGGTCATTGTCAGGGTTCCCCAGGGCTCCATTTTAGGGCCACTTCTCTTTCATGTTTTTGTGGATGACTTGCATGCAGGAGTAGAAGATGTTCTGAGCAAGTTTGCTGATGAGACCAGATGAGGAGGTGCTGTTGCCTCCACTGAGGGTGGAGAGGACTTGCAGAGAGATGTGGACTAGACAGAGAAGTGGGTACCAGTTGGTACTAAGCACCAAGTGCATAAAGCATAACAAGAACAAGTGCCTGATTGGGCATCTCGGTAGGGGCTACCCTGGACATAAACACTGACTGGATATGGGAAATTGGAGGGTGGTCTGACTGAAAAGGATTGAGGGTCCTGGTCAGCATCAAATTGAATGTGAGTCAGCAGTGTGCCCAGACAGCCAGGAAGGCCAACGGTCCCCTAAAGTGCATCAAGCAATTTATTGCTATCTGGGTAAAGGAAAGGATTGTCACCCTCTGCTCTGCGCTGCTCTAGCATCACCTGGAGCACTAGGTGCATTTCTGGGCAATGCAGAATAGAAAGGACATCAAACTATGGCAGAGTGTGCACAGGAGGGCACTGGAACTGAGAGATCTGAAGTTCAGAGTTTCATTGGGATTGACTGCTTGTTCAGACTGGGCCCTTCTCACATCCCACATCCTGTGATGAGACACAGGGCACACACGGGACATGAACTTCACACCGTCCTTGCACCCCATGCAGAGCCTGGGATCTTCTGTCCCCATGTCTTTCATTTAACATCATACAGACCTCCATCCCACTGCCCCAGGAAGGGCCCAGAGCCAACATGAGGGACAGGATCTCCCTGCCAAGGGTCTGGGAATCGGGCTTGTCTTGTTTGCTTCTTAAGACAAAGAAGGATTTTCTTAGCATCAGAGCCACCATGCCAGTGCCTTTGCCTGACTGGAGTCATGGCTTCCAATTATCGGCTCTAACTAGTGCTTTGGGAAGCTTGCTTGCTAATGGCCCTCAGTGGGCCCATTAATACTCCAAGAATCTTCATTGTTACTTCTGCCTTTGTCTTGCTGAGTACTCTGTGAAAACTTCACTCTGCACTGGAGATTGATCGATTCGGCATCAAATGCGCCCTGGGGCCCATTATAACCTAACGAGCATCTTGTTCCTTGTGCCTTCCTGTTTTCCAGGTTTTCAGAACTTGTTCAGCAAAATGGAGAGATATCTAGAGAGAGCTTAAGGAGGAAGAATCCAGCAAACACTTATAGTCTATTTATTTATAGTTGGGTTAAAACAAGTCATTAAAGCAGCACTGAGCAACTGATAGTGATCCAGGATGTCCCAATGACTTCTGTTCTGTTAATGTGTTGACAAAGCTCCTCAACATCCCCACCACATTTCTACTCACATTGGCCCCATGGTATTTGCATCACTTTTCCTCACATCACTCTTCTCCTCTGTTGTCACCCGCACAGTGCTAAACCGTCTTTGCACCAACTCCCACTGGCTTTCCACAGAGAACCAGCTGCACACAGAAAAAGAAAGAATTCTCTTTATTTATGGCCAACAAACAGAAGGAAAGGTGATGCAATTGAATGAACAGTAAAACAGTGATCAACTGCATGCCATGTCCAAGCTGCTTCTATTGATGTTTATCTTTCATAGGGAATATTTGCACAAGAAATGAGTTAGAAACAGATAGGATGGGATAGATAGAATCACGGTGAAGGATCTAACAACAGACTTTTGAGGAATGGAGCAAATTCCAGTAATCTCCCTGGGATAGATCAGCCAGGGATTTGGGAGGTATCAACTTAAAACTAAACAAGACTCGTGAGTATTTCACACATTGAGACTGGTTAACACATTCTTATTGATTTCTATCTTTGTCTTCAGCTCTTTTTTTCACTTTTACTGACATTAATGAACATCTTTCATAATTCATGCTTTTTAAGGTATGAAAAATTAAAAAGAGAGAAAGAAAGAGAAAGAGAAAGAGAAAGAAAAAGAGAAAGATGAAAGATGAAAGAGAAAACAAAAGGAAGATAAAGAGAAAAAGGAAAAGGAACCCGGTGGCGCAGTGGTTAAAGACGCCGCCTTGCAACACTGGGGCCCGGAGTTCGAATCCCCCCTGTGGCGCAAGTGGTAGAAGTGCCGCTCTGCTACACAGAGGCTCGAATCCCGGGGGCTGGACTCGATGATCTCTAAGGTCCCTTCCAACCCGCACGAAACTATGAAACTATGAAACTATGAAAAGGAAATGGAGAAGAAAATGAAAGAAAAAGAAAAAGAAAGAGAAAAAAAAAGACAGGAAGGGCTAGATAGAATCACAGTTAAGGAGTTGACAACACAGTCCATCAGACTTTGGCGAGATGGAGCAAATTTGAGTCATCCCTCTAAAAGTCAGAAATCAGACAGATAATTGGGAGGTATCTGACTGAACAAAGAGCAAGGGATGGGGAAATCTGGCAGGCTGTGGCAGGAGCGTGTGTCTAAATGGCCTGCTGAAAACATGCCCTTAACCACAGCCATTTATTTAGGAGAGCTGGAGACACCTGGAGGTTGAGGGACATCAAATAGGCAGCAGGGAAGAGCAGCGGTGACGCCGGGATTTAGTCACAGGGCACTGGCACTGGCACCACAGTCTGTGTCCCTGAACCTGAAGGCATCTGTGTCCAGCAAACACAATTCTGGAAAAACATCATAGTTTCAGAAAAAGAAAATAAATAAACAATAAAAAAACAATTAAAAAAATCAAATCAACTGAAAGATTCGTATTAACAACTTAAAATGGAAGAAGACTCATGAGAATTTCTCATGTTGAGAAGGGTAAACACATTTTCATTGATTTTGATCTTTGTTTTCAATTCTTTGTCTCAATTTTATTGACATTTTTGAACATCTTTTAAGCTTACGGCCTAAGTATAAATAAATAAATAAATAAATAAATAATTAAATGAAAAGAGATCCATTTGCATCTTGTAATTGGCCTCATGCCCCTTTGACCTTCACTGTTCCCACCAGACCTTCATTGGCAGACAGTATGAGATCCAGCAGAGAACTTCTCCTCTTTGGTTCCTCCATGGCTTGGTCAAGAAGCTGCCATCTGTGCTCTCCACGGATCTGCTGGATGGCACATGCCCTGCTGTGCTGTCCCTGCAGCAGATACTGGAGTGAAAAATGCTCCCAAAGGGGACAATGGCCTGACAACATCAGGCTCCCATCTGTCTGGAGAGGGCACCTTCCACTTGCTCTCCATGATCAAGAAGCCAGGAACAGGCACTGCGGGAATCCTCTGTTTGCCATTTCCATTAGCTCTGACCTGCTCTTCCATCCCCAGGCAGAGCTCAGTGCACTCTCACAGAGGGCATGCACCCTTCTTTGACTCCTCGCCCAACCATTGTAAAGACTCTGTATTCCCCTTCCGTTACAGAGCAGTTGTGGAAGCCATTCAACTGTGTCCCTATGGTCCAAACAGGAGCACAGGCCCGCAGCTCATCTATGGTATCAGTGTGCAGAAGGTGGCACACAGACATTAGAGCGATCGTGGGTCCTGGAGTTGACGTAGCAACACGGACACTCCTAGGGCATGGCTCTCCTGAAGGCCCTGTGCTGCTCTTGCAGCTGCGAGTGAACTCACCAGACAGCCGGTGCTATCCCTTCTCTGGCCCTCCACTGATGCCCAGGAAGGAGGTGTCTATCTCAGGGATTTCCCACACGGTTTACAAACACTGGCACACATCAGGAGCAGCCCAGGCACCTTGGACATTACACAGTGTCTGTGTGTGAGCAACTGCCTCCAAGGTGAAGGACTGAGGACTCAGAGCAAGAGCTCACATGCAGGCAACTCCTTTTGCACTTCTGAACTGAACCAGAGGAATCCCAGCTCCTGTGGGTGTGTAGGGTGCGGAATCCCATTTCAGCACCAGGATTTCTGTCAAGGGATGAGACTCCTGCACTGCCTCAGCTGGATCACTGTCCTGCACAGGGAAAGTCCAAACCTCCCTGTCCTTGTCTGGTTGCCCTTTGTGCTTCATCAAACGAACTCAATTAGTACTTGCTATATGTCTCCAATCAGTCACTGACCACTGGACATGTGGTGGTTAATTGAGCGGATTTCAAAGCACAGTCATGATGCCGTTTTTTTTCAGAAGCTGTTGGCCATGAGGACCCAGGGACGTGTCAGGGGAGATGAGTGGGAAGGATAAAAATGGCATCATCTGCTGCTTGCTTGTCTGGGCTCCTGGGACACAGGGAGCTCATAAAAGTGGGCAGAGATGTAGAGAGACAGCTGTGCTGAGGAGCAGCTCTTGTGCACAGCACAGCCTTCAGGTGACAGGAGGAGAGGAGAGAAATTGGATTGAGATTACAAGATATGTACTGTGTGAGCGTGCTGTGAGATCACTGCAGGAGCTTTGCTCACAGACCATGACACATTAAGTCTCTCTGCAGACCGTGAGCTGCTTTTCATAGAGGTCTAACAATCTGGGACACCCCATAGCAGATATGGATGCAGGCACTGCATGTTTCTTTACTGTGGAACAATACCTCTGCTCCAACTGAGGGCTTCCGTGCTGCAGTATGAAAGCCCAGGGTGCTGACGGAGACGTGTGGTGTGGGGGGAAGGAGTCCCCCGGCAGGGCTTGTGCTGCCACAGCTGCTGCCTGAGGCAGAGGATCACAGCTCCATTGCACAACAGTATGTTTTTAAGGGTGCTTTGCAAGAGGAGAGCCAAGGCAGGGATTTTCCATTTCCTGTTCTGAGCAAAGGCAAAAAGGATTGGGGGCAGAAATCTAAAAGTGTATGTCTAATTTAAACACATCTCTGAAATGAGCAAATGTTTCGTCAATCCATTGTTTGTTCTCTGAACAGTCAGAGAGCAAGGTGAAAACACAGGTTGTGCTTTCAGCCTCTCCTTAATAAAAGGAAACAATCAGTTTAACTTATTGGATTCTGCGGATATTAATAGTTGATTCCTCCTGTAAACAGGCAGATTTCTCTAAGAGAAACTGAAGTGCACAGATGCTGGGTCTGGGGTCTCAAAGAACAGCTGCAGTAAAGTGGAATATATCCAGGATGCTGGGACGTGATTAGGAAATGAGAAATAAGTAAGATCTCCTTTATCTTCTACTCCTTAAGGGATGGTGAAATTCATGAAAATAAATACAAGTTCTGGAGTTAAATGAACATTTTCTTAAGGGAAAGAAAAATATTATAGTATAGCAGAAGGAGTGTCTCTGAGAATGGTCTGGACTTGTCATTATCTTCTGCACTCTGAACAGGACTCCAAGACCAGGAACAACAGATGTCCAACAGCAGCTCCATCAGTGAGTTACTCCTCCTGCCGTTGGCAGACACGCGGCAGCTGCAGCTTTTGCACTTCTGGCTCTTCCTGGGCATCTACGTGGCTACTCTCCTGGGCAATGGCCTCATCAGCACAGCCGTAGCCTGCGACCGCCGCCTGCACACCCCCATGTACTTCTTCCTCCTCAACCTGGCCCTCCTCGACCTGGGCTGCATCTCCACCACTCTCCCCAAAGCCTTGGCTAACGTCCTCTGGGGCACCAGAGCCATCTCCTATGCAGGATGTGCTGCACAGCTCTTTTTCTTTTCCTTCTACTTGTCAGCAGAGTACTCCCTTCTCGCCATCATGTCCTATGACCGCTACATTGCCATCTGCAAGCCCCTGCACTACAAGACCTTGATGGACAGCAGAGCTTGTGCCACAATAGCAGCAGCTGCCTGGGGCACTGTGCTTCTCTATTCACTGCTGCACACTGCCAGTACGTTTTCACTGCCTCTGCCATGGAAATGTTGTCAGCCAGTTTTTCTGTGAAATCCCCCAAATCCTCAAGCTATCTTGCTCGGAATCAAATCTCAGGGAAATTGCATTTCTCATTTTTAGTGCCAGTTTAGCCTTTGGGTGCTTTGTTTTCATAGTTGTGTCCTATGTGCAGATCTTCAAGGCTGTGCTGAGGATGCCCTCTGAGCAGGGATGGCACAAAGCCTTCTCCACATGCCTCCCTTACATGGCCGTGGTCTCCCTCTTTCTCAGCACCGCTGTTTTTGCCTACCTGAAGCCCCTCTCCATGTCCTCCCCACTCCTGGATCTGACATTGGCATCTCTGTATGCAGTGGCTCCTCCGACACTGAACCCGATTATCTACAGCATGCGGAACAGGGAGATCAAGCACGCTCTCAGGAAGGTGTTGCAATTTGTAGTATTCCAGCTTCAATAAAGCACATCTTCCTCACATGATTTCCAGTGATGGCTCTTTATATTTTATGCATCTGTGACTGATTGTGTGTGATATAGCAACCCACAAAAAATGTTATTGAACTTATAAATAAAAATTTATTTCACTTCTTTCCTACCTACTTTCCATTTTCTTTCTCCAAGATCTCATGTAAACATGGAACCAGATTCACTGAATAGATTAAGAGGTACCTAAAAAGCTTTCAAAGTAGACTTTTCCTTAGCTCTTCTCAACCTTGTCTGGGTCTGGGGAGGTACAGCCGCAGATAGCAGCACAACATGCTCTTTTCTTTCCTGCTCTCTTTACAATGCCTCTCTTTACAAGTCCTCTCATTTGTTCTGGCCTTAAAGTCTTGTGTCTCTCATAACAGTCGTTTTTTCTCTACAGCAGCACTCTGGGGCTGCAGTCAGTAGCCAGCAATACGAACGGCTGCTTCAGAGCAGGTCTCCTTGCTGGCACTGCCATAACAAGAGGGCCCCTTCAGAGCAGGACCAGAGAACTGGAGGCCTCTTCCAAAGCCAGTGTAAGGAATATACCTCAGGAGCTGCTCCCTGAGAAGACCTTGAGATCTTTTTGTGCTCTTCACTGAGTGACTGGGACAGACTTAAGACAGGACTCAAGATGGGGACAGACTCAGTGTTGTGGTTTAAATTATACGCATTGTGGTAAAAAGAGAAAGTATAACAATTATGAGAAATATATTTATACATATAAAATATATATTATATTACTACATATATACAACATATTCATTTGCAAACACATATGCATAGATAATGATTTATATGCATATCTTTTTGCAAGTCCAAGACCTTTTACAGGGGTTTTAACAGCCACAGGGTTCACTGTAGGAACTGGAGAGGCTGTTGGGCTGTTGCCGGAGTTAGAGCAAATGCAGAGCTAATTGCCAGAGCTGGAATCACCACAGGACCTGGGACTGAAGTTGGAGCAGCCACTGGGCTCATTGCAGGTGTTGGAGAGACCACAGGGCTGTACCTCCTGAAACAGTGCATCTTCCTTGGGAGGCATTTGTTTCATTTTCTTATAGCAATACTTGGAACAGCTACTGGACCTGTAGCAGGAGTGAATGCAGAGCTCATTATGAGGGTGGAATGACAGCGGGATCTTTCCCAGAGCTTGGAGCAACTTCAGGATGTGTAGCAAAACCTTGGAGCTGCTGCAGTGTCTGTGTCAGGAGTTGCAGAGGCTGCAGCACTGTCAGCAGATCCAGCTCTCTGGATCTGGTACACTGCAGTCATGTGTGTCTCTTTAGGATTACCAGGACCACAGCAGACCTGCCCCAAATATTCTACCAGTTTCTCAGGATCCTGCAGTTGCTTGGAGATGAAGTTCCAAAGCCCTGGGTGTTCCCACCGCTCCAGGCAGCTGCCCAGTCTTTCCCACAACCCCAGCCATGCAGAGCCTTCTCACCTTGGGGCAGATCTCTCAGTGATATTCCTGAATGATATTTTAACCTCAGACATAACCTGAAACACATTAATGACACGTAGCATTGGGAGCGTGCTGGTTTGGGCATCCCACAGTCAAAATCCTCAGGAGCTATTGGGACAAGCTCCACCAATAGGGAAACAATAATCATTATGGCCTGCAATTCTCCAGCTCCCACAAATCCCTGTGTTATCTCGCTCTGGACAGATGTGCTGTTAACTCAAGCCTTGGAGCCCCACATCGGGCACCAAAATGATGGTGGTTGTTGAACCCAACAGGTGTCTCAGCAGCACATAGTGCTTTGTGCACTGCCCCATTCCCAGTGGAGGAATGCCCTCTGAGCAGAGTCGGCACAAAGCCTTCTCCACATGCCTCCCTCACCTGGCTGTGGTCTCCCTGTTTGTCAGCACTGGCCTTTTTGCCTACCTGAAGCTCCCCTCCATTTCCTCCCCAGTCCTTGATATGACAGTGGCACTTGTGTATGCAGTGGTTCCTCCAACACTGAACCCTATTATCTACAGCATGAGGAACAGGGAGATCAAGCACACTCTCAGGAAGGTGTTGCAATAAGCACTATTGCAGCTTCCATAAAGTGCATATCTTCCTCACATGATTCCCTGTGATGGTTCTTTATCTTTCATGTATATCTGATGGTTTGATTTTCTGTGATACAGGAATCTGCAGAAAAATGTTGAAAATTATTTCACATTTTTTCCTAACTACTTTCTATTTTTGCTCTCCAAGAGCTCATGTAAACATTGATCCAGATTACCTGGATAGGTTAAGTGATAAATAAATGCTTTCTAAATAGACTTTTCTTATTCTCTTCTTATCTTCCTACCTTGTTTGGGTCTGGGGGAGGTACAGCCACAGACAGCAGCACAACACGCTCTTTTCATTCCTGCTCTCTTTACACTGCCACAGTGCTCTCAGGACCATTCATTTGTGGAAACCTGAAGGTCTTGTGTGTCAGACAACAGTCCTGTGGTCTCTACAGCAACACTCCGGGGCTGCAGTCAGTAGCCAGCAATATGAACAGCTGTGTCAGTGCTGGTCTCCTTGTTGGCACTGTTGTAATAAGATGGCCTTTTCAGAGCAGGACCAAAGAACTGGAGGCCTCTTCCTAATCTGGTGTAAGGAATATACCACAGGAACTGCTCCCTGAGAAGACCTCAGGATCTCCTGGTGCTCTTCTCTGCGTGAACCATTTCAGATTCAAGAGTCCCATGGAGATCTGTAAGGGAATCAGGGCAGTGCTGTGGTTTAGGATTTACCAGGTTAAAGCTATTTACGAAGACAGAGAAACAGAAAAGGATAATAATTATGACATATGCATATATACATATATGATATATATAGTATACTTTCACATACATATCATATAGGCAGTTGCAAACATGCGCATCGTTACTAATAGATATGCATATCTATGGAATCACCACAGGAATCGCCTTGGGGCAGATCTCTCAGTGACGCAATTGAATAATTTTTTGATCTGAGACATAACCTGAAACACATTAACGACACATAGCAACATAGCAATGGGGGCATGCTGGTTTAAGCATCCCATGGATAGTCAAAATCCTCAGGAGCTATTGTAACTAGCTCTGGAGCTCCAGGGAAAGAAGAAGTGAGAGGGAGGCTGAGGGTCTTGCCCCGCTCTCACTGTATGCACCTTTCAGATACTGGAAGAGAGCGATAAGATCTCCCCTCAGCCTCCTTTTTCCCAGACTAAACAGCCCCAGCTCCCTCAGCCTCACCTCATAGGGTTGATTTTCAAGCCCTTCACAAGTCCCGTTGCCCTTCTCTGGACCTTCTCCAGTACCTCTGAAGAGTGAGCAAAGCCTCAAAATGGTGGTAAGGTAAAACTTTGCTATAGAAAGGGAAAGGGGAACTTCACAGAAACCAAGACAAAGAATAACTGTAGATAATTTACATTTAAAAGGGCAGGGAAAAGGGGAATTACAGACACTTAGTCAAAAGAAAACCAGAGTAGAGGGCAATAAAGATAAGAAGAAACTGTCCGGAGACCTCTGACAAGAAGAAGGATTAGATACCCCCGGGCAAGATGATGCTGATGTGGGAGAACGATAGCAGCAGATAACACCAAGAAGAAAACAGAAGAAGAATTTCACCCCAAAACAACGGCAAGGGTCGCGGGGAATGGGGTCAGGGGGAATGAGGGAATGGGGTTGTGAGGAATGGGGCCATAGGGAATGTAATGAATAAGTAATCAAACTGAGGAGGAGACTATTGATTATGTATTAGCTTGACCTTTATCTGTAACACACTTTTCTCCTTACGGTGTGCAAGTTTGGTGGAGCTATCCCCCTTGCACCCGGCGCTGCGCAACGCTGGAATAAACATACCTGCTTTAAAACCCATCTTTGGATTATAGAGTTTGATTCCGCAAGTCACCTCCATGTATTTTTGTACTGAGATGCACAAAACTGAACACAGTACTCGAGGTGAAGCCTCACCAATGCCAAGTACAGGGGCAGGATGACTTCCCTAGTCCTGCTCATCACACCATTCCTGATCCAAGCCAGGATGCCATTGGCCCTCTTGGCCACCTGGGCACACTGCTGGCTCGTGTTCAGCCAACTGTCCATCAGAACACCAAGGTCCCTTTCCATCAGGCAGACTTCCAGCCACAGCTCTCCAAGCCTGTAGGGTTTGCCAGGGGTTGTTGTGACCAAAATGCAGGACCCGACACTTGGCCCTATTGAAACTCATGCCGTTAACCTTGGCCCATCGATCGAGTATATCCAGGTCCCTCTGTAGTGCCCTTCTCCCCTCAGGCAGATCAACACTCCCTCCCAACGTGGTGTCGTCTGCAAACTTACTGCGAATGCACTCAATTCCCTCATCAAGATCATCAATGAAGAAATATAGGAGCCATACAATATTGCTTCCAAAACCCAAAGATGACAACTGAGATGAATTTGCACAAAACTTCATTTTGTCAGCTACAAGTTTTGTCATGACATAACCAAAGTCAAACAGCATAGCAAAATAAATAACCTAATCCAGCATCCAGAGCTGACGAATAATACAGCAGGGAAAACAAACACCAAGCAAGGAGATGTGCGGTGAAGCTTCCTGAGAAGGTTCAACGATCTCCACAAAGAGGGAAGCAATCAGCACCATGGCCAGCAGTTATCCAGCTCCCACAAAGCCCTGTGTCATCTCGCTCTGGACAGATGTGCTGTTATCTCAACCCTTGGAGCCTCACATCAGGCACCAAAATGATGGTGGTTGCTGAACCCAGCATATGGCTCAGCAGCACACAGTGCTTTGTGCACTGCCCCTTCCCAGCACGATGGGGAAGAGAACTGGGAAAAAAAAGTTCAACTTGTGTGTTGAAACTAAGCAATTTACTAAGAGAGATGAAAGGAGAAGTGTAGTAGTTATCACTATATATCTGTTTACATGGAATAGTATGTAACAGCTAATGCACAAGCACTTGCTCAGCACCACCAGACTGATGCCCAGCTGGGCCCTGGGCAGTGAAGAGAGTGAGATGAACTCCCACTCCTTTCAATACAATTTCTGCTTGCTGTCAGGTGGTTCCAAACATCCATTTGGCCACTTCCAGTCAGCTCTGTGCAGTCTGCTCCCTCCCAGCTTCTTGAGCCCTCCACTGACCATGGCCTTGGCTCTGTAGAACACTGCTTAGCAGCAGTGGTAAACAGCAGAGAGTTATCAATGTTGATTTTCTCTTAGAAACAAAACACTGCACCATAGCAGGCAGTCTGAAGAAAACAATTCCATCCCAGCTGTAACTCAGATACCTGCTTGTCCTCCTTTTCTTGTTCTTCCTGATCAGGAAGCAAGGAACAGAATCGGCTGCTCTCCTCTCTGAGCCCTTTCCATCAGTTCTCAACTGGCTCCTCTGCCATCCCCAGGCAGAGCTCAGTGCACTCTCACAAAGAGCAGCAGCCTTTCCTAATCGTCCTTGGCCATTCGTCATAAAGAGTCAGTATCTGCTCTGCTACAGTTCAGAGGTGGGAACCATCCCACCATGTCGCTGAGAGCCAAACAAGACCCTAGGCCTGCAAAGGCACAGAGATTTGGAGTTCACTGAGTGAATGTTTGTGGTCCTCTCATTAGTGTAAAGATTCTTCAGAAAGCATCCCCTTCCAGAAGCATGTTTTGATTTAGCCTGGCTGGGCCTTGCATCTACACAGTGGTACTGATGTTCAGGGCCTTGCTCAGAAGCAGCAGCCTGCATGAAAGGAAATGCTCTGTGATTTTCTCTTGATTTGTCCCGTTTATTTCCCATGCTACCTGCACTGGTCTACAGGCACTTTAGGGCAGCATCAGGTTGGGGTTACCCCCAGAGGGTACACAATAAGATTTAGGACAGGATATTGGCAACGAGACCTTCACTGAGGAATCCTCACACGATCCTATGGAACAACTCAGAGGCTTTCCCTGCAATCTCCAACAGCAACAACAGCCCTCAGCCCTTCTCTGTCAAATCCAATTCCCCGCCCTTCGCCCTTCGGACCTAGTTTAAAACCCTTTAATCAATCAGTGCAGGAGCATTTCAGATGGGGTCATGGAGGAGGCAGACTGCCATTCTTGGCATGGCCATTTTCCCAGGAGGGAATGGTAGGAGGGCTTTGTCCCGTCCGGTTCAACCAACACTTGTATCCACCCAGCAGAAGGCTATGCCCTTTTTGTCCCACTTGACCTCTGCATGGAGCTTACAGTTGGCAGTGACATGGCTGAGAAGCTCTGGGCATGGAATAAGGGACAGGGAAGTAATGTACCTTCCTAACTTCCTCCCTGTATACCTTAGCAACTTCCTTGTAATCTCCCCAAGTATCCTGTCCCTTCTTCCAGATAACGTAAATTCTCTTTTTCTTCCTGAGTCTCAACAATTGTTCCCAGTTCGTCTACACTGGTCTTCTTCCCCTATGGCTCACGCTATGGCATTCAGGGACAGCCTGATCTTGTGCCTTTAAGATTTCCATCTTGAGGAGTGTCCAGGCTTCCTGTACCCCTTTACCCATAAGGAGCGACTCCCAAGGGACCCATGCTACAAATGTCCTGAACAGGTCAAAGTCCGCCCTCTAGAAGTTCAAGATAGTAGTTTTGCTAGTCACCCTTCTGACATCTCCAAGAATAGAGAATTCTACCATTTCATGGCCACTCTGCCCAAGACAGTCCCCAACCTTCTCAACTCCTACCAGTCCTTCACTGTTAGTGAAGAGCAAGTCTAGCAAGGAACCATCCCTGGTAGGCCTTCATACCAGCTGCGTAAGGAAGCTGTCTTCCATACAATCATAGTATCATAGTATCATAGTCTTGTGCAGGTTGGAAGGGACCTTAGAGATCATCGAGTCCAACCCCCGGGATTCGAGCCTCTGTGTAGCAGAGTGGCACTTCTACCACTTGCGCCACAGGGGGATTCGAACCCAGGGTCTCCAGTGTTGCAAAGTGGTGTCCTTAACCACTGCGCCACCGGAGGCACACAATCTAGAAACCTCTTGGACTGCTTCCTCTGCTCATTATTATATTCCCAGCATATATCAGGGAAGTTGAAGTCTCCCAAGAAAATGAGTGCTGGCGATCGTGTGACTTCAGTAAGCTGCTCATAGAATGCCTCACCCATCAATTCATCTTCATTAGGCGGTCTATAAGAGACATTTAGCAAGATGTCACACCTACAGGACTTTCCCCTGATCCTTACAAACATGCACTTGTCTTAATGGTTCTGAAGCCCAAGCTCTTCAACATCAAAACTCTCTTTAATATAAAGGGCCACACCACCACCCTTCCTTCCTCATCTATCCCTTCTGAAGAGCTTTTAACCATCCATCACAGCACTCCAGTCATGGCAGTGGGCACACCATGGGTCGGTAATAGCGACTGGGTCACGGGTGGCCAGATGCACAGTTGCTTCCAGCTCCTCCTGCGTGTCGCCCAAGCTGTGTGCGTTGGTGTAGATGCACTTCAGCTGAGGCATCTGCCTCTCTCCCAGCTCAAGCAGCATTCCCCTAGGCTCATCTCTGGTGAGCCCTGTTTTGTCCCCTCCCCCATCGTAGCTAGTTTAAAGCTCTTTCGTTATGCCCCACTAACTTCTGTGCTAGGATTCATTTCCCCCTTTGAGACAGTTGGGTTCCATTCATGGATAACAGGCCATGGGCCAAGTAAACTGCCCTGTGATCAAGGAATCCGAAGTTTCTGGCTCAGTACCAACCTCTGAGACAATTGTTCATTGCTTTGCTTTCCAAGCCTGCTCCGTGTCCCTCACTGCCCCTGAAGGTATAGAACAAAAAATCACTTGATCTCCCGTTGTGTGAACTAAATGGCCTAAATTCCTGAAATATCTTTTCATAGTTTGTATGCTTCTCTAAGAAATTTCATCACTGCCCACCTAAACTATGAGTAGTGGAAAATAATCAGTGGACCTAACCAGCATTGGAAGTTTCCTCATTATGTCCCTGACCTGAAGCCAGGAAGGCAGCAGACTTTTTTACGGCTTGGGTCCAGTCTGCGTATGGGGCCCTCTATTCCTCTGAGAAGGGAGTCACCCACCACGACCACCCTTCTTTCTTTCATGGCAGAGGAAGTCACAAGGCTTGGTAGTGACTGCCTTGCCTTAGGCTCCCTCCTAGGCAGATCCTCCATTGCCTCCCCATTCTTATCTCCTTCAGTTTTCAAAGTCTCAAACCTGTTGCTTAGAGGGAGCAGGGGTAGAGTGCTAGGAAGAAAGGGGACCCTGTGACGTCAAGTTGGGACACTCTTCCAACCCTCCTCATCAGTCAGGTCTGTCCGACTGTGACAGGGCAGGGAGTCAACCACTTTTCTAGCGGTATCTGCCTAGCAGCCTTCCCTAGGGGATGCCAGCAATTCACTCCACCAGCCCATCTCCTGATCAAACACACTAATGGTAAATTGTGAGTACAACCTTGAGTAAAACATGAGTTCACGTAGGGAAAATTATGAGTAGAAACCTGGACTGACGTGAGGGTAAAACCAGAGTAAACCCAGAATACCATCCATCAGGCATGTATAGCCTCTAAGGGCAACTTTTTCCAGTGTTGCTGTGTAAAATATAGGTTCCTCACATCTAACCTATGTCTCCCCTTTTTAATTTAAATCCATTTCCATTAGTCCTGTTATCATCAGACCATCCCATCTTTACTCTAGGGTTAGGCATCTCATCCTCAGATGGAAAATGTGGGGCTGAATTGGGATCAGTTCCTCAAAGAACCACGAGAGCTGGGAGTTCACCTAGCTGATTTCAGATGTGCACAGTGAGGTGTCTGTGTGTGAGTCCCTCATCCGAATTCTTGGTCCTTATTCAGCAGGGACTGCATTGCTCATACACAGAATCTCAGTGATGCCCAAGGTGCCTGGGGTGATCCTAGTTGTGTGCTAGTGCTTGCAAACTGTGAGGGAAAAGCTCTGAGATAGACACCTCCTTCTGGAGCATCAGCAGAGGGCCAGAATGGAGGTATTCTTGGCCATCCTAAATACCACCACAGCCCCATGCTTAGGGCACCCAGTGTGTCTTTTGCACCTGTCCCCATGAAGTACGTAGTGATATTCAGCTTACCGAAAGGATGAGCTCAGAACAGAAGTGGCAGATTTTCCTCTCTGCTCCATCTGTGGCATAGTCTGGATTTCAAGGCATTGCAAAGCTATGGCACATCAACGTTCTTGCACTGACGACACTTTAGTATGCTCTGGGCTCGCATTTCAATGGCATCTAATAATTCTAGGGTCATACCAGTTGACAGGAAGCTGGCAAATGTTGTCTCCTCGTAAGGAAGAGCAAGAAAGATGACATGGGCAACTATGGACCTGTCAGTCTCACTCCAGTGCCTGGTAAAATTATGGAGAAAATGATGGTGGGAGTTATGGAAAAACAGCTGAAGGACAATTCTGTCATTGGTCACAGACAACACAAGATACAGTGGGGAAGGTCCTATTTAATTTCAGGTCTTTTAATGACACCTTTATCCATTGAGCTGAACAAGGGAAGGCAGTTGATGTAATCCTTGAGGATTTCAGTAGAGCTTTTGATACTATTTCTCCAGCACCCTTCTGCACAGAAATTCCTGCATATGGCTAGACAGAAAGAGAACCTGGTGTGTTTTAATACAAGAAGAAGTTTACAGAGCAGCAGCCATGGATTGAGATAAGGAGTTCACAGATCAGCAGCTATGGAGCAGGATAAATTGCATGAGAACCAAGGACATCTCTAGGAAAAGAATGAATGGGTCGTGACTTTGAAGGGGGGTTATAGGGCTGTTATTGCAGTAGCTTTCCTCCAATTAGCGTGTGTGATTTTTGGATGCCCTTGTCTGTCTCCTATAATAGCATGGCTTTTTGGGCAATAAATTGATGCAGCTATATGTAACCATTTTGGTGTTTGTCTTTTTGTCCCAGCACGCTGACATTTTGCTATTCAGGTTCACCAGCAGTGGTGGGTGAGCAGTTGGCCAGTAGTTCTGTCCCAAAGGATTATAGTCAGTGGGTTCCATCGGGCTGGTAGATCGTCACTGTCAGAGTTCCCCAGGGTTCCATTTTAGGGCCACTTTCCTTTCATGTTTATGCAGATGACTTGCATGCAGGACTAGAAGAAGTTCTGAGCAAGTCTGCTGATGAGACCAGATGATGAGGTGCTGTTGCCTCCACTGAGGGTGGAGAGGACTTGCAGAGAGATGTGGACAAGTCAGAGAAGTGGGTACCAGTTGGTACTAAGCACCAAGTGCATAACGCATAACAAGAGCAAGTGCTTGATTGTGCACCTGGGTATGGGCAACACTGGACATACACACTGACTGGATATGGGACACATGAGAGAGGTCTGACTGAAAAGGATTGGGGGTCATTGTCAACATAAAATTTTAAGTGAGGCAGCAGTGTGCCCAGGCAGCCAGGAAGGCCAACGGTCCCCTAGAGTGCATCAGGCAATTTATTGCCAGCTGGGTGAGGGAAAGGGTTGTCCCTCTTTGCTCTGCATTGCTACAGTCTCACCTGGAACACTGGGTGCACTTCTGGGCAATACAGAATATAAAGGACATCGAACTATGGGAGAGTGTGCACAGGAGGGCTCTGGAACTCAGAGATCTGAAGTTGAGAGTTTCATTGGGATTGACTGCTTGTTCAGACTGGGCCCTTCTCACACACCACATCCTGCGATGAGACGCAGGGCACATGTCGGATTTGAACTTAACAGCATCCTTGCACCACCATGCAGAGCCTGGGATCTTCCGTTCCCATGTCTTTCACTTAACATCATATAGACTTCCAACACACTGCCCCAGGAAGTGCCCTGAGCCAAATGAGAGACAGGATCTCCCTACCTCTGGTCTTGCAATCAGGGCTTGACCTGTCTGCTTCATAAGGCAAAGGAGAAGATTCTTAGCATGCTAGTGCCTTTGCTTGACTGTAGTCATGGCTTCCAATTATCTGCTCTAACTAGTGCTTTGGGAAGCTTACTTGGTAATGGCACTCACAGGGCCGATTAATACTCCAAAAAATTTCACTGTTACTTCTGCCTTTGTCTTGTTAAGCACTTTGTGAAAACTTCTCTCTGCACTGGAGTTTGATGGACTCAGCAGCAAATGCGCCCTGGGACCCATTCTAACATAAAGAGCATCTTGTGCCTTGTGCCTTCCTGTTATCTATTTCAGGTTATCAGAACTTATTCAGCAAAATGGAGAGATATCTGGAGAGAGCTTAAAGAGAAAGAATCCAGCTAAGTAAAAGTCTATTTTGAAACATTTTTAGGAATCTTATAACATTCGGCGAATCTGGTTCCATGTTTACATGAGCTCTTGGAGTGAGAAAATGGAAATTAGGTAGGAAAGAATTTAAATACATTTTTATTTATAAGTTAAATAACTTTATTTTTTTGCACATTCCTATATCTCACATAATCAAACAGATGAAGATGCATAAAACATAAAGAACCATCACTGGGAATCCTACGAGGAAGTTGTGCATTTTATGGAAATTGGAATATTGCGTATTGCAACACATTCCTGAGAGCGTGCTTGATCTCCCTGTTCCTCATACTGTAGATTATAAGGTTCAGTGTTAGAGGAACCACTGCATACTGAAGTGCCACTGTCAGATCCAGGAGTGTGAAGGAAGTGGACGGGGGCTTCAGGTAGGCAAAAAAAGCAGTGATGAGAAACAGAAAGGCCATGGCCAGGTGAGGGAGGCACGTGGAGAAAGTTTTGTGCCGTCCCTGCTCAGAGGGCATCCTCAGCACAGCCATGAAGATCTGCACATAGGACACAACTATGAAAACAAAGCACCCAAAGGCTAAACTGGCACTAAAAATGAGAAACACAACTTCCCTGAGGTTTGATTCTGAGCATGAGAGCTTGAGAATCTGGGGGATTTCACAGAAAAACTGACTGACAACATTGCCTTGGCAGAGAGGCAGTGAAAACGTACTGGCAGTGTGCAGCAGGGAATGGAGAACCCCAGTGCCCCAAGCAGCTGCTGCCATGGTGGCACAAGCTCTGCTGTCCATCAAGGTCTTGTAGTGCAGGGGCTTGCAGATGGCAATGTAGTGGTCATAGGACATGATGGCGAGAAAGGAATACTCTGCTGAGAGGAAAAAGAGAAAGAAAAAGAGCTGTGCAGCACATCCTCCATAGGAGATGGCCCTGGTGTCCCAGAGGGCATTGGGCATGGCTTTGGAGAGAGTGGTGGAGATGCAGCCTAGGTCGCGGAGGGCCAGGTTGAGTAGGAAGAAGTACATGGGGGTGTGCAGGCGGCAGTCGCAGGCTATGGCTGTGCTGATGAGGCCGTTGCCCAGGTGGGCAGCCAGGTAGATGCCCAGCAAGAGCCAGAAGTGCAGGAGCTGCAGCTGCCGCATGTCTGCCAATGGCAGCAAGAGGAACTCGCTGATGTAGCTGCTGTTGGGCATCTGCTGTTGTTGGGCTTGGAGTCCTGTTCAGAGTGCAGAAGATAATGACAAGTCCAGACCATTCTCAGAGACACTCCTCCTGCTATAATATGAAATGTTTTCATTCTCCTACAACAGTGTACACTTAGCACCATTACTTGCATTTAATTTCATATCGTTCAGCATTCCTTAAGCAAAAGCAGCACATGGAACTTTAACCTTCCTCTTCTTTTCTTATCCCGCCTCCCTGGATATTTTCATGTGTTTCATGTCTCATATCTTTACCCCAGCTGCTCTTAGAGCCCCAACCACAGCCTCTGGGCTATTCGGTTTCAGTTAGAAAAAGCTGCCTGTTTGAAGGATAAGTGAATTATTCATGCCTACAGAAAATAATGATAATTACAACTGGTTCCAACTTCTGAGAAAGGGGGGTCTGGAAGCACATCATGTGTGACTGTTTACAAAACAAGCAATTGATTGATGAAAAATTCTCAGATCCCTGATAGCTCCTTTTAGATTTCTGTTTCCAATCCTCTTTTCCTCAGAACAGGAAATGGAAACCTCCTGCTGTGGCTCTCCTCTTGCAAAGCACCCTTACAAACACTCCGTTTTGCAGTGAAGCTGTGATCCCCCTGCCCCAGGCAGCAGCTGTGGCAGCACAAGCCCTGACGGGGGGCTCCTTCCCCCCCCACGTCTCCCCGCAGTGCCCTGGGCAGCTCCCCGAGCAGGCTGAGTGCTGATCCTGGCAGGCGGCATAGTCCCAAACCCGGCACACAGCCCCTGGGGCACAGCAGGGACCCTGCTCTGCAGGACAGCCCTGGGCACCCGCCTGAAACCCTGACTGCACAACCTGCAGTCGGGCTGGGACACGCAGCCCTCAGGGCTGTGCTCTGACGCTGCAGCACAGAAACCCTCAGCTGGAGCAGAAGGCTTTTTCCACTGTAAAGAAACATGCAGTGCCTGAAGCCAGATCTGCTATTGGATGTCCCAGATTTAGTTAACCCTCTATGAATAGCATCTGCATTAACTACTGCAGGGGTCTTACTGTGTCATGATCAGTGAGCACTGTTCCTGCAGTGAGCTCACAGCCCGCTCACACTGCACACATCCTGTAAGCTCTCTCCAATTTCTCTCTTCTTTTTCTGTCACCTTCAGGCTGTGCTGTGCACAAGAGATGCTCCTGGGCACAGCTGTCTCTCTACTGCACCATCCACTTTTATGAGCTCCCTGTGTCCCAGGAGCATGGCCCAGATCAACAGCAGATGATTTCATTTTTATCCTTCCCACTCATCTCCCCTGAGACGTGCCTGTGTCCTCATGGCCATCAGCTACTGAGAGGCAACAGTATCATAACTGTTCTTTGAAATCTGCTCCATTATCCTCCAGTCAATTTTTAACATGGATCCTACCAGAGAGTTTTTGATGAAACAAAAAGTGCACCCAGAGAAGGATAAGGAGGGTTGGACTTGCCCTGTGCAGGGCAGTGATCCAGAGGAGACAGTGCAGGTAACTCATCCCCAGATAGAAATCAAGGGGCTGAAATGGAATGCAGCTCCCCACAGACGCAAAGGAGCTGGGATTTCTCTGGTTCAGCTCAGATGTTCACAAGTAGTTTTACTGTGCTGCTTTAATACCTTCTATAAACAGAACTATAAGCAAATAAACAGTAAATATCTGCTGGATTCTTTCTCTATATGCTCTCTCCAAATATCTCTTCAATTTGCTGAACAATTTTGAAATTGCGCAACAATCTTGAATTTTCTGAAAACCTGAAATAGATAACAGGAAGGCACAATGCACAAGAGGTTCTTTAGGTTATAATGGACCCCAGGGCGCATTTGCTTCTGAGTCCGTCAACCTCCAGTGCAAAGAGAAGTTTGCACAAAGAACTCAGCAAGACAAAGTCAGAAGTAACAGTGAAGTTTCTTGGAGTACTCATGGGCCCATTGAGGGCCATTAGCAAGTGTCACAGAGTTCTCTCTAGAGCTCACTCCGGGACAGTGGGCACAAACCCGGGGCAGCAGGAACAAAAGCCCCCCCCCCCTTTTTCTCTCACGGCACGGTAGTGGCCTGGCCCGACCACGTGCGTTTCGGAAGAGGGGAAGGGAAGGGAGATTGCGATTAGGTCTAACAAAAAATGAGGGAGAAAAAAAGGTGATCTGAGAACGAATGGCAGTTTAATAACCTAATAACACTAAACAACAACAAGAGAGTTTCAACAAAGAGAATACCAAGTCCCCAATTTCACCGATGGAGCTGTGGAAGGAAGAAGCTCGGACCACGTTGTCTCCTTGCAGGGAGCCGGGGCAGCAACCCCGTCCCCTTCCTCCCTTCCCTTCCGGTGCCCCACCCCACATGCCCATTAAGGCAGCCCACAGAAAAAAAAATTGTCCCCTTTACTCCCATTATGAGGCATGGTGTTCTGATGTGGAATACCAACACCAACCAAATTGCAAAACCATAACATTCCACCCCTTATTACACATCACCACATCATGCCTAACTTTTATCAACATATAAACAGAACAGTAGTTAACATGCATTACATATATACATACAGATATATATATATATACACACACATGGAATCACAGGCTGCACTCCCCCAGCATCAAATTTCCCTGTGGCACACACTGAACATCCCCATCCTTCTGCATCACCCACCAGGTGCACCCAGGTCCCTGTGCAAAGACAGTTCCACGGAGGGGCCTCCCCTTTCCAGAGGCTGGAAGGACCCAAACCGCTTTTCCCAGCATATTCTTTACATGCACCACAGGAACCTTGTCTCCCTCCACGGTACGCAGGGAGTTGGACTGTGTAGGGCCGTCTCGGTTGGCTGATCCTCAGGTGTTTATCAGCCAGGTGGCTTCTGCTAGATGTTTCTCCCAGTTCTTAAATGTCCCACCACCCATCGCTTTCAGCGTGGTTTTCAGCAAACCGTTGTGGCACTCGATCTTACCAGCGGCTGGTGCGTGATAGGGGATGTGATAGATCCACTCGATGCCATGTTCTTTGGCCCAAGTGCTCACCAGTGAATTTTTGAAATGAGTCCCATTGTCTGATTCGATCCTCTCTGGGGTGCCATGTCGCCACAGGATTTGTGTCTCTAGGCCTAATATGGTGTTTCTGGCAGTGGCATGGGGCACCGCATATGTCTCAAGCCACCCGGTGGTTGCTTCCACCATGGTGAGTACATAATGCTTACCATTACGAGTCTTTGGCAGGGTGATATAATCAATCTGCCATGCCTCCCCATATTTATACTTTTCCCATCGCCCTTCCCCCCAGAGAGGTCTCATCCTCTTGGCCTGTTTGATCATGGCACAGGTGTCACAATTATGGATGATCTGCGCAATAGCATCCATAGTTATGTCCACCCCTCGGTCTCTAGCCCACTTATGTGTTCCATCTCTGCCTTGATGGCCTGAGGTCTCATGGGCCCACCGAGCTAGGAATAACTCTCCCTTATTCTGCCAATCCAGGTCTATCTCAGCCACCTCAATTCTGGCAGCTCGATCTACCTGGTGGTTATTTTGTTGCTCCTCTGTTGCTCGACTCTTGGGCACGTGGGCATCTACGTGACGCACCTTTAGGACCATGTTCTTTATTCGGGCAGCAATGTTCTTCCATAGTTCAGCGGCCCAAATAGGTTTACCTTTCCGCTGCCAGTTGTTTTGCTCCCATTGCTGCAACCACCCCATAAGGCATTGGCCACCATCCATGAGTCAGTATAGAGGTAAAGCACTGGCCATTTCTCCTGCTCAGCAATGTCTAGGGCCAGCTGGACAGCCTTTACCTCTGCAAATTGACTCGATTCTCCTCTTCCTTCTGTGGCCTCTGCAACTTGGCGTGTAGGGCTCCACACTGCAGCCTTCCATCTGCGATGTTTCCCAACAATGCGGCACAATCCATCAGTGAACAGGGTGAACTTCTTTTCGTTTTCCGGAAGTTCATTGTACGGGGGAGCCTCTTTGGCACGTGACACCTCTTCTGCTGGTGGTGCTTCAAACTTTTTACCTTCGGGCCAGTCCATGATCACTTCTAGGATCCCTGGATGGTTGAGGTTCCCCATCCGGGCCCGCTGTGTGATTAGTGCGACCCACTTACTCCATGTGGCATCTGTGGCATGGTGAGTGGAGGGAACCTGCCCTTTAAACATCCAATTCAGCACTGGAAGTCGAGGTGCCAGGAGAAGCTGTGTTTCAGTGCCAATTACCTCAGAGGCAGCCCGGACCCCTTCATATGCGGCTAAGATCTCCTTCTCAGTTGGAGTGTAGCCCTCTTCCGACCCCCTGTATGCTCTACTCCAGAATCCTAGGGGTCGGCCTCGGGTCTCATCTGAGGTTCTCTGCCACAAGCTCCAAGTGGGACCTTTCTCCCCAGCAGCCGTGTAAAGGATGTTCTTCACATCCTGTCCCATCCGTACTGGCCCCAGGGCCACAGCACGGGCTATCTCTTGCTTGATTTGCTCAAAGGCCTGCTGCTGTTCAGGGCCCCACGCGAAGCTATTCTTCTTTCGGGTCACCTGATAGAGGGGGCTCACAATGAGGCTATAATTTGGGATATGCATCCTCCAGAAGCCTACCACACCCAGGAAGGACTGTGTCTCTTTTTTGTCAGTGGGCGCAGACATTGCAGTAATTTTGTTGATCTCATCAGTTGGGATGTGGCGACGCCCATCTTGCCATTTCACCCCAAGAAACTGGATTTCTTGGGCAGGGCCCTTCACTTTGTCTCGCTTAATAGCGAAACCAGCAGACAGGAGGATCTGGATTATCCGTTCTCCTTTTTTAAAAACCTCCGTCGCTGTATCACCCCACACAACGATATCATCTATATACTGCAGGTGCTCTGGAGCACCGCCCTGTTCCAATGTGGCTTGGATCAGCCCATGGCAGATGGTCGGGCTGTGTTTCCACCCCTGGGGCAAACGATTCCAAGTGTACTGAACACCCCTCCAAGTAAAGGCAAACTGTGGCCTACACTCTGTGGCCAAAGGGACAGAGAAGAATGCATTGGCAATATCAATGGTGAAGAGTGAGCAAAGCCTCAAAATGGTGGTAAGGTAACACTTTGCTATAGAAAGGGAAAGGGGAACTTCACAGAAACCAAGACAAAAGGTAACTGTACATTTAAAAGTGCAGGGAAAGGGGGAATTACAGACACTTAGTCAAAATAAAGCCAGGGAAGAGGGCAATAAAGATAAGAAGAAACTGTCCGGAGACCTCTGACAAGGATTAGACCCCCCCCCGGGCAAGATGATGCCGACATGGGAGAACAATAACAGCAGATAACACCAAGAATAAAACAGAAGAAGAATTTCACCCCAAAACATCGGCAAGGGTCACGGGGAATGGGGTCAGGGTGGAATGAGGGAATGGGGTTGCGGGGAACGGGGCCATAGGGAATGTAATGAATATGTAATCAAACTGAGGAGGAGACTATTGATTATGTATTAGCTTAACCTATATCTGTAACACACTTTTCTCCTTACGGTGTGCAAGTTTGGAGGAGCTATCCCCCTTGCACCCGGCGCTGCGCAACGCTGGAATAAACATACCTGCTTTATAACCCATCTCTGGATTATAGAGTTTGATTCCGCAAATCAATTTGGCGACCCAGATGGGACTACCTCTGTTTGGCTGCGGGACCAGCTGAGAAGGGGGACGCCTTTGGAGCGCCCCGAGATTTCTCGGAAGGACTCCCCTCCCTCATCTGATCACTGCAGGAGCAGACAAGAACCATCTGTCGGCGGAAAGGTATGTGAAACTGGGAAACGGGGGTCCCGTAAGTCGTGAGGAGACGTCCTACGCAGGGCACAGTGGAGTCGGCGTGCTCCCCCCCTAGGGACATGAGCTCACGGGTTAGGTTAGGTTGCCGGCTGGGTTACGACTCCCTAGGGAGTGCCTACAAAGGGGCCAGTAAGTCGTACGCATGGTAAAAGAGCTATTGCTCACATTCAGGTGATTGCTAATTGGGCAGAGCTTGTCTGCTTTCTCTGGTACAGGGTGATTTGGGTAATCCTGGGATAATTGGTATCGTACAGCGCTGTCTATATAGGTGGCCTAAGTCAACAACTAGCACCAGTGTTTCTAACATCTTTGGTTAAGCTTAACAAATGATATATTGTAATTGTGTTTGAATTGTCGTGTGAGTGTGGTGTGAGTGAGACGCAGCACAGCTGCGGGGCGAGTGTGGAGTCCCGACCCGCGGTTCCATCCTCCCGCGAGGGAAACGGCCGGGGACGGACGAAGCGAAAGTTGTCTCCAATACTTGTTTGTCTTTGTTTTAATACGTGTTTATTTTGTATTATTAATTACCGGTTGTTGTAAAGTATGTGGTCATAAGTCATAACAATGCTGTTGTGTCAGAAGTGGTTTTACTTATAAAAGAATACGGTGGTTTATATTAAGTTACGATGGGAAAATCACAGAGCAAAGAGGTCCCTGAGCGCTCACCCCTGTGGTGTATACTGGCACATTGGCGAGATATCGCTGGGGAACCAGGAGGAACCCTGAGCCGAAAAAAAATCCTGATTAAATATTGTAATCAGTGGTGGTTGATGTATAAGCTAGAGGACAGGGACAATGAACATATAGAGGGATGTCTGTGTGGAATGAGTATCAAGCCATTTATGTGATACTGTGTTCTGCCTGCGAAGAGGTGTAAGTGAGGTGGGTCAGTCAGTGCTGGCTCTGTGGCGAGAGGTGTATAACTGAACTATATGGATTGCTAAAGGAAAGTTATAAGGTAGTAAGAGTGTTTTTGGAAACTGAAGAACTGTGTTTTTTGATTTGTGGGTTTTGAAGGGAATGGGACAAACTGTTTGGCTGGTATAAGAAAGTGTAGTTGTTAATGTCATACGGAAGTATTGTTGAGGGTACGTGGAAGTGTAAATGAGGGTACAAATAGTGGAATAGTGTACAGAGGAAAAAGGGTTAAAGAGAAAGTGAGTTTATCTGTGCTGGCATGAGAACAACCCCCCCGCACCGTTCCCCTGCAATCAGAACTCTCAGAGTGGGAGAGGGAGCCAGGGTCAGAGACTGCTGCTGTAAACAGCAAAGGGGAAGGTGGAGAGGACAGGGCACTGGAAGTGAGAATAGCCTTCATGTGCAGAGATCTGGGAAATCTGAAATCTGGGTAGCACTGGATGGTTCTGGAGAGGAGGTGAAATGTAATGATTAGAGTTTGGAAAGTGAGAAAGTTTGGGAAGGACACAGGTTGAGGAAGGCAAAGATAAAAACAGGGATGTCAGGTCTGAAGAGAGGTGTACAATAAGAAGAAAACAAAACAAACACCTGATTGAGAATCAGAGATGTTCAGGAAACTGAAAATAACAACAGCTGTTACTGTTGTGGTGCTAGAGTAGGGCCATAGGACCCAGAAGATCCCCCACGAGGAAAGGGGGGGAGGGAGGCTTGAAGAGCCCAGGGAGGGCTCTGCCCCACTGGAATGAAAGCAGTGTGCAAACTGCAATGGGACACTGGTAGAGAAATCCGACCAAGCTGAGTGAGAAGGAATTGTCTCTGATTGCAGAACTGAACAATGAGAACTTGGGAAGTTAACCCTAGCAGATACACCGATGAAACTGCAGCTAAGGAAGCAGGATAAATTAGTTCATTTTCTGATGGATATGGGAACTTCTTACTACCCATAGATGGTTTTGTAACATTAATAGGTGCTACTGCCCAACAAGAAAAAGCTTACTTTTGGAATTAATTAAATATAAGCTAAGAAAACAAGTAGGAATACAGGAATTCTTGTACCTGTCAGGTTACCCTGGCAAGAAATTTAATAAAACTGGAGCTAAGGGTCAAAAAATATTGGTTGATTAAGCATTGTAAGTCTGACTATTAACACAAACTGGGAAAAACAATGTTATACCCCCAGGAGCCACAGCAATCTCAAATAAGACACACTTAGGGGTGTGGGCATCAGGGCCAAAAATTAAGCCCTAAATACAAGTTAAAAGCAAGAGCTCACCCACTCAGGGTAAAGTGGTGCCCTTTGAGGATATGTGACTGTAGAAGGACAAAAGAAATAATAGATAATTTTTGAGTTTGAATTACTAATTGAATGAGAATCCAAGTACAAAACTCCAATTTTGCCAATTTGCTAAATTTTCGGATAGCAAGTGCCTTAGTTTGGTAGAAGACATGAGGGCAAGTAATGGAATCGTTGAATGGATACACTCAGTGATGGAAAATCCATGCACTTTATCAACCAAGTTAAGGAATGAATAGGTGGAGTTTACCTTCTGGATTTGAGGGATGTCTCTTCTGCCTGGTTTGGCTAAAGGAAGCCTAAGGTTATTTGCCTTTGAATAGGAAAGCCCTAAGAGAGGGAGAAGAAACTCGGTTAACCTGGACAGTGTTACCCAGGGTTGTGAGAACAGCTGAATGATTTTTGAGAACTGGTCAACTCGTGAGCCTGAGACCTGGGATCCTCCATCCTAGGGTGGAACTTTACTGGAGCATGTGGATGCCACAGCAACAAAAGGACTGTGTACAATAGACTGAGAGTTTGCTGAGTTTCTTGGTTTACAGAAAGCACAAATAACTCAGAAATTACAGCTGGACTTTGGACCTTAAGGACTGCCAAGAAAGAAGCCATCTGCTAAGCCCCTGAGCTGCAAACTGCCAAGGAACTCCATACGTTCCCAGGAATGACAGGAGGATGCCGACCATGGATACACAGCTACGGACTGATGGTAAACCTCAAACAGCTTGAAGTGAGTAAGGGATGGTGCCTGAGGGCAGTGGCTGCACTAGTGCTCAATATTCAAGAAGCCCATAAATCTACACTGGGCCAAAGGACACCAGTTTTAATATCTCATACAGTGGTTACTGTATTGGAGGCAAAAGGGGGACATTAGTTCATTGGCTCTCACCCCAAAGATTCCTGAAATACCAGGCCATCCTGGTAGAGCTGGGTGATGTAGAAATAACTGTGACTAATATTGTCAACCCAGTATCTTTCCTTAGCGGAACTCCCGGAGAACCAGTATTACATGACTGCTTTGAATCAACTGAAGCTGCACATTCCAGCCAGTCAGTCGAACCTGAAGGACGAACCCTTAGAAGATGCAGAAGACGCCTGGTTTACCAGCAGCTGCAGTTTTATGAGACAAGGAGACTGTAAGGCAGGACATGCAGTAACTGCTACTGACCAGGTAACCGAAGCACAACCACCAGCTGTGGGAACTTCCCCTCAGAAGACTGAAATAACTGCCTTGACAAGAGCTTTAATCATATGGACAGATGCTAAATATGTGCCACACGCTTATAGTACCATCTGAAAAGAGCAAGGATAGCTCACACACAAGGAAAACAGCCTGATTTAAATCTACCAATGGTTATTATATGTTGTAAAAGACATCAGAAATGTAACACTGTACAGGAAACAGAAAATAAGATGATAGATCAGGTGGCAGAACAGGCAGTTGAAGAGGGCTTCAGTTCCAGACGGTAAACTTAAAATCTCTGAAGCCAAGTCAAAACCTGTAAAATATTCTAAAGAGAACAGGAGTACAATTAATGATTTTGAAAGGAAGAGAGGAAGCTGACAGATGGGTGCATGCCCAAATGGACACATTGTTATGCCCTTTAGTATTTTATGGAAATTGGTTATAAGGGAAGATAAGAGAATATATTGGGCAAACCAACACTACAAAGTACAGTCCCAGTACCAGGAACAGGGCACAAGTGGGCCTCACGGGAAAGGGCCTTCCAGGGCAACAGTGGCAAATTGATTTCACAGAACTCCCAAGAAAAGGGGGGTATTGTTGTATGAAAATTTCTGTAACCTTAGAAACAATTGAGGATGCTGCTGCAGATGCCTGATGTACAATCCAAGAGGAGGCATCCTGTTTATCCAAAGTTGCATTGCAACATGGAGTAGGCAGGGATAACACCGATTGGGGAATAGTTTTCTCTGGACCATGGGATAAACTTACTAGTTGCCAAATTTAGGATGACTAAAACAGTTTTTCTTAGCCTGCATCACCTTGCTACTCTTGGTGTGTTTTACTTGTGTTGTTATAAGATGCCTTTTGTGTCTGTACCAAGGTACTGGAAAGGAATACGAGATTTGGAAGAGACATGAGCTGAGACAAAAGGTAGAGAGCGGAGCCTATTTTGAGACCCATTAAGAATCTAGCAGCTAAAAGCCTGCTAGATTAAAGAAAAGGGGGGAATTGAAGAGTGAGCAAAGCCTCAAAATGGTGGTAAGGTAACACTTTGCTATAGAAAGGGAAAGGGGAACTTCACAGAAACCAAGACAAAGGGTAACTGTACATTTAAAAGTGCAGGGAAAGGGGGAATTACAGACACTTAGTCAAAATAAAGCCAGGGAAGAGGGCAATAAAGATAAGAAGAAACTGTCCGGAGACCTCTGACAAGGATTAGACCCCCCCCGGGCAAGATGATGCCGACATGGGAGAACAATAACAGCAGATAACACCAAGAAGAAAACAGAAGAAGAATTTCACCCCAAAACATCGGCAAGGGTCACGGGGAATGGGGTCAGGGGGAATGAGGGAATGGGGTTGCGGGGAACAGGGCCATAGGGAATGTAATGAATATGTAATAAAACTGAGGAGGAGACTATTGATTATGTATTAGCTTAACCTATATCTGTAACACACTTTTCTCCTTATGGTGTGCAAGTTTGGAGGAGCTATTCCCCTTGCACCCGGCGCTGCGCAACGCTGGAATAAACATACCTGCTTTATAACCCATCTCTGGATTATAGAGTTTGATTCCGCAAATCATGGTGGCATACCATTTTGCCTCTTTCAATTCCAGTTCATACTGGAGTTCCAACATGTCTGGCACTGCAGCACTCAATGGGGGTGTGACCTCATTAAGGCCACAATAGTCCACTGTTAGCCTCCATTCTCCACTGGCTTTGCGCACTGGCCATATGGGGCTATTGAAGGGTGAATGGGTCTTACTAATTACTCCCTGACTTTCTAGTTGTTGAATGAGCTTATAGATAAGGAGCAAGGAATCCCTATTACTACGGTAGTGTCGTCTGTGTACTGTTCTCGTGGCAGTTGGTACCCGTTGTTCTTCCACTCGTAGTAACCCCACAGCAGACGGGTCCCCTGATAGGCCAGGCAAATCAGACAGCTGCTTAATATTGTCTGTTTCTATAGCAGCTATTCCAAAAGCCCATCTGTATCCTTTGGGGTCCTTGAAATGTCCCCTTCTTAGGTAATCTATTCCAAGTATGCAAGGAGCCCCCTGGCCAGTCACTATACGATGTTTCTGCCAGTCTCTACCAGTGAGGCTTATCTCGGCCTCCAACACAGATAGTTCCTGCGAACCCCCAGTCACCCCATGTATATGTATCCGTTCTGTCCCTTCGAAACCTGAGGGTATCAGAGTGCACTGTGCACCAGTATCCACCAGTGCTTTATATTTTTGTGGTTCTAATGTGCCAGGCCACCGAATCCACACCATCCAATACACTCTATTATCCCTCTCCCCCCCCTGGCTGAGGGCAGGGCCCCTCTATTGGTTGTCTGAAGCGGTAGAGGCAACCTCAGTAGTGGCTGATCTCTTTTGTAATTTTCTTACCCGTGCTCGCAGTACAAAATTGGGTTCGTCATGCCACTTCTTCATATCCTCTACATGGTCACGCAGGTAGTTCCACATGGCACCACGTGACATAGGCTCACTGCGGTCCTTCACTCGGACAGGTGTGCGTTTGCGTCTGACAGCTGAGACTGCCACAGGTTCACTGTGGTTCCTTGCCGCAGACCAGCTCTTCTGCATGTTGTCCTGTTTTCTCTCCATTCGGTCCATTCTATCCACCATTTGACAGATGGCTGCGATGGTGGTACGGTGTGGCAGTAGTGAGTATTCGATATTTTGCAGTGAAAGGATGAGCTCAAAAATTTCAGGTCTCCTATTCAGCTCATCATACCTGTTAGAGTTCGTTAATAGTATACTGGAATACTTCCCTGGTGCTGACCGTATGAGTTTCTTGCATATTTCCGGAGTACCGCTCACCTTTTCTGGGTCATGGTAATACTCTGGGTCCCCAGGGACAAACGTGGGATCGAACAGCATTTCTGCCACAGCCATTTCTCTCAGGTACTGGACACCTTCCTCAGCTGTACTCCATTTTTCCAGTACAGGCTCCAAATCACTTTTGAGAAGACAGGTTGCCTTTACAGCTGATAGCATCCTCTCCCAGAGATTGGCGACTCCATCGAGACATCTGCTGATCCCTCTATCAATAGATGAGTCTCGAGCAATGTTTCCTAATTGACGAGCCTCATCGCAGCTTAGGGACATGCAGGAGGCCCCATTGTCCCAACACCGGAGCAGCCAAGTGACAAGGCGTTCACCTGGGAGTCGGGCAAACTCCTTTCTTGCACTTTGGATTTCAGTAATTTTCAGAGGTTTACGAGTAGAGGAAGCAGTGACTTTTCCCTCATCATCACTATCCTCTCCGCTTCTGTTAGTCTTCTGAGTTGCCTTTCTCAGTGGTTTTGGGGAGGGTCCCTCACCAGGATCTTCCTCTACTTCCTCCATCCGTTCCAGACGTGAGGGCACACGTTCCCATCTCTGGCCTTCATTGTCACTATCTTCTCCATGTCTGTTAGTCTTCTGAGTTGCGTTCCTTGGTGGTTTTGGGGAGGGTCCCTCGCCCGGATCTTCCTCTACTTCCTCCATCCATTCCAGACGTGAGGACACACGTTCCCATCTCTGGCCTTCCACTGGGGCGACTGACACTGATGCTGGTGCTTCCTGTGGTCGGCTGGGATTAACTTGTTGTTTTCCCCTTAGGGTTTGGATCTCATTCTCGAGACTCTCTATCTTTTTCATAAGCCATTCGTTCTGAGATCCCCCTGATCTCCCACCCTCACTCAGAGGTTCTATTAATTTCCCAAGGTCCCTCTGGTGTTCAGGGGTGAGATTACCTGATACTGGGGGTCCCGATGCTTCTGGCCCTTTTTCTGAGACTCTCTGCACTATTCTTTGCAAGTCTCTCTGCAATTTATAGTAAACTACTACAATTAGAGAGACTAACAACACAGTATTCCATTTGACACCCCAGTCATACTTAAGGAATTCAAAGCATTCGTGAGCCAGTTCGAGCACAGTGCCTGTGGTGTTCATTAGTCTGGAAGGGAGCCAGGCAGATATCTCTATCCCTGCCAGCCGTCGGATTAATAAATCTACCCCCATCATTATCATCAGGATGTCCTTAAGCCAGGACCACAGGAACCTAGGGACTATCAGTCCTACATACAGGGCTGCTGAAAAAAACCACCTAATTACTGCCCAAAACATTGCCCAGAGCTTTGCCCGCATTCTCCACCAAAAATGTCACGGAGTTCTCTCTAGAGCTCACTCCGGGACAGTGGGCACAAACCCGGGGCAGCAGGAACAAAAGCCCCCCCCCCCTTTTTCTCTCACGGCACGGTAGTGGCCCGGCCCGGCCACGTGCATTTTGGAAGAGGGGAAGGGAAGGGAGATTGCGATTAGGTCTAACAAAAAATGAGGGAGAAAAAAAGGTGATCTGAGAACGAATGGCAGTTTAATAACCTAATAACACTAAACAACAACAAGAGAGTTTCAACAAAGAGAATACCAAGTCCCCAATCTCACCGATGGAGCTGTGGAAGGCAGGAAGCTCGGACCACGTTGTCTCCTTGCAGGGAGCCGGGGCAGCAACCCCGTCCCCTTCCTCCCTTCCCTTCCGATGCCCCACCCCACATGCCCATTAAGGCAGCCCACAGAAAAAAAACTTGTCCCCTTTACTCCCATTATGAGGCATGGTGTTCTGATGTGGAATACCAACACCAACCAAATTGCAAAACCATAACAGCAAGCAAGCTTCCCAAGGCACTAGTTAGAGCAGATAATTGGAAGCCATGTCTACAGTCAGGCAAAGACACTGGCATGGTGGCTCTGATGCTAAGAAAATCCTTCTTTGTCTTAAGAAGCAAACAGGACAAGCCCTGATTCCCAGACCCTTGGCAGGGAGATCTTGTCTCTCATGTTGGCTCAGGGCCCTTCCTGGGGCAGTGGAATGGAGGTCTGTATGATGTTAAATGAAAGACATGGGGACAGAAGATGCCAGGCTCTGCATGGGGTGAGAGAACGCTGTCAAGGTCGTGTCCCATGTGTGTCCTGTGTCTCATAGCAGGATGTGGGATGTGAGAAGGGCCCAGTCTGAACAAGCAGTAAATCCCAATGAAACTCTGAACTTCAGATCTCTGAGTTCCAGTGCCCTCCTGTGCACACTCTCCCATAGTTTGTTGCACTTTATCTTCTGCGATGCCCAGAAGTGCACCCAGTGTTCCAGGTGAGGCTGTATCAATGCAGAGCAGACAGGGATGACCCTTTCCCTCACCCAGCTGGCAATAAATTGCTTGATGCACTCCAGGGGAGCGTTGGCCTTCCTGGTAACTGTCATGACCCTTAACTTACTTAGATGCAATTGAAATGAGAGCCCAGATCATACTAAGATGTCATCATTGAAAGAACGTAGGTGTGCCATAGCTTTGAAATGCCTTGAACTCCAGAGTATGCCAGAGATGGAGCAGAGCATAAGATTTGCCTCTTCTGTAGTGAGCTCATCCATTTGGTAAGCAGTATAAGACTACATGCTACATGGGGACAGTGTCTCTGCTCTGCTCTACTTGCAGGGGAATGGAGCGGGGGTTTGCTCTCATGTCAGTGCAGATAAACTCACTTTCTCTTTAACCCTTTTTCCTCTGTAAACGATTCCACTATTTGTACCCTCAGATAAACTTCCACATTCCCTCAACTACACCTCCATATGCCAATGACAATTAAGCTTTCTTATACCATCAAAACAGTTTGTCAAACAATACAGTCCTTCAGTTCCCATAAACACCCTTAATACCATATATCTTTCTATTAACAGTTTGTATTCTTCAGTTATAAACACCTTGCCACAGAACAAGCAATGATTGGCCCCCCTCCCTCTCACACTTCCTCACAGGCAGAACCATAGTATTACATAAATGTGTTGACACTCATTAAATAGGATAATATAAAAGGCTTTTCAAATTATGTTAAGAATAAAATGAAGACTGTGAGACTGTGGGTCCCTACTAAGTGAGGGGGTGTTCTGGTAATGGGGGATGTTGAGAAGGTGGAGATACTGAAGGCCTACTTTGCTTCTGTCTTCAGTGTAAAAGCTCTCCATCAGGAATCCCAGACCCTGGAGCTTAGTGAGAGGGTCTGGGGAATGGAGGACTTGTCTTTAGTCAAGTTAGAGTTGGTCCATGAGCGCCTAGGCCACAACGATGTTCAGAAATCCATGGGACCTGATGGGGTGCATCCATGCGTGCTGAGGGAGCTGGCAGAGATGACTGCAGAACCACTCTCTATCATCTTTGAGAGGTCTTGGAGAATGGGGGAGGTGCCTGAAGACTGGAGGATAGCCAGTGTCAATCCTGTCTTCAAAAAAGTGCATGAAAGAAGATCCGGGTAATTACAGGCCAGGGAGCCTCACCTCTGTCCCTGGAAAGGCGATGGAACAGCTTGTGCTGAATGCCATCTTCAGACAGTTGGAAGAAAAGGAGGTTATCAGGAGTTGTCAGCATGGGTTTACCAAGTGCAGGTCATGTGTGACCAACCTGGTAGCCTTCTATAACATTGTCTCTGGCTTGGTAGATGGGGGGAGAGTGGTTGATGTTGTCTGCCTTGATTTCAGGAAGGCATTTGATACTCTTTCTCACAATGTCCTTATAACAAAGACAAGGAAATGTGGGAAAGATAAGTGAACAGTGAGGTGGGTTGAGAACTGTCTGACTGACAGAGCACAGAGGGTTGTCGTTGTCAAAGCAGAGTCCAGTTGGAGACCTGTAAGTAGCGGTGTTCCCCAGGGGTTGGTGCTGAGTCTGGTCTTGTTCAACTTCTTCATCAGTGACCTTGACAAGGGGATAGTGGCCACCCTCAGCAAGTTTGCTGATGATAGGAAGTTGGGAGGATTGGTTGACATGCCTGAAGGCTGTGCTGCCATTCAGCGAGACCTGGTGTCACGGGTTACTTAGATTTACCTATGCCCGTGACAGGAGAAAGCCACCCCGTGCCCCCCCATCCCCCCCCCCCCCCCCTCCCCCCCTCCCCCCCAGGCCTGGAAAGGAGGGGGAAAAGGGGAATGGGATAAAAACAGGGGCAATCTAAGGAGGAAAAACTTTTTTTACTAAATATGATATCGAAATACAAGATAACACAATATAATACAGTTGAGGCTAACAAATTGAACAAAACAGAGAGAGAGAGTCCCCGAAAACCGAGAAGCCTACTGTGAACTCTAGGCGACACGGCTGGAACGCTTCCCACTCTCCGAGCAGTTCGAGAGAAGAAGGAAGGCACTCCAGCCTGGGAACGAGATTATATAGCGTCCTGGTCCCGTGACTTATCACTACCCCTGTTGTTCTCTGGGATATGTAGTCTTCTTCTGTGGACTGCACATTCAATAGAAGTATCCATACTTTACATGATGTTATGATGTGGAATACTGATAGCAAAATTACAAAATTACAAAACCATGACACCTGGACAGGCTGGATAGATGTGCAGCAAGAAACCGGATGAGGTTTAACGAAAGCAAGTGTAGAGTGTAGCACTTTGGAAGGAATAATTGCATACACCAGGACAGTTTGGGGGATGAGATGATGGAGAGGAGCTCTGCAGAGAGGGACCTGGGTGTTCTGATGTCAGAGTGTGGAAACATGAGCAGGGGAAATGAACAGAAACTGGAGCATAGGAAGTTCCACACGAATTTGTGCGAGAACTTCTTTATGGTAAGGGTGATGGAGCACTGGAGCAGGCTGCCCAAGGAGGCTGTGTTATCTCCTTCTCTGGAGATATTCAAGACCCGCCTGGACACCCACCTGTGTGCCTACCTGGTGTTGCTGAGGGGTCTGTGCTGGGGCCTGTCCTCTTCAATATTTTTATTGATGACCTTGATGAGGGCACTGAGTGCATCCTATGTAGGTTTGCTGATTTCACCAAATTGCCTGGGAGTGTGGACCTGTCTGGCATTAGCAAGGACCTACTGAAGGATCTGGACAGGCTGGAGAGCTAGGCTGAAGCCAGTGGGATGAGGTTCACCAAGACCAAATGCCACGTCCTGAACTTTGGGACCTGGAATGGACTGCCAAGGGTGGGGGTGGATTCACCGACCCTGGAGATGTACCAGGAATCATTGGACATCGTGTTGAGGGCCATGGATTAGTGGGAGCTATTGGTGATAGGTGAACAGTTGGACTGGATGATCTTTTACGTCTTTTCTAACCTTGGTGATTCTATGATTCTATGATATCCTGTCCCTATCTGTGTGCTCCTTTTTGTTTTAGCTAACACTCTCTGAGAGGCCTTACCACATGTCAGGAATTAGTCACTGACCACTTGAAATCTGGTGTTAAATTCAACAGATTTCAAAGCACAGTCATGATGCTGTTGTCTTTCAGGAGCTGTTGACCATGATGATGCAGGGAAATCTCAGGGGAGATGAGTGGGATGGATAAAAATGACATCCACTACTGCTCAGCTGGGTCAGGCTCCCGGAACACAGGGAGCTCATAAAAGTGGGCAGAGATGTAGAGAGACAGCTGTGCCCAGGAGTAGCTCTTGTGCACAGCACAGCCTGCAGGTGACAGAAGGAGAGGAGAAAAATTGGAGTGAGCTTACAAGATATGTACTGTGTGAGCGGGGAATGGGAACACACCCATTCTCCTGATTACAAAACTGTACAGGAACTACCAGATACTAAAAGACTTAATGGCTATCAACAGAATAGTGGAGTATTTGTTGGTAACATTGGTAGCACATCCATATACACCACTTACAAAATTATCAGGGGAATTGGCATGGTCCCTCTTGTGCCATCCCATGGCACCCAGTCTGTGTTGCTGCAAAGGTTGGACTGAGGCACCAGCTCTGTCAGCCTCATCTCAATTTTGTTGTACCACAGTGGCGTCTCCCAGTGTTGGGTGATGAGGTTGTAGAGGCTGTCAAATTCTCGGCTGTCAGTCAGAAAGAACCTGTGGATGCTGGCATCCTGCCGATGGTGGATGTGACAATGCTTCACCTTCCTATTAAGTCAGATGGACAGAATGCAGTCCCCAAGGAATGGTTCACTCTTCCTGACAAGAAAGGAACCATTGGGGGCCCCCATCTCAGTGCAGTACTCTGTCAGCAGCCACTCAGCAATGTGCCGCCCACCGCGTCCTGCTCCCAGCCTGCCATGGAACCATTCCTGCATGAGATGCAGCTCGATGTTCACGCTCACCTCCTTTTGCACAGCTCGTCTCCCCCTGATGTCTCCCCCTGTTGTCCTGACCAGGACAACACAGAGTGGGTTCCATGCACAAGTGATGGGGTCTTCCACCATTTGGCAATCTTCCACCATTTAGCACTCTGCCGTCTGCTCCTCTGGATTTGCCATCTGCTCCTTTGTCAGACATGAACCCATGGCTCCTTACAGCTCACTTCAAGCCACCTCAGTTTTGGTGGGGCTTGCCTATGGTTTTTATAGCATCTGCTAACACCCATGCTAGGTGTCTCGTGACTATTTTGAGAGGGTCTGTCTGGCATTGATGCTTATAATCTTTCAGTTTTCTCCCTCCATGTCTACTGAAATTAATGGAGGGAGGGAGGCTTGGAGAGTATACAGAAACAGAGGGCATGGAGGTGCAGGCTTTGGTTCCAGAATGTAGAAATTTAAAATGAGATTAAAAACCAAGATGCAAAATTGATAGAGGTTTTAGGTGGGAGAAGGAGGGTGGATTAAGGTTTAAAACAAAATAATAGTTCCCACATCCCTATTATGGGCCATAATTATGGCTGAGCACAGGAAAACTTACAGGGGAACAGAGGCTCTTTATAAATAGCTGAGCCATCAGATTATGGCTCGGAATTTATACACCACCACTGAAGAGGTAACACAGCAATGTGAGATTTGCTTGCAGAATAATCCTAGAGCAAGCCCCAGGGTTGTATGGAACAAATAGGGAAGGGAATTTACCCTGGGCAACAACAGCAAATGGATTTTTCTGAACTCCCAAGAAAAAGGATGGTTTTGTTATATGCTAGTTCTAACCAATATGTTTCAGCATAGCCGTATGGGATTAATTCCCTGATCATACTCAGAAGGTCCAGGATAGAAAAAAGAGAGTGGAAAATCTTCCTAGAAATGCTGCAGTTGTAATAGTTATAGAAATAAAGGATCTCAGTCAAACGTTTAAAATTGAGAGAGGATATGGGGATATGAATGCCTGGGTAGAACTGATTAAATATACCATCCAGAGTCTCACCCATAGTGATTGCTATGCTTGTGCATCAGGATGACCTGTAGCTCAAGTAGTACACCTTCCACTGCAGTGGACCCAGGACCCCCAAGGGATGTGGTGCATGATTGCCCTGTATCAGTAGAAAGCCACCTGAGGAAACAGAGTCTGTAAATCGCTATCTTTACTGCTCTCTCCAATGCCTGATGTGTATGTCAAAAGCCCTCCTGCATTCCCCATGGCCACAGGTAACCATACAGCTTGCCTCTCAAGGCAGGGTGTAAGAGCTACCAGTCCAATAGGGAATTTCTCCCTATGCAGTGAGACCCTGAATGTTATGGAAGACTCAGCAGGAAACTATTTGAGATTGGGAATCTGTAGAGCAGACCTCTGGTGGTGTTGCAGCGGGTGGGAAGATCTTACGGTTCACTCTCCCATCTCACTGTGAGGTACCTGTGCACTTGCTCAATGAGTTCTACCATTCACCCTGGCATTCACAAAGGGGATGTCACATAGCCCCTAAAGGAACAAAAGGAGCTTAGGGTTCTCATTTGATGATGCTGTATATAGATACAGATTCAAATGGAGTGATCAGAGGTGTCTCTGATAAATTTAAGTTGAGAAATACAATTGCTGCAGGGTTTGAATCACTGTTCTGGTGGGTGACAATTAACAACAATGTGGATTGGATTAACTACATCTCTTACAAACAACAAAAGAGAGAATCTGGTCTACAGGGAATATGGGAACATATTTCTCACGGGTTACCTAGCTTTACCTATGCCCGTGACAGAGGGGAGCCACCCATTAGGGACGCCCCGGGCCTGGAAAGAAAGGGAAAAAAGGGGAATGGGATAAAAACAGTAGCAATCTAAGGAGAAAAACTTATTTTACTAAATATGATATCGGAATACAAGATAACACAATATAATATAATAAAATTGAGGCTAATAAATCGAACGAAACAGAGAGAGTCCCCAAAAACCGAGAGGCCTACTTTGAACTCTAGGCGACACGGCTGGAACGATTCCGACTCCCCGAGAAGTCTGAGAGAGAACTCCAGCCTGGGAACAAGATTATATAGCGTCCTGGTCCCATGACTTATCCCTGACTGTGATGTTCTCTAGGATCATAGTATCATAGTATCATAGTCTCGTGCGGGTTGGAAGGGACCTTAGAGATCGAGTCCAACCCACCGGGATTCGAGCCTCCTGTGTAGCAGAGTGGCACTTCTACCACTTGCGCCACAGGAAGGATTCAAACCCAGGGCCTCCGGTGCTGCAACGCATCATTCCTACCACTTGCGCCACCCGGGCACACAGGGATATATAGTATTCTTCTGTGAACTGCACATTCAGCAAAATCACCCATGCTTCACATGATGTAATGATGTGGAATACTGATAACAAAATTACAAAATTACAAAACCATGACTCCTCCCTGTATTTATACTTTTGCCATTGCCCTTCCTCCCAGAGAAGTCTCATCCTCTTGGCTTGTTTAATTATGGCACATGTTTCACAGTCATGAATAATCTGCGCAATAGTGTCCATAGTTAAGTCCACCCCTCGGTTTCTGGCCAACTTATATGTTGCGCCTCTTCCTTGATGGCCTGAGGTCTCATAGGCCCATTGAGCTAGAAATAGTTCACCCTTATTCTGCCAGTCCAAGTCAATTTGAGCCACCTCAATTCTGGCAGATCAATCTACCTGAAGATTGTTTTGTTGTTCTTCAGTAGCCCGACTTTTGGGCACATGTGCATCCACGTGACGCACCTTTACAACCATATTATTTGTTCGGGCAGAAATGTCCTTCCATAGTTCAGCGGCCCAAACAGGTTTACCCCTCAGTTGCCAATTATTTTGTTCCCACCGCTGTAACCACCCCCATAAGGCATTTGCCACCATCCATGAGTCAGTATAAAGATACAGCATTGGCCACCTCTCCCGTTCAACAACATCTAAGGCCAGCTGGACAGCTTTTACCTCTGCAAACTGACTTGATTCTCCCTTACCTTCAGTGGCCTCTGCAACCTGTCGTGTGGGGCTCCATACAGCAGCTTTCCATTTGCGATGCTTCCCTACAATGCGACATGATCCGTCAGTGAATAGGGCATATTTCTTTTCATTTTCTGGTAATTCGTTGTATGGTGGGGCCTCTTTAGCATGTGATACCTCTTCTGCTGGTGATGTTCCAAACCTTTTATCTTCAGGCCAGTCCATGATTACCTGTAGGATTCCTGGACGATTGAGGTTTCCCATTCGCGCTCGCTGTGTAATCAGCGTAATCCACTTGCTCCAGGTGACATCGGTAGCATGATGGGTGGAGGGAACCTCCCCTTTAAACATCCAGTTCAGCACTGGCAATCGAGGTGCCAGAAGGAGCTGCGTTTCAGTCCCAACTACTTCGGAAGCAGCCCGAACCCCCTCATACACGGCTAAGATCTCCTTCTCAGTTGGAGTGTAGCGCTCTTCAGACCCTTTATATGCTCGACTCCAAAATCCCAGGGTTCAGCCTTGGGTCTCTCCTGAGGCTCTTTGCCACAAACTCCAGGTGGGACCTTTCTCTCCAGCAGCAGTATAGAGGATGTTCTTTACATCCTGTCCTGTCCGTACTGGACCCAGGTCTATGGCACGGGCTATCTCTTGTTTAATCTGTTCAAAAGCCTGCTGCTGCTCAGGGCCCCATGCAAAATCATTCTTCTTCCGCGTTACCTGATAAAGGGGGCTTACAATGAGGCTGTAGTTTGGAATGTGCATCCTCCAAAAGCCCACTGTACCCAGGAAAGACTGTGTCTCTTTCTTGCTAGTGGGTGGAGACATGGCAGTGATTTTGTCGATCACATCTGTTGGGATGTGGCTATTTCCATTCTGCCATTTTATACCTAAGAACAGAATTTCTTAGGTAGGCCCTTTTACTTTGCTTCGCTTAATAGCAAAGCCAGCTTGTAGAAGAATTTGGATTATCTGCTCTCCTTTTGTGAAAACTTCTTATGTTGTATCACCCCACACAACAATCACAGATCACAGAATCACAGAATTACCCGGGTTGGAAGGGACCTCAAGGATCATGTAGTTCCAACCCCCCTGCCTAGCAGGGCCACCAAACATACACCTTTACTAGATCAGGTTGCTCAGGGCCCCGTCCAACCTGGCCTTGAACACCTCCAAGGACGGGGCATCCACAATCTCACTGGGCAGCCTGCTCCAGGACCTAACCACTCTTCTAGTAAAGAACTTTCCCCTAACATCCAACCTAAATCTTCCCTCCTTCAACTTAAAACCATTTCCCCTAGTCCTGCTATTATCAGCCCTTTCGAAGAGTTTACTCCCTTCCTGGGAGTAAGTTCCCTTCAGGTACTGAAAGGCTGACAATGTCATCAATGTACTGCAGGTGTTCAGGAGCACCACCCTGTTCCAATACAGTTTGGACCAACCCATGGCAAATGGTTGGGCTGTGTTTCCAGCCCTGGGGCAAACTGTTCCAAGTATACTGAAAGCCCCTCCAGGTGAAGGCAAACTGTGGCCTACATTCTGCTGACTTGCAGAAACAAACTCTATAATCCAGAGATGGGTTATGAAGCAGGTATGTTTATTCCAGCGTTGCGCAGCGCTGGGTGCAAGGGGGATAGCTCCACCAAACTTGCACACCATAAGGAGAAAAGTGTGTTACAGATATAGGTCAAGCTAATACATAATCAATAGCCTCCTCCTCAGTATGATTACATATTCATTACTAACCCGCAACCCCATTCCCTCATTCCCCCTGACCCCATTCCCCGCGACCCTTGCCGTTGTTTTGGGGTGAAATTCTTCTTCTGTTTTCTTCTTGGTGTTATCTGCTGCTATCGTTCTCCCACATCAGCATCATCTTGCCCGGGGGTATCTAATCCTTCTTCTTGTCAGAGGTCTCTGGACAGTTTCTTCTTATCTTTATTGCCCTCTTCTCTGGTTTTCTTTTGACTAAGTGTCTGTAATTCCCCTTTTCCCTGCCCTTTAAAATGTAAACTATCTCCAGTTTCCCTTTGTCTTGGTTTCTGTGAAGTTCCCTTTTCCCTTTCTATAGCAAAGTGTTACTTTACCACCATTTTTAGTCTTTGCTCACTCTTCAGTGTGGCCAAAGGAATGGAGAAGAAGACATTGGCAGTGTCAATGGTGGCATACCATTTGTCTGCTTTTGACTCCAGCTCGTACTGGAGTTCCAACATGTCTAGCACAGCAGCACTCAGTGGGGGTGTGACCTCATTCAGGCCACAGTAGTTGACTGTCAGCCTCCATTCTCCACTGGCTTTACGCACTGGCCATATGGGGCTGTTAAAAGGTGAGTGAGTTTTGCTGATCACTCCCTGATTCTCCAACTGGAGAATCAAATCATGAATGGGGAGCAAGGAATCCTTGTTGGTGTTATACTGCCATCCGTGCACTGTCTTTGTAGCAACCGGTACCTGCTGCACTTTTACTCATATCAGCCCCACAACAGATTTTCCTCTGACAGGCCAGGCAAAACAGACAGCTGCTTAATGTTGTCCATATCAACAGCAGCTATTTCAAAGGTCCATTGATACCCCCTCGGATCCTTGAAATGCCCCCTCCTGAGGAAATCAATACCCAGTATACACGGAGCCCCTGGGCCAGTCACAATAGGGTGTTTTTGCCAGTCTTTGCCAGTGAGGCTTATTTCAGCCTCCAGCACAGTCAATACTTGAGAGCCCCCAGTCACTCCAGAAATATGGAATGATTCTGTCCCTTTATGACTGGAGGGCATTAGAGTGCACTGCGCACCGGTATCCACCAGTGCCTTATATTTCTGTGGTTCTGATGTGCCAGGCCATTGAATCCACACAATCCAATAAACTCTATTATCCCTCTCCCTCCCCTGACCGAGGGCAGGGCCCCTCCATTGATTACATGCGATGACTGGAGCAACTCCACAGGTTGTTCGTCTGTTTTGTAGTTCCCTCACCCGTGCTCGTAGTACAGAATTAGGCTGCTCATGCCACTTCTTCATGTCTTCTCTGTGGTCACGTAGATAACACCACAAGGAAACAAGCGGTGCAATATTAATGTTGTTCCTTGCTAGAGCTGGAAAGCATGTGGGTCTAATAGCTGAGATTTCTGATGGTACAGGTGAGGAGGAGGTTTCATCACATTTAATTAACTGGACTAGTTTGATCAGCTCCTTCATTAGAACTGGTGACCCATACGGGGATTGACCTTCATTAGCTGCTTCTGATACTATAGGGGATCATCATGATTAATGAACTGAGACACTCGCTCTTCCACTTCATACAGTCTGTTCGTTCCTTTGAGATGGCTGAAATGGAGACATGGGTTGGAGGTAACTGCTGTTCAAAGTTTTGCAGTGTAAGAACCAATTAGAAAACTAGGGATCTTCCATCTTGTTCCTCGTACCTTTGAATCGTTGCTGCTCAAGTAATGGTGTACCTTTCTGGTATTGTTTTGGTGAGTTTCTGTCATATGTCATCCTCACTCTCTAAGGATCATGTTCTTGGCAAAGGTTGCTAGGATCAAAATTAAGGTTATACAGCATTTCCACCACAGCTATTTCCCTCAAGTACTGGATGCCTTTTTCAATTGTATCCCACTTCTTCATCAGAGGCTTCAGAATGTCTTTGAAGGGAAGCTTTGCCCACACAGCCACTGACATTTGCTCCCAGATGGTGGCAGCACCATCCATACATCTGTTCATCCCTCTGTCAATAGTTGGTCTCTGAAAATGCCTCCAAGTTAACGAGCTTTGTTACCATCTAGAAACAAGCTACCAGCCCAGCTGTCCCAATAGCGAAGCAACCAGGTAACAAGAGATTTGTTCTGGCGCCGTGTAAACTCTTTCTTGTGCCTTGGATTTCAGTCATCTTCAGGGGTCAACAAATAGTAATAGAGATTTCCTCCTCATCACTCTCTTCTTCATGCCTCTTAACTTTTCCTTTTGCTTTTCTTGGTGCTGATCCAGACCCATCACCTGGATCTTCTGCTGCCTCCTCCTTTGCTTCTTTTTTTCCATTCTAAACTTGAGGACATCCATTTCCATTTCTTGCCTTCCACAGGGGCAACTGATATTGTTACTGGTGCCTCCTGTGACTGATCAGAATTGACTTGGGGATTTCCCTTTTTGGCTTGAACCTTATCTTGGAAACTCTCTTTCCAGAATAGTGTTATATAGAGCATGGTAAGCACAAGCCAAGCTCCAAATAAGTAGTACCCCCTTAGACCTATCTAGGCTGCACCATCCCTGACTCAAATACTTGCTTAGTTTTTTGGGATCCCACAGGTGTTCAAGAGTGAAATCCCATGACATTGCGGTCCCCCACATGTTACTTGTGGTTCATTTCACGTCAGGATTCTAGCATTAAGCCTCCGCGAATCCGACCTGGTCCAGCCGGGGCCCATTTAACTACACGTTCACACCAACAACATGGTGAATAGCTAAATGGCGTTTTATTATGCGTGTTAGCGGTTTAAATAAGCCGCTATCTACTTCGTCTACACCCCTTCTACATATGCATAACCCCTTCTACATATGCATAACCGAGCAGGGGAGGGCCTATCGCGTTACATCCTGAGTGTTCATGCACGCCTAATACAACATCTCCCCCTCCCCATGCTTAACAAAACCATGCCCCATTACAATGCAAGCGCCGATCCTAATCCTAATATATAGAAGTATTAGTCCTTATATAATTTAAACTTTGTCACAGATTATCTATAATGTGAGGTATACAGATTGCAAAGCATGCAGAGATAAGTGGTGCAATGTCTAACAATGTTAGTGGTGTTCTAATCAGTATGTCCAAGGCATCTTTGGTCATATTATCCAGTTCATCCTTCTGCTCAAAGCTTCTTGTATATATGCTGGAACTCCCTTTTCTCATTAAACACTCATTCCATTATACGTTGTAAGCAACCCTTCAAAGTCCTTGCACCCATACCCTTGAGCCAGCAGCAGGAAATCTACTGCAGCTCTATTCTGTAAAACAGTATGCCTGAAAGAAAAGTACTCAACTTTCAATTAGTTTTCCATTTCTCCCAGACCGCCCTTTTGGGTGATCACTATATCAGGTTTTATTTTTCTCGAAGGGACCCATAAATTTTTCCTGATTCACTATCCTTTACTGTGGCATAACCTCTTCGTTCAAAATGATTGATTGCATAATGTGCTGTGCCAATACTTCCGCCTGCTGGGCCACCGGGATCCTACCTCTGTGACCCTCCCCCTCCCCAAGGACACATATGTTGTCCTTCAGGAGACAGTTGGCCCTCTCCACAATTGCTTGTCCCTGGGAATTCCCAGGGATGCCAATCAAGTGAGATATTCCTCAATGCTCGAGCCATTCTTGAGTAGATCGCGAGATGAAGCACGAACCATTGTCTGTCTTGATGTGTCACGGCACACCAAGGACCGCGATGGCAGTGGCCCAGTGTTGCTGAGCTGCAGGGTAGTTAAATGTTAACATAATCATCATCACTCAATCAAAACCTTGACTGATAACGCACTAAACATAAGGTTACATGTAAGGTCATAATTTTTTGAGTTGACATATACACACTCATTCCAGCATTCATTTTAGACAATTCTATAAATGGAAATTTCTACGCTAATGTATTATTACTTATCGACAACTATGAGGTGACAAACCATCAAAAGGAGAGAGAAGGAATACAATAGTGGTAGATGTGATAGGCAGTGCCAGCAGGGCATCCCCTGCTTCAAAGTGCACTTTGCCTTTCTCACCCATCACAGATTCTCTCCTGTTTTAATTCTTGCTAGAGATTGCAAGGTTTTTTTCACATGTGCTCCATATATGCATGGCCAGTGCATGATACAGAACCCAGGTGGAACACCTGCTCTTAAAATAGAACATAACACTATATTAGATCTCCCTACAATACAAACTACTCAGAAAAAGTTATTTACAGCTATAGTCACATATTCTCATTGTTACTTGCTTTACCCTTAGCTCCCTTCTTTTTTTATTTAATTTGTAAGAACTTTCTTGTTGACCTACTACTACATTTACAAAAATCATCTATAGGTAGTAATTCTTGATGCAGTACAGAGTGAGTTTGTTATGGTTTTGCAATTTGGTTGGTGTTGGTATTCCACATCAGAACACCATGCTAATAATGGGAGTAAAGGGGACAAGTTTTTTTTTCTGTGGGCTGCCTTGATGGGCATGTGGGGTGGAGCACCGGAAGGGAAGTGAGGAAGGGGACGGCGTTGCTGGACCGGCTCCCTGCGAGGAGACAACGTGGTCAGAGCTTCCTGCCTTCCACAGCTCCATCGGTGAGATTTGGGACTTGGTATTCTCTTTGTTGAAACTCTCTTGTTGTTGTTTAGTGTTATTAGGTTATTAAACTGCCATTCGTTCTCAGATCACCTTTTTCCTCCCTCATTTTTTTTGTTAGACCTAATCGCAATCTCCCTTCCCTTCCCCTCTCCCGAAACGCACGTGGCCGGGCCGGGCCACGCCGCACTTTGCCGTACCGTACCGTGCCGTGAGAGAAAAGGGGGGGGGGCTTTTGTTCCTGCTGCCCTGGGTTTGTGCACATTGTCCCGGAGTGAGCTCTAGAGAGAACCCCGTGACATTTTTGGTGGAGGATGCGGGCAGAGCTCAGGGCAATGTTTTGGGCAGTAATTAGGAGGTTTTTTTCAGCAGCCCTGTATGTAGGATTGATAGTCCCTAGGTTCCTGTGGTCCTGGCTTAAGGACTTCCTGATGTTGGGGGTAGGGGTAGATTTATTAAGCCGATGGCTGGCAGGGTTACAGATATCTGCCTGGCTCCTTTCCAGACTAATGAACATCACAGGCACCGTGCTTGAACTGGCTCACGAATGCTCTGAATTCCTTAAGTATGACTGGGGTGTCAATTGGAATACTGTGTTGTTAGTCTCTCTAATTGTAATAGTTTACTATAAATTGCAGAGAGACTTGCAAAGAATAGTGCAGAGAGACTCAGGAAAAGGGCCAGAAGCATCGGGACCCCCAGTATCAGGTAATCTCACCCCTGAACACCAGAGGGACCCTGGGAAATTAATAGAACCCCTGAGTGAGTGTGGGAGATCAGGGGTATCTCAGATCGAATGGCTTATGAAAAAGATAGAGAGTCTCGAGAATGAGATCCAAACCCTAAGGGGAAGGCAACAAGTTAATCCCAGCCGACCACAGGAAGCACCAGCATCAGTGTCAGTCGCCCCAGTGGAAGGCCAGAGATGGGAACGTGTGTCCTCACGTCTGGAACGGATGGAGGAAGTAGAGGAAGATCCTGGTGAGGGACCCTCCCCAAAACCACCGAGAAAGGCAACTCAGAAGACTAACAGACGCGGAGAAGATAGTGATGATGAGGGAAAAGTCACTGCTTCCTCTACTCGTAAACCTCTGAAAATTACTGAAATCCAAATTGCGAGAAAGGAGTTTGCCCGACTCCCAGGTGAACGCCTTGTCACTTGGCTGCTCCGGTGTTGGGACAATGGGGCCTCCTGCATGTCTCTAAGCTGCGATGAGGCTCGTCAATTAGGAAACATCGCTCGAGACTCATCTATTGATAGAGGGATGTTGTATTAGGCGTAATCGGACCCTCGGCATGTAACGTGATAGGCCCTCCCCTGCTGGGTCATGCATATGTAAAAAAGATAAGGATGAAACTGGATACCTATATAAGGGACCCTCACATTCCAATAAACGCCATTTTACCGCTGACCATATTGGTGTAACAAGCAGCTGTGACTTGGTCGGGGCCGTCGATACACATTCACAAAGGGACTTGACTTTCCAGGTTACCAGATCGAGGTAACAAATGGTGCCCCGTGTGAGGCAAAGTCCTGGAGGTGAGTGTGCGACGGCTAAAACCGCGCTGACGGACGCGGTATCCACGGTTCGAGCCCGTGGAAGCACTCTCGGTGGGGTGCAAAGGGGAATGCAGCGCTGCGCCTATCCTACGGCCGATAGTTCGTAGAAGACCAGGAAGACTTCAGGTCTCTGGGTAAATGTATTCCGTCATTAGAGTAGTATTGCAACTTTGTAAAACCTACTATGGTAGGAAAGCTACGCCTTCTAAGAAGGACATTGCAGTCGTCATCAGTTGTCTTGAAAAGGAGAGGGAGCTTTCCTCTCCTCGGGTGATTTTGGATCACAATAAGTGGGACTCTTTAACTTTTTCGCTCTTTGAGCGCGCAATGAATGAGCAAAAAGCTTCTGAGCTCAAAACGTGGGCATTGGTGCTACGGGCATTGAAAACGGCTCGGAAAGAGGGGAAGACTGAAACTCAGGTTGGGACGGCGGAATGTGGGTCGGGAGGCTTTTTCTCTTGCAGATGTGAGGATTTGAAAGACAAAGACAAGGTGGCGCGAGCCATCCCGACCGCACCCATCACTCCGGCTGAACAACAAGCAGATGGCCCCGTCCAGCAGCATTCCACACATTCCACATCCTTATCTCTTGACCAGCAGAAGCCTTCCTCGGAGGCCCCATCACGGTATCCAAAGCAACCTGCGTTCCTTCGCCCATCCTTGGGGGTGGGGAAGGGGAGTGAGCAGGGGCGGGAGGATGGGTCCCTTCCTCGAGATGGGATGTGTTGTGGGTGTGGTTCCGCCCCGGGGGGCGGGGTGGATAAGACTAACCAAGATGGAAGCCAATCCGCATCAGCGGGGGCGGAGGCAGAGGCGTTCCTAATCATCATAACCCTTCCCCAAGAGGGTGGGCTACTGGTCCAGCTCTACCTGGGGGGAGGGAGAGGGGAGAACAAGAGCGACCAAGTCTCGGATTGGTCAAAGATAAGGGAGGCATTCCTTTTTATCGTTAATTGGGGGCCCGGTCAGGGGGCCCCGGGCTCGAGTGGAGCCTCTGAAGCAGAAACAAGACCAGCTGACGAGCGAGCCACGGCAGCCCGAGTTGGAGTCGGTTAAACTCCTGCTGACAACTTGGAGGAGAGGAAGAATGCTGAGGATAAACTGTATTGATTATTGTCATATTGTCACTGTCGTTGTGATTGTTAAATGTTTATGGTATATGAAAGTATAAATGCAAATGGTATATGGAACTGTTAATGTTATAGGGATGTGTAAACATGAATGCTATATGGAAGTGGAATTATTAATGTTACATGGAAGTGTAATTGAGGGTACGAGTAGTGGAATTGTGAAAAACAAAAAACAGCAAAAGGTTACAGAAGAACAGTGAGTTAAAATATTGAATGTGATCTGCTCTAGCCAGAGAAGTTTAAGTGCCAGCAAGAGAACGCAAACCCCCGCGCTGCCCCCCCTCACTGCTTACTCCCCCCCTGCCCCTCGGCTCCGCCGCTTGTGAAAGTAAACAAATCGTTACTTCCGAATGGGGACAAAGCAAGACATTAGAAGTATCTCTTGCTAGTCGGAGCAAGAATGTCTTCATTTTCTCCCAATAATATACACATTTAGGGGACTAGGGTAGGGACTTGGACAAATTTGTTGATGGAGCTTGAAATTGTATGGAGGGGGAATTGTGGTGGAGTTGGATGGAACGGTGGCAGCTTTACTAGAGCAGGTCCTGAAGATCCCAGGATGAGTTTTGCCCGTAGTGGGCTGAATGCAATGTGCACACAGCAGTGCAAAGGTATTTGTTTTCTGACAGTTTCAGGTGCATCTCACTCTGTACTGCATCAAGAATTACTATACTACCCATAGATGATTTTTGTAACTATAGTAGGAGTAGGTCAACAAGAAAAAGCTTACCAATTAAAAGAAAAAAGAAGAAAGCTAAGGGTGAAGCAAGTAACAATAGAAATAAGTGACTATACCTGTTAATAACTTTTCTGAGTAGTTTGTATTGTAGAGAGATCTAATATAGTGGTTTGTTATCTTTTAAGAGCAGGTGTTCCACCTGGGCTCTGTATCATGCACTGGCCATGCATATATGGAGTACATGTGAAAAAAAAAAAAAAAAAAAAAACCTGCACAGGAGAGAATCTGTGATGGGTGAGAAAGGCAAAGTGCACTTTGAAGCAGGGGACGCCCTGCAGGCACTGCCTATCGCATCCACCACTACTGTGTTCCTTCTCTCTCCTTTTGGTGGTTTGCCACCTCATAGTTGCCGATTAGTAATAATACATTAGCTTAGAAATTTTCATTTATAGAATTGTCTAAAATGAATGCTGGAATGAGTGTGTATATGTCAACTCAAAAAATTATGACGTTACATGTAATCTTCTGTTTAGTGTATTACCAGTGAAGGTTTTGATTGAGTGATGGTTATGTTAACATTTAAGTCCCCTGCAGCTCAGCGACACTGGGCCACTGCCATCGTGGTCCTTGGTGTGCTGCGACACATCAAGACAGACAATGGCTCGTGCTTCATCTCGAGATCTACTCAAGGAGCATTGGGGAATATCTCACTCGACGGGCATCCCTGGGAATTCCCAGGGACAAGCATTGTGGAAAGGACCAACCGTCTCCTGAAGGACAAGATACGTGTCCTTGGGGAGGGGGAGGGTCACAGAGGTAGGATCCTGGTAGCCCAACAGGCAGAAGTATTGGCACAGCACATTATGCAATCAATCATTTTGAACGAAGAGGTTATGCCGCAGTAAAGGACAGAGAATCAGGAAAAATTTTATGGATCCCATCGAGAAAAGTAAAATCTGATGCAGTGATCACCCAAAAGGGCGGTCTGGGAGAAACAGAAAACTAATCGAAAGCTGAGTACTTTTCTTTCAGGCATGCTGTTTTACAGAATAGAGCTGCAATGGATTTCCTGCTGCTGGCTCAAGAGGCACAGGTGCAAGGACTTTGAATGAGAAAATGGAGTTCCAGCAGATATATGAGAAGCTTTGCGCAGAAGGATGAACTGTATAATATAGCCCAAGATGCCTTGAAAATACTAAATACAGAACCACTAACATTATTACACGCTGCACCACATACCTCTGCATGTTTACGTCACTTTTTAAATAACTCACCACAAAAATTTATATAAGTACTAACACTTTTATATATTAGGATTAGGATCGGCGCTTGCATTGTAACGGGGCATGGTTTTGTTAAGCATGGGGAGAGGGAGATGTTGTATTAGGCGTAATCGGACCCTCGGCATGTAACGTGATAGGCCCTCCCCTGCTGGGTCATGCATATGTAAAAAAGATAAGGATGAAACTGGATACCTATATAAGGGACCCTCACATTCCAATAAACGCCATTTTACCGCTGACCATATTGGTGTAACAAGCAGCTGTGACTTGGTCGGGGCCGTCGATACACATTCACAAAGGGACTTGACTTTCCAGGTTACCAGATCGAGGTAACAGAGGGATCAGCAGATGTCTCGTTGGAGTCGCCAATCTCTGGGAGAGGATTCTATCAGCTGTAAAGGCAACCGGTCTTCTCAAAAGTGATTTGGAGCCTGTACTGGAAAAATGGAGTACAGGTGAGGAAGGTATCCAGTACCTGAGAGAAATGGCTGTGGCAGAAATGCTGTTCGATCCCATGTTTGTCCCTGGGGACCCAGAGGATTACCATGACCCAGAAAAGGTGAGCGGTACTCCGGAAATATGCAAGAAACTCATACGGTCAGCACCAGGGAAGTATTCCAGTGTACTATTAACGAACTCTAACAGGTATGATGAGCTGGATAGGAGACCTGAAATTTTTGAGCTCATCCTTTCACTGCAAAATATCGAATACTCACTACTGCCACACCGTACCACCATCGCAGCCATCTGTAAAATGGTGGATAGAATGGACCAAATGGAGAGAAGACAGGACAACATGCAGAAGAGCTGGTCTGCGGCAAGGAACCACAGTGAACCTGTGGCAGTCTCAGCTGTCAGACGCAAACGCACACCTGTCCGAGGACCGCAGTGAGCCTATGTCACGTGGTGCCATGTGGAACTACCTGCGTGACCATGGAGAGGATATGAAGAAGTGGCATGACGAACCCAATTTTGTACTGCGAGCACGGGTAAGAAAATTACAAAAGAGGTCAGCCACTACTGAGGTTGCCTCTACCGCCTCAGACAACCAATAGAGGGGCCCTGCCCTCAGCCAGGGGGGGAAGAGGGATAATAGAGTGTATTGGACTGTGTGGATTCGGTGGCCTGGCACATCCGAACCACAAAAATATAAAGCACTGGTGGATACTGGTGCACAGTGCACTCTGATACCCTCAGGTTTCGAAGGGACAGAACGGATACATATACATGGGGTGACTGGGGGTTCGCAGGAACTGTCTGTACTGGAGGCCGAGATAAGCCTCACTGGTAGAGACTGGCAGAAACATCGTATAGTGACTGGCCAGGGGGCTCCTTGCATACTTGGAATAGATTACCTAAGAAGGGGACATTTCAAGGACCCCAAAGGATACAGATGGGCTTTTGGAATAGCTGCTATAGAAACAGACAATATTAAGCAGCTGTCTGATTTGCCTGGCCTATCAGAGGACCCGTCTGCTGTGGGGTTACTACGGGTGGAAGAACAACGGGTACCAATTGCCACGAGAACAGTACACAGACGACAGTACCGTACTAACAGGGATTCCTTGCTCCCTATCCATAAGCTCATTCAACAACTAGAAAGTCAGGGAGTAATTAGTAAGACCCATTCACCCTTCAATAGCCCCATATGGCCAGTGCGCAAAGCCAGTGGAGAATGGAGGCTGACAGTGGACTATCGTGGCCTTAATGAGGTCACACCCCCATTGAGTGCTGCAGTGCCAGACATGTTGGAACTCCAGTATGAACTGGAATCGAAAGAGGCAAAATGGTATGCCACCATTGATATTGCCAATGCATTTTTCTCTGTCCCTTTGGCCTCAGAGTGTAGGCCACAGTTTGCCTTTACTTGGAGGGGTGTTCAGTACACTTGGAATCGTTTGCCCCAGAGGTGGAAACACAGCCCGACCATCTGCCATGGGCTGATCCAAGCCACATTGGAACAGGGCGGTGCTCCAGAGCACCTGCAGTATATAGATGATATCGTTGTGTGGGGTGATACAGCGACGGAGGTTTTTAAAAAAGGAGAACGGATAATCCAGATCCTCCTGTCTGCTGGTTTCGCTATTAAGCGAGACAAAGTGAAGGGCCCTGCCCAAGAAATCCAGTTTCTTGGGGTGAAATGGCAAGATGGGCGTCGCCACATCCCAACTGATGTGATCAACAAAATTACTGCAATGTCTGCGCCCACTGACAAAAAAGAGACACAGTCCTTCCTGGGTGTGGTAGGCTTCTGGAGGATGCATATCCCAAATTATAGCCTCATTGTGAGCCCCCTCTATCAGGTGACCCGAAAGAAGAATAGCTTCGCGTGGGGCCCTGAACAGCAGCAGGCCTTTGAGCAAATCAAGCAAGAGATAGCCCGTGCTGTGGCCCTGGGGCCAGTACGGATGGGACAGGATGTGAAGAACATCCTTTACACGGCTGCTGGGGAGAAAGGTCCCACTTGGAGCTTGTGGCAGAGAACCTCAGATGAGACCCGAGGCCGACCCCTAGGATTCTGGAGTAGAGCATACAGGGGGTCGGAAGAGGGCTACACTCCAACTGAGAAGGAGATCCTAGCCGCATATGAAGGGGTCCGGGCTGCCTCTGAGGTAATTGGCACCGAAACACAGCTTCTCTTGGCACCTCGACTTCCAGTGCTGAATTGGATGTTTAAAGGGCAGGTTCCCTCCACTCACCATGCCACAGATGCCACATGGAGTAAGTGGGTTGCACTAATCACACAGCGGGCCCGGATGGGGAACCTCAACCATCCAGGGATCCTAGAAGTGATCATGGACTGGCCCGAAGGTAAAAAGTTTGAAGCACCACCAGCAGAAGAGGTGTCACGTGCCAAAGAGGCTCCCCCGTACAATGAACTTCCGGAAAACGAAAAGAAGTTCGCCCTGTTCACTGATGGATCGTGCCGCATTGTTGGGAAACATCGCAGATGGAAGGCTGCAGTGTGGAGCCCCACACGACAAGTTGCAGAGGCCACGGAAGGAAGAGGAGAATCGAGTCAATTTGCAGAGGTAAAGGCTGTCCAGCTGGCCCTAGACATTGCTGAGCGGGAGAAATGGCCAGTGCTTTACCTCTATACTGACTCATGGATGGTGGCCAATGCCTTATGGGGGTGGTTGCAGCAATGGGAGCAAAACAACTGGCAGCGGAAAGGTAAACCTATTTGGGCCGCTGAACTATGGAAGAACATTGCTGCCCGAATAAAGAACATGGTCCTAAAGGTGCGTCACGTAGATGCCCACGTGCCCAAGAGTCGAGCAACAGAGGAGCAACAAAATAACCACCAGGTAGATCGAGCTGCCAGAATTGAGGTGGCTGAGATAGACCTGGATTGGCAGAATAAGGGAGAGTTATTCCTAGCTCGGTGGGCCCATGAGACCTCAGGCCATCAAGGCAGAGATGGAACACATAAGTGGGCTAGAGACCGAGGGGTGGACATAACTATGGATGCTATTGCGCAGATCATCCATGATTGTGACACCTGTGCCATGATCAAACAGGCCAAGAGGATGAGACCTCTCTGGAGGGAAGGGCGATGGGAAAAGTATAAATATGGGGAGGCATGGCAGATTGATTATATCACCTTGCCAAAGACTCGTAATGGTAAGCATTATGTACTCACCATGGTGGAGGTAACCACCGGGTGGCTTGAGACATATGCAGTACCCCATGCCACTGCCAGAAACACCATATTAGGCCTAGAGACACAAATCCTGTGGCGACATGGCACCCCAGAGAGGATCGAATCAGACAATGGGACTCATTTCAAAAATTCACTGGTGAGCACTTGGGCCAAAGAACATGGCATTGAATGGATCTATCACATCCCCTATCACGCACCAGCTGCTGGTAAGATCGAGCGCCACAACGGTTTGCTGAAAACCACGCTGAAAGCGATGGGTGGTGGAACATTTAAGAACTGGGAGAAACATCTAGCAGAAGCCACCTGGCTGGTAAACACCCGAGGATCAGCCAACCGAGACGGCCCTACACAGTCCAACTCCCTGCGTACCGTGGAGGGAGACAAGGTTCCTGTGGTGCATGTAAAGAATATGTTGGGAAAAGCGGTTTGGGTCCTTCCAGCCTCTGGAAAGGGGAGGCCCCTCCGTGGAACTGTCTTTGCACAGGGACCTGGGTGCACCTGGTGGGTGATGCAGAAGGATGGGGATGTTCAGTGTGTGCCACAGGGAAATTTGATGCTGGGGGAGTGCAGCCTGTGATTCCATGTGTGTGTATATATATATATATATATATATATATATATATATATATATATCTGTATGTACATATGTAATTCATGTTAACTACTGTTCTGTTTATATGTTGATAAAAGTTAGGCATGATGTGATGATGTGTAATAAGGGGTGGAATGTTATGGTTTTGCAATTTGGTTGGTGTTGGTATTCCACATCAGAACACCATGCTAATAATGGGAGTAAAGGGGACAAGTTTTTTTTTCTGTGGGCTGCCTTGATGGGCATGTGGGGTGGGGCACCGGAAGGGAAGTGAGGAAGGGGACGGCGTTGCTGGACCGGCTCCCTGCGAGGAGACAACGTGGTCAGAGCTTCCTGCCTTCCACAGCTCCATCAGTGAGATTTGGGACTTGGTATTCTCTTTGTTGAAACTCTCTTGTTGTTGTTTAGTGTTATTAGGTTATTAAACTGCCATTCGTTCTCAGATCACCTTTTTCCTCCCTCATTTTTTTTGTTAGACCTAATCGCAATCTCCCTTCCCTTCCCCTCTCCCGAAACGCACGTGGCCGGGCCGGGCCACGCCGCACTTTGCCGTACCGTACCGTGCCGTGAGAGAAAAGGGGGGGGGGCTTTTGTTCCTGCTGCCCTGGGTTTGTGCACACTGTCCCGGAGTGAGCTCTAGAGAGAACCCCGTGACAGAGTTGCACCCATATCTGCCAGAAAACAAATACCTTTGCACTGCTGTGTGCACGTTGCATTCAGACCACTGAAGGTAAAACTCATCTTGGGATCTTCAGGTTCCGCTCCAGTACAGCTGCCACCGTTCCTAACTCCCCCACTACAATTCCCCCTCCATACAATTTCCAAGCTCCATCAACAAGTCCGTCCAAGTCCCCCACCCTAGTTCCCTAAATGTGTATATTATTGAGAGAAAATGAAGACATTCCTGCCCGAACTAGCAGGAGACCTTCAGAGGTGCAAACAGTTCAGCAGACAAGGAGGGAGAAAAACCAAAAGACTGTATCAATTCCTGCCAGACAGACCTTCTTGGCATGATCACGGGACGTCTAGCTTGTGCGCCTGGCATAGGTGTGAGCAGATACTATAAAGACCATTGGCAAGACCCGCCAAAACTGAGGCGGCTTGGAGTGAGTGGCAAGAAACCATGGGTTCATGTATGAGCAAGGAGCAAATGACGAATACAGAAGAGCATACAGCGGATAGCCAAATCGTGGAAGAGGAGCAGAGGGAGCAGACCGCAGATTTTCAAATCACGGACACCCCCATAACCTACGCGTGGAACCCGCTCTATGACATCCCAGCCTGGAGCAGACAAGGAAGACGACCTGTGCAGAGGGAGGTGAACCCCAACATCAATTGGCATCTCACGGAGGAATGGTTCCATGGCAGGATGGGAGCAGGGCGCAGTGGGCGGCACATTGCTGAGCAGCTGATGACGCCGTACTGCACTGTGATGAGGGCTCCCGATGGCTCCTTCCTTGTTAGGGAGAGCGGGACATTCATTGGGGACTATGTCCTGTCCATCTGGAGCAATGGAGAGGTGCAGCACTGACGCATCCAATGGTGGCAGGATGCCAGCAGCCACATAAGTACTTTCTCATTAATAACCGAATATTTGACAGCCTTTACGACCTCATCTCCTATTACCGGGAGACACCGCTGAGGTACAACAACACAGATACGAGACTGACAGAGCCTGTGCCTCGTTCCAATGCTTGTAACAAAGACTGGGTGCCGCAGGACGGCACCGGATGCACGAGCGCAGCTGGGGTCCCACTTATGGGTCACACATATGGGTCTGTGTTCACAGCTATGGGATTGGGGTCACACTTATGGGGCTGGAGATGCAGTTATGGATCTGAAGCCCCACTGATGGGGCTGGGGTCACACTAAGGAACACAGTTATGGGGTTTTAGGTCCCACTTATGGGTCCAGCTCCCCAACTTATGGGCCCAGCCCCCCACTTATGGGTCTGAGTCCCCACTTATGGGTCTGGGCCCCCACTTATGGGTCTGTGGTCCCACTTATGGGTCTGTCCCCCCACTTACAGGTCCCACTTATGTGTCTCAGGTCTCACTTATGGGTCCAGCCCCCCACTTATGGGTTTGATTCCCCCCCAACTTATGGGTCCCACTTATGGGTTCAATCTCCCACCACTAATGGGTCCCACTTATTGGTCCAGCCCCCCACTTATGGGTCTGAGTCCCCACTTATGGGTCTGGGTCCCCACTTATGGGTCTGTGGGCCCACTTATGGGTCTGTCCTCCCACTTACGGGTCCCACTTATGTGTCTCAGGTCTCACTTATGGGTCCAGCCCCCCACTTATGGGTTTGATTCCCCCCCAACTTATGGGTCCCACTTATGGGTTCAATCTCCCACCACTTATGGGTCCCACTTATTGGTCCAGCCCCCCACTTATGGGTCCGATTCCCCTCCAACTTATGGGTCCCGCTTATGGGTTCGAACTGCCACCACTTATGGGCCCCACTTATGGGTCCAGCCCCCCACTTATGGATCATACTTATGGGTCCAAGCTCCCCCCCTCCCACTGTCCCATCCCACTTATGGGTCTCTGGCCCCACTTATGGGTTCGGTCCCCCCCCCCACTTATGGGTCCAGCCCCCCACTTATGGGTCCCACTTATGGGGCTGGACCCCCACTTATGGGGCTGGGGATGCAGTTATGGCTCCGTGGTCTCACTTATGGGGTCTGGCCCCCCACTTATGGGTCCCTCTTATGGGTCCAGCCCCCCAACTTATGGGCACCACTTATGGGTCTTGCCCCACATACCCATTGTTGCCCTCCATGTTGCTCTCTTGCTCCAGCTCCTTTGGGTCTGGACCCCCACTTATGGGTCACACTTATTGGGCTGTGTTCCCACTTATGGGGCTGGGGTCCCCATTGGCCCCTATGGGGTCACACTTATGGGGTCCCCACATATGGGTCCAACCCCCCACTTATGGGTCCCACTTACGGGTCCAGCCCCCCACTTATGGGTCCCACTTATGCGTCTGGCCCCACATACCCGTCATTGCCCTTCACGTTGCTCTCCTGCTCCAAAATCCACGTTTTTAAGCCCAAAATCCACCCTCCCCCCCCCCCCCGCCCCATATTATTTCCCTTTTGAAGCACAAAAAAAGACCAAAAAATGCCATTTTTAAGCCCAAAATAAGACCCCCCCCCCCATATTACATATGGTGTTTGAAGACCCCAAAAACCTCATTTTTAAGCTCAAAATAAGCCCCCAAATCCTTGTTTTTAAGCCCAAAATCCACCTTCCCTCCCCATATTAAATGACCCATTTTGAAGCACAAAAAAGACCCCAAAGCCCCGTTTTCCCGTTTTTAAGCCCAAAATCCACCCTCAGCCCTCATCGTGTTGTACCTCTAATACCCTACAAAAAAAAAAACCCAAAAGCACTCCCCAAATGACCCAAAATCCCCCATTTTAAGCCCCAAATCCACTACCCCCTATATTATATACCCCCTTTTGAAGCACGAAAGAAGACCCAAAAATGCTGTTTTTAAGCCCAAAATCCATCCCCCCCCCCCCCCCCCCATATTACATAGGGTGTTTGAAGACCAAAAAACCCCATTTTTTAGCCCAAAATGACCTAAAATCCCCGTTTTTAAGCCCAAAACCCACCCTCCCCCGCCGCTATATTATATACCCCCTTTTGAAGCACAAAAAAAGACCCAAAAATGCTGTTTTTAAGCCCAAAATAAGACCCCCCCCCCGTATTACATAAGGTGTTTGAAGACCAAAAAACCCCGTTTTTAAGCACAAAAAAGCCCCCAAATCCACGTTTTTAAGCCCAAAATCCACTGCCCCCCCACCCATTTATTATATAATCCCTTTTGAAGCACAAAAAAAGACCCAAAAATGCCATTTTTAAGCCCAAAATCCACCCTCCACCCCCATATTAAAAACCAGAATTGAAGCCCCCCAAAAGCCCCCCAAACCTTGTTTTTAAGCCCAAAATACACCCCCCCCCCCCCCCGCCAACTGTCACGGGTTACTTAGATTTACCTATGCCCGTGACAGGGGAAGCCACCCCACGGCCCCCCCCCCGGGGCCCGGAAAGGAGGGGGAAAAGGGGAGTGGGATAAAACAGCGACAATCTAAGGAGGAAAAGCTTATTTTACTAAATATTATATCGAAATACAAGTGTCATGGTTTTGTAATTTTGTAATTTTGCTATCAGTATTCCACATCATAACATCATGTCAAGTATGGATACTTCTGTTGAATGTGCAGTCCACAGAAGAAGACTACATATCCCAGAGAACAACAGGAGTAACAATAAGTCACGGGACCAGGACTCTATATAATCTCGTTCCCAGGCTGGAGTGCCCTCCTTCTTCTCTCGAACTTCTCGGAGAGTGGGAAGCGTTCCAGCCGTGTCGCCTAGAGTTCACAGTAGGCCTCTCGGTTTTCGGAGACTCTCTCTCTCTCTGTTTCGTTCGATTTTGTTAGCCTTAATTATATTATATTGTGTTATCTTGTATTTCGATATCATATTTAGTAAAATAAGTTTTTCCTCCTTAGATTGTCGCTGTTTTATCCCACTCCCCTTTTCCCCCTCCTTTCTGGGCCCCGGGGGGGGTGGCGTGGGGTGGCTTCCCCTGTCACGGGCATAGGTAAATCTAAGTAACCCGTGACAGATTTTTTGGTGGAGAATGCGGGCATAGAGCTTTTTAGCTTTTAGAACAACTCTCTCTTTGCTCTTAAAGAGCTTCGTTACGGGAGTGTTGGGAGTGTTATCTTTCCGTAGCTGCTCACGGAGAACGTGACCTTGAAATACCAGACAAATTGTCAACATTAAGGGCTGCTGCACATTCTCAGCACTGCTATCTAACTTTTGTGTAGAAAACAAAGGGATTTCTTTCTCCCTTAGAGCAAAGCTAGCTAGCTCTGACTTTTACAGAGCCTGCCAGCTATGAATCCACTCTTCATCCCAGTTGCTCTGTTTAAGGGATTGAAAGCAATTATGATCTTCTTAAAGTATTGGTCAACTATTAACACCATAATTTGGTGTTGTGGAATTGTGCAGACATATAGCCTAATAAGGTGGATACTGATGGAGACACCTGCCTGGTACTTTTACGAGATGTGGTATGGTCAGAATTTTGGCATCTACACCCCAGATGGAATTGTGAATCTTACAAACACTTGCATCCCAGATGGAACAGGCAATTTTACAAATACTTGCATCCCAGATGGAACAGGCAATTTTACAAACACCACCATGTTTAATTCATTGTACAGGCTAAAAAAACCCTTTCTATTTAGGTTGTACTCTCAGATTTCCACACGCTTTTCAATAACTGAGATAGGGTTCATACTTGCATTCATGTTATCACTATCAATGCATGCATATATGTTCCTATGCATTCGTTCTATGCGGAAGTCTCCTCCAGAACCAGAGAATGATGACTGGCAGGGAATATGGAAAGGTTTAGGAAAAGTCTTAGAAGCATGGGGACCCGCAGTGTCATGGGATTTCACTCTTGAACACCTAAGGGACCCTAAGAAATTAAGTGAGTATTTGGGTCAGAGATCTAAGGAGGTAAACCTTATGTGGGGTTTGGCTTATGCATACCGTGCTTTGTATCATACTATTCTGGAGAGAGAGAGTTTCCGATCTGAGATTCAAGCCCAAGTTAATTCTGATCAGTCACAGGAGGCATCAGTAGCAATATCAGTTGCCCCTGTGGAAGGCAAGAAATGGAAACGGGTGTCCATGCGTCTAGAACGAAAAGAAGGAGAAGCACAGGGGGGGGCAGCAGAAGACCCAGGTGCCGGGCATGGAGCAGTACCGAAAAAAGCAAAGGCAAAAACCAAGAGGCATGAAGAAGAGACTGATGATGAGGAGGAAATCACCTATTGTCGACCTCTGAAGCTGACTGAAATCCAAGGCTCAAGAAAGGAGTTCACACGGCGTCAAGATGAAGGTATCCTTGCTTGGTTGCTTCGCTGCTGGGACAACGGGGCCAACAGCTTGTCTCTAGATGGTAATGAAGCTCGCCAACTAGGAAGCATTGCCCAAGATGCAGGTATCGACAGAGGGATTAGCAGATGTTCGGATGGAGCTGCCACTCTCTGGTTGCGGCTGTTAGAAGCCGTGAGAGAAAGGTACCCCTATAAGGATGCTTTGAAGCCTAAATTTGATAGTTGGAATACCGTCCAAAAAGGTATTCAGCGCCTGAGGGAATTGGCCATGGCGAAAATGTTGTACAGCCCTGATCCAAGCGAAGTTGACCCTGAGTGAGGGCCGATCCTGACATGTGGCAGAAAATCACAAGTACAGCACCAGAGAGAATTGCACAGTCATTGGTATCAGGATCTAAAGGATTCGTGGACAGATGGCCCCGAGTTGTTGAGCTGATTATAATGCTTCAAACCACCGATCAGCAGCTCCCCCAACTGCATGCCGCTGTTTCTGCCATCTCACGGCTAAAAAACCGAGTAGATGAAATGTGCAAGAAATTGTTTCCATCAACTAATTGTAATGATCCCGTAATAGTATCAGAAACAACTGATGAAGGTCAATCCTCGTACGTGCCACCAGGTCTAATGAAGGATCTGATCAAACTAGTCCAGTCCTACTCCCCACCTGCATCATCAAAAGTCTCAGCTGTTAAACGCACACGCTTCCCAGCTCGAGCAAAGAACAACAGTACGATTGCACCGCGTGTTTCCATGTGGCGCTACCTACGTGACCGTGGAGAAGACATGAGGAAGTGGCATGATCAGCCCACGTCTGCACTACGAGCACGGGTGAAAGAACTACTAGACATACCAACCACCAGTGGAGTTGCTCCAGTCATCACAGGTAACCAATAGAGGGGCCCTGCCCTCAGTCAGGGGAGGGAAAGGGATAATAGAGTTTATTGGACTGTGTGGATTCGATGGCCTGGCACATCAGAACCACAGGAATATAAGGCGCTGGTGGATACCGGTGCACAGTGCACCCTAATGCCCTCCAGTCATGAAGGGACAGAATCAATCCATATTTCTGGAGTGACTGGGGGCTCTCAAGAATTGACTGTGCTGGAGGCTGAAATAAGCCTCACTGGCAAAGACTAGCAAAAACATCCTATTGTGACTGGCCCAGGGGCTCCATGTATACTGGGTATTGATTACCTCAGAAGGGGGCATTTCAAGGATCCTAAGGGGTATCGATGGGCCTTTGGGATAGCTGCTGTAGACATGGACAACATTAAGCAGCTGTCTGTTTTGCCCGGCCTGTCAGAGGACCCGTCTGTTGTGGGGCTGTTACGAGTAAAAGAGCAGCAGGTACCGATTGCTACAAAGACAGTGCACAGACGACAGTATCGCACCAACAGGGATTCCTTGCTTCCCATTCATGATTTGATTCGCCAGTTGGAGAATCAGGGAGTGATCAGTAAAACTCACTCACCTTTTAACAGCCCCATATGGCCAGTGCGTAAAGCCAGTGGAGAATGGAGGCTGACAGTAGACTACCGTGGCCTGAATGAGGTCACACCCCCATTGAGCGCTGCTGTGCCGGACATGTTGGAACTCCAGTACGAGCTGGAGTCAAAAGCAGCCAAATGGTATACCACCATTGACATTGCCAATGCCTTCTTTTCTATTCCTTTGGCCGCAGAATGCAAGCCACAGTTTGCCTTCACCTGGAGGGGCATTCAGTATACTTGGAACCGTTTGCCCCAGGGGTGGAAACACAGCCCAACCATTTGCCATGGGTTGGTCCAAACTGTACTGGAACAGGGTGGTGCTCCTGAACACCTGCAGTACATTGATGACATTGTTGTGTGGGGCGATACAGCAGAAGAAGTTTTCACAAAAGGAGAGCAGATAATCCGGATTCTTCTACAAGCTGGCTTTGCTATTAAGCGAAGCAAAGTAAAAGGACCTGCCCAGGAAATTCAGTTCTTAGGTATAAAGTGGCAGGATGGACGTCGTCACATCCCAGCAGATGTGATCGACAAAATCACTGCCATGTCTCCACCAACTAGCAAGAAAGAGACACAATCTTTCCTGGGTGCAGTGGGCTTTTGGAGGATGCACATTCCAAACTACAGCCTCATTGTAAGCCCCCTTTATCAGGTAACGCGGAAGAAGAATTATTTTGCATGGGGCCCTCAGCAGCAGCAGGCTTTTTAACAGATTAAACAAGAAATAGCCCGTGCCGTGGCCCTGGGGCCAGTACGGACTGGACAGGATGTAAAGAACATCCTCTATACTGCTGCTGGAGAGAAAGGCCCCACTTGGAGTTTGTGGCAAAGAGCCTCAGGAGAGACCCGAGGCCGACCCCTGGGATTCTGGAGTCGATCATATAAGGGGTCTGAAGAGTGCTACACTCCAACTGAGAAGGAGATCTTAGCCGCGTATGAGGGGGTTCGGGCTGCTTCCGAAGTAGTCGGGACTGAAACACAGCTCCTTTTGGCACCTCGACTGCCAGTGCTGAACTGGATGTTCAAAGGACAGGTTCCCTCCACCCATCATGCTACCGATGTCACCTGGAGCAAGTGGATTACGCTGATTACACAGCGAGCGCGAATGGGAAACCTCAATCGTCCAGGAATCCTAGAGGTAATCATGGACTGGCCTGAAGATAAAAAGTTTGGAACATCACCAGCAGAAGAGGTATCACGTGCTAAAGAGGCCCTACCATACAACGAATTACCAGAAAATGAAAAGAAATATGCCCTATTCACTGACGGATCATGTCGCATTGTAGGGAAGCATCGCAAATGGAAAGCTGCTGTGTGGAGCCCCACACGACAGGTTGCAGAGGCCACTGAAGGTAAGGGAGAATCAAGTCAGTTTGCAGAGGTAAAGGCTGTCCAGCTGGCCTAAGAAGATCATAATTGCTTTCAATCCCTTAAACAGAGCAACTGGGATGAAGAGTGGATTCATAGCTGGCAGGCTCTGTAAAAGTCAGAGCTAGCTAGCTTTGCTCTAAGGGAGAAAGAAATCCCTTTGTTTTCTACACAAAAGTTAGATAGCAGTGCTGAGAATGTGCAGCAGCCCTTAATGTTGACAATTTGTCTGGTATTTCAAGGTCACGTTCTCCGTGAGCAGCTACGGAAAGATAACACTCCCAACACTCCCGTAACGAAGCTCTTTAAGAGCAAAGAGAGAGTTGTTCTAAAAGCTAAAAAGCTCTATGCCCGCATTCTCCACCAAAAAATCTGTCACGAGTTACTTAGATTTACCTATGCCCGTGACAGGGGAAGCCACCCCACGCCCCCCCCCCCCGGGGCCCGGAAAGGAGGGGGAAAAGGGGAGTGGGATAAAACAGCGACAATCTAAGGAGGAAAAACTTATTTTACTAAATATGATATCGAAATACAAGATAACACAATATAATATAATTAAGGCTAACAAATCGAACGAAACAGAGAGAGAGAGAGTCTCCGAAAACCGAGAGGCCTACTGTGAACTCTAGGCGACACGGCTGGAACGCTTCCCACTCTCCGAGAAGTTCGAGAGAAGAAGGAGGGCACTCCAGCCTGGGAACGAGATTATATAGAGTCCTGGTCCCGTGACTTATTGTTACTCCTGTTGTTCTCTGGGATATGTAGTCTTCTTCTGTGGACTGCACATTCAACAGAAGTATCCATACTTGACATGATGTTATGATGTGGAATACTGATAGCAAAATTACAAAATTACAAAACCATGACACCCCCATATTAAATTCCATATTTGAAGACTGTCAAAACTAATTTTGGAGCCCAAAAGAAGACCCAAAATCCGCGTTTTTCAGCGCAAAATCCTCCCACCCCCGCTGCTATGTTATATACCCCCTTTTGAAGCACAAAAAGTGTTACCTCCGATCTGGTAACCTGGAAAGTCAAGTCCCTTTGTGAATGTGTATCGACGGCCCCGACCAAGTCACAGCTGTTTGTTACACCATTATGGTGAGCTGTAAAATGGCGTTTATTGGAATGTGAGGGTCCCTTATATAGGTATCCAGTTTCATCCTTATCTTTTATACATATGCATGACCCAGCAGGGGAGGGCCTATCACGTTACATCCCGAGGGTCCGATTTCGCCTAATACAACATCTCCCTCTCCCCATGCTTAACAAAACCATGCCCCGTTACAACGCAAGCGCCAATCCTAATCCTAGTATATAAAAGTGTTAGTACTTATATAAATTTTTGTGGTGAGTTATTTAAAAAGTGACGTAAACATGCAGAGGTATGTGGTGCAGTGTGTAATAATGTTAGTGTTTCTTTAGTTAGTATTTTCAAGGCATCTTGGGCTATATTATACAGTTCATCCTTCTGCTCAAAGCTTCTCATATATCTGCTGGAACTCCATTTTCTCATTCAAAGTCCTTGCACCTGTGCCTCTTGAGCCAGCAGCAGGAAATCTATTGCAGCTCTTTTCTGTAAAACAGCATGCCTGAAAGAAAAGTACTCAGCTTTCGATTAGTTTTCTGTTTCTCCCAGACCGCCCTTTTGGGTGATCACTGCATCAGGTTTTACTTTTCTCGATGGGACCCATAAAATTTTTCCTGATTCTCTGTCCTTTACTGCGGCATAACCTCTTCGTTCAAAATGATTGATTGCATAATGTGCTGTGCCAATACTTCAGCCTGCTGGGCTATTGGGATCCTACCACTGTTACCTTTCCCTCCCCAAGGACACGTATCTTGTCCTTCAGGAGACGGTTGGCCCTTTCCACAATGCTTGTCCCTGGGAATTCCCAGCGATGCCCGTCGAGTGAGATATTCCCCAATGCTCCTTGAGTAGATCTTGAGATGAAGCACGAGCCATTGTCTGTCTTGATGTGTCGCAGCACACCAAGGACCATGATGGCAGTGGCCCAGTGTCGCTGAGCTGCAGGGGACTTAAATGTTAACATAATCATCATCACTCAATCAAAACCTTGACTGATAATGCGCTAAACATAAGGTTACATGTAACGTCATAATTTTTTGAGTTGACATATACACACTCATTCCAGCATTCATTTTAGACAATTCTATAAATGAAAATTTCTAAGCTAATGTATTATTACTTATCGACAACTATGAGGTGGCAAACCACCAAAAGGAGAGAGAAGGAACACAGTAGTGGTGGATGCGATAGGCAGTGCCTGCAGGGCGTCCCCTGCTTCAAAGTGCACTTGCCTTTCTCACCCATCACAGATTCTCTCCTGTGCAGGGCTTTTTTCACATGTACTCCATATATGCATGGCCAGTGCATGATACAGAGCCCAGGTGGAACACCTGCTCTTAAAAGATAACAAACCACTATATTAGATCTCTCTACAATACAAACTACTCAGAAAAGTTATTAACAGGTATAGTCACTTATTTCTATTGTTACTTGCTTCACCCTTAGCTTTCTTCTTTTTTCTTTTAATTGGTAAGCTTTTTCTTGTTGACCTACTCCTACTATAGTTACAAAAATCATCTATGGGTAGTATAGTAATTCTTGATGCAGTACAGAGTGAGATGCACCTGAAACTGTCAGAAAACAAATATCTTTGCACTGCTGTGAGCACATTGCATTCAGCCCACTACGGGCAAAACTCATCCTGGGATCTTCAGGACCTGCTCTAGTACAGCTGCCACCGTTCCATCCAACTCCACCACCAGAATTCCCCCTTGGAAATTCCCCACAATTTCCAAGCTCAATCAACAAATTTGTCCAAGTACCCTGCCCTAGTTCCCTAAATGTGTATATTATTGGGAGAAAATGAAGACATTCTTGCTCCGACTAGCAAGAGATTTGCTTTTGTCCCATTCGGAAGTAACGATTTGTTTACTTTCACAAGCGGCGGAGCCGAGGGGCGGGGGGGGGGGGGGGGGGGGGGGGGGGGGCGGGCTAAGCAGTGAGGGAAGGGCAGCGCGGGGGTTTGCGTTCTCTTGCTGGCACTTAAACTTCTCTGGCTAGAGCAGATCACATTCAATATTTTAACTCACTGTTCTTCTGTAACCTTTTGCTGTTTTTTGTTTTTCATAATTCCACTACTCGAACCCTCAATTACACTTCCATGTAACATTAATAATTCCACTTCCATATAGCATTCATGTTTACACATCCCTATAACATTAACAGTTCCATATACCATTTGCATTTATACTTTCATATACCATAAACATTTAACAATCACAAAGACAGTGACAATAATCAATACAGTTTATCCTAAGCATTCTTCCTCTCCTCCAAGTTATCAGCAGGAGTTTAACCGACTCCAACTCGGGCTGCCGTGGCTCGCTCGTCAGCTGGTCTTGTTTCTGCTTCAGAGGCTCCACTCGAGCCCGGGGCCCCCTGACCGGGCCCCCAATTAACGATAAAAAGGAATGCCTCCCTTATCTTTGACCAATCCGAGACTTGGTCGCTCTTGTTCTCCCCTCTCCCTCCCCCCAGGTAGAGCTGGACCAGTAGCCCACCCTCTTGGGGAAGGGTTATGATGATTAGGAACGCCTCTGCCTCCGCCCCCGCTGATGCGGATTGGCTTCCATCTTGGTTAGTCTTATCCACCCCGCCCCCCGGGGCGGAACCACACCCACAACACATCCCATCTCGAGGAAGGGACCCATCCTCCCGCCCCTGCTCACTCCCCTTCCCCACCCCCAAGGATGGGCGAAGGAACGCAGGTTGCTTTGGATACCGTGATGGGGCCTCCGAGGAAGGCTTCTGCTGGTCAAGAGATAAGGATGTGGAATGTGTGGAATGCTGCTGGACGGGGCCGCACACTCACCTCCAGGACTTTTCCTCACACGGGGCACCATTTGTTACCTCCGATCTGGTAACCTGGAAAGTCAAGTCCCTTTGTGAATGTGTATCGACGGCCCCACCAAGTCACAGCTGTTTGTTACACCATTATGGTGAGCTGTAAAATGGCGTTTATTGGAATGTGAGGGTCCCTTATATAGGTATCCAGTTTCATCCTTATCTTTTATACATATGCATGACCCAGCAGGGGAGGGCCTATCACGTTACATCCCGAGGGTCTGATTTCGCCTAATACAACAAAAAAGAGACCCAAAATGCCGTTTTTAAGCCCAAAATAAGACCACCCACCCCCATATTACATACGGTGTTTGAAGACCCCAAAAACCCCATTTTTGAGCCCAAAATAAGCCCCCAAATCCACGTTTTTAAGCCCAAAATCCACTGCCCCCCCACCCCTATATTATATATCCTTTTTTGAAGCACAAAAAAAGACCCAAAAATGCAATTTTTAAGCCCAAAATCCACCCTCCCCCTTCATATTAAATACCATATTGGACGACCCCAAAAACCCCATTTTGGAGTACAAAAAAAGACCCCAAATCCACGTTTTTCAGCCTAAAATCCACCCTCCCCCCACCCATATTAAATACCCCATTTTGAAGCCCCCAAAATGACCCAAAATCCCTGTTTTTAAGCTCTAAATCCACCCTCCCCCCCTCCCCCCCATATTATATACCGTATTTGAAGACCCCCAAAATGACACAAATTCCCTGTTTTTAAGCTCCAAATCCACCCTCCACCCCCCATATTAAATACCATTTTTGAAGCCCCTAAAAACCGTATTTTTGAGCCAAAAAACCTCCAAAACCCCATTTTTCAGCCCCAAATCCACCCCATATTTTATATCATATTTTATGACCCCAAGATGACCCAAAATCGCCATATTTCAGCCCAAAAATACCATGTTTGAAGACCCCGATGAGGAGAGACTTGTCGGCCTCTGTGTCCCACCAGGACGTGGGGGGCTCCAGTTGATCCAGCAACGGGAACGAGATGGACACGGCGCTGTGGGGCACAGTGTGGGGCACAGTGTGAGGCAGGAGGGATCTATGGGGCTGGAAGGGCTTAATATGGGAATCTATGGGGCTGGAGGACCGGAATATGGGAATCTATGGGGCTGGAGGACCGGAATATGGGAATCTATGGGGCTGGAGGAGCTTCATGTGGGGCTGGAGGACCTTAATATGGGAATCTATGGGGCTGGAGGAATTTAATATGGGAATCTATGGGGCTGGAGGAGCTTCATCTGGGGCTGGAGGACATTAATATGGGGCTGGAGGGGCTTAATGTGGGGCAGAGGGGGGATCGATGGGGCTGGAGGATCCCAATATGGTGCTGGAGGACAAGAGGGTGGGAATCTAAGGGGCTGGAGGACAAGAGGGTGGGAATCTATGAGGCTGGAGGACCTTCATATGGGGATCTATGGGGTTGGAGGGGCTTAATGTGGGGCTGGAGGGGATTAATATGGTGCTGGAGGGGCTCAATGTGGGGCAGGGGGGGAATCTATGGGGCTGGAGGACCCTAATATGGGAATCTATGGGGCTGGAGGACCTTAATATGGGGCAGGATGGGCTTAAAGTGGGGCGGGGGGGGGGGGGAATCTATGGGGCTGGGGTGGGAATCTATGGGACTGGAGTGTGAATCTATGGGGCTGGAGGACCCTAATATGGGAATCTATGGGGCTGGAGGAGCTTAATGTGGGGCAGGGGGGGGGGATCTATGGGGCTGGAGGGGCTCTATATGGGGCTGGAGGGTCTTAATGTGGGGCTGGAGGGGCTTAATATGGGACTAAAGGGGCTTAATATGGGAATCTATGGGGCTGGAGGTGCTTCATGTGGGGCTGAGGTGGGAATCTATGGGGCTGGGGTGGGAATCTATGGGGGACTCCAGTTGATCCAGCAACAGGAACAAGATGGACACGGTGCTGTGGGGCACAGTGTGGGGCAGAAAGATCTATGGGGCTGGAGTGGGGATCTATAGGGCTGGAGGGGCTTAATGTGGGGCTGGAGGATCTTAATATGAAGCAGGGGGGCATCTATGGGGCTGGAGGACCTTAATATGGGGCTGGAGGGCCTTAATATGGGGCTGGGGTGGGAATCTATGGGGCTGGAGGAGCTTAATATAGGGCAGGAGGACCTCACTATGGGGCTGGAGGACCCTAATATGGGAATCTATGGGGCTGGAGAACCTCAATATGGGGCTGGAGGACCATAGAGTGGCAATCTATGGGGCTGGAGGACCTTCATATGGGGATGGAGGACCTCATAGACCCCTATATCGGGTCTGGGGGATCCCAAATGACCCCAATGTGGGGCTGGAGGACCGAAGGGAGGGAATCTATGGGGCTGGAGGACCCCAAAGGACTCAAATATGGGGCTGGAGGACCTTAATATGGGGCTGGAGGGAGGACCAGATGGTGGGAATCTATGGGGCTGGAGGACATTAATATGGGGCTGGAGGACCACAAAATGGGTCTAAATTGGTCTAGAAGACCCCCAATATGGGGCTGGGGACACCAATATGGGGCTGGAGGACCTTCATATGGGGCTGGAGGACCCTAATATGAGAATCTGTGGGGCTGGAGGACCTCGCTATGGGGCTGGAGGACCCTAATATGAGAATCTAGGGGGCTGGAGGACCTCGCTATGGGGCTGGAGGACCCCAATATGGGTCTGGGGTCCCCAGTATAAGTCTGAAGGACCCCAATATTGGGCTAAAGGGGCTCAATGTGGGGCTGGAGGACCCTAATGTGAGAATCTATGGGGCTGGAGGGCATTAATATGGGGCTCGAGGACCCTAATATGGCAATCTATGGGGCTGGAGGACCTCACTATGGGGCAGGAGGACCTTAATATGGGGCTGGAGATCTCCAATATGGGGCAGGGGTCCTCAATATGGGGCTGGAGGACCCTAATGTGAGAATCTAAGGGGCTGGAGGACCTCGCTATGGGGCTGGAGGACCCAAATATAGGTCTGGGTTCCCAATATGGGGCTGGAGGACCCTAATATGGGTCTGGGGTCCAGATATTGGGCTGGAGGACCATAATATGGGAATCTATGGGGCTGGAGGACCTCAATATGGGGCTGCAGGAACCTAATATAGGAATCTATGTGGATGGAGGACCTCAATATGGGGCGGGAGGACCTTAATATGAGGCTGGGGGATCCCAAATGACCCCAGTATGGGGCTGGGGTCCCCAATATGGAGCTGGAGGACCCTAATATGGCAATCTATGGGGATGGAGGACCTCGCTATGGGGCTGGAGGACATAGTTGTGGGGCAGGAGGACTCACCTGGCCATGGCTCCAGCCAGCACCTTGTCGGCCTGGTCCCCGATCACCTCCAGCCTCAGGTAATACAGCATGCGGACCCGGAGCAGAACCCTATGGGACCCATAAGTTGCGGGGCAGGAATGGATGGGGCCTCATAGGAAACCCCATAAGTTGTGGGTCAGAAATGAGGGACCACATAGGAAACCCCATAAGTTGGGCCCCATAAGTTATGGGTCAGAAATGAGGGACCCCATAGGAAACCCCATAAGTTGGGCCCCATAAGTTATGGGTCAGAAATGAAGGGACCCCTAGGAAACCCCATAAGTTGGGCCCCATAAGTTGGGCCCAATAAGTTGGGGGTCAGAAATGAAGGGACCGCATAGGAAACCCCATAAGTTGGGCCCCGTAAATTGGGCCCCATAACTTATGGGTAAGAAATGAGGGGACCCCATAGGAAACCCCATAAGTTGGGACCCGTATGTTATGGGTCAGAAAGGAAGGGACCCCATAGGAAACCCCATAAGCTTGGCCCCATAAGTAACCCCATAAGTTGGGCCCCATAATTTATGGGTAAGAAATGAAGGGACCCCATAGGAAACCCCATAAACTGGGGGTCAGAAATGAGAGACCCCATAGGAAACCCCAGAAGTTGGGGGTCAGAAATGAAGGGACCCCATCGGGAACCCCATCAGTTGGGCCCCATAGAAAACCCCATAAGTAGGGACCCATAAGTTATGGGTCAGAAAAGAAAGGACCCCATAGGAAACCCAATAAGTTGGGCCCCGTATGTAATCCCATAAGTTGGGCCCCATAAGTTGGTTGTCAGAAATGAGAGACCCCATAGGAAACCCCATAAGTTGGGAGTCAGAAATGAGGGACCCCATAGGAAACCCCATATGTTGGGCTCCATAAGTTATGGGTCAGAAAGGAAGGGACCCCATAGGAAACCCCATAAGTTGGGCACCATAAATAACCCCATAAGTTGGGCCCCATAAGTTGGGGGTCAGAAATGAAGGGACCCCATAGGAAACCCCATAAGTTGGGACCCATAAATTATGGGTCAGAAATGAGGGGACCCCATAGGAAACCCCATATGTTGCGCCCCGTAAGTAACCCCATAAGTTGGGTCCCATAAGTTATGGGTCAGAAATGAGGGACCACATAGGAAACCACATAAGTTGGGGGTCAGAAATGAGGGATCCCATAGGAAACCCCATAAGTTGGGCCCCATAAGTTATGGGTCAGAAAGGAAGGGACCCCATAGGAAACCCCATAAGTTATGGGTCACTTATGGGGCAATTTGTGTCCCCCAAACTCACTTATGGGGCGATTCTGACCCACTTGTGGGGCTGGAGGTCACTTATGGGACCATTTGGGACCCCAACCCATAAGAAATTGAGTCAATGGGGGGATTTGGGACCCCCAAACCCACTTATGGGGCAATTTGGGACCCACTTATGGGGGGATTTGGGACCCCAAAGACCCCAACCCTTAAGAAATGGGGTTTATCGGGGGATTTGTGCCCCACTTATGGGGCTGGAGGTCACTTATGGGGCAATTTTGACCCACTTATGGGTCTGGAGGTCACTTATGGGGCGATCTGTGCCCCCCAACTCACTTATGGGACCCATTAGGACCCCCAAGCCAACTTATGGGGCCATTTGGGACCCACTTATGGGGCTGGATGTCACTTAGGGGGCCGTGCCCCCCAACTCACTTGTTGCTCTGATGTTTGAGGTGTTTCTTGTAGGTCTCGTCCTGGAACAAGCTTTCCGGGTTGTACTTGTGGCTCCAGTCGTTTCTATGGGGCTCGAAGCCGCCGTGGGGCTTCACCTTCTTCCCTTTGCGACCCCGAGAAATGGGGACAGAAAGGCCTGAATTGGGTTAAAGGAAAGAAAACTTATTATTATTGTTACTTATGGGGCTGGGGAGGCACTTATGGGGCTGGGGACATCTCCAAGTCTATAGTTATGGGGTTTTGGGTCACACTTATGGGTCTGTGTTCCCACTTATGGGGCTGCGGTCCCCATTGACCCCTTTGGGGTCACACTTATGGGGCTGGGGACATCTCAAAGTTTTATAGGGTCTCGGTTATGCGGTTTTGGGTGACACTTATGGGGCTGTGGTCCCCATTGGACCCTATGGGGTCACACTTGTGGGTCTGGAGCCTCACTTATGGGTCACACTTATGGGGCTGGGGTGGCACTTATAGGGTTTGGGGTGTTACTTATGGGGCTAGAATCATACTTTTGGGTTTGGGGTCACACTTATGGGTCTGTGTTCCTACTTATGGGGCTGGGGTCCCCATTGACCCCTATGGGGTCCCACTTATGGGTCCCACTTATGGGGTCTTAGGCCCCACTTATGGATCTCTGGTCCCACTTATTGGTCCGGGCTCCCCCCACTTATGGGTCTGTGTTCCCACTTATGGGGCTGGGGTCCCCATTGACCCCTATGGGGTCCCACTTATGGGTCGCACTCACCTTGTTGCTTGCCGGCCTTCCCGTTGTCATTGGGATGAATGAGGTCCCATATAAATGGGGTTTGGGGTCACACTTATGGGGCTAGAATCATACTTTTGGGTTTGGGGTCACACTTATGGGTCTGTGTTCACACTTATGGGTTTAGGGACCTACTTATGGGTCTAGAGCCTCACTTATGGGTCTGGAGACCTCTCCAAGTCTATAGTTATGGGGCTGGGGCCACACTTATGGGTCTGAGGACCCACTTATGGGGCTGGAGCTTCACTTATGGGTCACACTTATGGGTCTGGGGCCCCCATTGCCCCCTATGGGGTCACACTTACGGGGCTAGAATCATAGTTATGGGGTTTTGGGTCCCACTTATGGGTCTGGGGTCCCACTTATGGGTCTGGATCCTCACTTATGGGTCCCACTTATGGGTCTGTGTTCCCACTTATGGGGCTGGGGTCCCCATTGACCTCTATGGGGTCCCACTTATGGGTCCGGGTACTTACCTTGTGTCACGGTTTGAACTAAAAATCCACCTGCGTCCGTGACAGGGGCTGTGGGTCCCGGAGGGGCCCTAGGCCGAAAGGAAAAAGTTAATTAGGAAAAGAAAACAGCGGCAACGATCTAAGGAGGCACACTTATTTACTAAATACTATATCGAAATACAGGATAACACAATATAATACAATATAATTGAAAATTGAGCTAACGAATCAAGCAAAATAGGAGAGAGAATGAGTCCCGTAACCGAGAGGCCTACTGTGAATCTAGGCGAACGGCTGAAGGCTCCCACACACTCCCCTGGACGCCAGAACTCGAAAGACGTCAGTCTGTTCTGTGACCAAGTTAATATAGAGTCCAGGTCCCGTGACCTATCGTGTTGCTCTCTGGGAGATGTAGTCTTCTTCTGTAAGTTGCAGATTCAGTAAAATTATTCATGCTTTATATGATGTTATGATGTGGAATACTGATAGCAAAATTACAAAATTGTTAAACCATGACACCTTGTTGCTTGCCGGCCTTCCCATTGTCATTGGGATGAATGAGGTCCCATATAAATGGGGTTTGGGGTCGCACTTATGGGTCTGTGTTCCCACTTATGGGGTTTGGGGTCACAGTTATGGGGCTGGAGACTCACTTATGGGGCTGGGGATGCAGTTATGGGTCACACTTATGGGTCTGTATTCCCACATATGGGTCTGAGGACCCACTTATGGGTCTGGAGCCTCACTTATTGGTCCCACTTATGGGTCTGGAGCCTCACTTATGGGTCACACTTATGGGGCTAGGGTCCCCATTGGCCCCTATGGGGTCACACTTATGGGGTTTGGGGTTACACATATGGGGCTGGGGACACAGTTATAGGGCTGGGGAGGCACTTATGGGGCTAGAATCATAAGGTTTGGGGTCTCACTTATGGAGCTGGGGTCATACTTATGGGTCTAGGGACCCACTTATGGGGCTGGAGCCTCACTTATGGGGCTTGGGGTCCCCATTGGCCCCTATGGGGTCACACTTATGGGGCTGGGGGCACCTCCAACGCTTTAGGGTCACACTTATGGGGCTGGAGACTCACTTATGGGGCTGGGGGTCCCCATTGGCCCCTATGGGGTCACACTTAAGGGTCTGTGTTCCCACTTATGGGTCTAGTGACCCGCTTATGGGTCTGTGTTCCCACTTATGGGTGACACTTATGGGGTTTTGGGTTCACAGCTATGGGGCTGGAGCCTCACTTATGGGTCCCACTTATGGGGCTGTGTTCACACTTATGGGGCTTGGGGTCCCGATTGGCACCTATGGGGTCACACTTATGGGTCTGAGGACTCGCTTACGAGTCTGTGTTCCCACTTATGGGTCTGTGTTCCCACTTATGGGTCTGGAGCCTCACTTGTGGGTCACACTTATGGGGCTGGAGCCTCACTTACGGGTCTGGAGCCTCACTTATGGGGCTTGGGGTCCCCATTGGCACCTATGGGGCCTCACTTATGGGTCCCACTTATGGGGCTGTGTTCACACTTATGGGGCTTGGGGTCCCGATTGGCACCTATGGGGTCACACTTATGGGTCTGAGGACTCGCTTACGAGTCTGTGTTCCCACTTATGGGTCTGTGTTCCCACTTATGGGTCTGGAGCCTCACTTGTGGGTCACACTTATGGGGCTGGAGCCTCACTTACGGGTCTGGAGCCTCACTTATGGGGCTTGGGGTCCCCATTGGCACCTATGGGGTCACACTTACGCACACTTGTTGCCTGCCAGTCTTCCCGTTGTCATTGGGATGAATGAGGTCCCATATAAAGGCCTTGATGGACTTATCACCCCGATAATGGAGCAGGCAATAGAGCAGGATGGCCCTAGAGATGGTGACTTGCGGAATCAAACTCCATAACCACGAAGTAGTTATAAAGCAGGTATGTTTAATGAGTGATGCGCATACACCCTGGTGCAAGGGGGATAGCTCCACCTCACCTGCACAACGTCAGGAGAAAGTGTACAACAGATATAGGCTGAACTAATACATCATCAATAGTTTGCAGGAATTTGGATACATATTCATTACATTCCTGAGACCCCATTAGCATGCAGTCCCTCCCCCCTTGCGCATGCGTAGTGATTTGTGGTGGTGGTCGTGGGATGAAGGCTCATCATCTTCCTCACCATAAACTTTCGACCCTGTGGGAGGGGTACCCCCCAAACTGGTTCCAGCTTGCTCTGTGGACATCTAATCCCCACACTGTTCTCGGGCTGTTCCACCCTGATCTTCATGGCCTTCATCCCCTTGTTTTCTCAAACTTAGCATCTGCAGTTCCCCCTCTCTCTGACCCCCTTAACATAAACTATCTATATGTAACAACACTCTGCCTTAGTGAGGCCCCCTTTCCCTTTCTGTAGCAAAGTGTTCCCTTTTCATCTACTATGGGGTCCTTTTTCACTATTCACTGACACTTCATGACGGATGGGCAAGAAGATGAGGAAAGGCTGCTGCCCTTTGTGAGAGTGCACTGAGCTCTGCCTGGGGATGGCAGAGGAGCAAGCTGAGAACTGATGGAAAAGGCACAAAGAGGAGAGCAGCAGATTCTGTTCCTCGCTTCCTGATAAGGAAGAACAAGAGGAGGAGAACAGGCAGGAATCTGAGTTACAGCTCAGATGGAATTATTTTCTTCAGACTGCCTGCTATGGTGCAGTGTTTTGGTTCTAGGAGAAAAACATTGATAACACTCTGATGTTTACAGATGCTGCTAAGCAGTGTTGTACGGAGCCAAGGCCATGGTCAGTGGAGGGCACATGGAGCTGGGAGGGAACAGACTGCGCACAGCTGACTGGAAGTGGCCTAAGGGACGTTCACTATCACCTGACAGGAAGCAGAAATTGTATTGAAAGGGCTGGGAGTTCATCTCACTCTCTTCACTGCCCAGGGCCCAGCTGAGCATCAGTCTGGTGGTGCTGAGCAAGTGTTTGTGCATCAGTTGATACATACAATTCCAAATCAACGGATATATAGTGATAACTATTACTCCTCTCCTTTTATCTCTCTTAGTAAATAGCTTTGTTACAACCCACAAGTTGTACTTTTTTTTCCCAGTTCTCTTCCCCATCCCACTGGGAATGGGGAACTGCACAAAGAACTGTGTGCTGCTGAGCCACATGTTGGGTTCAACAACCACAGTCATTTTGGTGCCAAATGTGAGGCTACAAGGGTTGAGATAACATTACATACACCCCTTATAAAGAGCTCTGCAGTCACTCCTGCTACAGGTCCTGTAGCTGTTCCAAGTATTGTGATAAGAAAATGAAACAAATGCCTCCCAGGTGAGGTGCACTGTGCCAGGAGCTAACGCCCTGTGGTCACTCCAATCCCTCCAATGAGCACAGTGGCTGCTAAAACTTTAATCCCAGGTCCTGCAGTGATTCCTGCTCTGGCAATGAGCTCTGCAGTTGCTCCAACGCCTGCAATAGTATAACAGCCTCTCCAGTTCCTACAGTGAACCTTGTGGCTGTTAAAACGCCTGCAACAGGTCCTTGACTTGCAAACAGATATGCATAGAAACTATTATCATCTATATATGATATGTATATGTATTACTACATGCACATATGTTAGCAACTGCCTATATTGTATATATGTGAAAATATACTATATATATATGTATATATGCATTTATCATATTTATAATCATTTTCTTTTTATCTTGACCTTAAACCACAGATTCTAATCCTCAGGACTGACTTGAGTTCCTTACAGATCTCCTTGGGACTTCTGAAACTAACCCTGCCAGTCAGTGAAATGCACCAGAATATCTTGAAGTCTTCTCTTGAAGTCTTCTCAGGGAGCAGCTCCTGAGGTATATTCCTTACACCAGCTTTGGAAGAGGCCTCCAGTTCTCTGGGCCTGCTCTAAGGGGGCCCTCTTGTTATGGCAGTGACAGCAAGGAGACCAGCCCTGACACAGGCGTTCGTATTGCGGGCTACTGACTGCTGTCCCGGAGTACTGCTGTAGAGACAACAGGACTGTTGTGAGAAAAACCAGACCTTCAGCCTGCACAAATGAGAGGACTTGAGAGCACTGTGGCGGTGTAAAGAGATCAGAAATGAAAAGAACACAGTGAGCTTCTGTCTGCGGCTGCACCTCCCCAAATCCAGACAAAGTAGGAAGAAAGAAAAGCTAAGCAAATGTCTATTTTGATACCTTTTTCAGTATCTTATAACGTATTCAGGGAATCTGGTTATATGTTTCCATGAGCTCTTGGATAGAGAAAATGGAAATTAGGTAGGAAAGATGTGAAATACATTTTTATTTATTTGTTCAATAACATTTTATTTGCACATTGCTATATCTCACATAATCAAACAATCAAAGATGCATAAAACATAAAGAACCATCACTGGGAATCGTGCGAGGAAGATGTGCACAATATTGACACTGCAATAGTGCTTATTGCAACACCTTCCTGAGAGCCTGCTTGATCTCCCTGTTCCTCATGCTGTAGATAATAGGGTTCAGTGTTGGAGGAACCACTGAGTACAGAAGAGGCACTGTCAGATCCAGGAGTGGGGAGGAAATGGAGGGGGGATTCAGGTAGGTAAAAAAGCCAGTGCTGAGAAACAGGGAGACCACGGCCAGGTGAGGGAGGCATGTGGAGAAGGCTTTGTGCCGTCCCTGCTCAGAGGGCATCCTCAGCACGGCAAGGAAGATCTGCACATATGACAGCACTATGAAAATGAAGCACCCAAAATCTAAACTGGCACTAAAATTGAGAAACACAACTTCCCCGAGATTTGATTCTGAGCAGGAGAGCATGAGGATCTGGGGGATTTCACAGAAAAACTGGTTCACAGCATTGCCTCAGCAGAGAGGCAGTGAAAATGTACTGGCAGTGTGCAGCAGGGAATTGAGAACCCCAGCGCCCCAGGCAGCTGCTGCCATGGTGGCACAAGCTCTGCTGTCCATCAAGGTCTCGTAGTGCAGGGGCTTGCAGATGGCAACGTAGCGGTCATAGGACATGATGGTGAGAAGGGAATACTCTGCTGAGATGAAGAAGAAAAAGAAAGAATAAGATCTGTGCAGCACATCCTGTGTAGGAGATGGCCCTGGTATCCCAGAGGGTGTTGGCCATGGCTTTGGGAAGAGTGGTGGAGATGCTGCCCAAGTCGAAGAGGGCCAGATTGAGGAGGAAGAAGTACATGGGGGTGTGCAGGCGGTGGTCACAGGCTACGGCTGTGCTGATGAGGCTGTTGTCCAGGAGGGCAGCCAGGTAGATGCCCAGGAAAAGCCAGAAGTGCTGGAGCTGCAGCTGCTGCGTGTCTGCCAACGGCAGCAAGAGGAACTCGCTGATGTAGCTGCTGTTGGGCATCTGCTGTTCCTGGGCTTGGAATCCTGTTCAGAGTGAAGAAGGTAATGACCAGCCCTGACCATTCTCAGAGACACTCCTACTGTATTATGTAATGTTTTCATTCTCCTACAACAGTTTACATTTAGCACCATTACTTGCATTTAATTTCATTTTGTTCAGCATTCCTTAGGCAGAAGCAGCATTTGAATTTCTAACCATTCCTCTTAGTTTCTTACCTTTTCCCATCTCCCTGGATATTTTCATCTGTTTCCTGTCTCATATCTTTACCCCAACTGCTCTTAGCGCCCCAAAAGCAGCCTCTGTGCCATTCAACTTCAGTAAGAAAAACCTGCCTGTTTGCAGCAAAAGTGAATTATTCATACCTACAGAAAATGATGATAATTAAAATTGTTTCCATCCTTCAAAAAATTGGAGACTGGAAGCACATCACTTGTGACTGTTCACAAAACAAACAACTGACTGATGAAAAATTCTCAGAAGTGTGACTGCCACTTTCTGCCTCCAATTCGTTTTGCCTCAGAACAGGAAATGGGAATCCCCTGCCTTGGATCTCCTCTTCCAAGGTCCCTAGAAAACAGAGTTGTGCAATGGATCTGTGATCCCACTGCCCCAGGCAGCTGCTGTGGCAGCACAAGCCCTGCCGAAGGGCTCCTTCCCCCCTCACGTCTCCCCGCAGCGCCCTGGGCAGCTCCCCGGGCAGCTCCCCGGGCAGGCTGAGTGCTGAGCCTGGCAGGCGGCAGAGTCCCATACCCGGCACACAGCCCCTGGAGCACAGCAGGGACCCTGCTCTTCAGGACAGCTCTGGGCACCCGCCTGCAGACCCAACTGCACAGCCTGCAGCCGTGCTGGGACATGCAGCCCTCAGGGCTGTGCTCTGACACTGTAGCACAGAAGCCCTCAGTTGGAGCAGAAGGTCTTTTTCCACAGTAAAGAAACATGCAGTGCCTGCAGCTGGATCTGCTATGGGGTTTCCCAGATTGTTAGCCCTCTATGAAAAGCAGCTCACGGTCTGCAGAGAGACTTAATGTGTCATGGTCTGTGAGCAAAGCTCCTACTGTGAGCTCACAGCCCACTCACACCACACACATCCTGTAAGCTCTCTCCAATTTCTCTCCTCTTCTTCTGTCACCTGCAGGCTGTGCTGTGCACAAGAGCTGCTCCTCAGCACAGCTGTCTCTCTATATCTCTGCCCACTTTTATGAGCTCCCTGTGTCCCAGGAGCCCGGACAAGCAAGGAGCAGATGATGTCATTTTTATCCTTCCAACTCATCTCCCCTGACACGTCCTTGGGTCCTCATAGCCAACAGCTCATGAAAGAAAACAGTGTCATAACTGTGCTTTGAAATCCGCTCAGTTAACCACCACATGTCCAGTGGTCAGTGACTGATTGGAGACATATAGCAAGTACTAATCGAGTTTGTTCGATGAAGCACAAAGGACAACCAGACAAGGACGGGGAGGTTTGGACTTTCCATGTGCAGGACAGTGATCCAGCTGAGGCAGTGCAGGAGTCTCATCCCTTGACAGAAATCCTGGTGCTGAAATGGGATTCCGCACCCTACACACCCACAGGAGCTGGGATTCCTCTGGTTCAGTTCAGAAGTGCACAAGGAGTTGCCTGCATGTGAGCACCTGCTCTGAGTCCTCGGTCCTTCAGCTGGGAGGCAGCTGCTTACACAAAGATACTGGGTGATGTCTAAGGTGCCTGGACTACTCCTGATGTGTGCCAGTGCTTGTAAACCGTGTGAGAAGTCCCTGAGATAGACACCTCCTTCCTGGGCATCAGCTGAGGGCCAGAGAAGGGATAGCACCGGCTGTCTGGTGAGTTCACTCGCAGCTGCAAGAGCAGCACAGGGCCTTCAGGAGAGCCATGCCCTAGGAGTGTCCGTGTTGCTACGTCATCTCCAGGACCCACGATCGCTCTAATGTCTGTGTGCCACCTTCTGCACACTGATACCATATATGAGCTGCAGGCCTGTGCTCCTGTTTGGACCATAGGGACACAGTTGAATGGCTTCCACAACTGCTCTGTAACGGAAGGGGAATACAGAGTCTTTACAATGGTTGGGCGAGGAGTCAAAGAAGGGTGCATGCCCTCTGTGAGAGTGCACTGAGCTCTGCCTGGGGATGGAAGAGCAGGTCAGAGCTAATGGAAATGGCAAACAGAGGATTCCCGCAGTGCCTGTTCCTGGCTTCTTGATCATGGAGAGCAAGTGGAAGGTGCCCTCTCCAGACAGATGGGAGCCTGATGTTGTCAGGCCATTGTCCCCTTTGGGAGCATTTTTCACTCCAGTATCTGCTGCAGGGACAGCACAGCAGGGCATGTGCCATCCAGCAGATCCGTGGAGAGCACAGATGGCAGCTTCTTGACCAAGCCATGGAGGAACCAAAGAGGAGAAGTTCTCTGCTGGATCTCATACTGTCCGCCAATGAAGGTCTGGTGGGAACAGTGAAGGTCAAAGGGGCATGAGGCCAATTACAAGATGCAAATGGATCTCTTTTTATTTAATTAATTATTTATTTGTTTATTTATTTATACTTAGGCCGTAAGCTTAAAAGATGTTCAAAAATGTCAATAAAATTGAGACAAAGAATTGAAAACAAAGATCAAAATCAATGAAAATGTGTTTACCCTTCTCAACATGAGAAATTCTCATGAGTCTTCTTCCATTTTAAGTTGTTAATACGAATCTTTCAGTTGATTTGATTTTTTTAATTGTTTTTTTATTGTTTATTTATTTTCTTTTTCTGAAACTATGATGTTTTTCCAGAATTGTGTTTGCTGGACACAGATGCCTTCAGGTTCAGGGACACAGACTGTGGTGCCAGTGCCAGTGCCCTGTGACTAAATCCCGGCGTCATCGCTGCTCTTCCCTGCTGCCTATTTGATGTCCCTCAACCTCCAGGTGTCTCCAGCTCTCCTAAATAAATGGCTGTGGTTAAGGGCATGTTTTCAGCAGGCCATTTAGACACACGCTCCTGCCACAGCCTGCCAGATTTCCCCATCCCTTGCTCTTTGTTCAGTCAGATACCTCCCAATTATCTGTCTGATTTCTGACTTTTAGAGGGATGACTCAAATTTGCTCCATCTCGCCAAAGTCTGATGGACTGTGTTGTCAACTCCTTAACTGTGATTCTATCTAGCCCTTCCTGTCTTTTTTTTTCTCTTTCTTTTTCTTTTTCTTTCATTTTCTTCTCCATTTCCTTTTCATAGTTTCATAGTTTCGTGCGGGTTGGAAGGGACCTTAGAGATCATCGAGTCCAGCCCCCGGGATTCGAGCCTCTGTGTAGCAGAGCGGCACTTCTACCACTTGCGCCACAGGGGGGATTCGAACTCCGGGCCCCAGTGTTGCAAGGCGGCGTCTTTAACCACTGCGCCACCGGGTTCCTTTTCCTTTTTCTCTTTATCTTCCTTTTGTTTTCTCTTTCATCTTTCATCTTTCTCTTTCTCTTTCTCTTTCTCTTTCTCTTTCTCTTTCTCTTTCTCTTTCTCTTTCTCTTTCTTTCTCTCTTTTTAATTTTTCATACCTTAAAAAGCATGAATTATGAAAGATGTTCATTAATGTCAGTAAAAGTGAAAAAAAGAGCTGAAGACAAAGATAGAAATCAATAAGAATGTGTTAACCAGTCTCAATGTGTGAAATACTCACGAGTCTTGTTTAGTTTTAAGTTGATACCTCCCAAATCCCTGGCTGATCTATCCCAGGGAGATTACTGGAATTTGCTCCATTCCTCAAAAGTCTGTTGTTAGATCCTTCACCGTGATTCTATCTATCCCATCCTATCTGTTTCTAACTCATTTCTTGTGCAAATATTCCCTATGAAAGATAAACATCAATAGAAGCAGCTTGGACATGGCATGCAGTTGATCACTGTTTTACTGTTCATTCAATTGCATCACCTTTCCTTCTGTTTGTTGGCCATAAATAAAGAGAATTCTTTCTTTTTCTGTGTGCAGCTGGTTCTCTGTGGAAAGCCAGTGGGAGTTGGTGCAAAGACGGTTTAGCACTGTGCGGGTGACAACAGAGGAGAAGAGTGATGTGAGGAAAAGTGATGCAAATACCATGGGGCCAATGTGAGTAGAAATGTGGTGGGGATGTTGAGGAGCTTTGTCAACACATTAACAGAACAGAAGTCATTGGGACATCCTGGATCACTATCAGTTGCTCAGTGCTGCTTTAATGACTTGTTTTAACCCAACTATAAATAAATAGACTATAAGTGTTTGCTGGATTCTTCCTCCTTAAGCTCTCTCTAGATATCTCTCCATTTTGCTGAACAAGTTCTGAAAACCTAGAAAACAGGAAGGCACAAGGAACAAGATGCTCGTTAGGTTATAATGGGCCCCAGGGCGCATTTGATGCCGAATCGATCAATCTCCAGTGCAGAGTGAAGTTTTCACAGAGTACTCAGCAAGACAAAGGCAGAAGTAACAATGAAGATTCTTGGAGTATTAATGGGCCCACTGAGGGCCATTAGCAAGCAAGCTTCCCAAAGCACTAGTTAGAGCCGATAATTGGAAGCCATGACTCCAGTCAGGCAAAGGCACTGGCATGGTGGCTCTGATGCTAAGAAAATCCTTCTTTGCCTTAAGAAGCAAACAGGACAAGCCCTGATTCCCAGACCCTTGGCAGGGAGATCCTGTCCCTCATGTTGGCTCTGGGCCCTTCCTGGGGCAGTGGGATGGAGGTCTGTATGATGTTAAATGAAAGACATGGGGACAGAAGATCCCAGGCTCTGCATGGGGTGCAAGGACGGTGTGAAGTTCATGTCCCATATGTGCCATGTGTTTCATCGCAGGTTGCAGGTTGTGAGAAGGGCCCCGTCTGAACAAGTAGTCAATCCCAATGTAACTGAACTTCAGATCTCTCAGTTCCAGTGCCCTCCTGTGCACACTCTGCCATAGTTTGATGTCCTTTCTATTCTGCATTGCCCAGAAATGCACCTAGTGCTCCAGGTGATGCTGGAGCAGCGCAGAGCAGAGGGTGACAATCCTTTCCCTTACCCAGATAGCAATAAATTGCTTGATGCACTTTAGGGGACCATTGGCCTTCCTGGCTGTCTGGGCACACTGCTGACTAACATTCAATTTGATGCTGACCAGGACCCTCAATCCTTTTCAGTCAGACCACCCTCCAATTTCCCGTATCCAGTCAGTGTTTATGTCCAGGGTAGCCCCTACCGAGATGCCCAATCAGGCACTTGTTCTTGTTATGCTTTATGCACTTGGTGCTTAGTACCAACTGGTACCCACTTCTCTGTCTAGTCCACATCTCTCTGCAAGTCCTCTCCACCCTCAGTGGAGGCAACAGCACATCCTCATCTGGTCTCATCAGCAAACTTGCTCAGAACATCTTCTAGTCCTGCATGCAAGTCATCCACAAAAACATGAAAGAGAAGTGGCCCTAAAATGGAGCCCTGGGGAACCCTGACAATGACCATCTACCTGCCCGATGAAACACAATGACTATAGTCTGTTTGGCCTGACATACTGGCCAACTGTTTACCCACCACATTCTGTTTCTGTCTAGCCGTATGCAGAACATTCTGCCCAGAAGGGTGCTGTGAGTAGTCTCAAAAACTCTAATGAATCCTCTGGGATAACATCAGCTGGCTTCCCTTGGTCAGCTAAATGGATAATCGTGTCATAAAAAGATCAGAAGTTAAACAGGACCTTCCCCTCGGGAACTTGAGATGGCTGCAACCAATGACAGAATTGTCCTTCAGCTGTTTTTTTCACCATCATTTTCTCCAGAATTTTACCAGGCACTGGAGTGAGACTGACAGGTCCATAGTTGCTCGTGTCATCTTTCTTGCTCTTCCTTACCATAAGACTACATTTGCCAGCTTTCCATCAACTGGTATGACCCTAGGCTTATTTAGATGCAATTGAAATGAGAGCCCAGAGCATACTAAGGTGTCATCATTGCAAGAACGTAGATGAGCCATAGCTTTGCAGTGCCTTGAATTCTAGAGTATGCCACAGATGGAGCATAGAGAAAGACTGGCCTCATCTGTTGTTAAGCAGAATAACACTACATGATACATGGGGACTGTGTCTCTGCTCTGCTATGCTCTGCTCACAGGGGAAAGGTGCAGGGGGTTGCTCTCATGTCAGTGCTCATATCTGAGGTGTGCGGTCAAAGAGGAGAGACCAGGCTCTTTTCAGCAGTGTGTGGAGACAAGACAAGGGGAAACTGGAGCATAGGAAGTTCTGCACGAATGTGTGCAAGAACATCTTTACAGTGAGGGTGACGGAGCCCTGGAACAGGCTACCCAAGGGGTTGGGGAGTCCCTTTCTCCGGAGATATTCCAGACCCTCCTGGACGCCTACCTGTGTGCCTACCTGGTGTTCCCCAGGGGTCTGTGCTGAGGCCTGTCCTCCTCAGTATCTTTATTGATGACCTGGATAAGGGCATTGAGTGCATCCTGTGTAAGTTTGTAAATTACACCAAATTGGCTGGGAGTGTGGATCTCCCTGAAGTTAGCAAGGCCCTACTGAGGGATCTGGACAGGCTGGAGAGCTGGGCTGAAGCCAATGGGATGAGGTTAACCAAGACTAAATGCCACGTCCTGAACTTTGGGACCTGGAATGGACTGCCCAGGGGGGTGGTGGATTCACCGACCCTGGAGGCGTTCAAGGAATGATTGGATGTTGTGTTGAGGGACATGGTTTAGTGGGAGCTATTGGTGATAGGTGAACAGCTGGACTGGATGCACCATTACTTGCATTTAATTTCATATCGTTCAGCATTCCTTAAGCAAAAGCAGCACATGGAACTTTAACCTTCCTCTTCTTTTCTTATCCTGCCTCCCTGGATATTTTCATGTGTTTCCCATGTTCCCATATTTTCAAAGGGAAGAAGGTGAAGCCCCACGGCGGCTTCGAGCCCCATAGAAACGACTGGAGCCTCAAGTACAACCTGGAAAGCTTTTTCCAGGACAAGACCTACAAGAAACATGTCAAACATCAGAGCAACAAGTGAGTTGGGGGGCACGGCCCCATAAGTGACAGCCAGCCCCATAAGTGACAAACTGCCCCATAAGTGGGTCCCAAATCACCCCATAAACCCCATTTCTTATGTGTTGGGGTCCCAAATTGCCCCATAAGTGGGTCCCAAATTGCCCCATAAGTGAGTCAGAATTGCCTCATAAGTGACAAATTGCCCCATAAGTGGGTTCAAAATTGCCCCATAAGTGAGTCAGAATCGCCTCATAAGTGACAAATTGCCCCATAAGTGGGTTCAAAATTGCCCCATAAATGAGTTGGGGGGCACCCAGCCCCATAAGTGACCTCCAGCCCCATAAGTGGGTCAAAATCACCCCATAAGTGGGTCCCAAATCCCCCAAAAACCCCATTTCTTAAGGTTTGGGGACTTTGGGATTCCAAATCACCCCATAAGTGGGTTTGGGGGACACAGATTGCCCCATAAGTGATTTCTGAGGGTCCCAAATCGCCCCATAAGTAAGTTTGGGGTGCACACAGCGCCCCATATGTGACCTCCAACCCCATAAGTGGGTCCCAAATCGCCCCATAAGTGGGAGAGAATCGCCCCATAAGTGACAAATTGCCCCATAAGTGGATCCCAAATTGCCCCGTAAGTGACCCATAACTTATGGGGTTTCCTATGGGGTCCCTTTCTTTATGACCCCCAACTTATGGGGCCCAACTTATGGGGTTTCCTATGGGGTCCCTTCCTTTCTAACCCATAATTTATGGGGCCCAACTTATGGGGTTACTTATGGGGCCCAACTTATGGGGTTTCCTATGGGGTCCCTTCATTTCTGACTCATAACTTATGGGGCCCAACTTATGGGGATACTTATGGGGCCCAACTTATGGGGTTTCCTATGGGGTCCCTTCATTTCTGACTCATAACTTATGGGGCCCAACTTATGGGGATACATATGGGGCCCAACTTATGGGGTTTCCTATGGGGTCCCTTCATTTCTGACCCATAACTTATGGGACCCAACTTATGGGGTTTCCTATGGGGTCCCTTCATTTCTGACCCATAACTTATGGGGCCCAACTTATGGGGTTTCCTATGGGGTCTCTCATTTCTGACCCCCAACTTATAGGGTTTCCTATGGGGTCCCTTAATTTCTGACCCATAAATTATGGGGCACAACTTACGGGGTTTCTTATGGAACAGATCCTCCTGGACAACATGCTTGATCACATAAAGAACGAGCACGTGATCCGAGACAGCCAGCATGGCTTCACCAGGGGAAGGTCATGCTTAACTAATCTTGTGGCCTTCTATGATGGAGTGACGGTGTTAGTGGACGAAGGGAAGGTGACCGATGTCATTTACCTGGACCTGAGCAAGGCCTTTGACATGGTCCCTCATCACATCCTCATCTCCAAATTGGAGGGAAGTGGATTTGATGGGTGGACAACTAGATGGATAAGCAATTGGTTGAAAGGCCGCAGACAGAGGGTGGTGGTCAATGGCTCTATGTCCAGGTGGAGGCCGGTAACGAGTGGTGTCCCTCAAGGGTCTGTCTTGGGACCGGTGCTCTTTAACATCTTTATTAATGACATCGATGAGGGAATGGAGTGCACCCTCAGCAAGTTTGCTGATGACACCAAGCTGAGTGGTGCAGTCGATACGGTGGAGGGAACGGATGCCATTCAGAGGGACCTCGACAGGCTGGAAAGCTGGGCTCGGGTGAACCTAATGAGGTTCAACACGGCAAAGTGCAAGGTTTTGCACTTGGGCAGGAAGAACCCCAGGCACCTGTACAGCCTGGGAGGAGTTGTCCTTGAGAGCAGCTCGGCAGAAAAAGACCTAGGGGTCCTGATAGATGAGAAACTTAACATGAGCCAGCAGTGCGCTCTGGCAGCCCGGAAAGCAAATGGGATCCTGGGCTCCATCAGGAGAGGGGTGGTCAGCAGGGATAGGGAGGTGATTGTCCCTCTCTACTCGGCTCTTGTGAGGCCCCATCTGTTGTACTGTGTCCAGGTGTGGAGCCCTCAGTACAAGAAAGACATGGAGATTTTGGAAAGGGTCCAGAGGAGGGCCACAAAGATGATCAGGGGGCTGGAGCACCTCCCCTATGAGGACAGGCTGAGGGAGTTGGGTTTGTTCAGCCTGGAGAAGAGAAGGTTGCGGGGTGACCTCATTGCAGCCTTTCAATAACTGAAGGGAACATATTCCCAGGAGGGGAGTAAACTCTTCCAAAGGGCTGACAATAGCAGGACTAGGGGAAATGGTTTTAAGTTAAAAGAGGGAAGATTTAGGTTGGACATTAGGGGGAAGTTCTTTACTAAGAGAGTGGTTAGGTCCTGGAACAGGCTGCCCGGGGAGGTTGTGGATGCCCCGTCCTTGGAGGTGTTCAAGACCAGGTTGGACAGGGCCCTGGGCAACCTGATCTAGTAAAGGTGTATGTTTGGTGGCCCTGCTAGGCAGGGGGGTTGGAACTACATGATCCTTGAGGTCCCTTCCAACCCGGGTCATTCTGTGATTCTGTGATTCTGGGTCCCCTCATTTCTGACCCATAACTTATGGGGCCCAACTTATGGGGTTATATATGGGGCCCAACTTATGGGGTTTCCTATAGGGTCCCTTCATTTCTGTCCCCCAACTTATGGGGTTACTTATGGGGCCAACTTATGGGGTTCCCTATGGGGTCCCTTCATTTCTGACCCAAAAATTATGGGGCCCAACTTATGGGGTTTCCTATGGGGTCCCCTCATTTCTGACCCATAACATATGGGGCCCAACATATGGGGCCCAACTTATGGGGTTTCCTATGGGATCCCTTAATTTTTGACCCATAAATTATGGGACCCAACTTATGGGGTTTCCTATGGGGTCCCCTCATTTCTTACCCATAACATATGGGGCCGAACATATGGGGCCCAACTTATGGGGTTTCCTATGGGGTCCCTCATTTCTGACCCATAACTTATGGGGCCCAATTTATGGGGTTTCCTATGGGGTCCCTTCCTTTCTGACCCCAAACTTATGGGGTTTCCTATAGGGCCCCTCATTTCTGACCCCCAACTTATGGGGTTTCCTATGAGGCCCCATCCATTCCTGCCCCACAACTTATGGGTCCCATAGGGTTCTGCTCTGGGTCCGTATTTTGTATTACCTGAGGCAGGAGGTGATTGGGGTCCAGGCCGACAAGGTGCTGGCTGGAGCCATGGCCAGGTGAGTTCTCCTGCCCCACAACTTTTTTGCCCCACAGCAAAAGTCTGCCCAACAGCCTTTTTATTGCCGAAGTCGCCTGACTCGGAGCCGTCCCAGACCGATCAGCAGCGACTGAGCGCGTGGTTCAAGGGGGATTTCGGGCGTTTCATTCAAGCAGGGAACCCCCGGCCAGAGGAGAAGCCTGGCAGCTCTCAGGGGAGCAGCTGACGCAGCCGCTGACGAAGCGTGTGGGCGTTCCCCGGCAATGGCAAGAGATTTAAACGGGCACAAGGAGACGGGCAGGAGGAGTCAGGTTTTTGTACTGCGTGACTTCCTGTTTCAGTGCTGGTGAGTCTTCTGCTTTGACATGGTTGCTCCCCGGTGGAAGGTGCTGCCAGAAATACTGAGGAGGCCCAGACAACGGTCCCAATCTCTCAGAAATGGGTGGCAGCAAACAAGAAGACTGCAGAGACCCAGACTGAGGTCCTGCACATCCTGATAGGAAGGCTGCTGCCAAAATGTCTGAGGAGAGTGAGAATGAGCCCCCAACCCGAGATGCTAGTGTGCAGGTCTCTGACTGTACTGAGTGCCTGAGCCTGGCCCTTGCAGTGCTCGGTGAGGGAGGCAGTGATTGTGTTCGCTGCGACCAGGTGAACTACTTGTTTAGCCTCGTAGTTGACCTGAAGGAGGAAGTGGAGAAGCTGAGGACTATAAAAGAGTGTGAGAGGGAGATTGACTGGTGTTGTCAGTCCCTCTCAGCCTCAGGTTCTCAGCACACAGATGAGGCTACTAATGGAGCGTGTCAGCCCCTGCCACCTTACAAACAAGTGGTAAAGGGGAACCAGCCAGCTGACAGCACTGCAGCGAGCCCCCTGTCCTCTCTTCCCCCTAGCAACAATTTGAGAAAGGAGGAGGAGTGGAAACAGGTACCTGCTCGGCGGAGGGGTCATCCCCCATCCCAACCATCCCAAGCTCCACAGGTGCCTCTGCGTAACAGATTTGAGGCCCTGGAACTTGAGGGGGGGACTAGTGAGAGGGTGGAGACAGGTTCACTCATGAGGTTGCCTCAGGCGAAGCGGTCACCCCCAAGCTTCAAGACTGCTTCTACCAATAAGGACAGAAGGGTGATTGTCGTAGGTGACTCCCTTCTGCAAGGAACAGAAGGCCCTATATGCCGGCCCGACCCTACCCACAGAGAGGTGTGCTGCCTTCCTGGGGCACGGGTCAGGGACATTTCAAAGATAATTCCTGGGTTGATTCAGCCTTCAGATTACTACCCACTTTTAATAATTCAGGCTGGCGGCGAGCAAGTTGGCAAGGAAAGCCTGAGGTCTATCAAGAAAGACTTCAGGGGAATGGAGCGAATACTTGAAGGAGCTGGGGTGCAGGTGGTCTTTTCTTCTATGCCTGTGGTGTCAGGGAAAGGTACAGGGAGGATCCGAAAAACCCAACTCTTAAATAGATGGCTTAAGAGCTGGTGCAGACACAAGAATTTTGGCTTTTTTGACCATGGGGCAATGTACACTGCACCTGGCATGATGGCTGCTGATGCAAGCAGCCTGTCCCTGAGGGGTAAGAGGGTATTAGCTGAAGAATTAGCGGGACTCATTGACAGGTCTTTAAACTAGGAAAGAAGGGGGAAGGGGGCAAAATAAGGGCTACTGGGGTTGAACGCGTCATTCGAGGGATTGTACCAAACTCCGTTGGCAATGACGGCAGAGTGCAAAGGGAGGGAGTAGGGCAGGGGGATGCTGGGGATGCTGCTGTTCTAGCGGATCCTGGATCCCTTATAAAGGTGGCGAGACGGACAGCCCGGCTGAAGTGCCTTTATAGCAATGCACGCCGGCTGAGTAACAAGCAGGAGGAACTGGAAACTGTGATGCACTCGGAAAGTTATGACCTTGTTGCTATCACAGAAACATGGTGGGATGACTCCCACAATTGTGATACTGCCATCGACGGCTATAGACTCTTTAGGAGAGACAGGCGAGGTAGGAAGGGTGGGGGAGTTTCTCTCTATGTCAGAGATTGGATAAACTGTGAGGAGCTCCTTATGAGAAACAGTCAGGAACAGGTTGAGAGCCTGTGGGTTAGGATTAGAGATGGGACTAATAAAGGTCAGCTGGTATTTGGGGTATACTACAGGCCACCTGATCAAGGGGAGGCTGCTGATGAGGCTTTCTTGCTCCAGATGCGTGAGGCGTCTGGCTCACGGGCTCTTGTCCTGGTGGGGGACTTCAACCATCCGGACATCTGTTGGGAAAACCACACGGCGAGCTGCAAGAGCTCCAGAAGGCTCTTGGAATCCATTGATGATAGCTTTCTGGTTCAGGTATTGGACAGACCGACCAGAGGTGAAGCGTTGCTGGACCTGCTGCTCACCAACGCTGAGGAGATCATCAAAGGCGTCAAGGTTGGAGGCTGCCTGGGCTCCAGTGACCATGCCCTGGTTGAGTTTGTGATCTCAAGCGATGTGGGCCTGGCAAAGAGACACAGATGAAAAGGAAGAGAGATGAGAAGGTCTACCATTAGAAACAAAAACCCACACCATATCCTAAGACTGATATTCACAAGCCATTTCCCCCACCCTCTGCATCCCAATGATTTCAGCAGGGATGTGATCCATGGCCAGCGGATCAGTCCATCAAATCAGTCATTTTGCTGCATCACTCGAAAAAGATCTCCAGTCTTTTTGGTGATTGCTTTTGTGTTTTGATGGGCCTCGGTTATGGTAGTGGTGACACTGTGGATGATGATACAGCATTCTCCTTCAGCTCAGTTCAACGTCCCTCACACCCCATGTTCTTTTAACAGCAATATGTCTAGAACCAGTTGGTTTTGCAAGGCCACCTTGGGTACTTGTTGAACCTGCCTGTTTGACTCTCCAAAAACATGTTCTGTCCAGCTCCTTAGCACATGGACCTGCCAAGGTAGATTCTCCAGGGCAAGCTGGTGTCATCCAGGTGGGGTCTGATGATGAGTTTGGTCCCCCAGTCCCTATCTTGAAACCAATGCTCTTCAGCATCTTTATCAGTGAGGCAGACAGCGAGACTCAGTGTTTACTGATGGTATCATGCTTAGCGGTGCAGCTAGTAGAAGGAAGGGATGCCACCCAAAAGGACCAGGCCAGGCTCCAAAATGTCGCCCACATAAACCAAATGAAGCTCAGTGAGAAGAGAGGACTGCAGGGCGATCTCACTGTAATTTTTCAGTACTCGAATGACTGTAAAAGCTTATAAGCTTTATCTCCCATCTCCTCTGAATCACTGGAAACAACCCCACAGTGCAGGGAGGGATCATGGGTCCAGAGCTGTTTAAATCACACGGAGCAGCAGCCTCGGTGTCTGTGGGCAATGCCTGTCCCTGCCCGGTGGGGCAGATTCTGGGGGAAAGAGAGAAAGGGAGAAACCAACCAACCAACCAACCAACCAATCACCAACAAAAACACATTGCGTTCATTTGACACTTCCTTGAAGCACGCATCTTTGCCAGCAGACTAGTACCAGAAGAGGCTTAGACCAGACATAAGAAGGAACTTTTTTTCTCAGTGCGGTCAGGCACTGGAATGGCTGCCGAGGGGAGTGGTGGAGTCATCATCCCTGGCAGTGTTCAAGAGGTGTTTGGATGAGGAGCTATAAGATATGGTTTAATGCTTTGTTGTAGCTACAGTAATGGGAGGATTACTGTTGGACTAGGTGATCTTGTGGGTCCTTTCCAACCTCGTGATTCCATGATTCTATGAGAGGAAATGAACTGATGAGGAGAACTGTGGATGATGGGTTTCCATTCTGTGCAACCCCAGATCCAACTGTACATTCAGAATCTGAAAGGCTGAGGCTGGTAGCTCATATGCATATCGGAAGCATAGATTATAATCCACTTAAGCAGATATAAACATAGGATCATAGAATCACAAGGTTGGAAAGGACATAGAAGGCCATCCTGTTCAGCTGTCCTTACATCATCATTACTGCTATTGAGCTACTGAAACATATCTCATAGCACCTCATCCCAGTGCCTCGAAAACCAGCAGGGACAGTGACCCCACTACTTCCCTGGGAGAAGAAGAGGACAAGCAGGGCACCACCCCTGGTAGGCTCCCCATCTTAAAATCATGCACTGGATGGGACCTCAATGTGGCACTTTGTATGGAGAGACCATAGGAGATGGCTCCCTAACCCTAACCCTAACCCTAACTTTAACTATAACTCTAACAATTACCTCTGTGGGTAATTATTTCTCATTACAATCTGATTCTAATGGCAAAACACAACTCCATCCCAAAGACCACCCACCTCTCAGGGGCAGCGAGCCCTCACTGAGCCCCAGATCTGAGTCATTACGGCAGCAAAAGAACTTCAAGCGATCCCCTTATCCAACCACCCACTGCCCACCAGCACTGCTCGCTGCCCCACACTGGTAGAACACCTCCAGGGATGGTGACTCCACCGCTCCATGGGTGGAAGCCTCAACTGCAATGCAAAGGGGCTTTGATTTTCTATCGTTTTCTAACCAGCTTTTCTTTACCCATGAATGCAATGCCCAGATGAGATTCATGTAAGGCAAAATAAAAGATAACAATAAGTATTAATGAACAGTTGCTATCAGACAAACATCTGACGACTTTTATTAAGGCCCACAGGAATCAGAGCTGTCAGCACAGCTGCGTGCCGTAATTATAAACCACCGCCACTGGAGCCAAACAAACACTGCAGTCTCAGTAATCCCTTAAAGTGATAAAGGATCTCAAGAGAGAACAATAGGAGGATATCTCCATCCTCTGCCACGCAGTGATCCGCCCCTATCAGTGGGCAGTGTCGGCTGTGTGTAGTGAGTGTTTTTTACAGCTAGTTAGCTGAGATGGGTCGTAAACACTGTGCAGCTAGACAAGCAGCCGTATCACCTGCAAGGGCAGTTAGAATAACAAGATGTCCTGGGATGGTGAGAAACTAGCCATGGTTCTGGGAACTCAGGAAGGGAGTAGCTTTCAGTTGATAACAACAAGCTGTTAAGATACTCGGGGATGGTATGTAATTGGGAACCAATGATGAGCTCCACTTTTGCAATATGTATGAGCTAATTATCCGTATTATAAAGGTACATGCAGCCAAGGAATAAATGAGAATAGCTGATCATATGTCAATGACAGGTGTGGTCGTCTGCTTTTCTCCCGCCATTCTGCAACAATTGGTGACCCTCGACGTGGCCTACCAGGTAGGATAGCAGCGGTGAAGGTGTTCGGATCCTTAAGCAGCGGGGATAGCATGGGCCAGGAACAGAAGGTACAGGTGCTCTACGTGACCTTATAGAAGGGCCTAGCCGATATGGGCCGCTGACGTCCTTTAAGGCTGCAACAGCATGCTGACAAATAGGTATGGGAAGGCAAGCGGTTTATGAATTATTTTCTTGCTTTTTAAAAAAAAAGTGTCAGGTTAAGGGGACAGACTTGCAAAAGGAACTCCCCGAGTTATTAGTGTATGGGTATGCTAAAGGGTTATTTCAGAATCCACATTTAGTGCATGATCTTGCTGAGTGGCGTAAATTTGGAGATGTAATTTTTCAGGGAATTATAGATGGGGAGAAGATGGCTAAAAAATGCAGGAAGTGGTGACGTGTGGTTTATAATGATTTGCTGCAATATCAGGCAGAAAAGGAAGCAGCAGAGCAAGCTAGTGCTGTGCAGGGGAGGAATAAGAATTATAATGAATGGTCAGATTGCCCGGTGCCCCGTGCTTTGTCCACCGTAAAGTTGCCGCCGGCCGCCGAGCCTGCATTGCCAGTGGCTGCGGAGCCGAGTGCCCCGTCTCCGCCTCCGGCACGTCTGTATCAGACGAGCTGCCTGCATCGACCATGGCGCTACAGCCAGCCCCCTCGACCCCCGTTTGCAATGAGCCGCTCCCTGGGGCACAGAGTGACCTGGCAGAGGCCGTCGCGCAGGAGCGGGGGGGGGCCTGGGCTGCGCTGGCGCAGGCTTGTTTAGAGGCGGGAGACGGTGAGGCGTTGGAAGCGGTGCCACAGATGGTGCTGCCGGTGGGGTATTTGCCTAATTCTGCAGGCGGGACACAGGCTACTATCAGTGCTTTAGATTGGAAGTTGTTGTCACAATTGCGGTCTACGGTCAGTCAGTTTGGAGTAAAAAGTGAGCCAGCGAGACAGATACTGGATTATATCTGGAGTACTCAGGTTTTGTTGCCATCTGATTGTCGGGCTATAGCTAGGTTGGTTTTTTCGCAGCACCAACAACTGCTATTTAATGCTTATTGGGAAGAGATGTGCCAACAGAGCGTTGCGATAGTTAGGCAGCCCAGAGATCCCTTGTATAATGTAACCGTTGAAGAACTTTTAGGGGTGGGTCCTTTCATCCGGACGGAGGCCCAGGCTTTATTAGGACCAGTTAAATGTAGGGAGTCAATGTATCTGGCCAGGCAGGCTATGGATAAGATCAAGGTGCCAGGTGGGCTGCCGTCTTATATGGGAATCCAGCAGGGAAGAAATGAGGATTTTGGAGCGTTTCTAGATAAGGTAGCTGGAGCCATAGAGAAGGCTGGAGTACCAGAGTACATGAAGGAAATAATGCTAAAACATTGTGCACTTCAGAATTGCAATGCTACAGCTCGTGGCATTCTAAGTATTTGAGGAGTAACTGGACAATAGAGGAGGCGTTAGACAGATTATCGAGTGTGCCCACAGGGGCTCAGACTTTCATAGTTGAGGCTATTAAAGAGCTAGGGGCAGGATTAAAGGCACAGGCTGAGGCTTCTCAGAATCAAGTGTTAGCAGCTCTTGCACCCTTAAAAGCGTCTGCGGTAACCAATTCAGGCCCAAGCACCTCTTTTAAATGTGTCCGGTGCGGTGTTAAGGGACATTTGCGACGGAATTGCCAAGCTGTCAGTGTGTGGTGCCAGAACTGCCGCTCGGACAACCACAACACCGTCTGCTGTCTCCGGTCGAGAAACCTCCAGCCCAGCGCACGAAAGAACAGCGGCCGTGCTCCGACACAAGCAGCCGTTCCCAGCCAGCGGCCGCCTGCCGCCCCCCCCACGTTGCTCGCCGCGTTGTCGGTCTCTACGGCCCCCCCGCCCTTCGGTCTGCCTATGTCGTTCGTCGCGCCCCCGCCCTCTGCTTCGCCCACGTCGTTCTCTGCACCTCGCCATGCCGCCCCCCCCTCGTCGTGCGTGGCTGCATCTCTGCAGCCCGTGTGTAACGTGGTTAAAGAAGTGGATGGACCGAAACCAGGGGATCGTTGTGACCCTGGTCCTGTAGATCCAGAAAGCGAATCGGACGCATTTCCTCCTGATGATACTTTGTTTGGAGCAGGAATGACAAATTTCCCTACAGCGTACTGTGATGTCTTAGAGCAGTGCAGAAAAGAAACAATATTAAGGGGTGATGCTGACACGTTGCAAACTTTTCCTCTGTTGTTTCAGCCGAATCAGGCCCCCCGTTGGGAATCCCTGCCTTGTGAGGCAGTGAAGGAGCTAAAGGAGTCAGTGAGAACATACGGAGTTCAGTTAGCCTTTACATACAATCTTTTGGTTGTAAACAGTGACAGTTACGCTATGACCCCTCATGACTGGAAAATTGTGTTAAGAATGATCCTCTCTGCTACGCAGTACACAGTGTTTATGACTGAATACCAGCTACATAATTTGACTGATACCTCTTTGCCTCAAACTGGGACAAATCCATGTGGCACAGCACCTCTTCAACTGTGTCAGACAGATGTCACTCACGTTCCTGAATTTGGCCGTCTAAAATATGCACATGTAACAATAGATACTCATTCTTCTTATGTATTTGCCACAGCACATACAGGTGAACGCAGTCATGACACCCGTAAACACTGGTTATCTGCTTATGCTGCTATGGGAATTCCACATACTACAAAAGCAGATAATGGGCCTGCGTATACCTCTAAGGCCACTCGAACTTTCCTCCAAGAAGGGGGTGTTAAACATACTACAGCAATTGCTCATTCTCCCACTGGACAAGCTATCACTGAGCACATTTATCAAACATTGAAATCCATTCTTATTATTAAACAAAAAAAGGGGGAATATGGGAGACACACTACAAGAAATATTATGCAAGGTTTTGCTTGTTTTGCTTGTGCTGAATTTTTTGAAAATATTATGTAAGGTTTTGCTTGTTTTGTTTGTGCTGAATTTTTTGAATCGTGTTCATAGAGATATAGCTTATGTGGATCGTCATTTTGAGGCTTCCCCAGTGCTGAAGGAACAGCCTATGGTTAATGTTTGGAATATGGCCACAGGACTTTGGGGCTGTCCCCTACCACTGACAACTTGGGGTCGTGAATATGCTCGTATTTCCACAGGGACTGGCCCTACGTGGGTTCCATCATGATATGTTTGGTCTCATCTGAAGGCAGAAAATAGCATCCAGCCTTTATAGTAATTGTAATTGTGTGTTTCTTACTTAGTAGTATTGCTTTGTAACTTGCTGTGTTATAGATAATATTAGTAATAGTTTGACATAGTGTGTGATTTTCTGTTTTACCAATGAAGTCTCAAGAATTAGAGTTTAAGGCATTAGCTAGGATGTTGTGTGTTTCTTCTATTTTAGTAATAGATCAGATGCGTATTAAACAGGATTTGATGTAATCAATGCTAGAATCTACAGGAATAGCTCTTTTAATGTTTTAGTACTGTTTGGTTATGATGTTATTAGCCTATTGATTAGCTTTTCTTAATTTGCAAAGACAAAACCTGGAAAGGAATCCCAGTCAAAGAGATGACCCTGTATCATAGAATAGATACCTCTCTTACATCCAACTAATTGGGATTTTTTAAATATAGCCATGCATCATTTTAGACAAAAGTGCACGCTAATAGAACTAAATTTGATAGTTTATTTTGTTTTCCAAGCAGGTGTTCCACTTGGGCTCTATATCACGCACTGGCCATGCGGATGTGGTGTACAACTGGAAGAAATCCTTCAGACCCTGAATGCAGGAGAGAATCTGTGGTGGGTGAGAGAGGAAAGGTGCACCTTGAAGCAGGGGACGCCTTGCTGGCACTACCTGTCGCATCCACTGTTGTATTAGGCGAAATCGGACCCTCGGGATGTAACGTGATAGGCCCTCCCCTGCTGGGTCATGCATATGTAAAAAAGATAAGGATGAAACTGGATACCTATATAAGGGACCCTCACATTCCAATAAACGCCATTTTACAGCTCACCATAATGGTGTAACAAACAGCTGTGACTTGGTCGGGGCCGTCGATACACATTCACAAAGGGACTTGACTTTCCAGGTTACCAGATCGAGGTAACAAATGGTGCCCCGTGTGAGGAAAAGTCCTGGAGGTGAGTGTGCGACGGCAAAAACCACGCTGACGGACGCGGTATCCACGGTTCGAGCCCGTGGAAGCACTCTCGGTGGGGTGCAAAGGGGAATGCAGCGCTGCGCCTATCCTACGGCCGATAGTTCGTAGAAGACCAGGAAGACTTCAGGTCTCTGGGTAAATGTATTCCGTCATTAGAGTAGTATTGCAACTTTGTAAAACCTACTATGGTAGGAAAGCTACGCCTTCTAAGAAGGACATTGCAGTCGTCATTAGTTGTCTTGAAAAGGAGAGGGAGCTTTCCTCTCCTCGGGTGATTTTGGATCACAATAAGTGGGACTCTTTAACTTTTTCGCTCTTTGAGCGCGCAATGAATGAGCAAAAAGCTTCTGAGCTCAAAACGTGGGCATTGGTGCTACGGGCATTGAAAGCGGCTCGGAAAGAGGGGAAGACTGAAACTCAGGTTGGGACGGCGGAATGTGGGTCGGGAAGCCTTTTCTCTTGCAGATCCGAGGATTTGAGAGACAAAGACAAGGTGGCGCCTGCCATCCCAACCGCACCTATTGATCCGGCCGAACAACAACCAGACGGCCCCGTCCAGCAGCATTCCACACATTCCACATCCTTATCTCTTGACCAGCAGAAGCCTTCCTCGGAGGCCCCATCACGGTATCCAAAGCAACCTGCGTTCCTTCGCCCATCCTTGGGGGTGGGGAAGGGGAGTGAGCAGGGGCGGGAGGATGGGTCCCTTCCTCGAGATGGGATGTGTTGTGGGTGTGGTTCCGCCCCGGGGGGCGGGGTGGATAAGACTAACCAAGATGGAAACCAATCCGCATCAGCGGGGGCGGAGGCAGAGGCGTTCCTAATCATAATAACCCTTCCCCAAGAGGGTGGGCTACTGGTCCAGCTCTACCTGCGGGGAGGGAGAGGGGAGAACAAGAGCGACCAAGTCTCGGATTGGTCAAAGATAAGGGAGGCATTCCTTTTTATCGTTAATTGGGGGCCCGGTCAGGGGGCCCCGGGCTCGAGTGGAGCCTCTGAAGCAGAAACAAGTCCAGCTGTCGAGCGAGCCACGGCAGCCCGAGTTGGAGTCGGTTAAACTTCTGCTGACAACTTGGAGGAGAGGAAGAATGCTTAGGATAAACTGTATTGATTATTGTCACTGTCTTTGTGATTGTTAAATGTTTATGGTATATGGAAGTATAAATGCAAATGGTATATGGAACTGTTAATGTTATAGGGATGTGTAAACATGAATGCTATATGGAAGTGGAATTATTAATGTTACATGGAAGTGTAATTGAGGGTTCGAGTAGTGGAATTATGAAAAACAAAAAACAGCAAAAGGTTACAGAAGAACAGTGAGTTAAAATATTGAATGTGATCTGCTCTAGCCAGAGAAGTTTAAGTGCCAGCAAGAGAATGCAAACCCCCGCGCTGCCCCCCCTCACTGCTTACCCCCCGCCCCTCGGCTCCGCCGCTTGCGAAAGTAAACAAATCGTTACTTCCGAATGGGGACAAAAGCAAGACATTAGAAGTATCTCTTGCTAGTCGGAGCAAGAATGTCTTCATTTTCTCCCAATAATATACACATTTAGGGGACTCGGGTAGGGACTTGGACAAATTTGTTGATGGAGCTTGAAATTGTATGGAGGGGGAATTGTGGTGGTGGAGTTGGATGGAACGGTGGCAGCTTTACTAGAGCAGGTCCTGAAGATCCCAGGATGAGTTTTGCCCGTAGTGGGCTGAATGCAATGTGCACACAGCAGTGCAAAGATATTTGTTTTCTGACAGTTTCAGGTGCATCTCACTCTGTACTGCATCAAGAATTACTATACTACCCTTAGATGATTTTTGTAACTATAGTAGGAGTAGGTCAACAAGAAAAAGCTTACCAATTAAAAGAAAAAAGAAGAAATCTAAGGGTGAAGCAAGTAACGATAGAAATAAGTGACTATAGCTGTTAATAACTTTTCTGAGTAGTTTGTATTGTAGAGAGATCTAATATAGTGGTTTGTTATGTTTTATGAGCAGGTGTTTCACCTGGGCTCTGTATCATGCACTGGCCATGCATATATGGAGTACATGTGAAAAAAAAAAAAAACCTGCACAGGAGAGAATCTGTGATGGGTGAGAAAGGCAAAGTGCACTTTGAAGCAGGGGACGCCCTGCAGGCACTGCCTATCGCATCCACCACTACTGTGTTCTTTCTCTCTCCTTTTGGTGGTTTGCCACCTCATAGTTATCGATAAGTAATAATACATTAGCTTAGAAATTTCCATTTATAGAATTGTCTAAAATGAATGCTTGAATGAGTGTGTATATGTCAACTCAAAAAATTATGACGTTACATGTAATCTTCTGTTTAGTGTATTATCAGTGAAGGTTTTGATTGAGTGATGATTATGTTAACATTTAAGTCCCCTGCAGCTCAGCGACACTGGGCCACTGCCATCGTGGTCCTTGGTGTGCTGCGACACATCGAGACAGACAATGGCTCGCGCTTCATCTCGAGATCTACTCAAGGAGCATTGGGGAATATCTCACTCGACAGGCATCCCTGGGAATTCCCAGGGACAAGCATTGTGGAAAGGGCCAACCGTCTCCTGAAGGACAAGATAGGTGTCCTTGGGGAGTGGGAAGGTCACAGAGGTAGGATCCTGGTAGCCCAGCAGGCAGAAGTATTGGCACAGCACATTATGCAATCAATCATTTTGAACGAAGAGGTTATGCCACAGTAAAGGACAGAGAATCGGGAAAAATTTTATGGATCCCATCGAGAAAAGTAAAACCTGATGCAGTCATCACCCAAAAGGGCGGTCTGGGAAAAACAGAAAACTAATCGAAATCTGAGTACTTTTCTTTCAGGCATGCTGTTTTACAGAATAAAGCTGCAATAGATTTCCTGCTGCTGGCTCAAGAGGCACAGGTGCAAGGACTTTGAATGAGAAAATGGAGTTCCAGCGGATATACAAGAAGCTTTGAGCAGAAGGATGAACTGTATAATATAACCAAAGATGCCTTGGGCATACTGTTTAGAACACCACTAACATTGTTAGACATTGCACCACTTATCTCTGCATGCTTTTTAACCTGTATACCTCACTTTATAAATAATATGTAACAAAGTTTAAATTATATAAGTACTAACAATTTATATATTAGGATTAGGATCAGCGCTTGCGTTGTAACGGGGCATGGTTTTGTTAAGCATGGGGAGAGGGAGATGTTGTATTAGGCGAAATCGGACCCTCGGGATGTAACGTGATAGGCCCTCCCCTGCTGGGTCATGCATATGTAAAAAAGATAAGGATGAAACTGGATACCTATATAAGGGACCCTCACATTCCAATAAACGCCATTTTACAGCTCACCATAATGGTGTAACAAACAGCTGTGACTTGGTCGGGGCCGTCGATACACATTCACAAAGGGACTTGACTTTCCAGGTTACCAGATCGAGGTAACAATCCACCACCAACATGGCTTGCTGTTTCTCAAGGGTCAATAAGTAATAATGCCCCTAGTGATACTCTAGTACATTTGTCCTCTAAAATTGGTTCTATTTGACATGCTATTCCATTAAATTGTGCGATCATTAATCAATTATTAGCCCAGATAACTCAGTTGGTAGAGCATGGTTATGAACATATTAAAAGCATTTATTGCACAAATTTTAGTGGTCATTAAAAATCAATATATCAGAGTATATCAAAATTGAAGACTTTTCCTGATCAGTTACAGATTAACACAATGGGACCCTCATGGATTGATTTTCAGGTTGCAGAAACTTAGGTTGCAGTACAAACATGCTTGTTATTTTTAGTAGGTTTAGCAATAATGTTGTTATATTGTATTTGACTTGTTTTTTCTTTCATTTTTAGAATATTGTCAATCGAGGCCTTGATTGAGTTATAATAGTTATGTTATTAATATAAGTAGTGTTGTTATTCTATAGGCAGTATCTTGAAATTGTTGTAATACAAGAAGAGTTTTATGGAGCAGCAGCCATGGATCGAGATAAGGAGTTCACAGAGCAGCAGCTACGGAGCAGGATAAACAGCATGAGAACTAATTGAATAAATGAACTGAATTGTTTGTGAAATATGATTAGTCGGTCGGTAAACTGAGCCTTTTCAGCCAAAAAGAAAACGGGGGAAATGTAGAGAGTGTTTTTTACAGCTAGTTAGCTGAGATGGGTCGTAAACACAGTGCAGCTAGACAAGCAGCCGTATCACCTGCAAGGGCAGTTAGAATAACAAGATGCCCTGGGATGGTGAGAAACTAGCCATGGTTCTGGGAACTCAGGAAGGGAGTAGCTTTCAGTTGATAACAACAAGCTGTTAAGATACTCGGGGATGGTATGTAATTGGGAACCAATGATGAGCTCCACTTTTGCAATATGTATGAGCTAATTATCCGTATTATAAAGGTACATGCAGCCAAGGAATAAACGAGAATAGCTGATCATATGTCAATGACAGGTGTGGTCGTCTGCTTTTCTCCCGCCGTTCTGCAACAGGCTGTGGACTGATCCACACATGGAGGGAGATGTGGCTGTGAGTGGGTCCAGAGCTCAGCAGTCATCAACTCTGTGCACAGCACTGCTGAATGCATGAGTGTGTGGGAGAGGAAGAGAGAGAAGGCTTCAGAGCAGGCTGATGGACTGCCCACAAGGTCTTGAAAGAGAGTGTCATGGTTACTTAGATTTACCTATGCCCGTGACAGGGGGGAGCCACCCCATAGGGCCCCCCATGGCCCGGAAAGGAGGGGGAAAAGGGAAATGGGATAAAAACAGCGGCAGTCTAAGGAGGAAAAACTTATTTTACTAAATATGATATCGGAATACAAGATAACACAATATATTATAATAGAGGCTAATAAATCGCACGAAACAGAGAGAGAAAGTCCCCGATAACCGAGAGGCCTACTGTGAACTCTAGGCGACATGGCTGGAATGCTTCCCACTCTTTGAGAAGTCTGAGAGAGATGAACGCTCCAGCCTGGGAACAAGATTATATAGCGTCCTGGTCCCGTGACTGTTCACTGACCGTGTTGTTCTCTGGGATATGTAGTCTTCTTCTGTGGTCTGCACATTAAATAAAAGTATCCATGCTTTACATGATGTTATGATGTGGAATACTGATAGCAAAATAACTGAATTACAAAACCATGACACTGCCATATGTCGTCCTCACTCTCTCAGGATCATGTTCTTGGCAAAGGTAGCTAGGATCAAAATTAAAGTTATACAACATTTCCACCATAGCTATTTCCCTCAAGTACTGGATGCCTTTTTCAATTGCATCCCACTTTTTCATCTGAGGCTTCAGAATGTCTTTGAAAGGAAGCTTTGACCACACAGCCACTAACATTCGCTCCCAGATGGTGGCAGCACCATCCATACATCTGTTCATCCCTCTGTCAATAGTTGGGTCTCTGGAAATGCCTCCTAGTTGATGAGATTTGTTACCATGTAGAAACAAGCTACAGGTCCAGCTGTCCCAACAGTGAAGCAACCAGGTAACAAGAGATTCGTTCTGGCGCCATTTAAACTCTTTTTTGTGCTTTGGATTTCAGTCATCTTCAGGGGTCAACAAACAGTAATAGAGATTTCCTCCTCATCACTCTCTTCTTCGTGCTCTTAACTTTACCTTTTGCCTTTCTCTGTGCTGATCCAGACCTGTCACCTGGATCTTCTGTTGCCTCCTTCTCCGCTTCTTTTTTCCGTTCTAGACATGAGGACATCAATTTCCATTTCTTGCCTTCCACATGGTAACTGATATTGTTACTGGTGCCTCCTGTGACTGATCAGAATTGACTTGGGGATTTCCCTTTTTGGCTTGAACCTCTGCTTGGAAACTCTCTTTCCAGAACAGTGTTATATAGAGCATGGTAAGCACAAGCCAAGCCCCAAATAAGTGGTACCCCCTTAGATCTATCTAGGCTGCATCGTCCCTGACGCAAATACTGGCTTAGTTTCTCAGGATCCCACAGGTGTTCAAGAGTAAAATCCCATGACATTGTGGGCCCCCACGTGTTGGTGAACCTGAAGGCAAAAGGTAAGCGTTCTAGGACAAACAGCCACACACCAATACGGTCAAATATGGCTGCTCCAGTTTATGTGGGGTCTGTATGGGGTCTATGGGTCCCCTATGGGGTCTATGGGGCCTATATGGGTTTGTGGGGCCCATATGGGGTTGTGGGTCCTGTATGGGGTCTATGGGGCCTGTATGGAATCTATGGAGCTTGTATGGGGTTGTGGGGCCCTTATGGGGTTGTGGGACCTGTATGGGGTTGTGGGGCTTATATGGGGTCTATGGGGCTTATATGGGGTCTATGGGGCCTATATGGGTTTGTGGGGCCCATATAGTGTTGTGGGGCCTGTATGGAGTCTATGGGGCCCATATAAGGTTGTGGGACCTTTATAGGGTCTATGTGGCTGATATAGGGTCAATGGGGCCTCTATGGGGTTTTAGGGGCTTATATGGGGTCTATGGGGCTCATACGGGGTTGTGGGGCCTATATGGGGTTGTGGGGCCTATATGGGGTTATGGGGCCCATATGTGTTTGTGGGGCCCGTATGGGGTCTATGGGGCCCATATTAGGTTGTGAGGCCTGTATGGGGTTGTGAAGACTGTTTGGGGTCTATGGGGCCCGTATGCATTTGTGGGGCCTGTATGGGGTCTATGGGGCCTGTATGGGGTTTTGGGGCTTGTATGGGGTAAATGGGGCCTCTATGGGGCTTAAGGGGCTTATATGGGGTCTATGGGGCTCATACGGGGTTGTGGGGCCTGACTGGGGTCCATAGGTCCCATATGGGGTTGTGGGGCCTGAATGGGGTTGTGGGGCGTATAAGGGGTTATGGGGTCCATATGTGTTTGTGGGGCCCGTATGGGTTCTATGGGGCCCATATGATGTTGTGAGGCCTGTATGGGGTTGTGAAGACTGTTTGGGGTCTATGGGGCCCGTATGCGTTTGTGGGACCTGTATGGGGTCTATGGGGCCTGTATGGGGTTTTGGGGCTTGTATGGGGTAAATGGGGCCTCTATGGGGCTTAAGGGGCTTATATGGGGTCTATGGGGCTCATACGGGGTTGTGGGGCCCAGATAAAGTTGTGGGGTCTGTATGGGGTCTGTGGGGCCTTATGGGGTTGTGAAGCCTGTATGGAGTCAATGGAGCCTGTATGGGGTTGTGGGGCCTGTATGGAGTCTATGGAGCCTGTATGGGGTTGTGGGGCTTATATGGGTCTATGGGGCCAATATGGGGTTGTGGGGTCTGTATCTGGTCTATGGGGCCCATATGGGTTCTATGGGTCCCATATGGGGTCTATGGGGCCTGTATGGAATCTATGGAGCTTGTATGGGGTTGTGAAGCCTGTATGGAGTCAATGGAGCCTGTATGGGGTTGTGGGGCCTGTATGGAGTCTATGGAGCCTGTATGGGGTTGTGGGGCTTATATGGGTCTATGGGGCCAATATGGGGTTGTGGGGTCTGTATCTGGTCTATGGGGCCCATATGGGTTCTATGGGTCCCATATGGGGTCTATGGGGCCTGTATGGAATCTATGGAGCTTGTATGGGGTTGTGAAGCCTGTATGGACTCTATGGTGCCTGTATGGGGTTGTGAGGCCCTTATGGGGTTGTGGCACCTGTATGGGGTTGTGGGGCTTATATGGGGTCTATGGCTCCCATATGGGGTCTATGGAGCCTGTATGGGGTCTATGGGTCCCCTATGGGGTCTATGGGGCCTATATGAGTTTGTGGGGCCCATATGGGGTTGTGGGTCCTGTATGGGGTCTATGGGGCCTGTATGGAATCTATGGAGCTTGTATGGGGTTGTGGGGCCTTATGGGGTTGTGAAGCCTGTATGGAGTCTATGGTGCCTGTATGGGGTTGTGTGGCCCTTATGGGGTTGTGGTACCTGTATGGGGTTTTGGGGCTTATATGGGGTCTATGGGGCCCATATGGGGTTTTGGGGGCTGTATGGTGTCTATGGGTCCCATATGGGGTCTATGGGGCCTGTATGGGGTTCTGTGGCCTATATGGGGTTGTGTGGCCTGTATAGGGTCTATGGGGCCTGTTTGGGGTTATGGAACCTTTATGGGGTTGTTTGACCAGTATGTTTTCTATGGGGCCTATATGGGGTTGTGGGGCCTTTATGGGGTTGTAGGTCCTATCTGGGGTTGTGGGTCCCATTTGGTGTTCTGGGGCCTGTATGGGGTTTTTGGGCCTGTATGCGGTCTATGAAGCCCATATGGGGTTGTGGGGCTTGTATGGGGTCTATGGAGCTTGTATGGGGTTGTGGGGCCCATATGGGGTATTGGGGCCTGTATGTGGTCTACGGGGCCCATATGGGGATGTGGGTTCTGTATGGGGTTTTAGGGCCTGTATGGGGTATACGGGTCTTGTATGGTTTTGTGGGGCCTGTATCGGGTTTTTGGGCCTTTATGAGGTCTATGGGGCCTGTATGAGGTCTATGGGGCCCATATGTGGTTTTGGAGCCTGTATGGGGTATATGGGGCCCGTATGGTATTGTGGGGCCTGTATGGGGTCTATGGACCTATATGGGCTTGTGGGGCCTGTATGGGGCTGTGCGGCATTTATTAGGTCTATGGAGCCCCTATGAGGTCTATGGGCACATATGGGATTTTGGGGCCCATATGGGTTTGTGGGGCCTTTATGGGGTCTATGGGGCCCATATAGGGTTGTGGGGCCTGTATGGGGTATATGGGGCCCGTATGGTATTGTGGGGCCTGTATGGGGTCTATGGACCTATATGGGCTTGTGGGGCCTGTATGGGGCTGTGCGGCATTTATTAGGTCTATGGAGCCCCTATGAGGTCTATGGGCACATATGGGATTTTGGGGCCCATATGGGTTTGTGGGGCCTTTATGGGGTCTATGGGGCCCATATAGGGTTGTGGGGCCTGTATGGGGTCTATAGAGCCCATATTGTGTTGTGAAGCCTGTATGGGGTTGTGGGGCCTATATGGAGTCTATGGGGCCCATGTGGGGTTTTGGGGGCTGTATGGTGTCTATGGGTTCCATATAGGGTCTATGGGGCCTATATGGCTTTGTGGGGCCTGTATGGGGTTGTGTGGCCTGTATGGGATCTATGGGGCGTGTATGGGGTTGTGGGGCTTATATGGCGTCTATGGGGCCCATATGGGCTTGTGGGGACTGTATGGGGTCTATGGGGCCCATGTGGGGTTTTGGGGCCTGTATGAGGTCTATGGGGCCTGTATGGGGTTGTGGAACCTTTATGGGGTTGTGTGACCTGTATGTTTTCTATGGGGCCTATATGGGGTTGTGGGCCTTTATGGGGCTGTAGGTCCTATATGGGGTTGTGGGTCCCATTTGGTGTTCTGGGGACTGTATGGGGTTTTTGGGCCTGTATGCGGTCTATGAAGCCCATATGGGGTTGTGGGGCTTGTATGGGGTCTATAGAGCTTGTATGGGGTTGTGGGGCCCATATGGGGTATTGGGGCCTGTATGTGGTCTATGGAGCCTGTATGGAGTCTATGGAGCCTGTATGGGGTTGTGGGGCTTATATGGGGTCTATGGGGCCCATATGGGCTTGTGGGGTCTGTATGGGGTCTATGGGGCCTATATGGGTTTGTGGGGCCTGTATGGTGTCTATGGGGCCCGTATGGGGTTTTGGGGCCTGTATGGGGTCTATGGGGCCTGTATGGGGTTGTGGAACTTTTATGGGGTTGTGTGACCTGTATGTTGTCTATGGGGCCTATATGGGGTTTTGGGCCTTTATGGGGTTGTAGGTCCTATATGGGGTTGTGAGGCCCATTTGATGTTGTGGGGCCTGCGTGGGGTTTTTGGGGCTGTATGCGGTCTATGGGGCCCATATGGGGTTGTGGGGCTTTTGTTGGGTCTAGGGGGCATATATGGGGTTGTTTGGCCTGTATGAGGTTGTGGGGCCTATATGTGGTTCTGGGGCCTGTATGGGGTCTATCGGGCCCATATGGGGTTGTGGGGCCTGTCTGGGGTCTGTGGGGCCCATATGGGGTTGTGGGACCTGTATGGGTTCTATGGGGACCATATGGGGTTATGGGGCCTTTATGAGGTTATAGGTCCTATATGGGGTTGTGGGGCCCATTTGGTGTTGAGGGGCCTGTATGGGGTTGTGGGTCCTGTATGGGGTGTATGGGGCCCATACAGTCAGTGTTTGCTGGACAACTGTGAGACCCACACTGGGTCTCGTTCCTGTGTGGCACCTTCTTGAACACCAGTACCACAGTGTAGATGCGAGGCCAAGCCAGGCTAAATCTAATCATGCTTCTGGAAAGGGATGCTTTCTGAAGAGTCTTTACACTAATGAGAGGACCACAAACATTCACTCAGTGAGCTCGAAATCACTGTGCATTTGCTGGCCTATGGTCTTGCTTGTCTCACAGAGACATGGTGGGATGGTTCCCACCTCTGGACTGGAGTACGAACTGTTTATGACGGATGAGCAAGGATAATGAGGAAAGGCTGCTGCCCTCTGTGAGAGTGCACAGAGCTCTGCCTAGGAATGGCAGAGGAGCCAGCTGAGAACTGAAGAAAGGTTTAAAAGAGAAGAGGGGAAGATTCTGTTCCTTGCTTCCTGATAAGGAAGAACAAGAGGAGGGGGACAGGCAGGAATCTGAGTTACAGCTGGGATGGAATTGTTTTCTTCAGACTGTCTGCACTGTTTTGGCTCTAGGAGAAAACCATTGATAACACTCTGATGTTTTCAGTTGCTGCTAAGCAGTGTTGTACGGAGCCAAGGCCATGGTCAGTGGAGGGCACATGGAGCTGGGAGGGAACAGACTGTGCACAGCTGACTGGAAGTGGCCTAAGGGACGTTCTCTATCACCTGACAGGAAGCAGAAATTGTATTGAAAGGGGTGGGAGTTCATCTCACTCTCTTCACTGCCCAGAGCCAAGCTGAGTATCAGTCTGGTTGTGCTGAGCAAGTGCTTGTGCATCAGTTGTTACATACAATTCCATATCAACGGATATATAGTGATAACTATTACACCTCTCCTTTTATCTCTCTTAGTAAACTGCTTTGTTACAACCCATAAGTTGTACTTTTTTTCCCAGTTCTCATCCCCATCCCACTGGGAATGGGGCAGTGCACAAGCACTGTGTGCTGCTGAGCCACATGTTGGGTTCAACAACCACAGTCATTTTGGTGCCTGATGTGACGCTCCAAGGGTTGAGATAACAGCACATCTGTCCAGAGCGAAATAACACAGGGCTTTGTGGGATCTGGAGAATGCAGGCCATGATGCTGATTGTTTCCCTGTTTGTGGAGCTTGCTGAGTCTTCTCATGAAGCTGTATTGCACAGCTTCTTGCTTGCTGCTTGTTTTCCCTGCTGCATTATTTGTCAACTCTGGATGCTGGATTAGGGTATTTACTTTGCTATGCTTTTTGACATTGGTTTGTACCAAGATAAAATTGGCAGCTGACAAAGTGAAGTTTTGTGCACATTCAGCTCTGTGGTCATCTTTGGGTTTTAGAAGTAATATTGTTGGTATGATTAGGTATTACACATTTTACATTGTCTTCTCTGGGAGCCCAGGGGTGTTCAAGGAGTGACTGGATGTTGTGTTGAGGGACATGGTTTAGTGGGAGCTATTGTTAATAGGTGAACGGTTGGACTGGATGATCTTTTAGGTTAAACAGTTATTCAGGAATATCAGTGAGAGATCTGCCCCAAGGTGAGAAGGCTCTGCATGGCAGGGGGCGTGGGACGGTCTGGGCAGCTGCCTGTAGCGGTGGGCACCCCCAGGGCTTTGGATCTTCATCTCCGTGCAACTGCAGGATCCTGAGAAACTGGTAGAATATTGGGGGCAGGTCTGATGAAACCCTGGAGATCTCAAACAGGCACAAATAACTGCATTGTTCCAGGGCCTGGCCCAGACCTACTGAGCTGTGTTTAACATTCCTCAGCATCATCAGTGGGAAGAGAGCTGGATCTGCTGACAGATCCCACTGCCACTCCACCCCTTGTAAAGACCTCTGCAGTCACTCCTGCTACAGGTACTGTAGCTGTTCCAAGTATTGTGGTAAGAAAATGAAACAAATGCCTCCCAGGTGAGGTGCACTGTGCCAGGAGGTACAGCACTGTGGTCACTCCAATCCCTCCGATGAGCACAGTGGCTGCTAAAACTTTAATCCCAGGTCCTGCGGTGATTCCAGCTCTGGCAATGAGCTCTGCAGTTGCTCCAACTCCTGCAGTAGGAAAACAACCTCTCCATTTCCTACAGTGAACCTTGAGGCTGTTAAAACCCCTGCAACAGATGCTAGACGTGCAAACAGATATGCATATAAACTATTATCATCTATGTATGATATGTATATGTATTAATACATGCACATAAGTTAGCAACTGCCTATATTGTATATATGTGAAAATATACTATATATATATGTATATATGCATTTATCATATTTATAATCGTTTTCTTTTTTTCTTGACCTTAAGCCACAGATTCTAATCCTCAGCACTGCCTTGAGTCCCTTACAGATCTCCTTGGGACTTCTGAAACTATCCCTGCCAGTCATTGAAATGCACAAGAAGATTTCAAGGTCTTCTCAGGGAGCAGCTCCTGAGGTATATTCCTTAAACGAGCTTTGGAAGAGGCCTCCAGTTCTCTGGGCCTGCTCTAAATGGGCCCTCTTGTTATGGCAGTGCCAGCAAGGAGACCAGCCCTGACACAGCCATTCATATTGCTGGCTACTGACTGCAGCCCCAGAGTGCTGCTGTAGAGACAACAGGACTGTTGTGAGAAAAACAAGACCTTCAGCCTGCACAAATGAGAGGACTTGAGAGCACTGTGGCGGTATAAAGAGATCAGAAATGAAAAGAACACGTTGAGCTGCTGTCTGCGGCTGCACCTCCCTAAATCCAGACAAAGTAGGAAGAAAGAAATATTAAGCAAATGTCTATTTTGAAATCTTTTTAGGTATCTTATAATGTATTCAAGGAATCTGGTTACATGTTTTTATGAGCTCTTGGATAGAGAAAATGGAAATTAGGTAGGAAAAATGTGAAACACATTTTTATTTATTTGTTCAATAACATTTTATTAGCACATTGCTATATCTCACATAATCAAACAATCAAAGATGCATAAAACATAAAGTACCATCACTGGGAATCGTGCGAAAAAGATGTGCACTATATTGTAGCTGGAATAGTGCGTATTGCAACACCTTCCTGAGAGCGTGCTTGATCTCCCTGTTCCTCATGCTGTAGATAATAGGGTTCAGTATTGGAGGAACCACTGCATACAGAAGTGCCACTGTCAGATCCAGGAGTGGGGTGGAAATGGACGGGGACTTCAGGTAGGCAAAAAAGACAGTGCTGAGAAACAGGGAGACCACAACCAGGTGAGGGAGGCACGTGTAGAAGGCTTTGTGCCGTCTCTGCTCAGAGGGCATCCTTAGCACAGCCACGAAGATCTGCGCATAGGACACCACTATGACAATAAAGCAGCCAACGCCTAAACATACACTAAAAATGAGAAACACAACTTCCCTGATAATTGATTCTGAGCAGGAGAGCTTGAGGATCTGGGGGATTTCACAGAAAAACTGATTCAATACATTGCCTTGGCAGAGAGGCAGTGAAAACGTACTGGCAGTGTGCAGCAGGGAATGGAGAACCCCAGTGCCCCAGGCAGCTGCTGCCATGGTGGCACAAGCTCTGCTGTCCATCACGGTCCCATAGTGCAGGGGCTTGCAGATGGCAACGTAGCGGTCATAGGACATGATGGTGAGAAGGGAATACTCTGCTGAGAGGGAGAAGAACATGAAGAACACCTGCGCAGCACATCCTGTGTAGGAGATGGCCCTGGTGTCCCAGAGGGCGTTGGCCATGGCTTTGGGGAGAGTGGTGGAGATGCAGCCCAGGTCGAGGAGGGCCAGGTTGAGGAGGAAGAAGTACATGGGGGTGTGCAGGCGGTGGTTGCAGGCTACGGCTGTGCTGATGAGGCCGTTGCCCAGGAGGGCAGCCAGGTAGATGCCCAGGAAGAGCCAGAAGTGAAGGAGCTGCAGCTGCCGTGTGTCTGCCAATGACATCAGGAGGAACACGCTGATGGAGCTGCTGTTGGGCATCTGCTGCTGGTGGGCTTGGAGTCCTGTTCAGAGTGCAGAAGATAATGACAAGTCCAGACGATTCTCATAGACACTCCTCCTACTATACTATGAAATGCTTTCATTCTCCTATGAAAATATTCATTTAACAACACTAATTGAATTTAACTTCATTAAGTTCACCATTCTATAAGCAGAAGAAGACATGGAGCTTTCACCTTCCTTTCATCTTCTAATCTTATCCCATCTCCCTAGACTTTTTCATCTGTTTCACGTCTCATATCTTGACCTTCACTGCTGTTAAAATCCTCAGTCCCAACCTTTGTTCCCTTCACTTTCTTTTCAGGAAACATGCCTATTTGCAATATAAGTGCATTATTCTTGTCAACAAAATTGACAATTTTAACTAGTTCCACCCTTGGAAAGGATCCTTTTCATGAAAGGGGAGGCTGAATACACTTCACGTGTGACAGTTCACAAAACTAGCAATTGACTGAAGAAGAATTGGGAATCCCAGAGCTGCGTTTATATTTGACAGACTCTTAGATTTCTGCTTCCAATCCTTTCCTCTTCCATCCAAACAAGAAATAGAAAATTGCTACCTTGGCTCTCCTCTTGCAAAGGGCCTTCACAAACATTCAGTTGTGCACTGGAGCTGTGATCCTTCTGGCCCAGGCAGCAGCTGTGGCAGCACAAGCCCTGCTGGGGGGCTCCTTCCCCCCACACGTCTCCCCGCAGCGCCCTGGGCAGCTCCCCAGGCAGGCTGAGTGCTGAGCCTGGCAGGCGGCAGAGTCCCATACCCAGCACACAGCCCCTGGGGCACAGCAGGGACCCTTCTCTGAAGGACAGCCCTGGGCACCCACCTGCAGCCCCAGCTGCACAGCCTGCAGCCATGCTGGGACATGCAGCCCTCAGGTCTGTGCTCTGACGCTGCAGCAAGGAAGCCCTCAGCTGGAGAAGAAGGATTTAACACTGTAAAGAAGCATGCAGTGCCTGAAGCCTGATCTGCTACAGGATGTCCCAGATTAAATTAACCCTCTATGAATAGCAGCTGCAATACCTACTGCAAGGGACTTACTGTGTCATGGTCTGTGAGCAATGTGCCTGCAGTGAGCTCACAGCCCACTCACACTGCATACATCCTGTAAGCTCTCTCCAATTTCTCTCTTCTTTTTCTGTCACCTGCAGGCTGTGCTGTGCACAAGAGCTGCTCCTGGGCACAGCTGTGTCTCTACAGCACCATCCACTTTTATGAGCTCCCTTTGTTCCAGGAGCGCGGCCCAGCTGAGCAGCAGAGAATGTCAGTTTTATCCTTCCCACTCATCTCTTCTGAGATGTCCCTGTGTCCTCATGGCCATCAGCTCCTGAGAGGCAACAGTATCATAACTGTTCTTTAAAATCTGCTCCATTATCCACCAGTCAATTTTTAACATGAGATGAGTCCTACCAGAGGGTTTTTGATGAAACAAAAAGGGCAACCAGAAAAGGACAGGGAGGGTTAAGACAACTTCCCTGTGCAGGGCAGTGATCCAGCAGAGGCAGTGCAGGTGCCTCATCCCTAGATGGAAACCATGGGGCTGAAATGGGATTCAGCTCCCCACAGACCCACAGGAGCTGGGATTCCTCTGGTTCAGCTCAGATGTGCACAAGGAGTTGTACAGTGCTGCTTTAATATCTTCTCTAAACCCAACTATAAATAAACAGACAATAAATGTCTGCTGGATTCTTCCTCTTTAAGCTCTCCCCAAATACCTCTCCATTTTGCTGAACAAATACTGAAAACCCGAAGAAGATAACAGGAAGGCACAAAGAGGCTCTTTAGGTTATAATGGGCCCCAGGGCGCATTTGATGCTGATTCGATCAGTCTCCAGTGCAGAGAGAAGTTTGCACAAAGTACTCAGCAAGACAAAGTCAGAAGTAACAGTGTAGTTTCATGGAGTATTAATGAGCCCACTGAGGGCCATTAACAAGCAATCTTCCCAAGGGACTTGTTAGAGAAGATAATTGGAAGCCACGACTACAGGCAGGCAAAGGCACTGGCATGGTGACTCTGATGCTGAGAAACCCCTCTTTTGCCTTATGAAGCAGAAAGGCCAAGCCCTGATCCCCAGGCCCTTGGCAGGGAAGACCTCATGCTGACTAAGGATCTTTCCTGAAACAGTGAGTTGGAAGTTTGTATGATGTTAAATGAAAGACATGGGGACAGAAGATCCCAGGCTCTGCGTGGGGTGCAAGGATGCTGTGAGGTTCATGTCCCTTAAGCTCTATGTGTCTCATCACAGGTTGTGGGTTGTGAGAAGGGCCCAGTCTGAACAAGCAGTCAGTTCCAATGAAACTCTGAACTTCAGATCTCTCAGTTCCAGTGCCCTCCTGTGCACACTCTCCCCTAGTTTGATGTCCTTTATGTTCTGCATTGCCCAGAAGTGCACCCAGTGCTCCAGGTGAGGCTGCAGCAGCGCAGAGCAGACAGGGACGATCCTTTCCATCACCCACCTAGCAAGAACTTGTTCCTGTGCTCCAGGGGACCGTTGGCCTTCCTGGTTGCCTGGGTGCCCTGCTGACTCACATTCAACGTGATGTTGACCATGACCCCCAAACCTTTCCAGTCAGACTTCTCTCCAGTGTCCCATATCCAGTCAGTGTGTATGTCCAGGGTTGCCCCTACCCAGATGCACAATCAGGCACTTGTTCATGTTATACTTTATGGACCATCTGGTACTCATTTCTCTCTGCAAGTCCTCTCCACCCTCGGTGGAGGAAACAGTTCCTCCTAAACTGGAATCATCAGCAAACTTGCTCAGAACTTCTTCTTATCCTTGTCATGGTTTTGTCATCTTTGCTATTGGTATTCCGCATCATAACATCATGTGGAGTGCAGAGAAGAAGAACTACACGTCCCAGAGGACCTCACGGTCAGAGAGGGAAACACGTCACAGAAGTGACGCTAGCTCTCTCTCTCTCTCACTGCCTGGCAGTGAGTGGGAAACCTCTCTTTCTCTTTTATTTCACTTGATTGATTAGTCTCAATTTCAAATAGATTGTAATTAGTCAAAAAAGTTTTCCTCCTTAGATTGTTGCCACTTCTCTGTTTGTTTCCCTGAGCCGAGTTCCCATCTCTCTACCCCTTTCCCTTATTTCCTTCCCATTTGCCAGGGGTCGGGGAGGCAAAGACCTATTGCCCCCCTGTCATAGACAGAGACTTATCTAGATAACACCGTGACACCATGCAGTGTTCTCAAAGGTGATTCAGTGTCTCGAGAACTTTCCACTCGAGCATTTCCTAACCAGTTCAAATGCTGAGAAATGCTGGTTTGGAAGTTCAAGAAGTGTGGTAGTCTGCTGAACTTCTCACAGGGCAGTGTGTAGGATACACCACAGTAAGAACCATCAGGGGGTAATCCCATAAACTGATGTGACACAGAACAGCATCAGTGCCAAGGGCTTTATGAAGCATTTCTTTTCTGAGAACACCTAACAGATATCAGGTGGGTCCCTTGGCTCATTTCCCAGTTGGTTGGCAATTTGGATGCACTGTGGAGGGTTTCCATGCAAATCATCACCAGTTTGACCAAAAGGGGTGACAGAAGGGATCAGAAGGGGTGGTGTCACTGTGCAGGGAGCACCCGAAAGACAGGATGAGCTGAAAACACCCTGAGCCCAATGGTGGAGTTGAGCAGATCCAAGGACTGATATCAATCACAACCCACAAACACAACAAACCAAGACATAATACTATGACACCAGAACATGTGACACAGAGGTATATTCAGGATTCCGGCACGGTCACATCTTCGGTTTTTCTGTCACAAAACACAAATGGGTAAAGGCAGCTCTCAGCCATTCTGTGTTCAGTCAAGGTCCCATGGGGATCTTCTGTGAAATAGAACAAGACCCCAACTCGCCCTCTGGGGGCTTTGTTCATATGGTTAAAATGAGGGAGTAACCCAGCAAGTGTTAATTTTAGATTCCTTTTTGGGGGTGTCCTTAGCCTTCCAAGGGTATTTCATAAGGGATTTCATTAAGGTGAGGGAAGCTGGCCTCAGGTTGGCTGGATCGATCCACACAGGCTGGCCAGGGAGAGAAGTGTTTCCCTGGCTTCTCGGCAACTGGATGGTGACTCACAGGGGCAAATGGCAAGGATGGGGCAGAAGGTGTTAAATCGAGGATCTTCTCCTTTTGTTGTAAGCTTTCTGATACATCCACCCTTCGCTGCCCTCCCCCACCTCCTGCCCACCTTGCGCTGGAGGGGGCAAAGGCAGCAGCTTTCCTTGAGCTTTTTGAGCTTTTCTTCTGGCCACCAGTTAACTGATTTCTCTAACCTGACCGTGGGTAATCCACCCGTCCAATCTTGTGGAATGCCCTCTTGTCAGCCAAGTGTCCAGAGACAATTACGTTTCTAGTTCACCTACCTTTTCTTACTGCCAATGAGACCCCTCCAGCCCCACTGAGCTTTGGGCTGGGTGGCCCAGGGGCAAGGCTGACTGCTGCAAGCCTCACTACCCTTGGCTCAGATTTACTGTTGGAAGAAATCACCGTCCCATATTTTCACACAGCGTGTAGCTTTGCTGAGGGATTTCTTGATCATCACGGGACGTCACTGGCCATCAGGGTCTTCACTGGGCAGCAGAGGGCAGCACTGGCAAGGAGGAGCCTTGTCCCTGCAGGGTTCGTCCCCAAGGACTCAGGGCAGGAGAAGGACTGGCAGCAGCCAAGAGACCCAGGGCAGGACGTGGGTCCCCTGGGGACAGAAGCCATAGCCCCTGTCCCAGCTGCATGGGGACTCTAGCCATCCATAGGGCACCCTGAGCCTGCCCCCTCCAGATCCATTCCTCTGCACAGCTCCACAGCAACACATCCCAGCCCCATCCTCTCCCCAGTGTCACCCCTCAACTCACAGCTCCAGGAGAGGGAGAAAGCAGAGATGGGTCAGCATTGCCAGGTGGGGCAGGCAGCAGTGCCAGCATCATCATGGGCAGCTGGCCACGTTTGTGACACGGCCACCTGGGAGGGGGGTGAAGGCAGAGCATGGAGGAGGGTCCTGCATCCTGAAGGAGCATCTGGTACAGAGCAGACACATCTGAAGGATGAGCTCCAGCATGGCCTGCGCCAACAAGGAGCAACCCGGGATGAGCGAGGACGGCCCCATGGTGGAGGGAACGGGTGCCATTCAGAGGGACCTCGACAGGCTGGAAAGCTGGGCTCGGGTGAACCTAATGAGGTTCAACACGGCAAAGTGCAAGGTTTTGCACTTGGGCCAGAAGAACCCCAGGCACCTGTACAGCCTGGGAGGAGTTGTCCTTGAGAGCAGCTCAGCAGAGAAGGACCTAGGGGTCCTGATAGATGAAAGACTCAACATGAGCCAGCAGTGCGCTCTGGCAGCCCAGAAAGCAAATGGGATCCTGGGCTCCATCAGGAGAGGGGTGGTCAGCAAGGATATGGAGGTGATTGTCCCTCTCTATTCTGTTCTTGTGAGGCCCCATCTGGTGTACTGTGTCCAGGTGTGGAGCCCTCAGTACAAAAAAGACATGGAGATTTTGGAAAGGGTCCAGAGGAGGGCTACGAAGATGATCAGGGGGCTGGAGCACCTCCCCTATGAGGACAGGCTGAGGGAGTTGGGTTTGTTCAGCCTGGAGAAGAGAAGGTTGCGGGGTGACCTCATTGCAGCCTTTCAATACCTGAAGGGAACATATTCCCAGGAGGGGAGTAAACTCTTCAAAAGGGCTGACAATAGCAGGACAAGGGGAAATGGTTTTAAGTTAAAAGAGGGAAGATTTAGGTTGGATGTTAGGGGGAAGTTCTTCACTAGGAGAGTGGTTAGGTCCTGGAACAGGCTGCCCAGGGAGGTTGTGGATGCCCCGTCCTTGGAGGTGTTCAAGACCAGGTTGGACAGGTCCCTGGGAAACCTGGTCTAGTAAATATGTATGTTTGGTGGCCCTGCTAGGCAGGGGAGTTGGAACTACATGATCCTTGAGGTCCCTTCCAACCCGGGTCATTCTGTGATTGTGTGATTCTTTGATGGTGAGCCGTGCCTCTGGACAGACATGCAGTGATACTGAAGGTACACCTGCCCACAGCCACCATGGGAGCGGTGCTGCAGCCAGTCTTGGGATGGAGATGGCACTTTCCATCTGCCACCTCCATTCCACCCAGCAGTGGGAGGGGTGCCGGGAAGCGGCAGATGCAGAGTGTGACCTGCTTTTCCTTTAATCTCCAGAATGAGTTGCCATCTGGGATGCGGTGGCCGCCTTCGTACGAGAGCAGCTCCTGGTGCACAAGTGTTGGAGACGGCGGGAGAAAAGCAAACGACCAGACCTGTCGTTGACATATGATCAGCTCATCTCCTTTATTGCTTTGGCTATGTGTACATTTCTAGTGCAGATCATTAGCTCATACACAGTGCAAAAGCAGAGCTCATCATTGGTTCCCAATTCCATGTCACCCAATACAATATCTTTGTAACTTGCAGTTATCATCCTGATAGCTACTCCCTTGCTGAGTTCCCAAAACCACGGCCAACTTCTCACCACCATCACACATCCCATTGCTCTCGTTGTCCTTGCAGATGGCACGGCTGCTTGGTCAGCTGCACAGTGTCTACGTGACCCTTCCCAGCTAGCCATTTGTCAATAAAACTCTCCACACACAAGGTGCATTTGTTGGCTGTCGGGTTCCTCCTCGCCCTGTCCGGCTCATCCTGGACTTCCTCTGAGTCTTCCCCTGCACACACAGCAGGAAGCTCACCCTATCTTTCCCTGCTGAGCTGCGTTTGGGAGGGAGGGCGAGGGGAAGGAGAGGGCTGTGCAGCCCCAAAGCCGTCCCCGCTGCCCTGGTTTGTGCCTCTCAACAGCAGGAGGGGGCTCCTGAGCTCTGTCCCCACACAGGACCACCTCCAGCTCTTCCTCCAGCCAGCCCGTAATGTGTCCGCCCTTTCTACCTCCTCCACTCGCAGGGGGTCTGGATTCCTACCTTTGGCTCCTTCATCATCCATCATCTCCAAGGAGATCAGGATGGAGGACAGTACCGTGACCCTGTGCTGGCCCGTGTTTCACCTGGCCAGCAACCTCACAGCTGTGCACCACCTCAAGTCCCTTATAGCAGGGAGTCCCTGCCAGGTAGGAGGGGGGATTCAAGCTCTGCTGGCTTTGTGGATGGGGCAAAGAGGGCCACCACATCCCTTCTCAGAAGCAGACCTCCCCCTGGCAGGAGCCCATCCAAACGCGGGGCCGTTCTGTTTGATGTCCCTTAGAACCAGTTCTAGGTGGAACAGCAACCGTATCATCAACACTGTCCCAGGTATTTTCTCAGCCCACAGGATGGTGGAGCCCCTGAAGTGCAGCTGCTACAGTGTGCTTTAAATAATAGTAGCAGTAGTCATGCTAAGGCTTGTAGTTAGGCCTAGTCTGTGTTTCTCACGTATCTAGGAATGCAAGTTGTGTTTCTTATGAACCCGAGCACAGATCTAAGTAATAAATCTTGCTTAGGAACAAAGCACAATGTATGTTAAAAATTAGGTTTAGATTTATGGTGTGATGGTAGAGCGGTTAAGCGTTTTAGAGATAATGAATAGTAAACAGAAAGGGGGCCTCTAACAGGAACATCCTGTAATGTCACAGATTGAAGGATGAGAAGAATGTACAACACATTTCCTCAGGTCTTTGTGGGATAGTCTTAACTGATTGTAACCAAGGAAACATAACAGATGAGGACGAAGCAATCCTGAAGAAAATGTATATAAACCCTGTGATTTCTTTATAGTGCGGGACTCTGACTTTGGACACTAGTCCTCAGGCTCCTGGGCCCTCAATAAAGCACGGCATAAAATGACTCAGGTTGTTTTGTGCTCTTTAACTACAGGCAACAGAGCCAGGTGGTCGCAGCAGCCTCTGTGAGCAGGTGGAGAGTGCGGGCTTGTATCCAAAGCACCGTATCGCTCTCTCCGGCTGCCTGCAGAATGGGGAGAACATGGCCATGGTCCTGAAGGACGTTGGAGTGATCTTCACTGATGGGCTGACCTTCAAAATAAACTTTTATTATGTCTTCATAGAGAAGCTGCCAGGGAAAAAGAACTTAAGGAGAGCCGTTCGCAAGGTGAGCCGTAGGTTTCTCCATGGTCCGGGGCAGTCCTGTCAGCCTTGCTTGAGTTGGTCCCTCAGCTCAACTCCCTGCCAGAGAATCACGGAAAGATTGGAGCAGGAAGGAACCCCAAAAGGGCACCCGGTCCCACCGCCCTGCGGGGAATAGGGCACCTACCTCCAGATGAGGTTGCTCTGAGCCTGGTCCAGCCAGGCCTTGAATGCATGTCTGGGCACCCAGCACCTCTCTGGGCAAGACATCCCAGTGCCTCACCACCCTCCAGCCAAATCCTTCTTCCTCCCATCCAAAGCCAGTCTTCCCTCTTTCCGCCTGAAACTGTTTCCCCTCCTCCTATCCCAAGTGATCTTGCTAATGGTTTTAGAAAGCCTTCATGAAGCATGAAAATGTGCCTGTGAGCAAACAAGTAGAGAGAGCAGTGTCAAGGAGTTCACTCTAGAGCTCACTCCATGACAGTGGGAACAAACCCAGCGGAGCAGGAACAAATGTGCCTCCCTTCTCTGACACCGCGGTGTGGCACGGTACGGTGCGGCCCGGCCCGACCACGTGAGCTTCAGGAGAGGGGAAGGTGTCATGGGTTACCTAGATTTACCTATGCCCGTGACAGGGGAAGCCACCCCGTGGGGGCCCCCCCGGGGCCCGGAAAGGAGGGGGAAAAGGGGAATGGGATAAAAACAGCGGCAATCTAAGGAAGAAAAACTTATTTTACTAAATATGATATCGGAATACAAGATAACACATATTATATTAATTGAGGATAATAAATCGAACGAAACAGAGAGAGAGTCCCCGAAAACCGAGAGGCCTACTATGAACTTCAGGCGACATGGCTGAAACGCTTCCTACTCTCCGAGAGTCCGAGAGAGAAAGAACTCCAGCCTGGGAATGAGATTATATAGCGTCCTGGTCCCGTGACTTATCACTGACCGTGATGTTCTCTAGGATATGTAGTCTTCTTTTGTGAACTGCACATTAGATAAAAGTATCCATGCTTAACATGATGTTATGATGTGGAATACTGATAGCAAAATTACAAAATTACAAAACCATGACATTCCACCCCTTATTCTACATTATTACATCATGGTTAATATATATACATAGATACACTTATGTAAAACTATGATAGCTAAATAGTGCAATTAAAAGTAACATAACTAAATGTATAACTATAATTACTAAAATACACTACACATGCAAATATATACATAGATACATTAAATTATTGACTGCACTCCCCCAGCATCAAATTCCCTTGTGGTACACATTGGACATTCCCATTTTTGTCCATTACCCACCACGTGCACCCAGGTCCCTGAGCAAAGACAGTACCCCGAAGAGGTTTGCCCTTTACAAACTCTGGAAGGACCCAAACAGCTTTTCCCAACACGCTCTTTATGTGTACTACAGGAACCTTAGCTCCCTCTATGGTATGTAGGGAGCTGGACTGGTTAGGACCATTACGATTACTAGATCCTTGAGTGTTGACAGACCAGGTGGCTTCTGCTAAATGGTTATCCCAATTTTTATATGTTCCGCCATCCATTGCTTTCAACATAGTTTTCAACAACCCGTTGAATCATTCAATCATACCAGAAGCTGGTGCATGGTAGACAATATGGTAAATCCACTCAATGCCATGATTTTTGGCCCAAGTATTTATAAGGGAATTTTTGAAATGTGTCCCATTATCAGATTCAGTTCTTTCTGGGGTGCCATGTCACCACAGGATTTGTTTCTCAAGACCCAATATGGTGTTTCGGACAGTAGAATTACAGAATTACAGAATTACCCGGGTTGGAAGGGACCTCTAGGATCATGTAGTTCCAACCCCCCTGCCTAGCAGGGCCACCAAACATACACATTTACTAGATCAGGTTGCCCAGGGCCCCGTCCAACCTGGTCTTGAACACCTCCAAGGACGGGGCATCCACAACCTCACTGGGCAGCCTGTTCCAGGACCTAACCACCCTTCTAGTGAAGAACTTACCCCTAACATCCAACCTAAATCTTCCCTCCTTCAACTTAAAACCATTTCCCCTAGTCCTGCTATTATCAGCCCTTTCGAAGAGTTTACTCCCCTCCTGGATGTAAGTTCCCTTCAGGTACTGAAAGGCTGCAATGAGGTCACCCCGCAACCTTCTCTTCTCCAGGCTGAACAAACCCAACTCCCTCAGCCTGTCCTCATAGGGGAGGTGCTCCAGCCCCCTGATCATCTTTGTGGCCCTCCTCTGGACCCTTTCCAAAATTTCCATATCTTTTTTGTACTGAGGGCTCCACACCTGGACACAGTACTCCAGATGGGGCCTCACAAGAGCAGAGTAGAGAGGGACGATCACCTCCCTATCCCTGCTGACCACCCCTCTCCTGATGGAGCCCAGGATCCCATTTGCTTTCTGGGCTGCCAGAGCGCACTGCTGGCTCATGTTAAGTTTCTCATCTATCAGGACCCCTAGGTCTTTTTCAGCTGAGCTGCTCTCAAGGACAACTCCTCCCAGCCTGTACAGGTGCCTGGGGTTCTTCCGGCCCAAGTGCAAAACCTTGCACTTTGCCGTGTTGAATAGTACCCCAGTAGCATGGGGTACTGCATATGTTTCAAGCCACCCAGTGGTTGGCTCTACCATTGTAAGCACATAACACTTACCACTGCGAGATCGTGGCAAGGTGATATAATCAACCTGCCGTACCTCCCCATATTTATACTTCTGCCATCTCCCTTCCCTCCGGAGTGTTTTCGTCCTCTTGGCTTGTTTAATTATGGCACATGTTTCACAGTCATGAATAATCTGAGCAATAGCGTCCATAGTTAAGTTCACCCCTTGGTCTCTGGCCCACTTATATGTCGTGTCTCTTCCTTGATGGCCTGAGGTCTCATGGACCCAAAGGGCTAGAAATAGCTCTCCCTTGTTCTGCCAGTCCAAGTCTCTTTGAGCCACCTCAGTTCTGGCAGATCAATCTACCTGATTGTTATTCTGCTGATCTTCAGTAGCCCAACTCTCGGGTGCATGGGCATCTATATCAAGACTTCCTTGATCGTTCTGCTCTTCATTGAACGTTTCTGATACTTGTACTTGTTTGTCACGATTTCTTGTGCATTTTATCCAGTTGGTTTTCTACTTGTGAGATGGCAGAAATTGTAGGGTGCAGTGGGGGGAGCTGCTGTTCGTAGTTTTGAAGTGTCGTAATCAGTTCAAAAACTTGTGGTCTTCTCTGTTGGTCCTCGTATCTTCTGTCTTCTTTATGCCTCTTAGTTGTTTTTGTTTTTTTTTTTGCCTTTCTCGGTGCTGATACAGACCTCTCACCTGGATCTTCTGCTGCCTCTTCCTCTGCTTCTCCTTCTTTTCATACTAGACTCGAGGACACAGAATCACAGAATCACAGAATTGTAGGGGTTGGAAGGGACTTCTAGGGATCATGGAGTCCAACCCCCTTGCCAAAGCAGGTTCCCTATACCACGTTGCACAGCTCAGCGTCCAGGCAGGTCTTGAATATCTCCAGAGAAGGAGACTCCACCACCTCCCTGGGCTGCCTGTTCCAGTGCTCCGTCACCCTCACTGTAAAGAAGTTCTTGTGCACATTCATGTGAAACTTCCTATGCTGTTTCAGCCCATTTTCCCTAGTCCTGTCCCCACGCATTACTGAAAAGAGACCAGCCTTGCCACTATTGCCCTCACACCTCAGGTATTTATAAACCTGGATCAAATCCCCTCTCAGCCTTCTCTTCTCAAGGCTAAACAGACCCAGTTCGCTTAGTCTCTCCTCATAGGGGAGATGCTCCAGACCCTTCACCATCTTTGTGGTCCTCTGCTGGACTCTTTCCAAGAGATCCCTGTCTTTTTTGTACTGGGGAGCCCAGAACTGGACACAGTATTCCAGATGAGGCCTCACCAGGGCAGAGTAGAGGGGGAGGATCACCTCCCTTGACCTGCTGGACACGCTCTTTTTAATGCACCCCAGTATGCCATTGGCTTTTTTGGCTACAGGGGCACACTGCTGGCTCAGGGCCAACCTGTCATCCACCAGGACGCCCAGGTCCCTCTCAGCAGAGCTCCTCTGCAGCAGCTCTTCCCTCAGCCTGTACTGGTGCATGCAATTATTTCTTCCTAGGAGCAAGACTCTACTCTTGCATTTGTTAAACCTCAACCGTTGAATGGACATCCGTTTCCATTTCTTGCCTTCACAGGGGCAACTGATATTGTTACTGGTGCCTCTTGTGACTGATCAGAGTTGACTTGGGGATTTTCATTTTTGGCTTGAACCTCAGATTGGAAACTCTCTCTCTCCAGAATAGTATTATACAGGACACGGTATGCATAAGCCAAACCACAAGTAAGGTTTACCTCCTTAGATCTCTGTATGCCGCACCATCTCTGACTCAAATACTCTCTTAATTTCTCAGTATCCCTCAGGTGTTCAGGAGTGAAATACCACAACACTGAGGGTCCCCACGCTTCTAAGAATTATCCTAAACTTTTCTATATACCCTGCCATTCAGCACTCTCTGATTTTGAAGGAGACTTCTGCATAGAACGAATAGAGAAAAGTACTGTCACAGTTTGAATGAAAATCCACCTGCGTCTGTGACAGGGGGCCGTGGGCCCCAGAGGGGCCCTAGGCCGAAAGGAAAAAAAGTTAATTAGGAAAACAGTGGCAACGATCTAAGGAGGCATACTTATTTACTAAATACTATATCGAAATACAGGATAACACAATATAATACAATATAATTGAAAATTGAGCTAATGAATCAAGCAAAGTAGGAGAGAGAATGAGTCCCGTAACCGAGAGGCCTACTGTGAATCTAGGCGAAACGGTGAAGGCTCCCACACACTCCCCTGAATGCCAGAACTCGAAAGACCTCAGTCCAGCCTGGCAGTGAGATAATATAGTGTACAGGTCCCGTGACAAATCTCTGACCGTTTTGTTCACTGGGAGATGTAGTCTTCTTCTGTAAGTTGCAGATTCAGTAAAATTATTCATGCTTCATATGAGACAGTACCCCGGAGAGGTTTGCCCTTTCCAGACGCTGGAAGGACCCAAACTGTTTTTCCCAACACGCTCTTTATGTGTACTACAGGAACCTTATCTCCCTCCACGGTACGTAGGGAGCTGGATTGGTTAGGACCATTACGATTACTAGATCCTCGAGTGTTGACCAACCAGGTGGCTTCAGCTAAATGGTTCTCCCAATTTTTATATGTTCCGCCACCCATTGCTTTCAACATAGTTTTCAACAACCCATTGAATCGTTCAGTCTTACCAGAAGCTGGTGCATGATAGGGAATATGGTAAATCCACTCAATGCCATGATTTTTGGCCCAAGTGGTTACAAGAGAATTTTTGAAATGGGTCCCATTATCTGATTCAGTTCTTTCCGGAGTGCCATGCCGCCACAGGATTTGATTTTCCAAACCTAATATGGTGTTTCGGACAGTAGCATGGGGTACTGCGTATGTTTTGAGCCACCCAGTGGTTGCCTCCACCATGGTGAGTACATAACGCTTACCATTGCGAGATTGTGGCAAGGTGATATAATCAACCTGCCATGCCTCTCCATATTTATACTTTTGCCATCGCCCTCCCCCCCAAAAAGGTTTCATCCTCTTGGCTTGTTTAATTATGGCGCATGTTTCACAGTCATGAATAACCTGAGCCATAGCGTCCATAGTTAAGTCCACCCCTCGGTCTCTGGCCCACTTATATGTTGCATCCCTTCCTTGATGACCTGAAGTCTCGTGGGCCCACCGAGCTAGGAATAATTCACCCTTGTTCTGCCAGTCCAAGTCTATTTGAGCCACCTCAGTTTTGGCATCTCGATCAACCTGATGGTTATTTTTATGTTCTTCAGTAGCCTTACTTTTAGGCACATGAGCATCTACATGGCGCACCTTTACAACAATGTTCCTTATTCGAGCAGCAATGTCTTTCCACAGTTCAGTAGCCCAAACAGGTTTACCCTTTCGTTGCCAATTATCATCCTCCCACTGTTGCAACCACCCCCATAAGGCATTTGCCACCATCCATGAATCAGTATAAAGATGAAGCATTGGCCACCTCTCCCGTTCAGCCACATCTAAAGCCAGCTGAACAGCCTTTACCTCTGCGAATTGACTTGATTCTCCTTTACCTTCAGTGGCCTCTGCAACTTGTCGTGTGGGGCTCCATACAGCAGCTTTCCATCTGCGATGCTTCCCTACAATACGACATGATCCATCTGTGAATAGGGCAAATTTCTTTTCGTTTTCTGGTAGCTCATTGTATGGTGGTGCCTCTTTAGCACGTGATACCTCTTCTGTAGGTGGTGTTTCAATTTTTTTACTCTCAGGCCAGTCCATGATCACTTCTAGAATTCCAGGACGGCTGAGTTTTCCCATTCGAGCTCACTGAGTAATTAATGAAATCCACTTACTCCAAGTGGCATCAGTAGCATGATGGGTGGAGGGAACCTGTCCTTTAAACATCCAGTTTATTACTGGCAAGCGAGGTGCTAGAAGAAGCTGAACCTCTGTCCCAACTACTTCGGAAGCAGCCCGAACCCCCTCATACACGGCTAAGATCTCCTTCTAGGTTGGAGTGTAGCGCTCCTCAGACCCTTTATACGCTCGACTCCAAAATACTAGGGGTTGGCCTCGGGTCTCTCCTGAGGCTCTTTGCCACAAACTCCAGGTGGGACCTTTCTCTCCAGCAGCAGTGTAGAGGATGTTCTTCACATCCTGCCCCGTCCGTACTGGCCCCAACACGACGACACGGGCTATATCTTGTTTTATCTGCTCAAAAGCCTGCTGCTGCTCAGGACCCCATGAGAAATTATTCTTCTTCCGTGTTACCTGATAGAGGGGGCTCACTATGTGGCTGTAGTTTGGGACATGCATTTTCCAAAAGCCCACTACTCCCAGAAAAGATTGGGCCTCTGTTTTGTTGGTGGGTGGAGACATAGCAGTGATTTTGTCAATCACATCTGATGGGATGTGACGACGTCCATCTTGCCATTTTATACCTAAGAACTGGATTTCCTGGGCAGGCCCCTTCACCTTGCTGCGCGTAATGGCAAAACCAGCTTGCAAGAGAATTTGGATTATCTTTTTCCCTTTCTTGAAAACCTCTGCTGCTGTATGACCCCACACTACAATATCATCAATATACTGCAAGTGCTCAGAAGCATTACCCTGTTCCAAGACAGCTTGTATCAATCCATGGCAAATTGTTGGGCTGTGCTTCCACCCTTGAGGTAAACGGTTCCAGGTATACTGAATACCTCTCCAGGTAAAAGCAAACTGTGGCCTACATTTTGCAGCCAATGGGATGGAAAAGAAGGCATTAGCAATGTCAATGGTGGCATACCACCTAGCTTCTTTTGACTCCAATTCATACTGGAGTTCTAGCATGTCTGGTACAGCAGCACTTAATGGAGGTGTGACTTCATTCAGGCCACGGTACTCTACCGTCAGCCTCCATTCCCCACTGGTTTTACGCACTGGCCATATGGGGCTGTTAAAATGTGAGTGAGTTTTGCTAATCACTCCCTGATTTTCTAATTGGCAAATTAGCTTGTGAATGGGGAGCAATGAGTCCCTATTGGTGCGGTATTGCCATCTGTGAACCACTTTGGTGGCAATTGGTACCTCTTGGTCTTTTACCTGGAGCAACCCCACAGCAGAAAGATCATCTGACAGACCAGGTAAAGCTGACAGCTGCTTAACATTGTTTGTGTTAACAGCAGCTATCCCAAAGGCTCATCGATACAGCTTGGGATCCTTAAAATATCCCTTCCAAAGGTAATCGATTCCCAGTATACATGGAGCCTCTGGACCAGTCACAATAGGGTGTCTCTGCCAGTTATTACCAGTGAGGCTTATTTCGGCCTCCAACATAGTCAATTCTTGGGAACCCCCAGTCACTCCATGGATATATATTGGTTGTGTCCCTTGGTGACTTGAGGGCATTAGGGTGCATTGTGCACCAGTGTCCACCAAGGCTTTATATTTCTGTGGTCGAGATGTGCCAGGCCACTTAATCCACACAGTCCAATATACTCTATTGTCCCTTTTTCCCCCCTGGCTGGGGGCAGGGCCCCTCTATTGTTTACCTCGATGGCTTGCAGCAACTGGAACTTTCCCCTTCATGGAAGAGTTCACCTTGTAATTGTTTCACATTGTAATTCTTTCACTCGTGCCTGAAGTGCAGAAGTAGATGAATGACACCACTTCTTCATGTCCTCCCCATGACTACAGAGGAAAAACAACAAGGCAAGACGTGTAGTCTTATTGTTATCATTTGCTTGAATACGAGGTGTCTTATCGTTGTCATTTGCTTGAATACGAGGATGTCTCTTTTTTATGGTTGAGGGTTTCGATGATACGGGTCGAGAGGAACTCATGTTGTTTAGCTTTCTCAATAGGCGATCATGGAAATCCTGGTCTCCATCATCTGGTACCACCATGGATTCATCTACATCAGGCACGTTAGCCAATTTGTCAATAATATCACTTTGTGTTCCCTCTATTTTGTTTAATCTTTCCACTATTTTGACAATGGCTGAAGTATACAGATTAACTTCTGTAGCGCTTATAAATAATTCAAGTTCCTTAAGTCTGCTAATTAGTTCATTCACAAGGGGTTTCCTTTCCCCTTTGCCATATACTAATGCAAGTGCACAGGCATGCTTTTCTGGAGCTGCCTTTGTAAAGTCACGCCACATTTGTTGTGGAACGCAGACTGTCTCGGGATCATGTAATTGGTTTGGATCGTTACGATTGAAGTGGGGGCTGTATAGCATTTCCACCAGGGCACTTTCTCTCAAAAATTGGGTACCTTTCTCTATATCGGTCCATTTCTTTTTCTCAGGCTCCAAGTCCCGTTTAAAGGGAAATGTATCTCTTACCGCTATCAACATCCGCTTCCATAGGGTGTAGGACTGATTTTGGCATGTGCCAATACCTCTGTCCGCGCGTGAGTCCCTGGAAATGCTACCCAGTTGGCGAGCTTCACTGCCATCGAGCCACGCACTTTTGGCACCATTGTCCCAGCATCGAAGTAACCAAGTGACCATATGTTCTTTTGGCTGACGTGTGAAATCCTTTCTTAGATCTCGAATTTCACTCAGTTTTAAAGATCGATCAATAATGGTCCCCCTGCACTCCTGAGTCCCCCTGCTCTCCTAACTCCCTCCGCTCTTCTAACTCCTTCTTCATTTTCTCTAACTGAGTTGAAACTCCTTTTGCCTTTCGCCCTCTTACAGGGGCAACCAACATTGTATCTGGTGTCCCTGATGGTTGGTCCAATTGGACTACATGTGCCCCCGGTGGCTGGTCAGATTGGACTACATGTGCCCCAGGTGGCTGGTCAAATTGGACTACATGTGCCCCCAGTGGCTGGTCAAATTGGACTACATGTGCCCCTGGTAGTTGGTTAAATGCATTCAGCTCACCCCGGAGGGCACATAGCTGGTTTCGGAGAGTGTTCCGCTCGAACTGTATGGCATCGAGCTCAGTCTGGAGGCTGTCGTAGTTGGACTGGAGAGTGTTGTAACCCTAGCCGGAGGACGTTATGCTCGGATTGGAAAGCATTGTGCTCAGTCTGGAGAGTGTTGTGCTCAGACCGGAGGGCGTTATGCTCGGACTGAAGAGTGTTGTGCTCGGACTGCAGGGGTCGCAGTTGGTTTGGAAGGCATTGTGCTTGGGCTGGAGGATGCCGCGCTCAGACTGGAGGGCGTCATACTTGGACTGGAGAGTGTTGTACCCGGACCGGAGGGCGTTATGCTCAGACCGGAGGGCATTGTGCTCAGTCTGGAGAGTGTTGTGCTCGGTCCGGAGGGCATTGTGCTCAGTCTGGAGAGTGTTGTACTCGGACTGGAGAGTGTTGGGCTCGGACCGGAGGGTGTTGTTCTCGGACCGGAGGGCGTTATGCTCAAACTGAAGAGTGTTGTGCTCAGACTGGAGGGTGTCGCAATTGGGTTGGAAGGCATCGTGCTTGGGCTGGAGGGTGCTGCGCTCAGACTGGAGGGCGTCGTACTTGGACTGGAGAGTGTTGTACCCGGACCGGAGGGCGTTGTGCTCTGACCGGAGGATGTTACACTCAGACTGAAGGGCACTGTGCTCTGACTGGAGGGCGTTGTGCTCGGACTGGAGATTGTCGAGTTTGGATTGCTTACTCTCATTCTCGGCCCTGAGACTCTCTCTCTCAACCTCAAAATCTTCCCTCTCAGGAATGGTATTGAATAAGGCCCGATAAGCATTAGCTAGGCCCCAAGTCATTTGTGCCTCCTTAGATCTGCCTGAGCCACAACATTCCTGTCTCAAATATGCGGTCAAACACTCAGGGTTCTTTAAGTGTTCAGGAGTAAAGCTCCATGACACTAAAGATGTCTGTCTTCTAAAAGTCTCTCCAAAGTCTCTCCACACTCCCTGCCACTCAAGGCAGGGAGTGTGACTTTCAAGGTCAAGCTCGCAGGTGCAGAATCGCAAACCTAAGATATCTCCTTAACAGAAAAAAAAACTTGCAGCTCTGTTAAAAGCTAAAAGAGCAACAGAAGAAAACAGAAAAACAGCAACTCAGTTTGCCCGCATTCTCCACCAAAATCTGTCACGGTCTGAACGAAAATCCACCTGCGTCCGTGACAGGGGGCCGTGGGCCCCAGAGGGGCCCTAGGCCGAAAGGAAAAAAAGTTAATTAGGAAAAGAAAACAGCGGCAACGATCTAAGGAGGCACACTTATTTACTAAATACTATATCGAAATACAGGATAACACAATATAATACAATATAATTGAAAACTGAGCAAACGAATCAAGCAAAATAGGAAAGAGAATGAGTCCCGTATCCGAGAGGCCTACTGTAAATCTAGGCGAAACGGTGAAGGCTCCCACACACTCTCCTGAACGCCAGAACTCGAAAGACGTCAGTCTAGCCTGCAACCGAGTTAATACAGTGTCCAGGTCCCATGACCTATCGTGTTGTTCTCTGGGAGATGTATTCTTCTTCTGTAAGTTGCAGATTCAGTAAAATTATACATGCTTTATATGATGTTATGCTGTGGAATACTGATAGCAAAATTACAAAAATATTAAACCATGACAAGTACATTCATTGATATTGATAACATGAACGTGAGTATGAATACTAGTATGAACACTAACTCGGCTTTCCTAAAACGTGTGGCAATCTGGGAAGACAGCCTAGATAACGGATTGAACATCATGGAGTTTGTAAGGGAATAGGCGGAGGTTCTGAATGCCTTCTTTACGTCTGTCTTTAAAAGTCAGACCACTTATCCTCAGGGTACTCCTCTCTCTGACCTGGTATCTTCTGGGGAGCACACTAACCCCCCTGTGATTCTGGAAGAAATGGTCAAGACTTACTACTCCAACTGGACTGCCCCAAGTCCATGGGGCCAGATTAGATCCACCCGAGAGTGCTGAGGGAACTGGCAGAGGTGATAGCCGAGCCGCTTTCCATCATCTGTCAGCGCTCCTTGTTGACTGGTGAGCTCCCAGAAGACTGGAGGCTCACCAATGTGTTTCCCATTTACAAGAAAGGCTGTAAGGAGGATCCAGGGAACTACAGGCCTGTTAGCCTGACCTCGTTTCCAGGGAAGGTTATGGAGCAGGTTGTCTTGAGGGAGATCACGTGGCATGTGCGGGACGACTCAGGGATCAGGCCTAGCCAGCATGGGTTTACGAAGGGCAAGTTCTGTTTGACCAATCTGATCTCCTTCTATGGTCTAGTGACCCCTCAGTAAGTTCACAGATGACACCAAATTGGCTGGGAGTGTGGATCTGCCTGGAGGTAGCGAGGCCCTACAGAGGGATCTGGACAGGCTGGAGAGCTGGGCTGAAGCCAATGGGATGAGGTTCATCAAGACCAAATGCCGGGTCCTGCTCTTTGGCCACTACAACCCCAGGCGGTGCTATAGGCTTGGGCTGGAGTGGCTGGAAGACTGCGTAGAGGTAATGGACCTGGGGGTATTGATTGATGCTCAGCTGAACACGAGCCGACTGTGCCCAGGTGGCCAAGAAGGCCAACGGCATCCTGGCTTGCATCAGAAACAGTGTTGCCAGGAGGAGCAGAGAGGTGACTGTTCCCCTGTACTCAGCACTGGTGAGGCCCCACCTCGAGCGCTGTGTTCAGTTTTGGGCCCTTCACTGCCCCCCCCCAACAGGCCCCAGCCCGACCTGAGCCACGTGACAGGAAGTGCTTCCTGAAGGCGGCGGAGAGCACTTCTGGGCCATGGCGGCATGGCGGCGCGGGGCCAGTGAGCGGGGCCGGGAGGAGCAGGCTCTGTGCTGCGAACGGGGTCGGGCCTCAGTGCGGGGGCACGGAGAGGCTGTCGGGGGAGGAGCTAAGGGTAATGGGATGAAACATCAGTATAGGAAGTTCCGCACAAATGTGCGGAAGAACTTCTTTACGGTGAGGGTGACGGAGCACTGGAACAGGCTGCCCAGGGAGGTGGTGGAGTCTCCTTCTCTGGAGATATTCAAGACCAGCCTGGATGCCTACCTGTGTGATGTGGTGTAGGGAACCTGCTTTGGCAGGAGGGTTGGACTCGGTGATCTCTAGAGGTCCCTTCCAACCCCTACAACTCTGTGATTCTGTGATCCCATCGTGGAGCCGCATTAGAAGCAGACGTTGATGTCTTGTGGCGGGAGCAATGGCAGTGGAAGCGCTGAAGCAGTGTTGGTTAAGCAAGGCTCACTCCTCTGTCTGCAACAGGTGGGCTTTCTGCGCGCTTTATTTCTGTGGCCGTAGAATTTCCCTCTTTCTTAAGATCTGATCTGCGAAGGATTTTTAACCGAAACAAATATGGAACTTTCCAAGTGGACGTAGTCATTTCTTGGTAAGCTAGCACTCCTACTTATCTTCACTAGTAGCACTTGACCTCGATTTTACCTTGTTGTGGATAATGACTGAGATTTCTGGGGAGGATATTAGATATTAGATGAATACAGCTCTGCATTTTTTTCTTCCTCCAAACAGCAAGGCACTGCTGTGCTCTCATTAATATCAACAGTGAGTAGATGCTGCCTCCTGTTGGAGCCTAAAATGCTTTCCATAGTTGAGTGGTTGGAAACATAGGGTTTTAACTTAAAATTGTTTGCGCAGAGTGAAGGTTGGGAATACAATTATAATACAGTTATGCAGTGCTCTATCCCCAGAACTTTCCAGCATTTTTCTTAACACTGCTTACGGTTCATTTCAAAACAAACTAACAAAGATGAACTTGGGTTAGCGTAGCCCGTTTTAAATGATCCTTCTGTGTCTTTTCCAGGCTGGTAGCAGAATGGAGACTTTCCTGAGGCACTGAGGAACAGACACAAGCTTCTTTTGAAGGCTTCAATGAAATTCTGCCCCAGCAGTATCTGCGGTCCTTTGATGCTAAGGAGCTGGAGGTAAAGGGTGCTTTGACTATTGCCAGATCCAGGCTGCTACACGTAATACTTGAATTTCAGTCAGAGTCTGAAGAGCAGAGTTCATTAAGGCTGGCGGTTCTGCTTTAAGGATGTGTGAGAGAAGCCTTATGTATCTGTTAATATTTGGTTACTGTGTTGTTCTTCACTTTCTTCTTTGCAACCAACTTAGACACATTTCTAACGTTAAGATTCTGCCAGCATAAATTTTTTGGCTAACAGTGTTTTTGTAATCCTTGACCATGTGATTTGCGTGTGTCTAAAGAGTGAGCAATTGGAAAGCAAGGGAGATAAGAACCAAATATCAGCAGATGATAAAATTACAGAGTGGAGCAGGTTTTAGCTGCTTTTGGTCTCTGCAAATCATACTCTACAGCAGAACATCGTATTTCTAGCACAGAATGGTACGGTTAGGCAAAGGCAAAGTATACATTGTTAGTTTGAATGTCTGAATACAAAGATTTTCATGACTGGTTTTTCTCTTTTGTGCCCTCTCCACATTTTCTGTGTGAGCGGATGTTATTATTTGCTGTGGAAGTTTGAGAGTTTAATATTAAAAACGAGTGTAGTGTGATTGCAGGTGCTTTGAAGTACAGTAGTATTTCAGTACAATAGTCTTGCTGTAGAAGCAAAGTAGTAGGTTGTAGTTTTCATGTCTCCATGTGGGTGCCCCAGCCCCAAGGGGGGATTCCCTTATGAAAGGAGGGGGAGGATGAAGGAGGCTGAGGGCCCTTTGCTCAGGGCCGGCTCCTCTGTGCCCTCTTGCTGGCTGCTGAGAGAGAGAAGGGCTGCCTGCTGGGCACAGGGAACGCCTTGTAGCTCCCGTGCTGTGCCCTGCCCTCCAGCCCCCTCTTCATCCTATGTGGAATGACACTCCCAGCAGCACAGGTGCCATTTTGGAATTTTCCCCATGTCACAGCTCTCACCTTGGTTGCTGCTGCCCCACCCGGCTCACTCACCTCTGAGAGTTCTGGGCAGGTAGCAGCCATGTCCAGCACAAAGCGAGGGAGAGAGGATCGTAGTGAGATTTTAAGTGGGAAGAAGGAGCTGGGGGCCCCAGAACCGAAGAGGAGGAGGGGGCCCGCCATTACCATCAAGTGGAAGAAGGGGAAAGGAGCCCGCTTCCATCGTGCCTGGACCAGCCCTGTGACCACCACCCATGAGGAGCCGATGGAGGTGGATCCCCCTCCAGAGGAACCGATGGAGGTGGATCCCCCTCCAGATTAGCCAATGGAGGTGGATCCACCCACGGCATAGCTGGCCTGGCACCACACCACCGTGCCAGGCCCCGCTTTGGCATGGTCACAGCTTCACCATCCCTGGTCCAGGCACTCGGCTCCTTTCCTGCTGCGCGGCCCCTGCCCCCAGCGTTTGCTGGGTGGCATTATTTAACATCATCTTCTCTTCCATCTTGTTGCTCTTCCTGTTCTGTGGGCCCCCTGTTCTTTCTTCTCCCTGTTGGAGTTAGGTGCTTGTTCTGTTCTTTGTTGTTGATGGTAGCGTTAGGTTAGTGTTAGTGTTCAGTTTAGTTTTAGCGTTAGGCATAGGTTCCTGTTTGTTCTTTAGAGTTAGGTATAGGTTCCTGTTGTTATTTTAGAGTTAGGTATATGTTCCTTTTGTTATTTTAGAGTTAGGCATAGGTTAGTGTTCGTACTGTAGAGTCAGGCATTGGCTGCTACACTGAAGTAAAAGTAACCGCTGCTCTTTGGGTAAGCACACAGCTGGTTGCTCACTCCAAGCAATGAGTGCGACTGCCCTGAGAGCGGAGGTTTGATGACATCTGCGATGAACTGAATTTCCCTCTTGGGACTTTTCCTTTGCAGAACATGGAGGAGCAGAGTGTGAGTGGCTGAGAAATGGAGCTGGGACTCAGGAGAGCAACACGTGGCTGTGTCCCAGAGCTCCCAAAGTGTGGCCACTGCAAGGTAGGCGTGCCTTACCATAAGCGTAGTTCAAGCACAGCTCCTGGCACTGTCTGCAACAGATCTTGTGCTTTCTTTCATCGCTGGTGATGTGCAGCACAGCCACGGCACGGCCCTCAGTACGTACCCGAGGAGCGTGAAAAGGTAGGTGGTGAATTTTCATCTTCCTAACGCTAGGATTAGGAATGGTGAGCATTCCTAAAAGAGTGGCCATGAAGGTGTGATCTGCCTCGGAGAGAAGTTGATTCTCGCCTCTTCAGCTTTTCTCTTCTTTTCTGTCCACCTGTCCTTTCCAGCTCCTCCTCCCCTCAGCTGCAAGTGGGGCAGTGCTTGAGTGTGAGGACTCTTCCTTGCAGGCGGTTACAGACAATGCAGATGTGAGTTTCGTGTCCTTCCTAGTTCTTGGGTCAGTAGCCCAAGGATATCTTCAGAACAGCTCTCTAAGTCAGCCTGTGCCGGCAGTGTGCATGAGAGAAATAGTGCCTCTTTTTTCCCTCTCGCAGCAAGTTGCCTCCATAAGAGCAGTAGAGCAGCAGGCTGTCTGCGCTATGGCTGCTGAACGGCATTTCTGGCCATCTGAGATCCCTGAGCCCACGCTAATGAAGGACATGCTGCGCCACAGACTCTTTTACGGAGCCGTTTTGCAGCTTCTCTGTGCTGGCCATCATGCTGCCAGTTTCCAAGTCCCCAAAGGCAGTAAGTGGTGCTCTCACGGGCTGAGAGAAAGGCACGGGCAACCGGCTGGGAGGGAACCATCTGTAGCTGTTGCCAGCAGCCTGGAGGTGCCAGCTCGTCTTATCCTGCAGCTGCTTCTGCGCCCTATGAGCTGCCAGGCAGAGGGTCCACCTGCCCATGCAGGGACCGCTTTGTAGGAAAGGGTTTTAGATTCTGGTTTGCATGGGATTTGGGGAATGAGACAGATGTGGAGTTTCTTGTGTGCCCGACTGTCAGGAAGGCGGTTCCCAGTTCTGGCAGCCCAACATGCCCAGGAAGGTGACTTGAGCTCCCAAAGCAAGCCATCAGCCAGTTGTTAGCTGAGAAGGTTTCCTGAGTGTTTCCTAATTGATTCTTGTAGGACTCAGAGAGTTTGGGGACTGAGACTTGGGAGAGAGTGAAGAAAGCCGAGGCAAGCGCTGCTCAGCTGAGGAAGAAAGCCGAGAAGGAAAGCAGAAAGCAACGATGAGGGCTTGAGCAAGAATCCACGAGGGACAGCAGAACAACCTGCAACGCTTCCTCGGAGGTGGCACCAAAGGCAACAGTCAGTATGGTCAAGATTTCAGGTACGGCCATGCTTTCCCTTTCGTGGACAATGGAGAGGAAAGAAGGAAGCTGGAAGGGAAGGGCTTGTGCTGCATTAGAAGCAAAGAGGGCTTCACCCGTGCAGGACTTGATGTATGTCAAGAGCTGGAGACGCTGCGTTCCTTCAGGGTGCTTCAGCTCGATCCCTGTTTCAACGTATTGATTACTAGCTGACCTTATAGCATGTCTTTAGTCATTGTTAGTATCCTACCTACTTAATTTTGTGTTGAAATGTATTTTAGTTGCATTTTGCATCTCTTCGTTTCAAATAAAAGCGAACCAAACTTTCTAAAACTGGTGCTGCCTCTTTCAGTAGCTGCTCAAAACGTGCCTGGCTTCTGCTGGCCATTGCAGGGTGATGAAGCGGTCGGCTTCAGGTCCCTCCCTGGAAATGCAGTTGCTTTTCCCCGTTTCCCTGTTGGTGTTCCGTACCTGTGGCCTTTCAGCCCACCTGGAACTGCTAGCGACAGACTGTGAGCTTCCCCTTTCTCTGAGAGGGCTGAGAAGAAACCAAGGGAGAGGAAGCAGCGCGGGAGGAAGAAGGGTGTCCTTACGCTCAGCTCCTTGAGCTTGTCTGTCTTCCCGGCTGGCTCTTTCAGCCTTCTGATGCACCGTGTGTTGCTGTTTGCCCTGGGAAGCCCAGCTGCAGTGTGGAGGAGGAGAGGGCAGCGGGAGGGCTGCAGGTGAACGCACCTCAGGCCCAGAGCTGAGCCGTGAGCCGGGAGGGCCCTGAGCCGTGCTGCGCTGCTTCAGCTCCAATGGCTTCAAGCGCATGATGGGCATCACCGCGTGTTTAGTGCCAGGGTGCTGCGAGAGCACGTTGCTGAGCCAGATCCCAACGTGGAGATGAACAGGGAAGCAGAAAACAGATGCTCTGCTGGAATTCAGAATAAAGGGGGGATAAGAGGGGGATAGGTAAAGGTAGTTTACAGAAATGATTTAGTTAGAATAACAAGGAATGGAGACAGTGGGTCTGGGAGAGCAGGAAGGAAGGGATTAGAGGTTGTAAATATCAGAAGAGGAGTTGCATCTCCCTGACAAGATGGGCGATAACAAGAGGGGGTCTGCATGATAAAGAATGTGTATTAGAATTAAGGGATGCATGTTAGAATTACGGGAAATCATTGACTATGCATGAGGTGTACCTATATCTGTATCACGGTTTTACAAGTTGGTGTGCAAGTTTGGAGGAGCTATCCCCCTTGCACCCAGCGCTGGAATAAAACATACCTGCTTTATAACCCATCTCTGGATTATAGAGTTTGATTCCGCAAGTCAGAGAGGCTGGATGCCAGGAGTGTCTGGTGGCCATTTTCAATTGGCACCTTGGCGTCTTCCTCCTTCCACCAGCCTGCACAGTGGACTCGGTAAAATGAGCCACAAGGCACTGCCTCCTGCTGCCTGCATGGCAGCAAGCAGCACTGCTGGAGGTGAAAGAGAGGATTGTTGAGCTGTGTGCAGCAAAGGACCTGGATGTGAAGGAGGGAAACCAAAGATTAATGAGTGGTCATTGCATCTCAGGTGTGGGTCTGGGCTCAGCCTGTGCAGCAGCACTTCAGGGCTGGGGCCAAGCCCGGTGCCCGGGGCTGTGCTGCCTGCAGGGGGCTGAGGGGCTGTGGAGCTGGGGCAGCCGCTGTGGGTGCAGCACATGGGCATGGGGGAGGGCCGGCATCAGGGAGGGTGTTGGGCCTGAGCCCAAATCGTGTTGGTCACAGCACAGGGGCTGCAGGGGATGCCAGGAGCGCAGAGCAGGGAGGGCTGGGCTGTGTGCAGGACACGGCATGAAATCTTCCCTTGGCAGCTGCTGAGCTTTTCCCCCAAGGCTTCAGACTCAGATGATGAGGTTCTGCAGTAAAGCCAGCCAGGCCATCCTGATCCTGCAGGGTTAGGAAAGGGCACAGCAGAGCAGTCAGTGAAGAGCACAAGGCAGTGAAGCGCAGCACGAGCCATTGATTGCCTGCACAGATGATCTTCTGCAGCCACCTCCATTGAGATCTGCATCCTGAGTGTGGATGGAAAGTGAAGGGAAAGGAGGAGCAAGGGATGGAGGGGCAGGAAGCGCTTCGTGCTGGCTGGAGCAGTTCCGGGCCATGGCGGCGTGGCGGCGCCAGGAAGGTGATCGGAGCTGGGAGGAGTGGGCTGTGCATTGCCAACGGGGTCGGGCCGCGGTGCGGGGCATGGAGGGATGCCGGGGGAGGAGCTGGCGGTGCTGCGGCACGCAGAGGCAATGCGTGCGGTGCCAGCGAGTGCGTGGAGCTGAATGAAGGTGTGTAACATGTCCTTGCTCTGGCTGTCAGTGAGCGGGATGAGTTGGGGCTTCAGTTCTGTGCTGGTGTTTGTTGCTGGGACCGGATGCCTGAGCAGAATGGGGGCAGCGAGAGGGTGGTTGGACAAGTGGCAGCATCAGGAGCATGGTCCGGTTCTGCTGTGCTGATGGTGCTGTACGGCTGTGGGTCCCCACTGAGGGTCGGTGAGGCAGCGTGGCCCCGTGTGTGTTTCAGCACAGTGTGCGGACGTGGGATGTAATCAGAGTGACTGGAATGCGAACTGAGTCAGAGGTATTACAAGGAGAGGCTCTGGATTTGAACATGGAGAGCAGAGCTGGTGTGTCCCAGCAGGCTGGCGTAGTCAGGTACCCTTTGGAGCCTGCTGTTGTTGGCGCTGAGCTCAGGAGCCCCATCAACGTGGTGCTGCATGCTGCGTATAGCAGCGCCAAGAGATTCCCTTGTCAAAGAAGGGGGAGGATGAAGGTGGCCGAGGGCCCTTTGCTCAGGGCCGGCTCCTCTGTGCCCTCTTGCTGGCCGGAGAGAAGGGCTGCTCGCTGGGCACAGGCAGTTCCTTCTGGCTCCCGTGCCGTGCCCTGTCCTCCAGCCCCCTCCTCATGCCCTGTGGAATGCCAGTGCCAGCAGTGCCAGCAGTGCGGCTGCCATGTTAGAACCCTGGCCATGTCACCTTGGTCACCTTGGTCACCGCTGCCCCACGCAACGCACTCGCCTCTTAGAGCTCCGGCCGTTGACAGCCATGTTGGGAACCAAGAGAGCGAGGCTGGAGGATTCCCAGGATTTAGGTGGGAAGATGGAGCCGGGGACCGCAGGGTCGAAGAGGAGGAGGAGGGGGCCCGCCATGACCATCAGGCAGCAGACAGGCAAGAGAGCCCGTTCCCATCGCGCCTGGACCAGCCGTGTGACCCCCTCCGTGGAGCCCATGGAGGTGGATCAACCTCCTGATGAACCCATGGAGGTGGATCCACCTCCTGATGAGCCCATGGAGGTGGATCCGCCCACGACACAGCTGGCCTGGCACCACACCACCGTGCCAGGCCCCACATCCTTACCATCTCAGCTCCGCCATTGCTGGTCCAGGCGCTGGGCTCCATACCGTCTGCGTGGCCCTCGCCCCCAGCATTAGCCGTGTGGCTTCATTTAACATCATCTCCTCCTTTGAGACCTCTGAGGGCCCCTGGATCCATCTTAACCCTATTTCTATTGTTCTACACATTGTACTACAATTTTAGTGTTAAGTTTAGTTGCACTGTTAGGAGTAGGTTATTGTTAGTGTTTTTTAATTAGGAGTAGGTTATTGTTCATGTTTTAGTGTTAGCAGATGATTGTTCCTGTTTTAGAGTTAGGTATAGGTTATTGTTCATGTTTTATTGTTAGGTCTAGGTTTCTGTTCCTGCTTTAGAGTTAGGCGTAGGTTACTGTTCCTACTTAGAGTTAGGTGGGGTCCTACCAGCAACTGGCAGCAAACAGTGCTCACTCGGTAAGCACACGTCTGCTTTCTCACCCAATGACATGAGTACTGCTCCATGAGTGGGGAGGTCTGTGACATCTCTGAGGGATGGGATTTGCATCTTGTGACTTTTCTGTTGCAGATTGTCGAGCTACAGAGCGTGAGTGGCTGTGAAATGCAATTGGGCTTCATGGAAACAGTCCGGAGCTGTGTCTGGAGCTTCCTGCGTGGCCATTGTAAGGTAGGTGTGCCTTACTGTAAACGTACTCTGAAGCAGTGTTGGTTAAGCACAGCTCACTCCTCTGTCTTCAACAGATCAGCTTTCTTCACGCTTTATTTCTGTGGCTGGCGTTGTAGAGCACAGCAGCAGCAAGACAGCAAACACGTCCACAACCAGGTACGTGAACATGGGAAACTTTAATTCTGTGAATAATACTGGTATTAATATTAATAAGGCAGTGGTCACGCATGTGTAATGGAGCTCAGGGATAGGTTTATTCTTGTCTGTTAAGCTCTTCCCTTCTTTGACATCCACCCGTCCTCTCTTGCTTATCTTCCCCCCACCTGCAAGTGCAGCAGTACTGAAGGCTGAGGGGTCTTTTCCTAGGCAGGTGGACAAAGGCAACTGAAATGCAACTTTGATGTCCCTCTTTGTTCGCGAGTCAGTAGGCCCTGGATATCATCCCAGCAACTCTCTAAGTCAGCCTGGAAATGTTTGCTAGCAGGAAGTAACCCCATTGCAGTGCCTGACACTAACGATGCCATTTTTCCCCCCCTCACAGCAGGCAGCCTCTGTGAGAGCAGTGGAGCAGCAGCTGTCTGCTCTATGGCTGCTGAACTGCATTTCTCATCACCTGAGATCCCTGAGCCCACCCTAATGGAGAACGTGCTGCGCTATGGACTCTTGTTTGGAGCCCTTTTCCAGCTCCTGTGTGTGCTGGCCATCATCCTGCCAGTTTCCAAGTCCCCAAAGGCAGTAAGTAGCGCTGTGTGAGATTAATAGGAATGCTCAGGCAGTCAGCTGGGAGGGAACTGTCTGTAGCTGTTGCCTATGGCAGTGTGCCCCGGCACTGCTGAGAGTGCCGCACTTGGTTCTGTCCTTCCTTCTGCACGCCAGCAGCCTTGAGGTGCCAGCTCATCCTATCCTGCAGCTGCTGCTGAGCCCTGTGAGCTGCCAGGCAGAGGGTCCACCCTCCCAGCATGGACCGCCTTGCAAGAGAGGACTTTAGGCTCTGGTTTGCATGGGTTTTTTGGGAACTAGACAAAGGTGGAGTTTCTAATGTGCCCTGAGGTCAGGAAGGCAATTTCCAGTGCTGACCCCCAAAGCTGCTCGGTCAGGTGACTTGAGCTCTCAAAGCAGCTGTCAGCCAGTTGTTAGAAAGCTCCCTAACTGTTTCCCAATTGCTTCTTGTAGGACTTAGGGGGTTTTGAGTCTCAGACTTGAGAGACGGTGAAGAAACCCAAGGCAAGTGCTGCTCAGCTGAGCAAGAAAGCCAAGAAAGAAAGCAAAAAGAAGCGATAAGGGCTTGAGCAGGAAGGCACAAAGGACAGCAGAATCGCCTGGAATGCTTCCTCTGAGGTGCACCAAAGGACACACACTGCGTGGTCTTGTTTTCAGGCATGGCCGTGCTTTCCCTTTTGTGGACTGCGAAGAGGAACTAAGGAAACTTTAGTCATTACCAGTATCCCAATTATTTGATTTCATATTGAAATGTATTTTGGATGCATTTAGCATCTCTTTGTTGCAAATTAAAGCAAAACAAACATATGAATAGTGGTGCTGCCTCTTTCATTAGCAGCTCAAAACGCGCCTGGCTAGGGCTGGCAATCACAGAGCCATGAAGTGGTCGGCTTCACGTCCCTCCCTGGAAATGGAGCTGCTTGTCCCACGTTTCCGTGTTGGTGTTCCCAACTGGTGGCCTTTCAGCCCATCTGGAACTGCTGGCGATGGACTGTGAGCATCCCCTGTTCTCCAAGGGCCGAGAGAAACAAAAGTGGCATGGGAGGAAGAAAGGTGTCCCTGCGCCTTGAGCTTGTCTCTCTTCTGTACTTCTGTAGATACTGTATATCTAGTGCTTGTTCTTTGAGAATGATGACCTCTTTGTTAGGTGTGGGGTTTCTGGCCCTCATTTGTCCTATTAATGTGATAGAACTGACAAGCTTGTTTGTGTTTAGGTTGTTTATATGCTCTATTTCTTATTTTCTCCGTATATGCACTGTCCCCATGATTTCCTGTGCATGTGATTAATTCACATGACAATAAACAAAAGAGACACTCTCCATTTCTTAGGAATGATGCTTAGGTTCAGGTACAGATGAGCTTCTTTGTTTTAGAGGCTTCAGGCTTTGGAGACTACCTTGGTTCGAACAGCAGAAGGCATCAGTGTTCACTTCTCAGCAGCACCAATCTACAAACCTGAGTAATAGCTGCTTGTTGCTCTGTTTCTGCAGAGCCTCGCTGCTCCCCGTGCACTGATTACAGCCTTTGGAAAGGCAGCCAACTCACTTTCCTTGGGAAACCACACAGATGTGAACTATAATAGCCCAGTGACTTTAGAGATGATTGAACAGGACTCTTTGATTAAAGGATACTGTCAGATGCATGTCTGCCCCTCTATTATCTGGTGCTCTGTGTTGGGAGCTTGAAGCTAGCAGATCTTGCTCTGGCATTTTCTGTGTGTCCTTTTCCAGTTGGCAAGCTCTGACTGCTAGAACCCAAGATGCTAAAGCAATATTTAGACTCAAATGCATTTAATGAAAATAGGCAATCTGTGTGTGTGCGCTTTCTCCAATGAGACTGGTGCTGTTCCCTCGTGTCTTTTCCAGATAACTAGACTTTATTTCCCATGGCTGAAATATGATCTGTCATCTGCCTGAAGGAAACAAACTTTATAGCTTAGGATTCCTTGTTAGTCCAGGTGAAAAGAGCTTTGCCTTCAGTGCCCTGCCTGGATTTTGGTCTTGGTGTAAAGGCTCTGAACGTAACATTCTGACTGCTGTTTTGAGGCTTACCTTTTGTCTCACACATGATAAGGAAGAAAATTTGGCAGAAATACTTTTTCAATGGTTTAATACATGCTGGTGATTCTGTGATATCTTCTCCTTTTTCTGGTGTGAATAATTGTTGTTTAGTGTTGGTTTTTGTCCTGCTGTTAAAATGGGGGTGTTTCTTTTCTACAAAGCCTGATTTGTGTGCCCCGGTGGCGCAAGTGGTAGGAATGCCGCGTTGCAACACCGGAGGCCCTGGGTTCGAATCCCCCCTGTGGCGCAAGTGGTAGAAGTGCCGCTCTGCTACACAGGAGGCTCGAATTCCGGGGGGTTGGACTCAATGATCTCTAAGGTCCCTTCCAACCCGCACGAGACTATGATACTATGATGATACTATGATTTAGGCACTTAAGCTTATAACAACCTCTGTGGTAACAGGCTGTGTGTGGATTCACACTCATCCAGAAACACATGCAGAGGAAGCAGGGATGGTGCTGTTCAAGTCTTACTAAATGTAGGCTCAGCCTGATATAGATGCATTCCAGCGGAAATACCCAGCACTTACGTATTTTTGCTTTCACATAAATGCCTGAAATGAGCTGGGCATCAGCCAGTTGTTAGAAAGCTCCCTGACTGTTTCCAAATTGCTTCTTGCAGGACTCAGAGAGCTTTGAGTCTAAGACTTGGGAGACGGTGAAGAAACCCAAGGCAAGTGCTGCTCAGCTGAGCAAGAAATCCAAGAAGGAAAGCAAAAAGAAATGATAAGGGCTTGAGCAGGAAGGCACAAAGGACAGCAGAATCGCCTGGAATGCTTCCTCAGAGGTGCACCAATGGCAACGGACTGCGTGGTCTGTTTTTCAGGCATGGCTGTGCTTTCCCTTTCATGAACTGCGGAGAGGAACTAAGGAAGTTGGAAGGGAAGGGCTTCCAATGCATTAGCAGCAAAGAGGACTTCACCTATTTGGGACTTGATATATGGTAAGAGCTGGTGACACTGCATTCCTTCAGGGTCTGTCTCTTCAGGGCCAGGGACGGTCCAGTGTTAGCCTGAAATATGGCTAGATGGGACTGGAGAGAGGTGGTGTCATAGCCACAGAGTCTCTGTAAGGCATCTGGAGCTTCCAGATGCCAGCTCACTGCTTGGTTTGTTTGATCATGAATGAGTCAACGGGAGGAAAACCTGCTGTGTTAGGTGCCACAGGGCTTACAGTGGCTTTGAAGAAAAGGGTTCTGTGGTGGGTCTGCAAGTCTGCCATCCTTTTGCATACACAGACTGACATCCTCAATTGACAAATGCATTGTGAGCCCAGGTCCGGCAGCAGTGCTGTGCTGTGTCTGTTCTCTACCAGAAGCCTAACAGCACATTTGCTGGAACCATCAGTGTGAGAAGGACCGCGTTTGCTTATCTCCCTTGCTGTTGGTGGATGAGTCAGGTGGGCAGCATGAGGAGAACAGAACAAAGCATGCAAGACAAAAGCATTCCGAAGTTGCTTGGAGATCTCAGGACAAAGAAACATGACAAAAATATCTCACACCAATTACATATAATCTTTGTTTCAAATTAAAACAAAAATAACTTTTTAAAAGTCATGCTGCCTCTTTCTGTGTGTTTACTATGAAAGCTGCTGGAGCTCTGTAGAAACACAAGGACATCCATGGCCTGTTCACGAGAGTGACCCATTTAGGGGAGGCCATTCAGCTCCTTCGATCTGTGTGAAGGTGGTTAGCTCATACTTTCAGGCATGCGTGTGTCCGTGCTTGACTTGGAAGCAGCAAAATGTCTGCCAGAACACCTCCACCTTCCTGGAAAGAGGAAACGGTGCAATGTCTTAATTAATTTGCCTCTCATGAGGGATATTGGCTCCAAGAGCCCCCGTGGAGGTAGCAAAATAAAGGCAGTGTTTGTTAATAGGATCGGGGGATTAGATGGGGATTCAGTCGATTGATAATGGGGATTTCTGTAGGCTCCCTGGCAAGTGTAGCTGTAGCAGGGAGCTGCCTGGCAGCCACTTGGGCTGCAGGAGGAGCGGTGAGCTGGGTGAGCTCTGGCTGGTGTTACTTGGTTCCCTCCCCAGAAGAGGAAAGGAAAGAAAGACTGTGCGGTAAGTCCTCAAATTCCCAGGCATCTATCTCAAGCAGTTTTTCTCTTCCATTTTTGACTGTTCAAGCAGGTCTCCCTCTCTGACCACACGCCATCCTGCTCACAGTGCATCCTTGTGCTCCTGCAGTGCAAGCTGAATGATCTCTTGAGGCAGGTTAATAAGCAGCTTGTGACCCGAGTTCCAGTTCACATAGTTCAATTAAATCCCAATTAATCCTGCTCAGACCTAATTTACTTTCATTCTCATACATATGCTTCTCTCTGCTTTAGAGATGCTCTCTGCTGATGTTCCCCACTGGCAGCAGTGGAATAGCCAAGGCTGTCTGTGAAGAGAACCAATACTTCCTTCTTGCTGCTCTGGAAGTTTTGAAGCCAAGATTCTTTCCCAGCCTGGTGTAAAGAACATGAAAAGAGCCCTTTGGTGCCTGGGTGCCAGGGAGGGTCGAGTCTCCATGTGGTGATACTTAAGGAGAAAGCAATGAGGCTGTAGGAGGGGAGGAGGTGGTCGCTGCCTCTGTTCATGGAGGTAGTTCTTCCAGGAAGGTGTTCTGTTGCTCACAGCGTGTTCCTGCAGGGATCAAGATGACTGTATTGATTTTGTTTGCTTCTGAATCTCATGAAGCATCAGACTGACTGCAGCGAGGAAGTGGGATGATGAATGGAGAGTGCTGGCGTTTGGATCCTGTCTGCTTGTTTGGTGATGAGGTTGGCTGCCAGGTTTGGTGCTCTGAAAGGATCTGACCCTCCTCATCCTCAGACCAGAAGGGACGATTTGGCTGGTGCCGTCCCATAAGAGATACGGAAGCAAACCAGTGTGGCTTTGAGCAGTTCTTCTAAGTTTATGGAGTGGTTTTGTGTCTTTTGTTAAGTGGATCAGAGCAGTCGCTGGTCAAAACGTCCCTTGTTTGGGCTGGCAATTACAGGGTGATGATCCTGTTGGTTTCGCATCTCTTCCTTTAAATTCAGCTGCTTTTCCCATCTTTCATTCTTGGTCTTCCCAACTTCACCGCCCACCTCGATCTGTCACCACATATCAGTGCTGTGCAGTCCCCACCTCTGATGATGTTCACTTCCTTCCCCTCAGCTTGTGGGGTTTCACTCGGAGCCTGAAGGCACTTGTGTGGCTCTGGAGCTTTCTGCACCCTGTGTGAACAGCAGCTGGCTGCAGCCAAAGGCCCTCAGACTGCAGCTGAAGCAGAGCCCAGTTGATTCTTGCACAGCCTGGGTCCAACCCACCTGCCAAACACAGAACCATGCTGCTGTGTGAGAGCCTCCAGGCTGGAGAGAAGGATCCCAGCATTAGTCCCCCTGCTTGGCAAACCTAAACCAGTCCTAAGCTCATAACCATGAGTTCCTGATGCTGGCCACGCTAATTGCTTGCTGTCACACCCACACTCTTTGCAAGTCTGCCAAGCTCAGTGATTGTAAAATGATAGAATTCCTGAGCTGGATGGTCCCTGCGAGGACCACTGAGTCCAGCTGCTGGCTGCACGCTTCAGTGGCTCCAGGTGGGGATGGCAAAAAGCTGCTTGAGTGAAAAGATCAGAGCAAAGGGCTCTGCTGCGTCTGTCTGCGACTCAAACACCACCATTGTGTTATTCATAGTAATAATTCCTACAAATATAGTTGGAATTTGCAGCGAGCAAAGTGCAGCTCACCTCAGGAACAGAATCAAAGGCTGGCACAGTCTGGAGCACACACCTCTGCCTGTTTTGCTGTTGCCTGGGAAGACTGCAGCTTGATGACGTCCAACAGCAAGGCAGTTCTCCTTCAGCAGGTATCTTCTGAACTCACAAGCACCTCTGCACTACAGAGCGGCCCTGTGTTAAACAAGGATGTCCATCATTCACACTGATTTCAGATCTGACATTCCTCTCCTAGCACCCAGGACCAATGCTTAGTCACTTCCCCGTGAGGAGGAATGACTTAGCATTAGGTAGTAGATGAGAACAGGATTCTTTCCTATGTTGCTCCCTTCAAAGATCAATAACCACATGCCGCACGTGGGTAACAAGAGCCAAACAGGAGCCATTCCATCCCAGACTACACCTGCAGATATCTCCACAAGGTCTGTGTGAAGAGTCTCACAGCTGAAGGCCCTGGGACTGCTCTTCCTCTTTCCAAACACATGGTAGCTGAGGAAAGCTCCCTATTAGCTGAAGAGACCAATTTCAGGACCTTTACTGACTGGAGGAGCCACTGTGGGACACAGGTGTCCTCTCCCACTCACCCTCTCTCCACAGCCGGCCATGGAGCAGCTCTTGAAAAGATGGCGGAGCTGTCTAAATCAAACCCTAGCACTGACTACATAAACAAATACATGGACTAGCTGCATGAAGAGCAAGCAGCAGACATTGCAACAGCAAGTCAAATGCAACCTCAAAGATTTACTAACAAAGAGTCAAAATGCTACATTTCCATGGGAAGCCTAGAACAGATTGACTCAGGTGTGACAGTGGCTCCCAAGGCGGTTCTGCTCCACACATTGCTGGTGCACTTGCTAAGACACCTCATCTTTGTCTTTGGACACTGGGAAAAGGGGAAAACATATTTTGCTACTGGTATGTCATTCTTGGGAATGGGAAAGAAAGTGAGTGTGGGACTTGGGTCACATCACTGCAGCCTATGGAGACCCTTTGGGTGTGTAGCTGCCCTGCAGCACAGCACTGCCACTCCGCTGCTCCAACAACACCTACAGCAGCTGTGCACATAAGGATGGCAGATTACAGGGAGTGCCATGCGGGTGCTGCAGGGCTTCATCCCCTAACCCTGCAGTGATATATCAGCAGTGCCCAGCTGGCTTTGCTGCACATTGTTATCACCCGAGAGTCTGAAGACTTGGGGGAAAAGCTCAGCAGCTGCGCAGCTGCCGAGGTTCCATGTCATGCCCTGGCCTGCACACAGCCCGGCTCTCCCCACTCTGCTCTCCCAGTGTTTCCCGCAGCCCCTGTGCTGTGACCAACACAAGCGGGGCTCGGGCCCAATGCCCACTCACATCCCCAGCAGGCAGAAATATCACCCGACAGAATCCCAGCCTACCTGCAACCCCCAGCAGCAGTTCAATCCTTCATTTCTACACTTGTGCTTCGTAACACCAAACCAATAACAACAGGACGAGCATCTATTTGAGTCATTTTATAAAAGTATTTGACTTACAGAGATATTGTTACAGTTACCTGAGTATTGGAAATTACAATACAAGGAAATTTCCACAATGAATTTCATACAGTATTTTACCATCCAGTGCTGCTGGATGTTCATGTCCTTGTTCAATAGAGCATATATACACAAACAGTGATGCTGGAAGAAAATGAAGACACCACAAGAATCAGGGGCTGCAGATACCAACAGAACCAAGAGCTGAATTCACAGACAGAGCGCAGCATGTCAGAATGATGCAAACAAGACAATTTTAAAAGGCTTTTCTCTTTCAGTTTTTTTTTTTCTTTTTCTGGAATAGAAACACATTAAAATATCAGCTCCAGCTGCTTGATCAGATGAAGACATGGCACATTTACTGTGCAGCTTCATATAGGAACACCTGAGCTACCTGGAGCAATAAGGCTTTGTCAATTTGTCCATCAGCAGCTCAGCATCTCATTCAGTTTTTCATGTCATTTTCATAAGGCAAAAATCGAAACAGAAGTTATTTTCATGCTTGAGAATTGGGATTAATTGGCAGCTACATACAAGTATGTATTTGTTATGCAGTATGAATTCACACAGACCAGGTTGCTCAAGCAGTGCTGGGAGCAGTAAAGTCATTCATCTCAGCTGGAAGTCCAGTATAACCTGGGGTAGCAGATGCTGTGGGGTTAACCACAGCATCCACGGGATGTTTCCAAAACATAAAGAACAGCAAAGTGCACCAATGGTTCATAGGAACAACGTTTTATTTCTACAGAACATGCTATAGAAAAACCAAAAGACTTAACAGAATCACAGAATCACAGAATTGTAGGGGTTGGAAGGGACCTCTAGAGATCATCGAGTCCAACCCCCCTGCCAAAGCAGGCTCCCTACACCATGTCACACAGGAAGGCGTCCAGGCGGGTCTTGAATATCTCCAGAGAAGGAGACTCCACAACCTCCCTGGGCAGCCTGTTCCAGTGCTCCGTCACCCTCACTGTAAAGAAGTTCTTCCGCACATTTGTGCGGAACTTCCTATGCTGTACTTTCATCCCATTACCCCTAGTCTTATCCCCACGCACTACTGAAAAGAGACCAGCCTCGCCACTATGGCTCCCACACCTCAGGTATTTATAAACCTGGATCAAGTCCCCTCTCAGCCTTCTTTTTTCAAGGCTAAACAGACCCAGTACCCTAAGTCTCTCCTCATAGGGGAGATGCTCCAGGCCCTTCACCATCTTAGTGGCCCTCCGCTGGACTCTTTCCAAGAGATCCCTGTCTTTTTTGTACTGGGGAGCCCAGAACTGGACACAGTATTCCAGATGAGGCCTCACCAGGGCAGAGTAGAGGGGGAGGATCACCTCCTTCGACCTGCTGGACACGCTCTTTTTAATACACCCCAGTATGCCATTGGCTTTTTTGGCTACAAAGGCACACTGCTGGCTCATGGTTAATCTGTCCTCTACCAGGACGCCCAGGTCCCTCTCAGCAGAGCTCCTCTCCAGCAGGTCTTCCCCCAGCCTGTACTGGTGAATGCAATTATTTCTACCCAGGTGCAAGACTCTACACTTGCTTTTGTTAAACCTCATCCGGTTTCTTACTGCCCAGCTCTCCAGCCTGTCCAGATCTCGCTGAATGGCAGCACAGCCTTCAGGTGTATCAGCCAATCCTCCCAACTTCGTGTCATCAGCAAACTTGCTGAGGGTGGTCACTATCCCCTCATCAAGGTCGTTGATGAAGATGTTGAACAAGACCGGACCCAGTACAGACCCCTGGGGGACGCCACTAGTTACAGGCCTCCAGCCAGACACCGCACCGCCAATGACAACCCTCTGCACTCTGCCAGTCAGCCAATTCTCAACCCACTTCACCGTCCACTCATCTATCCCATACTTCCTCAGCTTTGTTATAAGGATGTCATGGGGGACAGTATCAAAAGCCTTACTGAAATCAAGGTAGACTACATCTACCGCCCTCCCCCTGTCCACCCAGCTAGTGACATCTTCATAAAAGGCCACCAGGTTGGTCGAGCACGACCTACCCTTGGTGAACCCATGCTGAGTACTCATGATAACCTCCTTATCACCCAGTTGTCTGGAGATGGCATCCAGCACAAGCTGTTCCATCACCTTCCCTGGGACAGAGGTGAGGCTGACTGGCCTATAGTTACCTGGGTCTTCCTTCTTGCCCTTTTTGAAGACTGGAGTGACATTGGCCGTCCTCCAGTCTTCAGGCACTTCCCCAGTTCTCCAAGACCTCTGAAAGATTACAGAGAGCGGCTCAGCAATGACTTCCGCCAGCTCTCTCAGCACCCGCGGATGCACCCCATCAGGTCCCATGGATTTATGGACCTTAATGTTTCCTAGGCACTCACGGACCACCTCTTCCCTGACTAAAGGGAAATCTCCCATTCCCCAGACTCTCTCATCAACCTCCAGGGTCTGGGATTCCTGAGGGAGAGCCCTTTCACTAAAGACAGAAGCAAAGAAGGCATTCAGTATTTCCGCCTTCTCAGCATCCCCTGTTACCAGAGCGCCCCCCTCACCTAGTATGGGGCCCACATTCTCCCTAGCCTTCCTTTTGCTGTTAACGTATTTAAAAAAGCCTTTTTTATTATTCTTTATCTCCTTAGCTAGATTCAACTCCAGGTGGGCTTTGGCCTTCCTGGTTGCATCTCTGCAGTCCCTGACTACATTCTTGTATTGTTCCCAAGTGGTCAGACCCTTCTTCCACATATCATGTACTTTCTTCTTTCCGTGGAGCTTGCACATGAGCTCATTACTCATCCACGCAGGTCTCCTTGCACCTTTTCCCGATTTCTTAGTCACAGGGACGCACCGATCCTGAGCTTGGAAGAAGAGCCGTTTAAACGCTAACCAGCTCTCACAGGCCCCCTTGCCTTCTAGCACCCTGGCCCATGGGATAGCCCCAAGTAGGTCCCGAAGGAGATCAAAGTTGGCTCTCCTAAAGTCCAGGGTAGCAATCCTACTTTTTGCTTTGCTTCCTCCACTCAGGATCTCGAACTCCACCATCTCATGGTCACTACATCCCAAGCTGCCCCCAACTTTTACTTCCTTAACAAGTCCTTCCTTATTGGTGAGAATAAGGTCCAGCAATGCCCCACCCCGCGTCGGTTCCTCTACCACCTGCATCAGGAAGTTATCTTCAATGCACTGCAAGAATTGTCTGGACCGCGCATGCCTGGCCGTGTTGGTCGTCCAGCAAATATCTGGATAATTGAAATCCCCCATAAGTACCAGTGCCTGGGAGCGTGCCACTACTTCCAGTTGCTTATGGAAGGCCTCATCAACCTCCTCCTCCTGATCAGGAGGCCTGTAGTACACACCCACAACAGTGTCCCCTTTGCCAGCCTGGCCCTTGATTCTCACCCACAAGCTCTCAACTTCTACATTACTCTCGCCCAGGTGGAGTTCAATACATTCTAGCTGCTCTCTCACATAAAGAGCAACTCCACCACCCCGCCTTGCCAGCCGATCTTTCCTAAAAAGCACATAGCCCTCCATGACAACATTCCAGTCATGCGAGCCGTCCCACCATGTCTCCGTGATCGCAATGAGATCATGGCCACTTGACCGCACACAGAGCTCCAATTCTTCCTGTTTATTCCCCCTGCTTCGCGCGTTGGTATACAGGCACTTGAGAGAGGCAGCATCTCCCCACCCCTCTCCATGCCTTTTAACTCCATTGTCTGCACCCAGCGAGCTCTGCTTTGAGTCTTGAACTGCCGCCTCAGACCCAGCGGCCCTCGTTTTGTCCCCTTCCCCCATCCTACCTAGTTTAAACACCTGTCAATAAGTCCTGACAGTTCCTCAGCTAGAACCCTCTTACCCATTTGAGACAGGCTGCTTCCATCTGCCGCTGTCATGCCAGGTGCCGAATAAATTGCCCCATGATCAAAAAAACCAAGACTCCTATGTCTGCACCAACTCTTTAACCATTTGTTTAAGAGGTGGGGTTTTAGGCCCAACTCAGTATCCCTCCTTGCCACTGAAGGTACAGATGCAATAACCACTTGCACACCTGTTCCTTCGATTACCTGCCCCAGTCCCCTGAAATCATCTTTGAGAGCTTTCAGGCTTTTTTTACTAACTTCTTCACTGCCAGCCTGAACTACTAGCAGGGGATAGTAATCAGAAGGGCAGATCAGACTGGGAAGTCTCCCAGCAATGTCCCTGACCCGTGCCCCGGGGAGGGAGCACACCTCCCTGCGGGTAGGGTCAGGCCGGCATATAGGGCCTTCCATTCCTTGCAGAAGGGAGTCACCTATGACGACTACCCTTCTATCCTTCCGTGTGGAAGAAGTTTTGAGGTGCGGGTGTGTCCGCTTCCCCCGAGGCACCCTCACAGGTGGGGCTGATTCCACATCTGTATTCACCTCTCCCTCGGGTTCCAGGGCCGCAAATCTGTTTTGCAGAGGCACCTGGGACTTGTTGGCTTACAAAGCAAAACGTGTAAGTAAACATTATTTCAGACTTCAAGAACGTCGCCAATTGAACACACTGGCAGGTTTACTTTACTGCTTGGCCAAATGCAGCGTTTCACAGACTGCTTTTCCCATCTGACTCTTAGTCTGCAGTACATTAAAGTAAGTTCTGGTGCTTGGGATATCCAGCCCCCTTTCCCCATCCAATACAGCAGGAAAGACACAAACACACCACTTAAATTAAAGAAAGAAAACAAGGAGGAAATGGAATCCGAGACTGCAAAAATATATACAAGCATTTATCTTTTTCCTGAACTAAACATTTCAACCATAACAATATTCAACAGCCGTACCCTATAGAACTAGGGCTAAGGCTATTTCAATTAGAACTGCTTTGTGTTTTAAAAATATAGGGCTGAAAGCCTTTTGGGTGATATTTATACATCCACGGCATGTCTAGGTTCCTTATGTGAATCAGAAATCATTATGCAGAACATAAACTAGTTGTCTTAGCTTAATCTTGCATTATCCTGTTTAATTTCATCTCTCCTGTAAATATGTTAGATAACTAGGTTTCACTGTCAGAATTAACATAAACAGATTATTCATAAGGCTTTTTTCTTCTCCTTCTGAGCTGTATACAGTAAAATACCCATCCAGTGTTTTGGAATAGGCAGATCTTCCTCCTAGTAAAACTGTGAAGCAAGAATAGCTTTCACCGCCAGTGAGAAGGTTTATGAAAGTGCTCGGTAGAAATCCAGAGTTTACGTGGATAAAACCTCAGGATAACATCCATTTACTTACACGCTACTATTGTTAAATAATCCAAGTCAAGTCTACTTTACTATGAAGTGTGCAACAAGCAGAAGAAGCGAAGAAGAACATCACACTGAGTTCACATTCTTCAAGGTGCAAATCGCAGCTATTCCTGCCCAAAACCTTCTGTTTCTTCAGTTGCAAATAACAGCTTTTCCTTCAGCTGCTCATAATTCTTATAGGCTGGAAGGTCCAAGCGATTGAAACTGAAAACAAAGAGAAACCTTAAGTATTGAACAACAGTTTAAACCACCAAAAAATCCATTAGGAACACAGGCATATGAACTGTCCTGTTCAGAAGGAAGACTGCATTTGTACCCTCTAAAACACCTGTATCTTGACATTCATTTGTCTATGAAAGTGAGAGTTAAAGCACAACAAGCACCTGAGCAGCGATAACTTTCCAGAACTGGCAATGTATTTAGCAAGAAGTCTCAGCTAATCTCTCTTCTGTATCTGAAAATTAATATCTGAGCATCTTCACAAAGCACCAGCATAACTGAGAAACTGAGCAGAAGCTACATTTTCTCCAGCCAAGAGGAAGCATGAGCGTGGCTATTTATTTTCATTGCCAAGATCGAGCGTGGTGATAATGAAAGATCAATCCCAAACTCTTTAAAAAAAGGACAACCTTAAGTACTAAAAGTAGCTTTACGTTTTTAGTGGTGTGCAAATCCATGGCGTTTACAATGGAATCAGCTCCACAACAAAACTGCTTTTCAGAAGTTCAACTATTAGTCAGCAGAGCTTACTGCCATAACCCAGTGTTTTGCTTTCACACAGTCTCAGACACTTCCATAACACACCCACTTCCTAAAATCTCAAAGTAGATTTCCATCCATAAGAACAGAACCACAGCAGAGTTTGATCCTTCGTACTTACCAGGTGTGAATTCCAGGTAACCAGTTTTCCTTTCCAACTTTCTCAATGCAAAATTTTTGGGGTCTGTTGCTCCCTGTACAAAAATCAAACAATGAATTCTTAGGTCGAACTGCCCGTGTATACCAGTAGGTAATACATGACAACAGCGCGTGAAAACAAGACTATAACTACTTGCAGAGCACAAAGACATTTGTCTCTCACTACATCCCTCTGAAGAAATCCACGTAGTGAAATGCATAAATATGAAGCGGTTTTCAAAGAAACTCATCCACTGAATCACATTGTTGGTTTGGTACTGGAAAGAATCTCTGGAGTTTACCTAGTCCTTCCACTCTGAGCAAGCAGGGATACCCAGAGCAGGCTGCCCAGCCAGGACCACGTCCAAACCATGGATCAAGTCACTGATGCAAGGCGTGTTCACATTCCCTCCATTCATTTTTCTGTCACAGCTCTACCAATATGCAAGACTCAGAAAAGATTCCACATATATTCATTAAAAAATACACTTAAAAACACAGTTTGGTCCTTATTAAGAAAAAAGGAAATAACATGAGCATAAAATGCATTAAAGAGGGCTCGTTACCCATGAGGTCAGCAAATCCTCCCACTGGTAATCTGCACGTTCCAGTAACGAACTGTAGAAGTCTCATTCTCTTCTCATTATCTATTTCTTTCACAAACTGAAAGATAATGTGTCCAGGTGTGGAGCCCTCAGTACAAAAAAGATATGGAGATTTTGGAAAGGGTCCAGAGGAGGGCCACAAAGATGATCAGGGGGCTGGAGCACCTCCCCTATGAGGACAGGCTGAGGGAGTTGGGTTTGTTCAGCCTGGAGAAGAGAAGGTTGCGGGGTGACCTCATTGCAGCCTTTCAGTTCCTGAAGGGAACTTATTCCCAGGAGGGGAGTAAACTCTTCGAAAAGGCTGATAATAGCAGGACTAGGGGAAATGGTTTTAAGTTGAAAGAGGGAAGATTTAGGTTGGATGTTAGGGGAAAGTTCTTTACTAGAAGGGTGGTTAGGTCCTGGAACAGGCTGCCCAGTGAGGTTGTGGATGCCCCGTCCTTGGAGGTGTTCAAGACCAGGTTGGACGGGGCCATGGGCAACCTGATCTAGTAAAGGCATATGTTTGGTGGCCCTGCTAGGCAGGGGGGTTGGAACTACATGATCCTTGAGGTCCCTTCCAACCCGGGTGATTTTGTGTGATTCTGTGTGTGATAATAATTAACACTGATGTAAAGTTTAATATTTATGTGATCACTTCCCCATCACCCCTAGGACAGCTGGATTAGCAGTTATCATTTACATTTACATGCTACTTATCTGTTGAGTAATTCTGACTGTTGCTCACTAAGCTGTAGCTGTGTTCTTGTGAGGAAAAAAGAAGTCTACAAACCTGCCAGATCCACAGTATCTTTCTGCTGGTTCTGGTATCATGCTGGTAGATGGTATTGCTTCTGCCAGTCATTCAGATCAATTTCTTGCATTCCACATGGGAGCACCTTTAGGGAAGAAAAAGGATCATGAACATGGAAACTACAAGCTACTACTTTGCTTCTACAGCAAGACTATTGTACTTAAATACTACTGTACTTCAAAGACCCGCAATCACAGTACGCTTGGTTTTAATATTAAACTTTTAAACTTCCACAGCAAATAACATCCGTTCACAAAGAAAATGTAGAGTGGCAACAAAGGAGATACCCCAGTCATGAAAATGAATGTATTTAGACACATAAACCATACTTTCTCATTGCCTAACTGTACCATTCTGTGCTAGAAATACGATGTTCTGCTGCAGAGTATAATTTGCAGAGACCAAAAGCAGCTAAAACCTGCTCCACTCTGTAATTTGACCATCTGCTGATATTTGGTTCTTATCTTCCTTGCTTTCCAATTGTTCACTCTTTAAACACACGCAAATCACATGGTCAAGGATTACAAAAACACTGTTAGCCAAAAAATTTATGCTGGCAGAATCTTAACGTTAGAAATGTGTCTAAGTTGGTTGCAAAGAAGAAAGTGAAGAACAACACAGTAACCAAATATTAACAGATACATAAGGCTTCTCTCACACATCTTGAAAGCAGAACCGCCAGCCTTAATGAACTCTGCTCTTCAGACTCTGACTGAAATTCAAGTATTACGTGTAGCAGCCTGGATCTGGCAATAGTCAAAGAACCCTTTACCTCCAGCTCCTTAGCATCAAAGGACCGCAGATACTGCTGGGGCAGAATTTCATTGAAGCCTTCAAAAGAAGCTTGTGTCTGTTCCTCAGTGCCTCAGGAAAGTCTCCATTCTGCTACCAGCCTGGAAAAGACACAGAAGGATCATTTAAAACAGGCTACGCCACAGGGATCATGAAGTGGTTGACTCCAAAATCTTTGGTGTAAGGAAGAAAAAAAAATTACCACCAGAATTGTCACCATGGACTTTTAAAGAGAACAAACTTTAAGCTTCTCAGGGAGCAAATTAGCAGTGTCCCCATGAATTCTGCTTTCCAGCATCCAGGGGCTCACAAGAGCTTGTCATTTCTCAAGAAAAACCTTTTGAAGCCTAGGAGCAGGCAATCCCACTGAGCCACATGCTGAGCAAGTGGCCTGGCTGAAGAGGGAACACCTGGAACTGGGGCAGAAAGAGAAAGCGGAAGCAAGGTCTGGTTTCAAAGGGAGAGTACAGAGCTGCAGTTCGCATCTGCAGGGAGAAAACAAGAAAAACCAAAGCTGTACTTGAGTTCACATTGAGCAGTGCGGTATGAGACAACAAAAAGGCTTCTTCAAGTTTGTCAACAGCAAGAGGTGGTCAAAAGAAAACACAGGACTGATACTTGGAGTGAAAGGTCACCTCACAAGTGAAGAGGAAGTGGTAGAGACATCTAATTCCTTTCCTGCCTCAGTATTTAACAGTAGCAAGAGATCTTGGTTTGCCTGGACCTGAGCTGGAGGACCATGACTGGGGAAGAAACAACTTTCAATTTGCAGATATTACAATTGTAGGGATCCAGCTGTACCAGCTGAATGGGCCCTGGTGGGACTCACTTCATAGTACTGAGGGAGTCAGCAGATGTTACAGCTGGATCCCTCCCAATAGCTCACCAAATGTCTTGGCAGTCTGGGGAGGTCCCTTTGAAGGTGGCCAAAATCACACCCATCCACCAGCAGGTCATAAAGGAAGAGCCAGGACACTACAGACCTGCCAGTCCAACCTCAGTCCCTGGGCAAGTGATGGAGAAGTTTGTCCTGGGGGATATGGAAAGGCATCTATAAAGCCATTACCAGCCACAGTCGACATGGGCACACAAAGGGAAAGTCCTGCCTCAGTAATTTGATCTCCTCTGATAAGGTCACCTGCTTGGTGAATGAAGGGAAGGCAGCAGATTTCACTGTTTTAGATTTTGGTGAGGCCTTTGATACAGTTCTTTATGGCAGCCTTCTAGACAGATTGTTTTACTGTGAGATAAACAAGATCACACTATGCTGGGTGATGGACTGGCTCAATAGAAGAGCTCAAGGGGCAAACGGGGCTACATCTGGCTGTGTACAGTTACCAGTGGTGTTCTATGGGGCTCGACTCCAGGGTCAGTCCTGTCCAACATTTCTATCAACCAACTGGACACAGACATTCATCCTCTGCAAGTCTGAGAATGACACTGATCTAGGAGGCGCTGCTGATTCCCTGTTGGGATGAGAGGCCTTGCAGGGGGTCTCAACTGATGGGAGTACTGAGAAATCAGCAGCAGCATGAAGTTCAGCCAAGAGAAATGCTGGGCTCTGCGGCAGGGATGGAGCAGTGCCGGACTCCAGCCAGCAGCTGGAGCAACTCAGTGGGAAGGGACTGGGGGCACTGGTGGCAGCAGACTCAGCAAGGGCCAGCAGTGTGCCCTGGCAGCCAAGAGGCAAACCACATTTTGGGGTGTATTACACAAAGCATGACAAACAGGTCAAAAACATGAAGCATGAGAGGCTGCAACATGCTGTCAAACGCTAATTAACCATTTCTACTTTGATGAAAATGAAATGAGGAAAGTGATTTTGCACATTACAGCATTGTGAAAGACAGAACTGTTTTTCTTTTATTGTCTCAAAGTTTGCTTTCGTGAGGCCTTTCTGATGATAAGACTCTGACAGGCAACTGCTAACTATCCAGGAGGGTGAATGGTGGGTGTTATCGTGCCATCCCTGCTTAGGACTGCAAAGATAAGCAGGAACAAGACAAGCAGTCTTTTCCAGGGGTGCTGCTGGGAGGAGCAGACCCCTGCAGAAGGTGGTAAATCTTGTGTCTGGCAACAGAGACCTCCAACCCTTGCTGGCTTATCTGTGGGACAGGAATGTCAGAAAAGTTAGTTTTAAATCATTTTACAAAGAAAAAACCCCACCGAAATGGGGGATAAAAGGCCCTCGCTAAACTGGGGACTTTGGAGACAAACTCCCAAAGACACCTTTGACGGAGAATTCCCTAAGGGGGAAACTTCGTCGGAAGAATCCCCGGGACCGGCTTGCTGCGGAGCTCCCTGGCTGTCTCCCATCCCCTGCGGCGATTAGACGAGTTCCTGAGATCGTCGGACCTACTGTGTACCTCGCTGGACCCACGGTGGTGACTATATCTCTTTTGCTATCTGCAAAGACTCCTTGCTTATATTTCCTACTTTCTCTATCGCCTACCTTCCCTTCCCCATCTCCCTAAAAACGGCTAGGACGTTAATAAACTGGTTGGACCAACATTTGAACCGTTGCTTCTTAATCTCACGCCGGGTATACACATATCAAAGAACCTTGCCTCCCTCCTACAAATTGGAGCGAGACATTTTTATTGGCGTAGTCGGCAGGATGCCCGCCGTGAGAGTGTTGTCCTTCCAAAAACTCCAAAATTTTTCTGTATGTACCTCCTGGTTTTGCAAGGAGCGACAATTTTGTTAACTTAAATGTGATCACCTCTCCAGGAAGACCGCTCCATATTCTGAAACTTTACTGCTTATGTGTTTACCTCTCGGGGACGTATGAATTAATTTTGACTATTTACTTTTGTTTTATACGTGTTTGCCTCCTCGGGAAGACTATTTCGCATTTTTGTGGTTTAAGTATCTAGTAACGTATTTTGGAATTTGAAAGTTTTGTGTGTGCACCTCTTGGGGAAGTGAGGAAGTAATTTTTTGACGTTTGTGCCTCTCCAAGAAGTTTATTCCTTTCTGAGAAACCTAGAAGTGTTTTGTAACTTGTGTGGCTTTAAGCTTGAAGTTTTTCTGGCCTGACAGGGTAGCCAGGAGCGATTTAGGCGTTTACACTTTCTTTGTAAGTGTTGATTGGGCTTCTTTGTCTTTTGTGAAAAGGAGGAATGATTGTAGCATTTGCATTTGTTTGATAGGTACGTGCCTCCCTAGGGAGGGGTAAGGAGTTAAGTGTACCATTTCTTCCCTTAGTGTAGATCTTTTAGGGTATTGAGAAATGAGTGAAAGTATTGCCACTACGAAAAGTGAAAATGTGCTATTTGACCTTTTAGAAAAGCATGGTGCTCGGCCCTCTTTATCAGGGGTGGATTGGGCACGACAAAACTGGCATAACTTGCAGAGTGTTTCCGACCGCATTCGCGTTTTACAATATGAGGCTCATACTCGAGCCGGGAAAGGAAAATCGTTTATTTGTGCGGTACTCGGTGCTGCTTTAAAAGCTGCCGTGGAGTTCCGAGATGAAAAGCATTCGGCAGAAACCCAAACCATACAAGCATTACAGGAATCAGTTAAAGTAATGCAAGAATTGGTAAAAACTCTGCAGAATCAAATAGTGAACCTTGAGGAACAATTACAAAGAGAGCAACATAATACAGTCTTGTTGCAAATGGCTTTTAAGGAACTATTAACATATAAGAATACTAGCAATACTGCTGTCCATAATTTGCCTCAAGAGAAAACTTTTCCTCAGAAGGAACTACAAGGAATAAAGGAAGGGCTTGGCAAATTAGAGGACTCGCCAGCCCAGTTGCGTCCTTTGATAAAAACTGAATATACATTTGATAACAGTGAGGATCTGGACCCTCAAATGAATGTTAAAGAAATTCCCTTCTCTGCCACTGAACTGGCAAAACTGAAAAAGGATTTTAGCCGCTCTCCAAAGGAATCAGAGACGGAATATGTGTGGAGGGTTAGTCTCACTGGTGGAGACCAAATACTGTTAACTGAAAAGGAAGCTGAAGGTTATTGGGGGCCTGGAGTATTTTTAACTACTGGTAACAACCGTGCTCCTTGGTCCCTAACGCAGAGGGCTGCCTATTGGGCAGGTGGTCTTAACCCTTTAGAAAGGGGAGACCCGCTTGCTATTAATGGGACAGTTGATCAATTGGTTGAAAGTGTTCAAAAAGCTGCTTGTCTGCAAATGATGTATGATAGAAAACTGCAGCCACATCATGAATCACCTATGATGATGCCTGTTGATCCTGAATGGATGACTCCTTTAATCAGGGGGCTTCCAGAATCACTGAAACCTATAGGCATACAACTGCAAGGAAAGGTACAGGCTGTGCCTCAGGGAGAAAGAACCCGGGCAGCATTAGGAGTTGTAACCTCTAACCATTTGCAGTCGGGATATAAAGTATGGACATGGGGGGAGGTTGCCCAAGAGTTGATTAATTATGAAAGGAAATATGGGCCTGTGGCTTCTTCCAGTATATCTGAACCAGAGGAAGTAAGGCTCGCAGCAACCACCCTTGCTCCTAGACCACCTAGTCCAAAGCTCAGTGGAACTGTAAGGGTCTCACTGCCAGTAAGAACGGGTAGGCGAAATATTGATCATAAACGTAATCGTCTCTGGACATTGGGCTGGCAAAAGGGTGTTCCACGAGATTTGATGAATGGATTACCCACAGTCAGGTTAGAGAAATTAGTTCAGTATTAGGACTGATATCAATCACAGTCCACAACCACAACAAACAAAACGTAATACTATTGCAACCAAAATATGTAATCAAGAGGTATATTCAGAATTCTAGCGTGATCACATCTTCAACTTTTCTGTCACAAAACACAAATGGTTAAAGTCAGCTATCAGTCATTCTGTGTTCAGTAAAGGTTCCACGGGGATCTTCTGAAAAATAAAACAAGACAACAACTTGCCCTTTTGGGGCTTTGTTAATACAATTTAAAAAAAAATGAGGGAACAAACAAGAGAGAGTTAATTTTACATTTCTTTATCGGGGTGTCCTTAGCCTTCCAAGTATATTCATTAAGGGATTTCATTAAGGTTAGGGAAACTGGCCTCATGTTGGCTGAGTCAGTGGACACAGGCTGGCCAGGGAGATAAGTGTTTCCCTAGCTTATCAGCAACTGGATCGTGACTCACAGGGGCAATTGGCAGGAATAGGCCATGGCCCAGAAGTGCTCTCCGCCGCCTTCAGGAAGCACTTCCTGTCACGTGGCTCAGGTCGGGCTGGGGCCTGTTGGGGGGGGGCAGTGAAGGGCCCAAAACTGAACACAGCGCTCGAGGTGGGGCCTCACCAGTGCTGAGTACAGGGGAACAGTCACCTCTCTGCTCCTCCTGGCAACACTGTTTCTGATGCAAGCCAGGATGCCGTTGGCCTTCTTGGCCACCTGGGCACAGTCGGCTCGTGTTCAGCTGAGCATCAATCAATACCCCCAGGTCCATTACCTCTACGCAGTCTTCCAGCCACTCCAGCCCAAGCCTATAGCACTGCCTGGGGTTGTAGTGGCCAAAGAGCAGGACCCGGCATTTGGTCTTGATGAACCTCATCCCATTGGCTTCAGCCCAGCTCTCCAGCCTGTCCAGATCCCTCTGTAGGGCCTCGCTACCTCCAGGCAGATCCACACTCCCAGCCAATTTGGTGTGTCACGGAGTTCTCTCTAGAGCTCAGTCCGGGACAGTGGGAACAAATCCGGGGGTGCAGGAACAAAAGTCCCCTCCCCTTTTCTCTAGCGACACTGTACGGCACGGCGCGGCGTGGCCCGGCCACATGCGTTTAGGGAGAGGGGAAGGGAAGGGAGATTGCGATTGAGTCTAACAAAAAATGAAGGAGAAAAAGGTGATCTGAGAACGAACGGCAGTTTAATAACCTAATAACGCTAAACAACAACAAGAGAGTTTCAACAAAGAGAATACCAAGTCCGCAATCTCACCGATGGAGCTGTGGAAGGCAGGAAGCTCCGACCACATTGTCTCCTTGCAGGGAGCCGGGCCAGCCACCCCGTCCCCTTCCCCACTTCTCTTCCAGTGCCCCTCCCCATATGCCCATTTAAGGCAGTCCACAGAAAAAAAACTTGTCCCCTTTACTCCCATTATTAGGCATGGTGTTCTGATGTGGAATAACAACACCAACCAAATTGCAAAACCATAACATTCCACCCCTTATTACACATCACCACACCATGCCTAACTTTTATCAACATATAAACAGAACAGTAGTTAACATGCATTACGTATGTACATACAGATATAAATATATATATACACACATGGAATCACAGGCTGCACTCCCCCAGCATCATATTTCCCTGTGGCACACACTGAACATCCCCATCCTTCTGCATCACCCACCTGGTGCACCCAGGTCCCTGTGCAAAGAGAGTTCCGCGGAGGGGCCTCCCCTTTCCAGAGGCTGGGAGGACCCAAACCGCTTTTCCCAGCATATTCTTTACATGCACCACAGGAACCTTGTCTCCCTCCACAGTACGCAGGGAGTTGGACTGTATAGCGCCGTCTCGGTTGGCTGATCCTCGGGTGTTTACCAGCCAGGTGGCTTCTGCTAGATGTTTCTCCCAGTTCTTAAATGTTCCACCACCCATCGCTTTCAGCATGGTTTTCAGCAAACCGTTGTGGCGCTCGATCTTACCAGCGGCTGGTGCGTTATAGGGGATGTGATAGATCCACTCGATGCCATGTTCTTTGGCCCAAGTGCTCACCAGTGAATTTTTGAAATGAGTCCCATTGTCTGATTCGATCCTCTCTGGGGTGCCATGTCGCCACAGGATTTGTGTCTCTAGGCCTAATATGGTGTTTCTGGCAGTGGCATGGGGCACCGCATATGTCTCAAGCCACCCGGTGGTTACCTCCACCATGGTGAGTACCTAATGCTTACCATTATGAGTCCTTGGCAGGGTGATATAATCAATCTGCCATGCCTCCCCATATTTGTACTTTTCCCATCGCCCTTCCCCCCAGAGAGGTCTCATCCTCTTGGCCTGTTTGATCATGGCACAGGTGTCACAATCATGGATGATCTGCGCAATAGCGTCCATAGTTATGTCCACCCCTCGGTCTCTAGCCCACTTATGTGTTCCATCTCTGCCTTGATGGCCTGAGGTCTCATGGGCCCACCGAGCTAGGAATAACTCTCCCTTATTCTGCCAGTCCAGGTCTATCTGAGCCACCTGAATTCTGGCAGCTCGATCTACCTGGTGGTTATTTTGTTGCTCCTCTGTCGCTCGACTCTTGGGCACGTGGGCATCTACGTGACGCACCTTTAGGACCATGTTCTTTATTCGGGCAGCAATGTTCTTCCATAGTTCAGCGGCCCAAATAGGTTTACCTTTCCACTGCCAGTTGTTTTGCTCCCATTGCTGCAACCACCCCCATAAGGCATTGGCCACCATCCATGAGTCAGTATAGAGGTAAAGCACTGGCCATTTCTCCCACTCAGCAATGTCTAGGGCCAGCTGGACAGCCTTTACCTCCGCAAACTGACTCGATTCTCCTCTTCCTTCCGTGGCCTCTGCAACTTGTCGTGTGGGGCTCCACACAGCAGCCTTCCATCTGCGATGTTTCCCAACAATGCGGCACAATCCATCAGTGAATAGGGTGAACTTCTTTTCGTTGTCCGGTAGTTCATTGTATGGTGGAGCCTCTTTGGCGCGTGACACCTCTTCTGCTGGTGGTGCTTCAAACTTTTTACCTTCGGGCCAGTCCATGATGACTTCTAGGATCCCTGGACGGCTGAGGTTCCCCATCCGGGCCCGCTGTGTGATTAGTGCAACCCACTTACTCCATGTGGCATCTGTGGCATGGTGAGTGGAGGGAACCTGCCCTTTAAACATCCAATTCAGCACTGGAAGTCGAGGTGCCAGGAGAAGCTGTGTTTCAGTGCCAATTACCTCAGAGGCAGCCTGGACCCCTTCATATGCGGCTAGGATCTCCTTCTCAGTTGGAGTGTAGCCCTCTTCCGACCCCCTGTATGCTCTACTCCAAAATCCTAGGGGTCGGCCTCGGGTCTCATCTGAGGTTCTCTGCCACAAGCTCCAAGTGGGACCTTTCTCCCCAGCAGCAGTGTAAAGGATGTTCTTCACATCCTTTCCGATCCGTACTGGCCCCAGGGCCACAGCACGGGCTATCTCTTGCTTGATTTGCTCAAAGGCCTGCTGCTGTTCAGGGCCCCACGCGAAGTTATTCTTCTTTCGGGTCACCTGATAGAGGGGGCTCACAATGATGCTATAATTTGGGATGTGCATCCTCCAGAAGCCTACCACACCCAGGAAGGACTGTGTCTCTTTTTTGTCAATGGGCACAGACATTGCAGTAATTTTGTTGATCACGTCTGTTGGGATGTGGCGACGCCCATCTTGCCATTTCACCCCTAGAAACTGGATTTCTTGGGCAGGGCCCTTCACTTTGTCTCACTTAATAGCGAAACCAGCAGACAGGAAGATTTGGATTATCTGTTCTCCTTTTTTAAAAACCTCCGTCGCTGTATCACCCCACACAACGATATCATCTATGTACTGCAGGTGCTCTGGAGCACCGCCCTGTTCCAACGTGGCTTGGATCAGCCAATGGCAGATGGTCGGGCTGTGTTTCCACCCCTGGGCCAAACGGTTCCAAGTGTACTGAACACCCCTCCAAGTAAAGGCAAACTGTGGCCTACACTCTGTGGCCAAAGGGACAGAGAAGAATGCATTGGCAATATCAATGGTGGCATACCATTTTGCCTCTTTCAATTCCAGTTCATACTGGAGTTCCAACATGTCTGGCACTGCAGCGCTCAATGGGGGTGTGACCACATTAAGGCCACGATAGTCCACTGTCAGCCTCCATTCTCCACTGGCTTTGCGCACTGGCCATATGGGGCTATTGAAAGGTGAATGGGTCTTACTAATTACTCCCTGACTTCCTAGTTGTTGAATTAGCTTATGGATGGGGAGCAAGGAATCTCTATTAGTACGGTACTGTCGTCTGTGTACTGTTCTCGTGGCAATTGGTACCCGTTGTTCTTCCACCCGTAGTAACCCCACAGCAGACGGGTCCCCTTATAGGCCAGGCAAATCAGACAGCTGCTTAATGTTGTCTGTTTCTATAGCAGCTATTCCAAAAGCCCATCTGTATCCTTTGGGGTCCTTGAAATGTCCCCTTCTTAGGTAATCTATTCCAAGTATGCAAGGAGCCCCCTGGCCAGTCACTATTCGATGTTTCTGCCAGTCTCTACCAGTGAGGCTTATCTCGGCCTCCAACACAGATAGTTCCTGCGAACCCCCAGTCACCCCATGTATATGTATCCGTTCTGTCCCTTTGAAACCTGAGGGTATCAGAGTGTACTGTGCACCGGTATCCACCAGTGCTTTATATTTTTGTGGTTCTGATGTGCCAGGCCACCGAATCCACACAGTCTAATACATTATCCCTCTCCCCCCCCTGGCTGAGGGCAGGGCCCCTCTATTGGTTGTCTGAAGCGGTAGAGGCAATCTCAGTATTGGCTGACCTCTTTTGTAATTTTCTTACCCGTGCTCGCAGTGCAAAATTGGGTTCGTCATGCCACTTCTTCATATCTTCTCCATGGTCCCGCAGGTAGTTCCACATGGCGCCACGTGACATAGGCTCACTGCGGTCCTTCACTTGGACAGGTGTGCGTTTGCGTCTGATGGCTGAGACTGCCACAGGTTCACTGTGGTTCCTTGCCACAGACCAGCTCTTCTGCATGTTGTCTTGTTTTCTCTCCATTCGGTCCAGTCTATCCACCATTTGACAGATGGCTGCGATGGTGGTACGGTGTGGCAGTAGTGAGTATTCGATATTTTGCAGTGAAAGGATGAGCTCAAAAATTGCAGGTCTTTTATCCAGCTCATTATACCTGTTAGAGTTCGTTAATAGTATACTGGAATACTTCTCTGGTGCTGACCGTATGAGTTTCTTGCATATTTCCAGAGTACAGCTCACCTTTTCTGGGTCATGGTAATCCTCTGGGTCCCCAGGGACAAACGTGGGATCGAACAGCATTTCTGCCACAGCCATTTCTCTCAGGTACTGGATACCTTCCTCAGCTGTACTCCATTTTTCCAGTACAGGCTCCAAATCACTTTTGAGAAGACAGGTTGCCTTTACAGCTGATAGCATCCTCTCCCAGAGATTGGTGACTCCATCGAGACATCTGCTGATCCCTCTATCAATAGATGAGTCTCAAGCAATGTTTCCTAATTGACGAGCCTCATTGCAGCTTAGGGACATGCAGGCGGCCCCATTGTCCCAACACCGGAGCAGCCAAGTGACAAGGCGTTCACCTGGGAGTCGGGCAAACTCCCTTCTCGTACCTTGGATTTCAGTAATTTTCAGAGGTTTACGAGTAGAGGAAGCAGTGACTTTTCCCTCATCATCACTATCCTCTCCGCGTCTGTTAGTCTTCTGAGTTGCCTTCCTTGGTGGTTTTGGGGAGGGTCCCTCGCCAGGATCTTCCTCTACTTCTTCCATCCGTTCCAGACGTGAGGACACACGTTCCCATCTCTGGCCTTCATCGTCACTATCTTCTCCATGTCTGTTAGTCTTCTGAGTTGCCTTCCTTGGTGGTTTTGGGGAGGGTCCCTCGCCCGGATCTTCCTCTACTTCCTCCATCCGTTCCAGACGTGAGGACCCACGTTCCCATCTCTGGCCTTCCACTGGAGCGACTGACACTGATGCTGGTGCTTCCTGTAGTCGGCTGGGATTAACTTGGCACCTTCCCCTTAGGGTTTGGATCTCATTCTCGAGACTCTCTATCTTTTTCATAAGCCGTTCGTTCTGAGATCCCCCTGATCTCCCACCCTCACTCACCAGTTCTTTTAATCTCTCATTCAAAAGTTCTATTAATTTCCCAAGGTCCCTCCGGTGTTCAGGGGTGAGATTATATGATATTGGGGGTCCCGATGCTTCTGGCCCTTTTCCTGAGTCTCTCTGCACTATTCTTTGCAAGTCTCTCCGCACGTTATAGTAAACTACTACAATTAGAGAGACTAACAACACAGTATCCCATTTGACACCCCAGTCATACTTAAGGAATTCAGAGCATTCGTGGGTCAGTTCGAGCACAGTGCCTGTGATGTTCGGTAGTCTGGAAGGGAGCCAGGCAGGTATCTCTATCCCTGCCAGCTGTCGGCTTAATATATTTACCCCTACCCCCATCATCAGGATGTTCTGAAGCCAGGACCACAGGAACCTAAGGACCGTCAGTCCTACTGTCTCGCTCCAATTTGTAGGAGTGAGGCAAGGTTCTTTGATATGTGTATACCCGGCGTGAGATTAAGAAGCAACGGTTCAAATGTTGGTCCAACCAGTTTATTAAAGACCTAGGTGTTTTTTTAGGGAGACGGGGAAGGGAAGGGAGGCGATAGGGAAAGTAGGAAATGTAAGCAAGGAGTCTTTGCAGATAGCAAAAGAGATATAGTCACCACCGTGGATCCAGCGAGGTACACAGTAGGTCCGTTGATCTCAGGAACTCGTCTGATCACCGCGGGGGATGGGAGACAGCCAGGGAGCTCCGCAGCAAGCCGGTCCCGGGGTTCTTCCGACAAAGTTTTCCCCTCAGGGAATTCTCCGTCAAAGGTGTCTTTGGGAGTTTGTCTCCAAAGTCCCCAGTTTAGCGAGGGCCTTTTATCCCCCATTTCGGTGAGGTTGTTTTTCTCCTTTGAAGTTTGACACAGCATTTTTGGGAACGTATCTCGAGCAAACACTGAACTTCCAAACAAGCAGGTAAACACACTTTGTAGTAGGGATTTAAACCAGCTTTTGTGATATTCCTGGCCCACAGATAAGCCAGCAAAAAGGGGGGGGGGTGTCTCTGTTGCCAGACACAAGCATTATCGCCTTCTGCAGTGGTCAGCTCCTTCGAGCAGCACCCCTGAAGAAAACTGCTCGTCCTGCTTCTGCTTATCTTTGCAATCGTAAGCAGAAACACTATGGCACAATGACAACCAACGTCCACCCCCCAAGGACACTTAACAGATGTTAGTCAGAGTCTTATCATCAGGAAGGCCTCATGAAGCAAACTTTGAGACAACAAAAGAAAGCCAGTTCTGTCTTTCACACCACCCCGTGGCTCAAAGGTTGCTTGAAATTGATGCGCAAATGACCATTCAGGGTGGTGAGGAAAGAAAAAAAAAAAAAGAAAAGCATAAGGGAAAAACGGGATAGGTGATATGGGGGAATTAAATGTTAACAATCATCATCATTCAATCAAAACCTTGATTGATAACCATAATTATTTTCCATCAATATATATTCACTCATAACAAACCACTATATTAGATCTCTCTACAATACAAACTACTCAGAAAAGATATTTAGAGCTACAGTTACTTATTCCTATTGTTTGTTACAAAAATCATCTAAGGGTAGTAATTCTTGATGCAGTACAGAGTGAGATGCACCCGTATTTACCAGAAAACAAACATCTTTACACTGCTATGTGCATGTTGCATTCAGTCCACTGGGGCAAAACTCATCCTGGGATCTTATCACGCTCTAGTACAGCTGCCACCGTTCCTCCCAACTCCACCACCACAATTCCCCCTCCACACAATTTCCAAGCTCCATCAACAAATTTGTCCAAGTCCCTTACTTCTGTTCCCAAACTTTCTCACTTTCCAAACTCTCATCATTACATAAACTAACGTACGCTATTCCACTATTTGTACCCTCAGTTACACTTCCACATACCCTCAGTTATACTTCTGTATCATCATCAAAGCAGTTTGTCCCATTCCCTTCAGAACCCACAGATCAAACAACACAGTTCTTCAGTTTCCACAACACCCTTAGTACCATATAACTTTCCTTTAGCAATCCATACTTACATATACCATAAACATTTAAAAATCACAAAGACAGTGACAATAACCAATAGTATCAAATAAACAAGTAAAACAAATAAATAGGGGTATTTGTGTCTGCTGCTGTCCACTTGAGCATTTCCAAAGCAGTTCAATTGCTGAGAGATATAAATGCCAGTTTGGCAAGTTAAATACTGTAATAGTCTATCGAACTTTTCACAGGACAGTGTGTGGGATACCCCAGAGTATAAACCATAAGAGGGATAATCCCAGAAACATACACATCTCTTATCAAAACTTAGACATTTTCCAACAACCATGTTTTTGTATGGAACTCCTGGACTGATGTGACACTGAAAAATATCAGTGCAAAGGGTTTTAAAATAGATTTCATTTTTGACCACATCTAACAGATATTAGATAGGTCCCTTGGCTCATTTCCCAATTTGTTAGGAATTTGGAAACACTATGGAGGAGTTACATGCAAACCACAATCAGTTTGACAAAAAGGGGTAAAAGAAGGGATCAGAAGGAATGGTTATCACTGTGCAGAAAGTACCAGAAAGTCAGAATGACCTGGAAAAACTCTGAACCAAATTGTGAAGTTTTAACAGATCCAAGGACTGATATCAATCACAATCCACAACAACAAACAAAAGCATAATACTATTGCAAACAAAATATGTAATAAGAGAGGTAAATTCAGAATTCTAGCACAATCACATCTTCAATTTTTCTGTCACAAAACACAAATGGTTAAAGTCAGCTATGAGCCATTCTGTTCAGTGAAGGTCCCACGGGGATCTTCTGAAAAATAAAACAACAACTTGCCCTTTTGGGGCTTTGTTAATACAATTAAAAAATGAGAGAACAATCCATCGAGCATGATATTTTACATTCCTTTTTCGGGGTGTCCTTAGGCTTCTAAGGATATTTGTTAAGGGATTTCATTAAGGTTAGGGAAACGCCTCATGTTAGCTGAGTCAGTCGACATAGGCTGGCCAGGAAGATAAGTGTTTCCCTAGCTTATCAGCAACTGGATCGTGATCACAGGGGCAATTGGCAGGAGTGGGGAGGCCTTGGGACAGAAGGTGTTAAATCGAGGATCTCCTTTTGTTGTGAGCTTTCTAATAAACATCCACCCTTCACTGCCTTCCCCCCCCACCTCCCACTCATCTGGGGGAGGGGGCGAAAGCATCAGCTTTCCTTGAGCTTTTGTTCTGGCCACAAGTTAACTAATTTCTCTAACCTGACTGTGGGTAATCCATTCATCAGGTCTCGTGGAACACCCTTTTGTCAGCCCAGTGTCCAGAGATGATTACGTTTATGATCAATATTTCGCCTACCTGTTCTTACTGGCAATGAGACCCTTCCAGTTCCACTGAGCTTTGGACTAGGTGGCCTAGGAGCATGGGTGGTTGCTGCGAGCCTTACTTCCTCTGGTTCAGATATACTGGAAGAAGCCACAGGCCCATATTTCCTTTCATAATTAATCAACTCTTGGGCAACCTCCCCCCATGTCCATACTTTATATCCCGACTGCAAATGGCCTGAGGTGCCAGTTCCTTCTAATTCTGCCAGGGTTCTTTCTCCCTGAGGCATAGCTTGTATTTTTCCTTGTAGTTGTATACCTATAGGTTTCAGTGATTCTGGAAGCCCCCTGATTAAAGGAGTCATCCTTTCAGGATCAACAGGCATCATCATAGGTGATTCATGATGTGGCTGCAGCTTTCTATCATACATCATTTGCAGACAAGCAGCTTTTTGAACACTTTCAACCAATTGATCAGCTGTCCCATTAATGGCAAGAGGGTCTCCCCTTTCTAAAGAGTTAAGACCACCTGCCCAATAGGCAGCCCTTTGTGTTAGGGACCAGGGAGCACGGTTGTTACCAGTAGTTAAAAATACTCCTGGCCCCCAATAACCTTCAGCTTCCTTTTCAGTTAACAGTATTTGGTCTCCACCAGTGAGACTAACCCTCCATACATACTCTGTCTCTGATTCCTTTGGAGAGCGGCTAAAATCTTTTTTCAGTTTTGCTAATTCAGTGGCAGAAAAGGGAATTTCTTTAACATTCATTTGAGGGTCCAGATCCTCACTGTTATCAAACATATATTCGGTTTTTATCAAAGGACGCAATTGGGCTGGCGAGTCCTCTAATTTGCCAAGCCCTTCCTTTATTCCTTGTAGTTCCTTCTGAGGAAAAGTTTTTTCTTGAGGCAAATTATGGACAGCAGTATTGCTAGTATTCTTATATGTTAATAGTTCCTTAAAAGCTATTTGCAACAAAACTGTATTATGTTGCTCTCTTTGTAATTGTTCCTCAAGGTTCACTATTTGATTCTGCAGAGTTTTTACCAATTCTTGCATTACTTTAACTGATTCTTGTAATGCTTGTATGGTTTGGGTTTCTGCCGAATGCTTTTCATCTCGGAACTCCACGGCAGCTTTTAAAGCAGCACCGAGTACCACACAAATAAACGATTTCCCTTTCCCGGCTCGGGTACGAGCCCCATTTTGTAAGACACTAATGCGGTCGGAAACACTCTGCAAGTTATACCAGTTTTGTCGTGCCCAATCCACCCCTGATAAAGAAGGCCGAGCACCATGCTTTTCTAAAAGGTCAAATAGCACATTTTCACTATTCATAGTGACAATACTTTCACTCATTTCTACCCTAAAAGATAAACACTAAGGGAAGAGAAGGCACACTTAAGTCCTTACCCCTCCCCAGGGAAGCACACACCTATCAAACAAATGCAAATGCTACAATCATTCCTCCCTTTCACAAAAGACCAAGAAGCCCAATCAACACTTAAAAAGAAAGTGTAAACACCTAAATCGCTCCTGGCTACCCTGTCAGGCCAGAAAATCTTCAAGCTTCAAGAGTTACAAAATACTTCAAGTTTTCTCAAAAAGGAATAAACTTCTTGGAGAGGCACAAACATCAAAAAATTACCCTCACTTCCCCAAGAGGCGCACACACAAAACTTTCCAATTTCCAAGATAGGTTACAAGTTACTTAAACCACAAAAAATGCGAAATAGTCTTGCCGAGGAGGCACACACATATAAAACAAAAGTAAATAGTCAAAATTAATTCATACGTCCCCGAGAGGTAAACACTTGAGCAGTAAAGTTTCAGAATATGGAGCGGTCTTCCTGGAGAGGTTCTCACATCTAAGTTACCAAAATTGTCGCTCCTTGCAACTCCAGGAGGTGCACATAGAAAAGTTTTAGACTATGTCTGGGAGGACAACACTCTCACGGCGGGCATCCTGCCGACTACGCCAATAAAAAATGTCTCGCTCCAATTTGTAGGAGTGAGGCAAGGTTCTTTGATATGTGTATACCCGGCGTGAGATTAAGAAGCAACGGTTCAAATGTTGGTCCAACCAGTTTATTAAAGACCTAGGTGTTTTTTTAGGGAGATGGGGAAGGGAAGGGAGGCGATAGGGAAAGTAGGAAATGTAAGCAAGGAGTCTTTGCAGATAGCAAAAGAGATATAGTCACCACCGTGGATCCAGCGAGGTACACAGTAGGTCCGTTGATCTCAGGAACTCGTCTGATCACCGCGGGGGATGGGAGACAGCCAGGGAGCTCCGCAGCAAGCCGGTCCCGGGGTTCTTCCGACAAAGTTTTCCCCTCAGGGAATTCTCCGTCAAAGGTGTCTTTGGGAGTTTGTCTCCAAAGTCCCCAGTTTAGCGAGGGCCTTTTATCCCCCATTTCGGTGAGGTTGTTTTTCTCCTTTGAAGTTTGACACAGCATTTTTGGGAACGTATCTCGAGCAAACACTGAACTTCCAAACAAGCAGGTAAACACACTTTGTAGTAGGGATTTAAACCAGCTTTTGTGATATTCCTGGCCCACAGATAAGCCAGCAAAAAGGGGGGGGGGGGTGTCTCTGTCGCCAGACACAAGCATTATCGCCTTCTGCAGTGGTCAGCTCCTTTGAGCAGCACCCCTGAAGAAAACTGCTCGTCCTGCTTCTGCTTATCTTTGCAATCGTAAGCAGAAACACGATGGCACAATGACAACCAACGTCCACCCCCAAGGACACTTAACAGATGTTAGTCAGAGTCTTATCATCAGGAAGGCCTCATGAAGCAAACTTTGAGACAACAAAAGAAAGCCAGTTCTGTCTTTCACACATACATACAGGGCTGTTGAAAAAAGCCACCTAATTACTGCCCAAAACATTGCCCAGAGCATTGCCCGCATCCTCAACCAAAAAATGTCACGGAGTTCTCTCTAGAGCTCACTCCGGGACAGTGGAAACAAACCCAGGGGTGCAGGAACAAAAGTCCCCCCCCCCCTTTTCTCTAGCGGCTCTGTACGGCACGGCGCGGCGTGGCCCGGACATGTGCGTTTAGGGAGAGGGGAAGGGAAGGGAGATTGTGATTGAGTCTAACAAAAAATGAAGGAGAAAAAGGTGATCTGAGAACGAACGGCAGTTTAATAACCTAATAACGCTAAACAACAAGAGAGTTTCAACAAAGAGAATACCAAGGCCCCAATCTCACCGATGGAGCTGTGGAAGGCAGGAAGCTCCGACCACGTTGTCTCCTCGCAGGGAGCTGGGCCAGCCACCCCGTCCCCTTCCCCACTTCTCTTCCGGTGCCCCTCCCCATATGCCCATTTAAGGCAGTCCACAGAAAAAAAAACTTGTCCACTTTACTCCCATTATTAGGCATGGTGTTCTGATGTGGAATACCAACACCAACCAAATTGCAAAACCATAACATGGTGTCATCCGCAAACTTACTGAGGGTGCATTCAATGCCCTCATCCAGGTCATCAGTAAAGATGTTGAAGAGGACAGGCCCCAGCATTGACCCCTGGGGAACACCACTTGTGACCGGTCGCCAGCTGGATTGAGCTCCATTCACCACCACTCTCTGAGCCCGGTCCTCCAGCCAGCTCCTTACCCAGCCAAGAGTGTACCCATCCAAGCCACGGGCTGCCAGCTTCTGCAGGAGAATACTGTGGGAGACAGTGTTGAAGGTTTTGCTGAAGTCTAGGTAGACCACATCAACAGCCTTTCCCTCATCCAGCAGATGGGTCACTAGATCATAGAAGGAGATCAGATTGGCCAAACAGAACCTGCCCTTCATGAACCCATGCAGGCTAGGCCTGATCCCTGAGTCGTCCCGCACATGCCACGTGATCTCCCTCAAGACAATCTGCTCCATAACCTTCCCTGGAAACGAGGTCAGGCTAACAGGCCTGTAGTTCCCTGGATCCTCCTTACAGCCTTTCTTGTAAATGGGAAACACATTGGTGAGCCTCCAGTCTTCTGGGAACTCACCAGTCAACAAGGAGCGCTGACAGATGATGGAAAGCGGCTCGGCTATCACCTCTGCCAGTTCCCTCAGCACTCTCGGGTGGATCTAATCTGGCCCCATGGACTTGGGGCAGTCCAGTTGGAGTAGTAAGTCTTGACCATTTCTTCCAGAATCACAGGGGGGTTAGTGTGCTCCCCAGAAGATACCAGGTCAGAGAGAGGAGTACCCTGAGGATAAGTGGTCTGACTTTTAAAGACAGACGTAAAAAAGGCATTCAGAACCTTCGCCTATTCCCTTACAAACTCCATGATGTTCAATCCGTTATCTAGGCTGTCTTCCCAGATTGCCACACATTTTTGGAATGCTGAGTTACTGTTCATACTCATATTCATACTCACATTCATGTTAACAATATCAATGAATGTACTCCTTTCCATTCGTTCTATGCAGAAGTCTCCTCCAAAACCAGAGAATGCTGACTGTCAGGGTATATAGAAAGGTTTAGGAAAAATCTTAGAAGCGTGGGGACCCTCAGTGTCACGGCACTTCACTCCTGAACACCTGAGGGACCCAGAGAAATTGAGTATTTGAGTCAGAGATGGTGCGGCATACAGAGATCTAAGGAGGTAAACCTTATTTGTGGTTTGCCTTATGCTTACCATGCTCTGTATAATACTATTCTGGAGAGAGAGAGTTTCCAATCTGAGGTTCAAGCCATAAAAGAAAATCCCCAAGTCAACTCTGATCAGTCACAGGAGGCACCAGTAACAATATCAGTTGCCCCTGTGAAGGCAAGAAATGGAAACGGGTGTCCATTCAACGGTTGAGGTTTAACAAATGCAAGAGTAGAGTCTTGCTCCTAGGAAGAAATAATTGCATGCACCAGTACAGGGAAGAGCTGCTGGAGAGGAGCTCTGCTGAGAGGGACCTGGGCGTCCTGGTGGATGACAGGTTGGCCCTGAGCCAGCAGTGTGTTCCTGTAGCCAAAAAAGCCAATGGCATACTGGGGTGCATTAAAAAGAGCGTGTCCAGCAGGTCAAGGGAGGTGATCCTCCCCCTCTACTCTGCCCTGGTGAGGCCTCATCTGGAATACTGTGTCCAGTTCTGGGCTCCCCAGTACAAAAAAGACAGGGATCTCTTGGAAAGAGTCCAGCAGAGGGCCACAAAGATGGTGAAGGGTCTGGAGCATCTCCCCTATGAGGAGAGACTAAGCGAACTGGGTCTGTTTAGCCTTGAGAAGAGAAGGCTGAGAGGGGATTTGATCCAGGTTTATAAATACCTGAGGTGTGGGGGCCATAGTGGCGAGGCTGGTCTCTTTTCAGTAATGCATGGGGACAGGACTAAGGGTAATGGGATGAAACATCAGTATAGGAGTGCGGAAGAACTTCTTTACGGTGAGGGTGACGGAGCACTGGAACAGGTTGCCCAGGGAGGTGGTGGAGTCTCCTTCTCTGGAGATATTCAAGACCCGCCTGGACGCCCAGCTGTACGACGTGGTGAGTGAACCTGCTTTGGCAAGGGGGTTGGACTCCATGATCCCTAGAAGTCCCTTCCAACCCTTACAATTCTGTGATTCTGTGATTCTGTGTCCTCGAGTCTAGTATGAAAAGAAGGAGAAGCAGAGGAAGAGGCAGCAGAAGGTCCAGGTGAGAGGTCTGTATCAGCACCGAGAAAGGCAAAAAAAAAAAACAACTAAGAGGCATAAAGAAGACAGTGATGAGGAGGACATCTCTATTACCATTTGTCGACCTCTGAAGTTGACTGAAATCCAAGGCTCAAGAAAGGAGTTAACACTGTCAAAACGAAGGCCTTTTTGCCTGGTTGATTCGCTGCTGGGACAATGGAGTCAACAGCCTTTCCCTAGGTGGTAATGAAGCTCACCGGCTAGGAAGCATTGCCAGAGACACAGCTATCAACAGAGCAGATATTTCGATGGAGCTGGCACCCTCTGGGACCGAATGCTAACAGCTCTGAGGGAAAGGTACCCCTTCAAGGATGCTCTGAAGCCTCAGATTATGAAGTGGGATACCATCAGAAAAGGTATCCAGTACCTGAGGGAAACGGCTATGGTGGAAATGTTGTATGACCCTGATCCACAAGACCGTGATCCTGAGAAAGTGAGGACCAAACCTAGCATGTGGCAGAAACTCACATGTACAGCATCAGAAAGATACTCACAGACATCGGTGGCAACGTTTGGAAGATACGAGGACCAACAGAGAAGACGCCGAGTTTGTCATGGTTTAATAATCTTGTAATTTTGCTATCAGTATTCCACATCATAACATCATATAAAGCATGAATAATTTTACTGAATCTGCAACTTACAGAAGAAGACTACATCTCCCAGAGAACAACACGATAGGTCACGGGACTTGGACACTATATTAACTCGGTCGCAGACTAGACTGACGTCTTTCGAGTTCTGGCGTTCAGGGGAGTGTGTGGGAGCCTTCACGGTTTCGCCTAGATTTCACAGTAGGCCTCTCGGTTACGGGACTCATTCTCTCTCCTATTTTGCTTGATTCGTTAGCTCAGTTTTCAATTATATTGTATTATATTGTGTTATCCTGTATTTCGATATAGTATTTAGTAAATAAGTGTGCCTCCTTAGATCGTTGCAGCTGTTTGCTTTTCCTAATTCACTTTTTCCTTTCGGCCTAGGGCCCCTGTGGGGCCCATAGCCCCTGTTACGGACGCAGGTGGATTTTTCGTTCAAACCGTGACACCCACACAACAATGTCATCAATGTACTGCAGGTGTTCAGGAGCACCACCCTGTTCCAGTGCAGTTTGGACCAACCCATGGCAAATGGTTGGGCTGTGTTTCCACCCCTTGGGCAAACGGTTCCAATTATACTGAATGCCCCTCCAGGTGAAGGCAAACTGTGGCCTACATTCTGCGGCCAAAGAAATGGAGAGGAAGGCGTAAGCAATGTCAGTGGTGGCATACCATTTGGCTGCTTTTGACTCCAGCTCATACTGGAGTTTCAACATGTCCAGCACAGGAGCACTCAGTGGGGGTGTTACTTCATTCAGGCCACGGTAGTCTATCGTCAGCCTCCATTCTCCACTGGCTTTATGCACTGGCCATATGGGGCTGCTAATAGGTGAGTGAGTTTTACTGATCACTCCCTGATTCTCCAACTGGCTAATCAAGTCATGAAGGCGGAGCAATCCCTGTTGGTGCAGTACTGCTTTCTATGCACTGTCTTTGTAGCAATCGGTACCTGCTGCTCTTTTACTCATAGCAGCCCCACAACAGATGGGTCCTCAGACAGGCCAGGCAAAACAGACAGCTGCTTAATGTTGTCCATATCTACAGCAGCTATTCTAAAGGCCCATCGATACCCCTTAGGATCCTTGAAATGCCCCCTTTTGAGGTAATCAATACCCAGTATACACGGAGGACGTGGACCAGTAACAATTTTTTGCCAGTCTTTGCCAGTGAGGCTTACTTTGGCCTCCAGCACAGTCAATTCTTGAGAGTCCCCATTCACTCCAGAAATATGGATTGATTCTGTCCCTTCATGACTGGAGGGCATTAGAGTGCACTGTGCACCGGTATCCACCAGCGCCTTATATTTCTGTGGTTCTGATGTGCCAGGCCATCGAATCCACACAGTCCATTAAACTCTATTATCCCTCTCCCGACCCTGACTGAGGGCAGGGCCCCACTATTCATTACCTGTGATGACTGGAGCAGCACTACTAGCGGTTGGTCTGTTTTGTAGATCCCTCACCAGTGCTCGTAGTACAGTAGTAGGCTGGTCATGCCACTTCCTCATGTCTTCTCTGTGGTCACATAGGTAGCGCCACATGGAAACATGCGGTGCAAACTTACTGTTGTTCCTTGCTCGAGCTGGAAAGTGTGTGCGTCTAACAGCTGAGACTTTTGATGATACAGGTTGGGAGTAGTGTTCATCACCTTAAATTAGTTTGATCAGCTCCTTCAGTAGACTTCCTTGATCGTTCTGATCTTCATCAAACGTTTCTGATACTTGTACTTGTTTGTCACGATTTCTTGTGCATTTTATCCAGTTGGTTTTCTACTCGTGAGATGGCAGAAATTGTAGTGTGCAGTGGGGGGAGCTGCTGTTCATAGTTTTGAAGTGTCGTAATCAGTTCAAAAACTCGTGGTCTTCTCTGTTGGTCCTCGTATCTTCCAAACGTTGCCACCGGTGTCTGTGAGTATCTTTCTGATGCTGTACATGTGAGTTTCTGCCACATGCTAGGTGTCACGGTTTGAACGAAAAATCCACCTGCGTCCGTGACAGGGGGCCGTGGGCCTCACAGGGGCCCTAGTCCGAAAGGAAAAAGTTAATTAGGAAAAGAAAACAGCTGCAACGATCTAAGGAGGCACACTTATTTACTAAATACTATATCGAAATACAGGATAACACAATATAATACAATATAATTGAAAACTGAGCTAACGAATCAAGCAAAATAGGAGAGAGAATGAGTCCCGTAACCGAGAGGCCTACTGTGAAATCTAGGTGAAACCGTGAAGGCTCCCACACACTCCCCTGAACGCCAGAACTCGAAAGACGTCAGTCTAGTCTGCGACCGAGTTAATATAGTGTCCAAGTTATCAGGTGATAAAGTTATCCAGTTGTCACCTCTGTGGGATTGAACAAGGTTTAGGGTGGACTTTGAGCTCTATGTGTCTTGGGGACCCAATGGCGAGGTGGGCTCCTGGGACATGTACCCACAGCAGCGCTCTGTGCCTTCATTGTGACTTGCGGAATCAAACTCTATAATCCAGAGATGGGTTATAAAGCAGGTATGTTTATTCCAGCGTTGCGCAGCTCCGGGTGCAAGGGGGATAGCTCCTCCAAACTTGCACACCGTAAGGAGAAAAGTGTGTTACAGATATAGGTCAAGCTAATACATAATCAATAGTCTCCTCCTCAGTTTGATTACATATTCATTACATTCCCTATAGCCCCATTCCTCACAACCCCATTCCCTCATTCCCCCTGACCCCATTCCCCGCGACCCTTGCCGTTGTTTTGGGGTGAAATTCTTCTTCTGTTTTCTTCTTGGTGTTATCTGCTGTTATCGTTCTCCCATGTCGGCATCATCTTGCCTGGGGGTATCTAATCCTTCTTGTCAGAGGTCTCCAGACAATTTCTTCTTTATTGCCCTCTTCTCGGGCTTTATTTTGACTGTCTGTAATTCTCCCTTTCTCTGCTCTTTTAAATGTAAACTATCTACAGTTACCCTTTGTCTTGGTTTCTGTGAAGTTCCCCTTTCCCTTTCTATAGCAAAGTGTTACGTTGCCTCCATTTTGGGGCTTTTCTCACTCTTCAATTCCCCCCTTTTCATTAATCTAGCAGGCTTTTATCTGCTAGATTCATAATGGGTCTCAAAATAGGCTCCATTCTCTACCTTTTGTCTCAGCTCATGTCTCTTCCAAACCTTATATTCCCTTCTGGTATCCTGGCACAGACACAAAAAGCATCTTATAACAACACAAGTAAAACACACCAAGAGTAGCAAGGTGATGCAGACTAAGAAAAGATGTTTTAGTCATCCTAAATTTGGCAACTAGTAGGTTTATCCCATGGTCCAGAGAAAACTATTCCCCAATCGGTGTTATCCCTGCCTACTCTATGTTTCAATGCAGTTTTGGATAAACAGGATACCTCCTCTTGGACTGTCCATCAGGCATCTGCTGCATCATCCTCAATTGTTTCTAAGGTTACAGAAATTTTCATACAGCAAAGTCTCGCTCCAATTTAGGAGTGAGGCATAGGTTCTTTTGATATGTTATGCCCGGCGTGAGATTAAGAAGAAGAGCATTCAAATGTTGATCTGAACAGTTTATTAGAAATGATAGACAACTGAGGGGATGGGGAAGGGAGAGCGATGAAATATCAAAATTAGGGTGATGGGGAAGGGAAAGTGGGCGATAGAAAAAGATAGAAAAGAGCAAGAATTACGTTAAAGCAGGGAATAGTCACCTCCTGGATGCAGCAGCGTCCTGTAGCACGTTGTTAACGTTGGTCCCGGGCAAAATAAGCGTAGGGGAGAGCAGCAGAGGAGTAGCAGGCCGCAAGCAGCAGATCGGTGAATCGCAGAAAAGATGGTCAGAGTACCGTGGTCTCAAGAAGCGGAGTCTCGGGCAGCGAGGTCCCACGGAGCAGAGTCTCGAGCAGCGATCCCGGAAGAAACAGTAGGCAGCAGTAGGACAACGGTGGAGGAATCTGAGGTCAGATACCTAGAAACCTAAAAGGTTCTTCAGCATGCAGGCATCTTCTTCAGCATGCAGGCGTTCACATAGAGAGGCATCTGATGACAGAAAACCTCCTTGTTTCCGTAGTGAGGCATCTGGTGTCAGAAAACCTAAATTCGGGGTTTGTACATGCCCTTTTTATCCTTCTTCCCAGCCTTCGAGACATTTCGGGAAGGCTCGGGTCAGAGTCGTGTGATTTCCTCAGAGATGGCAATCTTCCTTGAGATGGGCCAACACAAAAGGCCACTTAAGGGCCATTAGTCCTCAGAGATGGCCATCTTCCTTGAGATAGGCCAACACAAAAGACCACTTAAGGGCCATTAATAAGCATCTCATCTCCCTTAGATCTATCATTTCAGCAACCATCACTTTAACGAAAAGCTGTGAATCTTATGTAGAAACACATGAAGACAGATTCCCCTTCCAAGCTCCGTTACAAAATGACCAAGGCTTACAGGCCAAAATTGATAACAGACCTGAAGAGGAAGCATTCCACTCAGACCTTTCTAGTTCAGAATCTCTGCAGTTCTTATTGTACGGTCACTTTTATAGCTTTTATCCCCATTACTAAATAGTTGACAGTTTAAACAAAGAACAACTAAGAAAGTACAATATTCTATAACTGGCATTTACAGCACTGGCCTTGGACTTCTAATCTTTACCAGAGAGGCACACAAATCAATCTATCAGGATTGATAAGGACTTGTCCATCTCCTTAACAAAGGGATTTCTCGAACCTTAGTTCCTGTGTGTCTCAGACAAAGGGAGTCCTGGAACCTTGGCCAGGACTTGCCTGAACTTGTCCATTTCAGCAAACTTTGAGACAGTAATGTAAAAAGCATGGCCTCTTACAAGCGATACCCCCCTTTTCTTGGGAGTTTTGTGAAATCAATTTGCCATTGTTGCCCTGGAAGGCCCTTTTCCGTGAGGCCCACTTGTGCCCTGCTCCTGGTACTGGGATTGTACTTTGTAGTGTTGGTTTGCCCAATATATTCTCTTATTTTCCCTTATAACCAATTTCCATAAAATACTAAAGGGCATAACAATGTGTCCATTTGGGCCTGTACCCATCTGTCAGCTTGCTCTCTTCCCTTCTAAATCATTAATTGGACTCCTGTCTTCTTTAGAATATTTTACAGGTTTTGACTTGGCTTCAGAGATTTTAAATTTACCGTCTGGAATTGAAGCCTTCTTCAACTGCCTGTCTGCCACCTGATCTCTCATCTTGTTTTCTGTTTCCTGTACAGTGTTACATTTCTGATGTCCTTTACAACATATAATAGCCATTGGTAGATTCACATCAGGCTCTTTTCTTTGTGTGTGAGCAATCCTTTCTCTTTTCAGATGGTACTATGAGCGTGTGGCACCCCAAACACATATTTAGCATCTGTCCATATCATTAAGGCTCTTGTCAAAGCAGTTATTCCAGCCTAATGGGGGAAAGTCCCCACAGGTAATGCTGTGCTTCAATTACCTGGTCTGTAGCAGTTACTGCATGTCCTGCCTTACAGTCTCCTTGTCTCACAAAACTGCAGCTGCTGGTAAACCAGGTGTCTTCTGCATCTTCTAAGGGTTAGTCCTTCAGGTCTGACTGACCAGCTGGAATGTGCAGCTTCAGTTGTTTCAAAGCAGTCATGTCATCCTGGTTCTCCACCAGGGGAGTTCCGCTAAGGAAAGATACTGGGTTGACAATATTAGTCACAATTATTTCTACATCACCCTGCTCTACCAGGATGACCTGATTTTGGGAATCTTTGGGGTGAGAGCCAATGTCCCCCTTTTTGTCACCAATACAGTAAACACTGTATAAGATATTAAAACTGGTATCTTTTGGCCCAGTGTAGATTTATGGGATTCTTGAATATTGAGCACCAGTGCACCCTGGCTATCTCTTACTCACTTCAAGCTGTTTGAGGTTTACCAGTTCATAGCTGTGTATCCATGGTTGGCACCCTCCTGTCATTCCTGGGAACGTATGGAGTTCCTTGGCAGTTTGCGGCCTAGGGGTTTAGCAGATGGCTTCTTTCTCAGTCCTTAAGGTTCAAAGTCCAGCTGTAATCTCCTATCCCAAATATGTCACTTGTTGCTGAGTTATTTGTGCTTTCTGTAAACCAAGAAACTCAGAAAACTCCTAGTCTATTGTACACAGTCCTTTTGTTGCTGGGGCAGCCACGTGCTGCAGTAAAGTTTCACCCTAGGATGGAGGATCCCAGGTCTCAGGCTCATGAGTTGACCAGTTATCAAAAATCATTAAGCTGATCTCACAACCCTGGGTAACACTGTCCAGGTTAACTGAGTCTCTTCTCCCTCTATTAGGGCTTTCCTATTCAAAGGCAAATAACCTTAGGCTTCCTTTGGCCAAACCAGGCAGAAGAGACATCCCTCAAATCCAGAAGGTAAACTCCACCTATTCATTCCTTAACTTGGTTGATAAAGTGCATGGATTTTCCATCACTGAGTGTATCCATTCAACGATTCCATTACTTGCCCTCATGTCTTCTACCAAACTAAAGCACTTGCTATCCGAAAATTTAGCAAATTGGCAAAATTGGGGTTTTGTACTTGGATTCCCATTCAATTAGTAATTCAAACTCAAAAAAATTTCTCTGTTATTTCTTTTATCCTTCTACAGTCACATATCCTCAAAGGGCACGGCTTTACCCTGACTGGGTGAGCTCTTGCTTTTAACTTGTATTTAGGGCTTCATTTTGGCCTTGATGCCCACACCCCTAAGTGTCTTATTTGAGATTGCTGTAACTCCTGGACGTACAACATTGTTTTTCCCAGTTTGTGTTAAAGCCAGACTTACAATTTTTAATCAGCCAATATTGTTTGACCCTTAGCTCCACTTTTATTAAATTTCTTGCCAGAGTAACCTGGCAGGTACAAGAATTCCTGTATTCCTACTTGTTTTCTTAGCTTATATTTAATTAATTCCAAAAGTAAGCCTTTTCTTGTTGGGCAGTAGCTTCTACTACTGTTACAAAACCGTCTACGGGTAGTAAGAAGCTCCCATATCTGTCAGAAAACGAACTACTTTATCCTGCTTCCACAGCGGCAGTTTCATCAGTGTATCTGCTAGGGTTAACTTCCCAAGTTCTCATTATTCAGCTCTGCAATCAGAGGCAATTCCTTCTCACTCAGCTTGGTAGGATTTCTCTACCAGTGTCCCACTGCAGTTTGCACACTACTTTCATTCCCGCAGGGCAGAGCTCTCACTGGGATCTTCCAGCCCCCCTTCACCCCCCCTTCCTCATGGGGGATCTCTGGGTCCTATGGCCTTACTCTAGCGCCACAACAGTAACAGCTGTTATTATTCTCAATTTCCTGAACATTTCTGTTTCTCAATCAGGTGTTTGTTTTGTTTGTTGTTGTTGTTTGTTTGTTTGTTTTCTTCTTATTGCACACCTCTTCACAGACAGAACACAATATCACACAAATGGGTTGATACTCATTCCACACGGACATCCCTCTATATGTTCATTGTCCCTATCCTCCAGCTTATACATCAACCACCACTGATTACAATATTTAATCAGGATTTTCCGGCACAGGGTTCCTCCTGGTTCCCCAGCAATATCTCGCCAATGTGCCAGTATACACCCCAGGGGTGTATGCTTAGGGACCTCCTTTCCCTGTGATCTTCCCATCATAACTTAATATAAACCACCGTACTATTTTACAAGTAGCAACACTTCCTCCCACCTAACCCCATATGCGTTTTACGACAATGTACTTTACAATAACCAGTAATTTACAATACGAGAATAAACACATTAAAACAGGAACAAACAAGTATTAAGGGGACAACTTTCACTTCGTCCGTCCCCGACCGTTTCCCTCGTGGGATGACAGAACCGCGGGCCGGGACTCCGCACTCGCCCCGCAGCTGTGCTGCGTCTCACTCACTCCACACTCACACGACAATTCAAACAGAATTACAATAAATCATTTGTTAAGCTTAACCAAAGATGTTAAGAACTCCGGTGCTAGTTGTTGACTGAGGTCACCTATATAGACGGTGCTGTACGATACCAATTATCCCAGGATTACCCAAATCACCCTGTAGAAGAGAGCAGACAAGCTCTGCCCTGTTAGCAATCACCTGAGGGTGAGCAATAGCTCTTTTAACATGCGTATGACTTATTGGCCCCTTTGTAGGCACTCCCTAGGGAGTCCTTCTAACCCAGCCAGCAACCTAACCTGTGAGCCCACATCCCTCGGGGGGGAGCACGCCGACTCCTCTGTGCCCTGCATAGGAAATCTCCTCATGACTTACGAGTCCCCCATTTCACATACCTGGTCCGCCGATAGATGGTTCTTCTCTGCTCCTGCAGTGATCAGCTGAGGGAGGGGAGTCCTTCTGAGAAATCTTAGGGTGTGCAGAAGGCGTCCCCCTTCTCAGCTGGTCCTGCAGCCGAGCAGAGGAGGTCCCATCTGGGTCACCAAATTGACTTGCGGAATCAAACTCCATAACCACAAAGTAGTTGTAAAGCAGGTATGTTTAATGAGTGATGCATATACAGCCTGGTGCAAGGGGGATAGCTCCACCTCACTTGCACCCCGTCAGAAGAAAGTGTGCTACAGGTGTAGGCTGAACTGATACATCATCAATAGTTGGCAGGAATTGGGATACATATTCATGACTGTCATGGTTTAATAATTTTGTAATTTTGCTATCAGTATTCCACATCATAACATCATATCAAGCATGAATAATTTTACTGAATCTGCAACTTACAGAAGAAGACTACATCTCCCAGAGAGCAACACGATAGGTCACGGGACCTGGACTCTATCTTAACTCGTTCGCAGACTAGACTCAGGTCTTTCGAGTTCTTGCGTTCAGGGGAGTGTGTGGGAGCCTTCAGCCGTTCGCCTAGATTCACAGTAGGCCTCTCGGTTACGGGGCTCATTCTCTCTCCTATTTTGCTTGATTCGTTAGCTCAGTTTTCAATTTTCAATTATATTGTATTATATTGTGTTATCCGGTATTTCGATATAGTATTTAGTAAATAAGTGTGCCTCCTTAGATCGTTACTGCTGTTTTCTTTTCCTAATTAACTTTTTCCTTTCGGCCTAGGGCCCCTCCGGGGCTCACGGCCCCTGTAACGGACGCAGGTGGATTTTTAGTTCAAACCGTGACAGATTTTGGTGGAGAATGCGGGCAAATTGAGTTGCTGTTTTTCTGTGTTTTCTTCTGTTGCTCTTTTAGCTTTTAACAGAGCTACGAGTTTTTTTTCACTGTTAAGGAGCTATCTTAGGTTTGCGATTCTGCACCTGCGAGCTTGACCTTGAAAGTCCAGGCGGACTGCCAATACTCCGGTATATTTTATAAACACTGCTGAGCTTTGTTTTCTTTTACTTTTTTCTCTCTATTGAAGGGAAAAAAGGGGAAAAAAAAATAAAATGTTTTCTCTACTAAATTTGTTTTACCAGGGACTGTGTGCCATTGGTTCCTTTTTTGAGACGCTCCGAACATACTGGGTCATGTTTAAGCTAGCCACTTTTTCTTATGGAGCTATACAATTGTATAATGGATTGAAAGCATGGTTAGCAATGCTCACTTCGTATCTGCGTACAGCTCCAGAGGGAGCAACTAATGCAACTAATTATACAGAAATGGTGATTTTTAAGCGTGCTCCTCCTTCTTTCTATGCATCCTTTATGCAGTTTTTGAATGATCAGTGGGCCACACTCTTAATCTCCCTGATCTTACTGTTGATTATTGTAATAATCTCACTCAGTATCTGGATTTATAACCTCAGGAGGAAGTCTTCCCTAGAACCAGAGAATACTGAGTGGCAGGGAGTGTGGAGAGACTTTGGAGAGACTTTTAGAAGACAGACATCTCTAGTGTCATGGAGCTTTACTCCTAAACACTTAAAGAATCCTGAGAGTTTGACCACATATTTGAGACAGGAATGTTGTGTCTCAGGCAGATCTAAGGAGGCACAAATGACTTGGGGCCTAGCTAATGCTTATCGGGCCTTATTCAATACAATTCCTGAGAGGGAAGTTTTTGAAGCTGAGAGAGAGAGTCTCAGGGCCGAGAAGGAGAGTCTTAGAGCTGAGGCAGAAAAACTTTGGACTGACAAGGTAGAGAGAGAAAAAGCTTTTGAAGCTGAGAGAAAAGATCTCCTGTACCAACGAGACTCAATCTGGTACGAGAAAGAGAGTCTTAGAGCTGACGCAGAAAAACTTTGGGATGAGAAAAGCTCCCTGCAATCCCAACTCAACACTCTCCAGTCCGAGCACAGCGCCCTCCGATCCGAGCACGACACTCTCCAGTCCGAGCACAGCGCCCTCCGGTCCGAGCATGACACTCTCCAGTCCGAGCACAGCGCCCTCCGTTCAGAGCACGACACTCTCCAGTCCGAGCACAGCGCCCTCCGGTCCGAGCACGACACTCTCCAGTCCGAGCACAGCGCCCTCCGGTCCGAGTACAACACTCTCCAGACTGAGCGCGATGCCCTCCTGACCGAGCACAATGCCCTCCAGACTGAGAACAATACTCTCCAGTCCAAGTATGACGCCCTCCAGTCTGAGTGTGGCACCCTCCAGGCCAAGCATGATGCCTTCCAACCCAACTGCGACACCCTCCAGTCCGAGCACAACACTCTTCAGTCCGAGCATAATGCCCTCCAGTCCGAGCATAACGCTCTTCAGACTGAGCACAATGCCCTCCAGACCGAGCTCAACACTCTCCATACTGAGCACACTGCCCTCCAGGCCGAGCATAACGTCCTCCAGTTCGGGTACAACACTCTCCAGTCCAACTACAACAGCCTCCAGACTGAGCTTGGTGCCGTCCAGTTTGAGCAGAACGCTCTCCGAGACCAGCTATGTGCCCTCCAGGGTGAGTTGAATATATTTAACCAACTACCAGGGGCACATGTAGTCCAAATTGGCCAGCCACTGGGGGCGCATGTAGTTCAATCTGACCAGCCACCGGGGGCACATGTAGTTCAATTTGACCAGCCACCGGGGGCACATGTAGTCCAATTGGACCAACCATCGGGGACACCAGATACAATGTTGGTTGCCCCTGTAAGAGGGCGAAAGACAAAACAAGTTTCAACTCAGTTAGAGAAAATGCAGAAGGAGTTAGAAGAGCGGAGGGAGTTAGTAGAGCAGGACTCAGGAGACTCAGGGGACTCGGGAGAGCAGGGGGAGTCAGAAGACCAGAAGAAGTTGGAGGAGCAGAGGATGTTAGAGGGGTATAAGAAGATGATAGAGGAGCAGAAGAAGATTGAGGAGCAGATGAAGTTGGAAGAGCAGAGGAAGTTAGAGCAGTATAAGAAGATGATAGAGGAGCAGAAGAAGTTAGAGGAGCAGAGAAAGTTAGGAGAGAGGAAAAAGAAGGAAGGTTACCTGGAGGAAATAACACAAGCATCAGGGTCAGGGTCAGAGTCAGAAGAGGAGCCAAAAGCTAGTTTTTCTTTACGAGAATTTCTCAAGTCCAAACTTATAGATGGGGCAGCCTCATCAACACAGCAGCCACCATCAACACCTGGGACTCTTGATAGAGCAAAAGGTGAGCAAAGTATTACGACCATTATTGATCGATCTTTTAAACTGAGTGAAATTCGAGATCTAAGAAAGGATTACACACGTCAGCCAAAAGAAAATATGGTCACTTGGTTACTTCGCTGCTGGGACAATGGTGCCAACAGTGCGTGGCTCGATGGCAGTGAAGCTCGCCAACTGGGTAGCATTTCCAGGGACTCACGTGTGGACAGAGGTATTGGCACATGCCAAAATCGGTCCTACACCCTCTGGAAGCAGATGTTGATAGCGGTAAGAGATAGATTCCCCTTTAAACGGGACTTGGAGCCTGAGAGAAAGAAATGGACTGATATTGAGAAAGGTATCCAATTTTTGAGAGAAAATGCTCTGGTGGAAATGCTATACAGCCGCGAGTTCAATCGTAATGATCCAGAACAATTACATGATCCTGAAGCAGTCGGCGTTCCACGACAAATGTGGCGTGACTTTACAAAAGCAGCTCCAGAAAAGCATGCCAGTGCACTTGCATTATTATATGGCAAAGGGGACAAGAAACCCTTTGTGAATGAACTAATTGGCAGACTTCAGGAACTTGAATTATTTATAAGCGCCACAGAAGTTAATCTGTATACTTCAGCCATTGTAAAAATAGTGCAAAGATTAAACGAAATGGAGGGAACACAAAATGATATTATTGACAAATTGGCTAATGTGCCTGATGTAGATGAATCCATGGTGGTACAAGATGATGGAAACCAGGATTTCCACAATCGCCTATTGAGGAAGCTAAACAACATGAGTTCCTCTCGACCTGTATCATCGAAAATCTCAACCATTAAAAAGAGACATCCTCGTATTCAAGCAAATGACGATGATAAGTCACCTCGAATCAACAATGAGACTACACGTCTTGCCTTGTGGCTTTTCCTCTGTAGTCATGGGGAGGATATGAAGAAGTGGTGTAATTCATCCACTTCTGCACTTCAGGCACGAGTGAAGGAATTAGAAGGTGAAACAACTACCAAGGTGAAGTCTTCCAAGAAGGGGAGAGTTCCAGTTGCTGCAAGTCAACGAGGTAAACAATAGAGGGGCCCTGCCCCCAGCCAGGGGGGGGAAAGGGACAATAGAGTATACTGGACTGTGTGGATTAAGTGGCCTGGCACATCTCAACCACAGAAATATAAAGCCTTGGTGGACACTGGTTCACAATGCACCCTAATGCCCTCAAGTCACCAAGGGACACAACCAATATATATCCATGGAGTGACTGGGGGTTCCCAAGAATTGACTATGTTGGAGGCCGAAATAAGCCTCACTGGTAAAAACTGGCAGAGACACCCTATTGTGACTGGTCCAGAGGCTCCATGTATACTGGGAATCGATTACCTTAGGATGGGATATTTCAAGGATCCCAAGGGGTATCGATGGGCCTTTGGGATAGCTGCTGTTAACACAAACGGTGTTAAGCAGCTGTCAACTTTACCTGGTCTGTCAGATGATTCTTCTGCTGTGGGGTTGCTCCAGGTAAAAGACCAAGAGGTACCAATTGCCACCAAAGTGGTTCACAGACGGCAGTACCGCACCAATAGGGACTCATTGCTCCCCATTCACAAGCTAATTCGCCAATTAGAAAATCAGGGAGTGATTAGCAAAACACACTCGCCTTTTAACAGCCCCATATGGCCAGTGCGTAAAACCAGTGGGGAATGGAGGCTGACGGTAGATTACCGTGGCCTGAATGAAGTTACACCTCCATTAAGTGCTGCCGTACCAGACATGCTAGAACTCCAGTATGAATTGGAGTCAAAAGAAGCTAGGTGGTATGCCACCATTGATATTGCTAATGCCTTCTTTTCCATCCCATTGGCTGCAAACTGTAGGCCACAGTTTGCTTTTACCTGGAGAGGTATTCAGTATACCTGGAACCGTTTACCTCAGGGGTGGAAGCACAGCCCAACAATTTTCCATGGATTGATCCAAGCTGTCTTGGAACAGGGTAATGCTTCTGAGCACTTGCAGTATATTGATGATATTGTAGTGTGGGGCCATACAGCAGCAGAGGTTTTCAAGAAGGGGAAACAGATAATCCAAATTCTTTTGCAAGCTGGTTTTGCCATTAAGCGCAGCAAGGTGAAGGGGCCTGCCCAGGAAATCCAGTTCTTAGGTATAAAATGGCAAGATGGACGTCGTCACATCCCAGCAGATGTGATTGACAAAATCACTGCTATGTCTCCGCCCACCGACAAGACAGAGACCCAATCTTTTCTGGGAGTAGTGGGCTTTTGGAGAATGCATGTCCCAAACTACAGCCACATAGTGAGCCCTCTCTATCAGGTAACACGGAAGAAGAATAATTTCTCATGGGTTCCTGAGCAGCAGCAGGCTTTTGAGCAGATAAAACAAGAAAAAGCCCGTACCGTGGCCTTGGGGCCGGTACGGACGGGACAGGATGTGAAGAACATCCTCTACACTGCTGCTGGAGAGAAAGGTCCCACCTGGAGTTTGTGGCAAAGAGCCTCAGGAGAGACCCGAGGCCGACCCCTAGGATTTTGGAGTCGAGCATATAAAGGGTCTGAGGAGCGCTACACTCCAACTGAGAAGGAGATCTTAGCCGTGTATGAGGGGGTTCGGGCTGCTTCTGAAGTAGTTGGGACAGAGGTTCAGCTTCTTCTAGCACCTCGCTTGCCAGTAATAAACTGGATGTTTAAAGGACAGGTTCCCTCCACCCATCATGCTACTGATGCCACTTGGAGTAAGTGGATTTCATTAATTACTCAACGAGCTCGAATGGGAAAACTCAGCCGTCCTGGAATTCTAGAAGTGATCATGGACTGGCCTGAGAGTAAAAAAATTGAAACACCACCTACAGAAAGGTATCACGCGCTTAAGAGGCACCACCATACAATGAGCTACCAGAAAACGAAAAGAAATTTGCCCTATTCACAGACGGATCATGTCGTATTGTAGGGAAGCATCGCAGATGGAAAGCTGCTGTATGGAGCCCCACACAACAAGTTGCAGAGGCCACTGAAGGTAAAGGAGAATCAAGTCAATTCGCAGAGGTAAAGGCTGTTCAGCTGGCTTTAGATGTGGCTGAACGGGAGAGGTGGCCAATGCTTCATCTTTATACTGATTCATGGATGGTGGCAAATGCCTTATGGGGGTGGTTGCAACAGTGGGAGGATGATAATTGGCAACAAAAGGGTAAAACTGTTTGGGCTGCTGAACTGTGGAAAGACATTGCTGCCCGAATAAGAAACATTGTTGTAAAGGTGCGCCATGTAGATGCTCATGTGCCTAAAAGTAAGGCTACTGAAGAACATAAAAATAACCATCAGGTTGATCGAGCTGCCAAAATTGAGGTGGCTCAAATAGACTTGGACTGGCAGAACAAGGGTGAATTATTCCTAGCTCGGTGGGCCCATGAGACTTCAGGTCATCAAGGAAGGGATGCAACATATAAGTGGGCCAGAGACCGAGGGGTGGACTTAACTATGGACGCTATTGCTCAGGTTATTCATGATTGTGAAACATGCGCCATAATTAAACAAGCCAAGAGGATGAAACCTTTTTGCGGGGAAGGGCGATGGAAAAAGTATAAATATGGAGAGGCATGGCAGGTTGATTATATCACCTTGCCACGATCTCGCAATGGTAAGCGTTATGTACTCACCATGGTGGAGGCAACCACTGGGTGGATCGAAACATACGCAGTACCCCATGCTACCGCCTGAAACACCATATTAGGGTTGGAAAAGCAAATCCTGTGGCGGCATGGCACTCCAGAAAGAATTGAATCAGATAATGGGACCCATTTTAAAAATTCCCTTGTAACCACTTGGGCCAAAAATCATGGCATTGAGTGGATTTACCATATTCCCTATCATGCACCAGCTTCTGGTAAGATTGAACGATTCAATGGATTGTTGAAAACTATTTTGAAAGCAATGGGTGGCGGAACGTATAAAAATTGGGAGAACCATTTAGCAGATGCCACCTGGTTGGTCAACACTCGAGGATCTAGTAATCGTAGTGGTCCTAACCAATCCAGCTCCCTACGTACCGTGGACGGAGATAAGGTTCCTGTAGTACACATAAAGAGCGTGTTGGGAAAGACAGTTTGGGTCCTTCCAGCGTCTGGAAAGGGCAAACCTCTCCGGGGTACTGTCTTTGCTCAGGGACCTGGGTGCACGTGGTGGGTGATGGACAAAAATGGGAATGTCCAATGTGTACCACAAGGGAATTTGATGTTGGGGGAGTGCAGCCAATGATTTTCCTGTAGATATATAGGTAGAGTCTCAGAAAATATTTCAATTAGGTGCAAGATAGTTCAATTAGGTACAGGACTTAAGATAGAGTGGATTAATGTTAAGGAAAGCACTTCTTCCTATATACCTTAATTGGGCATTTTGTAAGCATCCGTGACAGGGGGCCGTGGGCCCCGGCCCTAGGCCGAAAGGAAAAAGTTAATTAGGAAAAGAAAACAGCGGTAACGATCTAAGGAGGCACACTTATTTACTAAATACTATATCGAAATACCGGATATAATATGATAGGCATATCCTATCCGTTGTCATCCATTCCATTGGTAGGCATAGCCTATCCGTGGTCATTCATTCCATTGATAGGCATAGCCTATCCATGGTCATTCATTCCAAGAACATGGGCTGAAATTCCAAGCATTAATTCACATCTCTGGTGGTGGTGGGATGAAGGCTAATAGCCATTCTCGCTGTAAAGGCCCAGCCCTTTCAGGGGGGCTGCCCAAACTGGTTCTTGCTGATGTTACATCCTGCTGAGGCATCTGTTCTGCCATCTTGTCTTCAGAAGCAGCACATCTATTCTACTTTCTAATCTTCCCATGACAGCAAACTCTGCGGCCCACTAAGTTCTGTTTCTGAGCTGACATTCACGCGAGCCCTTTGTCCTTCAGGCTGTATCTGATTAAGTTGTGCAAGAGGCTGTTCGCAAAACTTAGAACAGCAACTCTTCTGATTCACAAGCCTAACCCTGACGCAAACACTATCCCAAACCCTACATCAAACCCTAACCCTAATCCAATGCCGAAGCCTAACCCAAACCCAACATAGACACAAATACAAAATCTAAACCTAAAACTAACCTTAAAGAACCCACACCAACACAGACGCAAACCCAAAACCCAAACCTAACACCAAACCTAAAGAAGCCAAACTTAACAGACGCAAATCCAAACCCAAACCTAAAACCAACCCAAAAGAACCAAATGCCAACACAGACACAAACCCAAACCCCAAACCTAAATCCAACCCTAAAGAACCCAAAACAACATAGACACAAACCCAAACCCCAAACCTAAAACCAACCCTACCCCAAACCCAACATAGACACAAACCCAAACCCAAACCCAAAAAAATCACTAAAGAACCCAAACCCATCATAGACACAAACCCAAACCCCAATCCTAAAACCAATCCTAATGAACCCAAACCAACATATACAGAACCCAAACCCCAAACCTAAAAACAACCTTACCCGAAACCCAAAACCAACAGAGACAGAAAACCAAACCCCAAACCTAAAACCAACCGTACCCCAAATGCAAAGCCAACAGAGATACAAACCCAAACCCTAAACCTAAAACAACCCTAAAGAACCCAAACAAAACATAGAAAGACACAAATCCAAACCCCAAACCTAAAACCAACCCTACCCAAAACCTAAAACCAACCCTACCCCAAATGCAAAGCCAACATAGACACAAACCCAAATCCAAACCTAAAACCAACCCTAAAGAACCCAAATCCAAACCTAAAACCAACCCTACCCCAAACCCAAATCCCAAACCTAAACCCAACCCTACCCCAACCCAACACAGACACAAACCCAAACCACAAACCTAAAACCAACCATACCCCAACCCAACACAGGCACAAACCAAACCCCAAACCTAAAACCAACCCAATCCCAAACCCAAAAGAGACACAAACCAAAACCCCAAACCTAAAAACAACCATAAAGAACCTAAACCCAACAGAGACACAAACCCAAACACCAAAAATAAAAACAACCCTACCCCAAACTCAAACCCCAAATCCCAAACCCAAACCCAACAGAGACACAAACCCAAACCCCAAACCTTAAACCAACCCTTCCCCAAACCCAAAAACCAACCCTACCCCAAACCCAAACCCCAAACCTAAAACCCCCCACAAACACTTCTATGCTTCTATCATCATTAAGGAACACCCCAACCTACCAGGACCCTTCCAACACAAGCCGATCCACGGTTCTTTAATCATCAAGGAGCCTCCCAAGGAGATCATGCCATCCCAAACCATTCCCTGGTTCTTAATGATCTTCAGGGACTCTTCCATCACAAACCATGCTCTGCATCTGTGACCTTCAAGGACCCTCCTGTGCTGGTGTGTCACAATGACTCTCTGACATCATAGAAGCCCCCCTGGGGAGGGGCAGGGGCAGTGGGTCAGTACGGAATACACCGGCTCCATTCTGCAAGTGGTACAGGTCCTGCAAGGAGCTGTGGGAACAGTGCAGCAATGAGGGCCCAGTATGACGGCGGAACATAACAGCGCTGGAGCGTGTGAAGCTGCTGCAGGAGCTGGAGCAAGCGAGCACTGAATGGATGGGCAACATAGGGCAGAACTGCAGCTGGATGGAGGGCATCCTGCACATGGCATGGCAGCATTGGGTTGAACTGCAGAGGGATATAGGGCACCCTGCCCATTGCATGGCAGCATTTGCTTGAGCTGCAGATGGATGGAGGGCACCCTGCACATGGTATGGCATCATTAGGTTGAGCTGCATCTGAAGCACACTCTGCCCATGGCATGACAGCATTAAGCTGAGATGCAGCTGGATGGAGGGCCCCCTAAAAGATGGCATGGCAGCATTGGGATGATCTGCAGCTGGAGTGCACCCTACACATGGCATGGTAGCATAAGGTTAAGCTGCATCTGGAGGGCACCATGCAAATGGCATGGCAGCATTGGGTCGAGCTGCAGCTGGAGGACACCCTGCATATGGAATGGCAGCATTGGGTTGAGCTGCAAAGGGAGGGCGCACTTGTCACGGAGTTCTCTCTAGAGCTCACTCCGGGACAGTGGGTACAAACCCGGGGCAGCAGGAACAAAAGCCCCCCCCCTTTTCTCTAGCGGCACGGCGGCGCGGCCCGGCGCGGTCCGGCCACGTGCGTTTAGGGAGACGGGGAAGGGAAGGGAGATTGCGATTAGGTCTAACAAAAAAATGAGGGAGGAAAAAGCTGATCTGAGAACGAATGGCAGTTTAATAACCTAATAACACTAAACAACAACAAGAGAGTTTCAACAAAGAGAGTACCAAGTCCCAAATCTCACCGATGGAGCTGTGGAAGGCAGGAAGCTCTGACCACGCTGTCTCCTCGCAGGGAGCCGGTCCAGCAACCCCATCCCCTTCCTCACTTCCCTTCTGGTGCTCCACCCCACATGCCCATTAAGGCAGTTCACAGAAAAAAAAAACTTGTCCCCTTTACTCCCATTATTAGGCATGGTGTTCTGATGTGGAATACCAACACCAACCAAATTGCAAAACCATAACATTCCACCCCTTATTACACATCATCACATCATGCCTAATTTTTATCAACATATAAACAGAACAGTAGTTAACATGCATTACATATGTACATACAGATATATATATATATATATATACACACACATGGAATCACAGGCTGCACTCCCCCAGCATCAAGTTTCCCTGTGGCACACACTGAACATCCCCATCCTTCTGCATCACCCACCAGGTGCACCCAGGTCCCTGTGCAAAGACAGTTCCACGGAGGGGCCTCCCCTTTCCAGAGGCTGGAAGGACCCAAACCGCTTTTCCCAGCATATTCTTTACATGCACCACAGGAACCTTGTCTCCCTCCACGGTACGCAGGGAGTTGGACTGTGTAGGGCCGTCTCGGTTGGCTGATCCTCGGGTGTTTACCAGCCAGGTGGCTTCTGCTAGATGTTTCTCCCAGTTCTTAAATGTTCCACCACCCATCGCTTTCAGCGTGGTTTTCAGCAAACCGTTGTGGCGCTCAATCTTACCAGCGGCTGGTGCGTGATAGGGGATGTGATAGATCCACTCTATGGCGACGCCCATCTTGCCATTTCACCCCTAGAAACTGGATTTCTTGGGCAGGGCTCTTCACTTTGTCTCGCTTAATAGCGAAACCAGCAGACAGGAGGATTTGGATTATCCGTTCTCCTTTTTTAAAAACCTCCGTCACTGTATCACCCCACACAACGATATCATCTATATACTGCAGGTGCTCTGGAGCACCGCCCTGTTCCAACGTGGCTTGGATCAGCCCATGGCAGATGGTCGGGCTGTGTTTCCACCCCTGGGGCAAACGATTCCAAGTGTACTGAACACCCCTCCAAGTAAAGGCAAACTGTGGCCTACACTCTGTGGCCAAAGGGACAGAGAAAAATGCATTGGCAATATCAATGGTGGCATACCATTTTGCCTCTTTCGATTCCAGTTCATACTGGAGTTCCAACATGTCTGGCACTGCAGCACTCAATGGGGGTGTGACCTCATTAAGGCCACGATAGTCCACTGTCAGCCTCCATTCTCCACTGGCTTTGTGCACTGGCCATATGGGGCTATTGAAGGGTGAATGGGTCTTACTAATTACTCCCTGACTTTCTAGTTCTTGAATGAGCTTATGGATAGGGAGCAAGGAATCCCTATTAGTACGGTACTGTCGTCTGTGTACTGTTCTCGTGGCAATTGGTACCCGTTGTTCTTCCACCCGTAGTAACCCCACAGCAGATGGGTCCCCTGATAGGCCAGGCAAATCAGACAGCTGCTTAATGTTGTCTGTTTCTATAGCAGCTATTCCAAAAGCCCATCTGTATCCTTTGGGGTCCTTGAAATGTCCCCTTCTTAGGTAATCTATTCCAAGTATGCAACGAGCCCCCTGGCCAGTCACTATGCGATGCTTCTGCCAGTCTCTACCAGTGAGGCTTATCTCGGCCTCCAATACAGACAGTTCCTGCGAACCCCCAGTCACCCCATGTATATGTATCCGTTCTGTCCCTTCGAAACCTGAGGGTATCAGAGTGCACTGTGCACCGGTATCCACCAGTGCTTTATATTTTTGTGGTTCTGATGTGCCAGGCCACCGAATCCACACAGTCCAATACACTCTATTATCCCTCTTCCCCCCCTGGCTGAGGGCAGGGCCCCTCTATTGGTTGTCTGAAGCGGTAGAGGCAACCTCAGTAGTGGCTGACCTCTTTTGTAATTTTCTTACCCGTGCTCGCAGTACAAAATTGGGTTCGTCATGCCACTTCTTCATATCCTCTCCATGGTCACGCAGGTAGTTCCACATGGCACCACGTGACATAGGCTCACTGCGGTCCTTCACTCGGACAGGTGTGCGTTTGCGTCTGACAGCTGAGACTGCCACAGGTTCACTGTGGTTCCTTGCCGCAGACAAGCTCTTCTGCATGTTGTCCTGTCTTCTCTCCATTTGGTCCATTCTATCCACCATTTTACAGATGGCTGCGATGGTGGTACGGTGTGGCAGTAGTGAGTATTCGATATTTTGCAGTGAAAGGATGAGCTCAAAAATTTCAGGTCTCCTATCCAGCTCATCATACCTGTTAGAGTTCGTTAATAGTACACTGGAATACTTCCCTGGTGCTGACCGTATGAGTTTCTTGCATATTTCCGGAGTACCGCTCACCTTTTCTGGGTCATGGTAATCCTCTGGGTCCCCAGGGGCAAACGTGGGATCAAACAGCATTTCTGCCACAGCCATTTCTCTCAGGTACTGGATACCTTCCTCAGCTGTACTCCATTTTTCCAGTACAGGCTCCAAATCATTTTTGAGAAGACAGGTTGCCTTTACAGCTGATAGAATCCTCTCCCAGAGACTGGCGACTCCATCGAGACATCTGCTGATCCCTCTATCAATAGATGAGTCTCGAGCAATGTTTCCTAATTGACGAGCCTCATTGCAGCTTAGGGACATGCAGGAGGCCCCATTGTCCCAACACTGGAGCAGCCAAGTGACAAGGCATTCACCTGGGAGTCGGGCAAACTCCTTTCTCGCACTTTGGATTTCAGTAATTTTCAGAGGTTTACGAGTAGAGGAAGCAGTGACTTTTCCCTCATCATCACTATCTTCTCCGCGTCTGTTAGTCTTCTGAGTTGCCTTCCTTGGTGGTTTTGGGGAGGGTCCCTCGCCCGGATCTTCCTCTACTTCCTCCATCCATTCCAGACGTGAGGACCCACGTTCCCATCTCTGGCCTTCCACTGGGGCGACTGACACTGATGCTGGTGCTTCCTGTGGTCGGCTGGGATTGACTTGTTGCCTTCCCCTTAGGGTTTGGATCTCATTCTTGAGACTCTCTTTTTCATAAGCCATTCGATCTGAGATCCCCCTGATCTCCCACACTCACTCAGGGGTTCTATTAATTTCCCAAGGTCCCTCTGGTGTTCAGGGGTGAGATTACCTGATACTGGGGGTCCCGATGCTTCTGGCCCTTTTCCTGAGTCTCTCTGCACTATTCTTTGCAAGTCTCTTTGCAATTTATAGTAAACTACTACAATTAGAGAGACTAACAACACAGTATTCCAATTGACACCCCAGTCATACTTAAGGAATTCAGAGCATTCGTGAGCCAGTTCAAGCACGGTTCCTGTGATGTTCATTAGTCTGGAAGGGAGCCAGGCAGATATCTCTATCCCTGCCAGCCGTCGGATTAATAAATCTACCCCTACCCCCAACATCAGGAAGTCCTTAAGCCAGGACCACAGGAACCTACGGACTATCAGTCCTACATACAGGGCTGCTGAAAAAAACCACCTAATTACTGCCCAAAACATTGCCCTGAGCTCTGCCCGCATCCTCCACCAAAAATGTCACGGAGTTCTCTCTAGAGCTCACTCCGGGACAGTGGGCACAAACCCGGGGCAGCAGGAACAAAAGCCCCCCCCCCTTTTCTCCTGCGGCACGGCGGCGCGGCCCGGCGCGGTCCGGCCACTTGCGTTTAGGGAGACGGGGAAGGGAAGGGAGATTGCGATTAGGTCTAACAAAAAAATGAGGGAGGAAAAAGCTGATCTGAGAACGAATGGCAGTTTAATAACCTAATAACACTAAACAACAACAAGAGAGTTTCAACAAAGAGAGTACCAAGTCCCAAATCTCACCGATGGAGCTGTGGAAGGTAGGAAGCTCTGACCACGCTGTCTCCTCGCAGGGAGCCGGTCCAGCAACCCCGTCCCCTTCCTCACTTCCCTTCCGGTGCTCCACCCCACATGCCCATTAAGGCAGTTCACAGAAAAAAAAACTTGTCCCCTTTACTCCCATTATTAGGCATGGTGTTCTGATGTGGAATACCAACACCAACCAAATTGCAAAACCATAACAGCACTGCATATGGCATGGCAATATTTGGTTGAGTATCAGCTGGAATGTGGGCACGCTGAACATGGCATGGCAGCATAGGGTTGAGCTGCAGCTGTAAGCCACCCTGCACTTGGCATGGCAGCATTGGCTAGAGCTGCAGCTGGATAGAGGGCACTCAGCACATGGAATGGCAGCATTGGCTTGAGCTGCAGCTGGATAGAGAGCACATTGAAAATGGCATGGCAGCATTGGGCTGAGGTGCAAATGGATGGAGGGCACCCTGCACATGGCATGGCAGCATTGGGTTGAGTGGCATCTGTAGCGTCCCCTGAATATGGCATTGCAGCATTGTGTTGTGCTGCAGATGGGTGGGTAACCTGCACATAGCATAGCAGCATTGGGATGACCTGCAGCTGAATGGAGAGTATCCTGCCAATGGCATGGCGGTATTGGGTTGAGCTGCAGAGGGATGGCACCCTGAACATTGCATGGCAGCATTGGGTTGAGCTGCAGCTGGAGGACACACTGCAGATGGCATTGTAGCATTTTGTTGAGCTTAAGAGGGAGGGCATGCTGCCCACAGCATGGCAGAATTGGGTAGAGCTGCAGCTGGATGGAGGGCACTCTGCACATGGCTTGGCAGCAATAGCTTGAGCTGCAGCTGGATGGTGGGCATGCTGCACATGGCATGGCAGCAGTGGGATGAGCAACAGCAGTGTGGAGGTCACACTGCACATAGCATGGCAGCATTAGGCTGAGCTGCATCTGGTGTGCACCCTACACATGGCATGGCAACATTGGGTTGAGTTGCAGAGAGGAGGGCACCCTGCACATGGCATGGGGACGTAGTGTTGAGCTGTAGGTGGATGGCACACTGCAAATTGCATGGCAGCATTGGGTTGAGCTGAAGAGGGAGGGTACCCTGCACATGGCATGGCAGCATTGGGTTGAGCTGTAGCTGAAGAGAACACTGCAAATGGCGTGGCAGCATTGGGCTGAGCTGCAGCTGGATGGATGATACCCTGGACATGTCATGGCAGCATTGGGATGATCTGCAGCTGGAAGGAGAGCACCCTGGCCATGGAATGGCAGCATTGGTTTGAGCTGCTGAGGAAGGACACACTGAACACTGCCTGGCAGCATTGAGTTGAACCGCAGTGGGAGGGCACCCTGCACATGGCATGGCAGCATTGGGCTGAGCTTCATCTGGAGTGCACCGTACACATTGCATGGTGGCATTGGGTTGAACTGCAGAGGGAGGGCACCAAGAACACGGCATGGCAGCTCTGATATGAGCTGTAGCTGGATGGAGGGCAACCTACACATGGCATGACAGCTTTGATTTGAGCTGCACAGGGATAGCACCCAGCACATGGTATGGCAGCATTGGGTTGTTCTGCTTCTGGAGGGACTATGCACATGGCATGGCAGCATTGGGTTGAGCCGCATCTGGAGGGCACACTGAATATGGCATGGCAGCACTAGGTTGAGCTGCATCAGGATATAGGGCACACTGCACATGGCATGGCAGCATGGGGTTGAGCTACAGCTGGATGGAGGTCATCCTGAACATGGCATGGCAGCATTGGGCTGAGCTGCAAAGGGAGGGCACCCTGCACATGGCATGGCAGATTTGATTTGAGCTGCAGCTGAATAGAGGGCACTCTGCACATGGCTTGGCAGCAATGGCTTGAGCTGCAGCTGGATAGATGGCACTCTGCACATGGCATGGCAGCACTGGATTGAGCTGAAGCAGGATGGATGTCACCCTGCACATGGCATGGCAACATTGGGTTGTGCTGATTCTGGAGGACACTCTGCACATGGCATGGTAGCACTGGGTTGTGCTGCAGCTGGATGGAGGGCACCCTATACATGACATGGCAGCAATGGGTTCAGCTGCTTGTGGAGGACACTCTGCACATGACATGGCAGCTTTGGGTTGAGCTGTAGAGGGAGGGAACCCTGCCTATGGCATGGCAGCATTGGGTTGAACTGCAGAGGGAGGGAACCCTGTACATGGCGTGGTATCACTGGGTTGTGCTGCAGCTTGATGGAGGGCACCCTGCACATGGCATTTCAGCATTGGTTTCAGCTGCTTCTGGAGGGCACTCTGCACATGGCATGGCAGCATTGGGTTGAGCTGCATCTGGAGGGCACACTGAATATGGCATGGCAGCACTAGGTTGAGCTGCATCTGGATAGAGGGTATACTGCGCATGGCATGGCAGCTTTGAGCTGAGTTATGTTGGATGGAGGGTACCTGCTCATTGCATGGTAGCACTAGGTTGAGCTGCAGAGGTAGGGCACCAAGCACATGGCATGGTAGATTTGATTTCAACTACAGCTGGATGGAGGGCACCCTGCAAATGGCATGGCAGCACTGTTTTGAGCTGCAGGCGGAGGGCACCCTGCACATGGCATGGAAGCATTGGGTTGTGCTGCTTCTGGAGGACACTCTGCACATGGCATGGCAGCACTGGGTTGTGCTGCAGCTGGATGGAGGGCACCCTGCACATGACATATCAGCATTGGTTTCAGCTGCTTCTGGAGGACACCCTGCACATGGCATGGCAGCTTTGGGTTAAGCTGCATCTTGAAAACACAGAATATGGCATGGCATCACTAGATCTTGCTTCATCTGGATAGAGGGTACCCTGCACATGTCATGGCAGCTTTGAGCTGTATTAAGTTGGATGGAGGGTACCTGCTCATTGCATGGCAGCACTGGGTTGAGCTGCAGAGGTAGGGCACCCTGCACATGGCATGGCAGCTTTGATTTGAGCTGCAGCTGGATGGAGGGCATCCTGAACATGGCATGAAAGCATTGAATTGAGCTGCACAGGGAGGGCACCCTGCATATGGCATGGCAGCATTGGGTTGAGCTGCACAGGGATAGCACCCTGCACATGGTATGGCAGCTTTGATTTGAGCTGCAGCTGGATGGAGGGCATCCTGAACATGGCATGAAAGCATTGAATTGAGCTGCACAGGGAGGGCACCCTGCATATGGCATGGCAGCATTGGGTTGAGCTGCACAGGGATAGCACCCTGCACATGGTATGGCAGCATTGGGTTGTTCTGCTTCTGGAGGACACTCTGCACATGACATAGCAGCATTGGGTTGAGCTGCATCTGGATACAAAGCACCCTGCGCATGGCATGGCACCATTGGTTTGAGGTGCAAAGGGAGGGCACCCTGCACATGGCATGGCAGCATTCAGTTGAGTATCAGCTGGATGGTGGGCATGCTGCACATGGCATGGAAGCATGGGGTTGAGCTGCAGCTGGATAGAGGGCACTCTGCACATGGCTTGGCAGCAATGGCTTGAGCTGCAGCTGGATAGAGGGCACCTTGTACATGACATAGCAGCATTGGGTTGAGATGCAGTGAAAGGGCATACTGCCAATAGCATGGCCGCATTAAGTTGAGCTGCAGCTGGATGGAGGGTACCTGCCCATGTCATTGCAGCATTGGGTTGAGCTGCTGAGGTAGGGCACCCTGCATATGGCATGGCAGCATTGGGTTGAGCTGCAAATAATGGGAACGCTGCACAAGTCAAGGCAGCATTGGTTTGAGCTGCATCTGGTTGGAGAGCACCCTGCACATGTCATGGCAACATTGGGTGTAGCTGCATCTTTTCAAAGAGCATCCTGCACTTGCTATGGCAGCATTTGGTTTAGCTGCAAAGTGAGGTCACGCTGCACATGGCATTGCAGCATTGTTTGAGCTGCAGCTGGAACACACAGCACATGGCATGTCAGCTATTGTTGACCTTCAGAGGGAGGACATGCTGCCCATAGCATGGAAGCATTGGGTTGACCTGCAAAGTGAATTCACCCTGAACAAGTCATGGCAGAATTGGGTTGAGCTGCATCGGGAGGACACCCTGCGTATGGAATGGCAGCATTGGGCTGATTTGCAGCTGAATGAAGTTCACCCTGCACTTGGCATGGCAGCATTGGGATGATTTGCAACTGGCAAGCAACTTGCACAAGGCGTGGCAGCATTGGTTTGAGCTGCAGCTGGATGGAGGCTACCTTGCCCATGGCATAGCAGCAATGGGTTGAGCTGCAAAGAATGGGTACCCTGAACATGGCATGGCAGCATTGGGTTGAGCTGCATCTGTAGCGAACTCTATAATATGGCATGGCAGAATTGTGTTGTGGTGCAGAGGGGAGTGTACCCTGGATAGGGCATTTAAGCATTGAATGATCTGCAACAGGATGGAGAGCACCCAGCTTGTGGCATGGCTCATTGGGTTGCGCTGAAGAGGGAGGGCACCCTGCCTATGGCATGGCAGCACTGGCTTGAGCTGCAGCTGGAGGAGACCCTGCACATGGCATGGCAGCATTGTTTTGATCTTCAAAGGGAGGTCACCCTGCACACAGCACAGCAGTATTGGGCTGAGCTGCATATGAAGGTCACCCTGCACATGGCATGGCAGCATTGTGTTGAGCTTCAGAGGGTGGGCACCCTGCACATGGCATGGCAGAATTGGGTTGAGCTGCAGCTGGAGGACACCCTACACATGGCATTGCAACATTGGGTTGAGCTGCAGAGGGAGGGCACTCTGCACATGGCATGGCAGCATTGGGTTGAGCTGCAGAGGTAGGGCAACCTGCAATCAGAATGGCAGCATTGTGTTGAGCTTCAGAGGGAGGGCATGCTGCCCATAGCATGGCAACATTGGATTGAGCTGTAGCTTGGTGGAGGGCACCCTGCATATGGCATGGCCACATTCGGTTGAGCTGCAGCTTGATGGAGGTCACCCTGCACATGGCATGGCAGCATTGGTTTGAGCAGCATATGGAGGGCACCTGCCCATGTCATGGCAGCATTGGGTTGTGCTGAGTTGCAGCTGGATTGAGGGCACCCTGCCCATGTCATGGCAGCATTCGGTTGAGCTGTATCTGAATGGAGGGCACCCTGCACATGACATGGCAACATTGAGTTGAGCTGCAGTTGGATGGACGGCACCCTGCACGTGGTATGGCAGCATTGGGTTGAGCTGCAAAGGGAGTGCACCCTGCACAAGTCATGGCAGCATTGGTTTGAGTTGCTTCTGGAAAACACTCTGCACATGGCATGGCAACATTGTGTTGAGGTGTAGCGGGGAGGGCACCCTGCACGTGGCATGGCTGCACTGGGTTTAGCTGCAGCTGGATGGAGGACACCCTGCACATTGCATGGCAGCATTGGGTTGATCTGGAAAGAATTGTCACCCTGCACAAGTAATGCCAGCTTTGGGTTGAGCTGCATATGTAGCGAACACTAAATAGGGCATGGCAGGATTGTGTTGTGCTGCAGGGCAGGGTTCACTTCACATGGAATGGCAGCATTGGGATGATCTGCAGCTGAATGGAGGGCAGCCTGCACATGGCATAACAGCATTGGGTTGAGCTGCAGAGTGAGTTAACCCTGAAGAAGTCATGGCAGCATTGGGATGAGCTGCATCTGGAGGGCACCCTGCACATGGCATGGCAGAATAGGGTTGAGCTGCAGAGCGAGCTTCACTTGTACATGGCATGGCAGCATTGCGTTCAGCTGCATCCGGATTGAGGGCACCCTGCAAATGGCATGGCAGCATTGGGTTTGAGCTGGAGAGGTAAATCACCCTGCACATGGCATGGCAGCATTGGGTCGAGCTGCAGAAGGAGGGCACACTGCAAATTTCTTGGCTGCATTGAGTATAAGTTAAGAGGCAGGGCACCCTGCACATGGCGTGGAAGCACTGGGTCAAGCTCCAGCTGGAGAGCACACTGCCCATGGCATGGCAGCATTAGGTTCAGCTGCAGCTGGATGGAGGGCAACCTGCACATGGCATGGTAGCATTGGGATGATCTGCAACTGGATGGAGTGCACCCTGCACATGGCATGGCAGCATTGGGCTGAGCTGCAGAGGGAGGGCACCCTGCACGTGGCATGGCAGAATTGGTTGAACTGAAGCTGGAATACACACTGCACATGGCATGACTGCAATGGGTTGAGCTGCAACAGGTGTGCACACGGCAAATGTCATGACAGCAATTGGATGAACTGCAGCTGAATGGAGGGCACCCTGCACATGTCATGGCAACATTGGTTTGATTTGCAAAGTGAGTTCACCCTGAACAAGTCATGGCAGCATTTGGTTGAGCTGCATATGGAGGGCACCCTGCCCATGAAATGACAGCACTGGTCTGAGCTGCAGCTGAGTGAAGTGCACACTGCGCATGGCATGGCAGCATTGGTTTGAACTGCAGCTGGATGGAGGACAACTTGCCCATGGCATAGCAGCAATGGGTTGAGCAGCAGCTGGATGGAGGGCACCCTGCCCATGTCATGGCAGAATTGGGTTGAACTGCAGTCAAATGGAGGGCATCCTGCTCATGGCATGGCAGCATTGGGTTGATCTGCAACTGGATGGAGTGCACCCTGCACATGGCATGGCAGCATTGGGTTGAACTGCAGACTGAGGGCACGCTGCACATGGCATGGCAGCATTGGTTGAGCTGCAGCTGGAATACACTCTGCACATGACATGGTAGCCTTTTCTTTACCTTCAGAGGGAGGGTATGCTGCCCATAGCGTGGAAGCATTGGGTTGATGTGCAGCTGGATGGGGGGCACCCTGCCCATGGCATGGCAGCATTGGGCTGAGCTGCATCTGGATGGAGGGCACCCTGAACTTTGCATGGCAGCATTGGGTTGAGCTGCACCTGGAGTGCACACTACACATGGCATGGCAACATTGGGTTGAGGTGCAGAGGGGAGGGCACCCTGCACATGGCATGGCTGCACTGGGTTGAGCTGCAACAGGAGTGCACACTGCAAATGTCATGACAGCTATTGGTTGAACTGCAGCTGGATGGAGTGCACCCTGCACATGTCATGGCAGCATTGTGTTGAGCTGCAGTTGGATGGAGGGTACTCTGCACATGGCATGGCACCATTGGGTTGATCTGCAAAGAATGGGTACCCTGCCCATGGCATGGCAGCACTGGGTTGAGCTGCATCTGTAGCGAACTTTAAATATGTCATGGCAGAATTGTGTTGTGCTGCAGAGGGGAGGGTACCATGTACAGGGCATGGAAGCACTGAATGATCTGCAGCACGATGGAAAGCACACTGCCCATGTCATAGCAGCATTGGGTTGAGCTGCAGCCGGATACAAGGCACCCTGTACATGGCATGGCAGCATTGGGTTAAGCTGCAAAGAATGGGTACCCTGATCGTGGCATGGCAGGATTGGGTTGAGCTGAATCTGTAGTGAACCTTAAATATGGCATGGCAGAATTGTGTTGTGCTGCAGAGGGGAGGGTACCATGTACAGGGCATGGAAGCATTGAATGATCTGCAGCAGGATGGAAAGCACTCTGCCCATGCCATGGAAGACCTGGGTTGAGCTGCAGCTGGATAGAAGGCACCCTGTACATGGCATGGCAGCATTGGGTTGAGCTGCAGTTGGATGGAGGGCACCCTGCACAAGTCATGGCAGCATTGGTTTGAGCTGCTTAGGAGGACACTCTGCACATGGCATGGCAGAACTGGGTTGAGCTGCATTTGCATGTAGGGCACCCTGCACATGGCATGGTAGCATTGCGTTTAGCTGTAGAGGGGAGGGTACCCTGCATATTGCATGGAAGCTATGGGCTAAGCTGCAGCTGGAGTGCACACTACACATGGCATGGCAATATTGGGTTGAGGTGCAGCGGGGAGGGCACCCAGCACATGGCATGGCATCATTGAGTTCGGCTGCAGAGGTAGGGCAACCTCCACACAGCATGGCAGCATTTGGTCGAGCAGCAGAGGGAGGGCACACTGCACATTGCTAGGCAGCATTCAGATGAATTGCAGAGGGAGGGCACCCTACCCATGGCATGACAGCACTGAGTTGAGTTGCCAAGTGAGTTCACCATGCACAAGTCTTGGAAGCATTGGGTTGAGCTGCATCTGAATGGAGGGCACCATGCACATGGCATTGCAACATTCGGTTGTGCTGCAGCTGGATGTAGTGTACCCTGCACATGGCATTGCAGCGTTGGGCTGAGCTGCACCTAAAGTGCACCATACACATGGCATGGCAACATTGGGTTGTGGTGCAGAGGGGAGGGCACCCTGCACATGGCATGGCTCATTGGGTTGAGCTGCAGCTGGAGGAGACACTGCACATGGCATGGCAGCACTGTTTTGATCTTCAAAGGGAGGTCACCCTACACACGGCATGGCAGCATTGGGTTGAGCTGTGTATGAAGCTCACTCTGCACATGGCATGGCGGCATTCTGTTGAGCTACAGATGGAAAGCACCTTGCACATGGCATGGCAGAATTGGGTTGAGATGCAGATGGAGGACACCCTACACATGGCATTGTAACACTGGTTTGACCTCCAGAGGGAGGGCACTCTGCACATGGCATGGCAACACTGCGTTGAGCTGCAGAGGTAGGGCAACCTGAACTCGGCATGGCAGCATTGTGTTGAGCTTCAGAGGGAGGGCATGCTGCCCATATGTCATGGTTTAATAATTTTGTAATTTTGCTATCAGTATTTCACATCATAACATCATATAAAGCATGAATAATTTTACTGAATCTGCAACTCACAGAAGACTACATCTCCCAGAGAACAACACGAGCATAGAGATAGGTCACGGGACCTGGACTCTATATTAACTCTGTCGCAGGCTAGACTGACGTCTTTCGAGTTCTGGCGTTCAGGGGAGTATATGGGAGCCTTCACCGTCTCGCCTAGATTTCACAGTAGGCCTCTCGGTTATGGGACTCATTCTCTCTCCTATTTTGCTTGATTCGTTAGCTCAATTTTCAATTATATTGTATTATATTGTGTTATCCTGTATTTCGATATAGTATTTAGTAAATAAGTGTGCCTCCTTAGATCGTTGCCTCTGTTTTCTTTTCCCAATTAACTTTTTCTTATCGGCCTAAGGCTCCTGAGGGGCTCACGGCCCCTGTCACGGATGCAGGTGGATTTTTCGTTCAAACCGTGACAGATTTTGGTGGAGAATGCGGGCAACTCGAGTTGCTGTTTTTTCTGTGTTTTCTTCTGTTGCTCTTTTAGCTTTTAACAGAGCTACAAGTCTTTTTTCTGTTAAGGAGCTATCTTAGGTTTGCAATTCTGCACCTGCAAGCTTGACCTTGAAAGTCCAGGCGGACTGCCAATACCCCAGTTTATTTTGTAAACACTGCTGAGCTTTGATTTTTTACTTTTTTTCCCTCTCTACTGAAGAAAAAAAAAAAAATGTTTCCTCTAGTAAATTTGTTCTACCAGGGATTGCATGTAATTAGTTCCTCTTTTATGATGCTCCAAACATATTGGACCATGTTTAAGCTAGCCCTTTTTTCCTATGAAGTTATAGGAATGTATTATAGATTGAAAGCATGGTTAGCAACGCTTACTTGGTATCTGCATGCAGCTCCAGAGGGAGCAACTAACACAACTAATAGTTCAGGAATGGTGGTTTTTGAGCCTGCTCCTCCTTTTTTCTTTGCATCCTTTAAGCAGTCTTCGAATGACCACTTGTCCCAGTGGACCACACGGTCAATCATATTAATCTCCCTGAATTTACTGTTGGTTATTGTAGTAATCTCACTCAGTATCTGGATTTATAACCTCAGGAGGAAGTCTTCCCTAGAACCAGAGAATACTGAGTGGCAGGGAGTGTGGAGAGACTTTGGAGAGACTTTTAGAGGGCAGACATCTTTAGTGTCATGGAGCTTTACTCCTGAACACTTAAAGAATCCTGAGAGTTTGACCGCATATTTGAGACAGGAATGTTGTGTCTCAGGCAGATCTAAGGAGGCACAAATGACTTGGGGCCTAGCTAATGCTTATCGGGCCTTATTCAATACCATTCCTGAGAGGGAAGATTTTGAGGTTGAGAGAGAGAGTCTCAGGGCCGAGAATGAGAGTATGCAATCCAAACTCGACACCCTCCGGTCCGAGCATAACGTCCTCCAGTCCGGGTACAACGCTCTCCAGTCCGAGCACAACGCCCTTCGGTCAGAGCACAGAGCCCTTCGGTCTGAGTGTAACATCCTCCGGTCAGAGCACAACGCCCTCCGGTCCGGGTACAACACTCTCCAGTCTAAGTACGATGCCCTCCAGTCTGAGCGCGGCACTCTCCAGCCCAAGCACGATGCCTTCCAACCCAAGTGTGACACCCTCCAGTCTGAGCACAACACTCTTCAGTCCGAGCATAACGCCCTCCGGTCCGAGCACAACACCCTCCGGTCCGAGTACAACACTCTCAAGACTGAGCACAATGCCCTCCGGACCGAGCACAACACACTCCAGACTGAGCACAATGCCCTTCGGACCGAGCACAACACTCTCCAGACTGAGCACAATGCCCTCCGGTCTGGGTACAACACTCTCCAGTCCAAGTATGACACCCTCCAGTCTGGGCGCGGCACCCTCCAGCCAAAGCACAATGCCTTCCAAACCAACTGCGACACCCTCCAGTCCAAGCACAACACTCTCCAGACTGAGCACAATGCCCTCCGGGCCGAGCATAACGTCCTCCGGTTCGGGTACAACACTCTCCAGTCCAACTACGACAACCTCCAGACTGAGCTCGGTGCCGTCCAGTTCGAGCTGAACACTCTCCGAAACCAGCTATGTGCCCTCCGGGGTGAGCTGAATGTATTTAACCAACTACCAGGGGCACCTGTAGTCCAATTTGACCAGCCACTGGGGGCGCATGTAGTCCAATTTGACCAGCCACCGGGGGCACATGAAGTCCAATCTGACCAGCCACCGGGGGCACATGTAGTCCAATTGGACCAACCATCGGGGACACCAGATACAATGTTGGTTGCCCCTGTAAGAGGGCGAAAGACAAAACGAGTTTCAACTCAGTTAGAGAAAATGCAGAAGGAGTTAGAAGAGCGGAGGGAGTTAGGAGAGCAGGACTCAGGAGAGCAGGGGGACTCAGAAGACCAGAGGAGGTTGGAGGAGCAGAGGATGTTAGAGGAGTTTAGGAAGATGTTAGAGGAGCAGAGGAAGTTAGGAGAGAGAAAGTTAGGAGAGAGGAAAAAGAAGGAGGGTAACCTGGAGGAAATAATAGAAGAGTCAGAGTCAGAAGAAGAGGAGCCAAAAGCTAGATTTTATTTACGAGAATTTCTCGAGTCCAAACTTATAGATGGGGCAGCCTCATCAACACAGCAGCCACCATCAACACCTGGGACTCTTGATAGAGCAAAAGGTGAGCAAAGTATTAAGACCATTATTGATCAGTCTTTTAAAATGAGTGAAATTCGAGATCTAAGAAAGGATTTCACACGTCAGCCAAAAGAAAATATGGTCACTTGGTTACTTTGATGCTGGGACAATGGTGCCAGCAGTGCGTGGCTTGATGGCAGTGAAGCTCGCCAACTGGGTAGCATTTCCAAGGACTCACGTGTGGACAGAAGTATTGGCACATGCCAAAATCAGTCCTACACCCTATGGAAGCTGATGCTGATAGCAGTAAAAGATAGATTCCCTTTTAAACGGGACTAGGAGCCTGAGAAAAAGAAATGAACTGATATAGAGAAAGGTATCCAGTTTTTGAGAGAAACTGCTCTGGTGGAAATGCTATACAGCCCCCAATTCAATCGTAATGATCCAAACCAATTACATGATCCTGAAGCAGTCGGCGTTCCACGACAAATGTGGCGTGACTTTACAAAGGCAGCTCCAGAAAAGCATGCCAGTGCACTTGCATTGGTAAATGGCAAAGGGGAAAGGAAACCCCGTGTGAACGAACTAATTAGCAGACTTCAGGAACCTGAACTATTTATAAGCGCTACAGAAGTTAATCCGTAAACTTCAGCAATTGTCAAAATAGTGGAAAGATTAAACAAAATGGAGGGAACACAAAGTGATATTATTGACAAATTGGCTAATGTGCCTGATGTAGATGAATCCACGGTGGTACAAGATGATGGAAACCAGGATTTCCATGATTGCCTATTGAGAAAGCTAATCAACATGAGTTCCTCTCAATCTGTATCATCGAAAATCTCAACCATTAAAAAAAGACGTCCTCGTATTCAAGCAAATGACAACGATAAGACACCTCGTATTCAAGCAAATGACAACGATAAGACTACAAGTCTTGCCTTGTTGTTTTTCCCTGTAGTCATGGGGAGGACATGAAGAAGTGGTGTAATTCATCCACTTCTGCACTTCAGGCACGAGTGAAAGAATTACAAGGTGAAACAACCACCAAGGTGAACTCTTCCAAGAAAGGGAAAGTTCCAGTTGCTGCAAGCCACCGAAGCAAACAGTAGAGAGGCCCTGCCCCCAGTCAGGGAGGGGAAAGGGACAATGGAGTATACTGGACTGTGTGGATTAAGTGGCCTGGCACATCTCGACCACAGAAATATAAAGCCTTGGTGGACACTGGTTCACAATGCACCCTAATGCCCTCAAGTCACCAAGGGACACAACCAATATATATCCATGGAGTGACTGGGGGTTCCCAAGAATTGACTATGTTGGAGGCCGAAATAAGCCTCACTGGTAAAAACTGGCAGAGACACCCTATTGTGACTGGTCCAGAGGCTCCATGTATACTGGGAATCGATTACCTTAGGATGGGATATTTCAAGGATCCCAAGGGGTATCGATGGGCCTTTGGGATAGCTGCTGTTAACACAAACGGTGTTAAGCAGCTGTCAGCATTACCTGGTCTGTCAGATGATTCTTCTGCTGTGGGGTTGCTCCAGGTAAAAGACCAAGAGGTACCAATTGCCACCAAAGTGGTTCACAGACGGCAGTACCGCACCAATAGGGACTCATTGCTCCCCATTCACAAGCTAATTTGCCAATTAGAGAATCAGGGAGTGATTAGCAAAACTCACTCGCCTTTTAACAACCCCATATGGCCAGTGCGTAAAACCAGAGGGGAATGGAGGCTGACGGTAGAGTACCGTGGCCTGAATGAAGTCACACCTCCATTAAGTGCTGCTGTACCAGACATGCTAGAACTCCAGTATGAATTGGAGTCAAAAGAAGCTAGGTGGTATGCCACCATTGGCATTGCTAATGCCTTCTTTTCCATCCCATTGTCTGCAAACTGTAGGCCACAGTTTGCTTTTACCTGGAGAGGTATTCAGTACACCTGGAACCGTTTTCCTCAAGGGTGGAAGCACAGCCCAACAATTTGCCATGGATTGATCCAAGCTGTCTTGGAACAGGGTAATGCTTCTGAGCACTTGCAGTATATTGATGATATTGTAGTGTGGGGCCATACAGCAGCAGAGGTTTTCAAGAAAGGGAAACAGATAATCCAAATTCTCTTGCAAGCTGGTTTTGCCATTAAGCGCAGCAAGGTAAAGGGGCCTGCCCAGGAAATCCAGTTCTTAGGTATAAAATGGCAAGATGGACGTCATCACATCCCAGCAGATGTGATTGACAAAATCACTGCTATGTCTCTGCCCACCGACAAGACAGAGACCCAATCTTTTCTGGGAGTAGTGGGCTTTTGGAGAATGCATGTCCCAAACTACAGCCACATAGTGAGCTCCCTCTATCAGGTAACACGGTAGAAGAATAATTTCTCATGGGGTCCTGAGCAGCAGCAGGCTTTTGAGCAGATAAAACAAGAAATAGCCCGTGCCGTGGCCTTGGGGCCAGTCCGGACGGGACAGGATGTGAAGAACATGCTCTACACTGCTGCTGGAGAGAAAGGTCCCAACTGGAGATTGTGGCAAAGAGCCTCAGGAGAAACCCGAGGCCAACCCCTAGGCTTTTGGAGTCGAGCATATAAAGGGTCTGAGGAGCGCTACACTCCGACTGAGAAGGATATCTTAGCCGTGTATGAGGGGGTTCGGGCTGCTTCTGAAGTAGTTGGGACAGAGGTTCAGCTTCTTCTAGCACCTCGCTTGCCAGTAATAAACTGGATGTTTAAAGGACAGGTTCCCTCCACCCATCATGCTACTGATGCCACTTGGAGTAAGTGGATTTCATTAATTACTCAACGAGCTCGAATGGGAAAACTCAGCCGTCCTGGAATTCTAGAAGTGATCATGGACTGGCCTGAGAGTAAAAAAATTGAAACACCAGCTACAGAAGAGATATCACATGCTAAAGAGGCACCACCATACAATGAGCTACCAGAAAACGAAAAGAAATTTGCCCTATTCACAGACGGATCATGTCGTATTGTAGGGAAGCATCGCAGATGGAAAGCTGCTGTATGGAGCCCCACACGACAAGTTGCAGAGGCCACTGAAGGTAAAGGAGAATCAAGTCAATTCGCAGAGGTAAAGGCTGTTCAGCTGGCTTCAGATGTGGCTGAAGGGAAGGGTGGCCAATGCTTCATCTTTATACTGATTCATGGATGGTGGCAAATGCCTTATGGGTGTGATTGCAGCAGTGGGAAGATGATAATTGGCATCGAAGGGGTAAACCTGTTTGGGCTGCTGAACTGTGGAAAGACATTGCTGCCCGAATAAGGAACATTGTTGTAAAGGTGCGCCATGTAGATGCTCATGTGCCTAAAAGTAAGGCTACTGAAGAACATAAAAATAACCATCAGGTTGATCGAGCTGCCAAAATTGAGGTGGCTCAAATAGACTTGGACTGGCAGAACAAGGGTGAATTATTCCTAGCTCGGTGGTCCCACGAGAGAGGTCATCAAGGAAGGGATGCAACATATAAGTGGCCAGAGACCGAGGGGTGGACTTAACTATGGACGCTATGGCTCAGGTTATTCATGACAGTGAAACATGCGCCATAATTAAACAAGCCAAGAGGATGAAACCTTTTTGGGGGGGAGGGCGATGGAAAAAGTATAAATATGGAGAGGCATGGCAGGTTGATTATATCACCTTGCCACGATCTCGTAGTGGTAAGCGTTATGTACTCACCATGGTGGAGGCAACCACTGGGTGGCTCGAAACATACGCAGTACCCCATACTACCGCCCGAAACACCATATTAGGGTTGGAAAAGCAAATCCTGTGGAGGCATGGCACTCCGGAAAGAATTGAATCAGATAATGGGACCCATTTTAAAAATTCTCTTTCATAGTTTCGTGCGGGTTGGAGGGGACCTTAGAGATCATCGAGTCCAGTGCCCGGGATTCGAGCCTCTGTGTAGCAGAGCGGCACTTCTACCACTTGCGCCACAGGGGGGATTCGAACTCCGGGCCCCAGTGTTGCAAGGCGGCGTCTTTAACCACTGCGCCACCGGGGTTCTCTTGTAACCAATTGGGCCAAAAATCATGGCATTGAGTGGATTTACCATGTTCCCTATCATGCACCACCTTCTGGTAAAATTGAATAATATAATGGGTTGTTGAAAACTATGTTGAAAGCAATGGGTGGCGGAACATATAAAAATTGGGAGAACCATTTAGCAGAAGCCACCTGGTTGGTCAACACTCGAGGATCTAGTAATCGCAATTGTCCTAACCAATCCAGCTCCCTACGTACCGTGGAGGGAGATAAGGTTCCTGTAGTACACATAAAGAGCGTGTTGGGAAAAACAGTTTAGGTCCTTCCAGCATCTGGAAAGGGCAAACCTCTCCGGGGTACTGTCTTTGCCCAGGGACCTGGGTGCATGTGGTGGGTGATGGACAAAAATGGGAATGTCCAATGTGTACCACAAGGGAATTTGATGTTGGGGGAGTGCAGCCAATGATTTCTTGTAGATAAATAGGTAGAGTCTCAGAAAATATTTGACGAATGTTCAATTTGGTACAGGACTTACGATAGAGTGGATTAATGTTAAGGAAACACTTTTTTTCTATATACCTTAATTAGGCATTCTGTAAGCAAGTTTTCCATCTGGACTCTATATCGTGCTCGGGCCATGCATGTGTAGAGCACACATGGAAAGAAGTATAAGTCAAAAGGAAATATGCTGTGGTGGCTGGGAAGGGATGAGAGCACCTTGATGTGGGGGACGCCATACTAGCGCTGCCATGCAATGTGCAGGGTGACTTTCATAAGCAGCTCAACCCAATGTTGCTGTGCCTTGTGCACGGTGACCTCCCTTTGAAGAACAAAACAATGCTGCCATGCCATGTGCAGTGTCTCCTCCAGCTGCAGCTGAACCCAATGAGCCATGCCGTGGGCAGGGTGCTCTCCATCCATCTACAGATCATTCAGTGCTAAAATCACAGAATCACAGAATCACAGAATTACCCGGGTTGGAAGGGACCTCAAGGATCATGTAGTTCCAACCCCCCTGCCTAGCAGGGCCACCAAACATACACATTTACTAGATCAGGTTGCCCAGGGCCCCGTCCAACCTGGCCTTGAACACCTCCAAGGACGGGGCATCCACAACCTCACTGGGCAGCCTGTTCCAGGACCTAACCACCCTTCTAGTAAAGAACTTTCCCCTAACATCCAACCTAAATCTTCCCTTCTTCAACTTAAAACCATTTCCCCTAGTCCTGCTATTATCAGCCCTTTCGAAGAGTTTACTCCCCTCCTGGGAGTAAGTTCCCTTCAGATACTGAAAGGCTGCAATGAGGTCACCCCGCAACCTTCTCTTCTCCAGGCTGAACAAACCCAACTCCCTCAGCCTGTCCTCATAGGGGAGGTGCTCCAGCCCCCTGATCATCTTTGTGGCCCTCCTCTGGACCCTTTCCAAAATCTCCATATCTTTTTTGTACTGAGAGCTCCACACCTGGACACAGTACTCCAGATGGGGCCTCACAAGAGCAGAGTAGAGAGGGACGATCACCTCCCTATCCCTGCTGACCACCCCTCTCCTGATGGAGCCCAGGATTCCATTTGCTTTCCGGGCTGCCAGAGCGCACTGCTGGCTCATGTTAAGTTTCTCATCTATCAGGACCCCTAGGTCTTTTTCAGCCGAGCTGCTGTCAAGGACAACTCCTCCCAGCCTGTACAGGTGCCTGGGGTTCTTCCGGCCCAAGTGCAAAACCTTGCACTTTGCCGTGTTGAACCTCATTAGGTTCACCCGAGCCCAGCTTTCCAGCCTGTCAAGGTCCCTCTGAATGGCATCTGTTCCCTCCACCGTATCGACTGCACCACTCAGCTTGGTGTCATCAGCAAACTTGCTGAGGGTGCACTCCATTCCCTCATCGATGTCATTAATAAAGATGTTAAAGAGCACCGGTCCCAAGACAGACCCTTGAGGGACGCTGCTTGTTACTGGCCTCCACCTGGACATAGAGCCATTGACCACCACCCTCTGTCTGCGGCCTTTCAACCAATTGCTTATCCATCTAGTTGTCCACCCATCAAATCCACCTCCCTCCAATTTGGAGATGAGGATGTGATGGGGGACCATGTCAAAGGCCTTGCTCAGGTCCAGGTAAATGACATCGGTCGCCTTCCCTTCATCCACCAACGCCGTCACTCCATCATAGAAGGCCACAAGATTAGTTAAGCATGACCTTCCCCTGGTGAAGCCATGCTGGCTGTCTCGGATCACATGCTTGTTCTTTATGCGATCAAGCATGTTGTCCAGGGGGATCTGTTCCATAATCTTCCCAGGCACGGAGGTGAGACTCACCGGCCTGTAGTTACCCGGGTCGTCCCTGCTCCCCTTCTTGTAAATGGGAGTGACATGACCCTTCCTCCAATCATCCGGGACCTCACCTGACAGCCACGACTTCTCAAATATGATGGAGAGCGGCTCAGCAACCACCTCAGCCAGCTCCTTCAGGAACCTGGGATGCACGCCATCTGGCCCCATAGACTTATACTCATTCAGTCTAAGGAGGCACTCTCGGACTTGCTCTACCCTTACAGTGGGGAGGGATTTACCTCCTTGGTCCCCACATGGAGGTATGGGGGTGCAAGACTTAGGGACGTGAAAAAGACTAGAATCCTGGCCACCAGTGAAGACCGAGGTGAAGAACTCATTCAGCACCTCAGCTTTCTCTTCATCTGTTGAAGCCATTTCTCCTTTTAAATTTACCAGAGTAGGTACGCCCATTTTGGCCTGTCTCTTCTGGCCAATGTATCTGTAGAAGGTTTTCTTATTGTTTTTCACGTCCCTCGCCAAGTTCAGTTCTGCCTGCGCCTTGGCTTTCCTGATCCCACATCTGCAAGTTCGGACGGCATCCCTGTATTCTTCCCGGGTGACACAGCCTTGTTTCCAGAGCTTGCACACCCCTTTCTTCACCCTCAGTTCTCTTAGCAGGTCCTTGCTGAGCCATGCCGGTTTTCTACCTCTCCTGCCCACTTTCTTAATCAGGGGAATGGAGACCTCTTGTGCTGCCAGGAGGGCATCCTTGAACAGTAGCCAGCTCTCCTCAACGTCCTTATCTTTGAGGGCAGCGCGCCAGGGGATCTTGGCCAGCATTCCATTGAGTAGCTTGAAGTCTGCTCTTCTAAAGTTGAGCATCCTGGTCCTGCTCTTTGCCAGGCCCACATCGCTTGAGATCACAAACTCAACCAGGGCATGATCGCTGGAGCCCAGGCAGCCTCCAACCTTGACGCCTTTGATGATCTCCTCAGCGTTGGTGAGCAGCAGGTCCAGCAACGCTTGACCTCTGGTCGGTCTGTCCAATACCTGAACCAGAAAGCTATCATCAATGGATTCCAAGAGCCTTCTGGAGCTCTTGCAGCTCGCCGTGTGGTTTTCCCAACTGATGTCAGGATGATTGAAGTCCCCCACCAGGACAAGAGCCCGTGAGACAGACGCCTCACGCATCTGGAGCAATCTGGAGCAAAATGCCCTATCCAGGGTACCCTCCCCTCTGCACCACAACACAATTCTGCCATGCCATATTTAGTGTTCGCTACAGATGCAGCTCAACCCAATGATGGCATTACTTTTGCAGGGCGACAGTTCTTTGCATCTCAACCCAATGCTGCCATGCAATGTGCAGGGTGCCCTCCCCTCTGCACCACATCCCAATGTTGCCATGCCATGTGTAGGGAGCACTCCAGGTACAGCTCAGCCCAACGCTGCAATGCCATGTGCAGGGTGCAGTACATTCAGCTGCAGCACAACTGAATGTTGCCATGGCATGTGCAGGGTGTCCTCCATTTAGATGCAGCTAAAACCAATGCTTATTAGACTTGTGCATGGTGAACTGACTTTGCAGATCAACTCAGTTCTGTCATGCCATGGGTAGGATGCCCTCCCTCTGCAATTCATCACAATGCTGCCAGGCAATGTGCAGTGTGTCCTCCAACAAGCTGCAGCTCAACCAAATGTTGCAATGCCATATGCAGTGTGCCCTCCATCCAGCTACAGATCAATCCAATGCTGCCATGCTATGGTCAGCATACCCTCTCTCTGAACCTCAACACAATGCTGCCATGCCATGTGCAGAGTCCCCTCCCTCTGCAGCTCAACCCAGTGTTGCAATGCCATGTGTAGGGTGTCCTTCAGCTGCAGTTCAACCCAATTCTGCCATGCCATGTGCAGGGTGCCCTACCTCTGCAGCTCAAAAGAATGCCTCCATGCCATGTGCAGGGTGACCTTCATATGCAGCTCAACCCAATGGTGCCATGCCGTGTACAGGGTGACCGCTTTTTGAAGATCAAAACAATGCTGCCAAGCAATGTGCAGTGTCTTTTAAAGCTGCAGCTCAACCAAATGAGCCATGACAAGGGCAGGGTGCCCTCCCTCTGCAGCTCAATTGAATGAGCCATGCATTGGGCAGGGTGCTCTCCATCCTGTTGCTGATCATTCAATGTTTCCATGCCCTGTACAAGGTACGCTCCCTTCTGCAACACAACACAATTCTGCCATGTCATATTTTAGGTTCGCTACAGATGCAGCTCAATAGAATGCTGCCATGCCACGGGCAGGGTACCCATTCTTTGCAGCTCAACCCATTGCTGCTATGCCGTGGGCAAGGTGTCCTCCATCCAGCTTCATCTCAAACCAATGCTGCCATGCCATGTGCAGTGTGCCCGCCAGTTGCAAATCATCCCAATGCTGCCATGCCATGTGGAGTGTTCACTTCACTCAGCTGCAGCTCAGACCAGTGCTGTCATTTCATTGGCAGGGTGCCCTCCATATTCATCTCAACCCAATGCTGCCATGACTTGTTCAGGGTGAACTCACTTTGCAGATCAACCCAATGCTGCCAAGCCATGTGCAGGGTGCCCTCCATTCCGCTGCAGATCATCCCAATGCTGCCATTCCATGTGCAGTGCACCCTGCCCTGCATCAGAACACAATGCTGGCATTACTTGTGCAGGGTGACAGTTCTTTGCAGATCAACCCAATGCTCTCATGCAATGTGTAGGGTGCCCTCCATCTAGCTGCAGTTCAACCAGTTGCTGTCATGACATTTGCAGTGTGCACTCCTGTTGCAGCTCAACCCATTGTAGCCATGCCATGTGTAGGGTGTTCTCCCCTTGGCACCTCAACCCAATGTTGCCATGCCATGTGTAGGGTGCACTCCAGGTGCAGCTCAGTCAACCGCTGCAATGCCATGTGCAGGGTGCCCTTCATCCAGCTGCAGCACAACTGAATTTTGCCATGGCATGTGCAGGGTGCCCTCCATTCAGATGCAGCTCAGCCCATTGCTTTATAGACTTGTGCATGGTGAACTCACTTGGCAGCTCAACTCAGTGCTGTCATGCCATGGGTAGGGTGCCCTCCCTCCGCAATTCATCTCAATGCTGCCTAGCAATGTGAAGTGTGCCCTCCCTCTGCTGCTCGACCCAATGCTGCCATACCGTGTGCAGGTTGCCCTACCTCTGCAGCCCAACCCAATGTTGCCATGCCATGTGCAGTGTGACCTCCCCGCTGCACCTCAACCCAATGCTGCCATGTCATGTGCAGGGTGCCCTCCATGCAGCTGCAGCTCAACCCAGTGCTGCCCTGCCATGTGCAGAGTATCCTACAGAAGCAACTCAAAAAGATGCTGCCATGAGTTGTGCAGGGTGCACTTTGTTTGCAGCTCAACCCAATGTTGCCATGCCATGTACAGGGTGCCTTGTATCCAATTGCAGCTCAACCCAATGCTGCCATGACATGGGCAGGGTGCTCTCCATGCAGCTGCAGCTCAGCAAAATGCTGCCATGCCATTGGCATGTGCCCTCCATATGCAGCTCAACAGAATGCTGCCATGTCATGTTCAGGGTGCCCTCCATCAAGCTGCAGCTCAACCAAATGTTGCCATGCCATATGCAGGGTGCCCTCCACCAAGCTACAGCTCAATTCTATGCTGCCATGCTATGGGCTGCATGCCCTACCTCTGCAGCTCAACCCAATGCTGCCATGACATGGGCAGGGTATTGAATAAGGCCCGATAAGCATTAGCTAGGCCCCAAGTCATTTGTGCCTCCTTAGATCTGCCTGAGCCACAACATTCCTGTCTCAAATATGTGGTCAAACTCTCAGGATTCTTTAAGTGTTTAGGAGTAAAGCTCCATGACACTAGAGATGTCTGTCTTCTAAAAGTCTCTCCAAAGTCTCTCCACACTCCCTGCCACTCAGTATTCTCTGGTTCTAGGGAAGATTTCCTCTCGAGGTTATAAATCCAAATAATGAGTGAGATCACAACAATAACCAACAGTAAGTTCAGGGAGATTGATACGATTGACAGTGTGGTCCACTGGGCCAACTGGTCATTCGAAGACTGCTTAAAGGATGCAAAGAAAAAAGGAGGAGCAGGCTCAAAAACCACCATTCCTGTACTATTAGTTGCATTAGTTGCTCCCTCTGGAGATGCATGCAGATACGAAGTAAGCATTGCTAACCATGTTTTCAATCCATTATACATTCCTATAGCTCCATAGGAAAAAGTGGCTAGCTTAAACATGCTCCAATATGTTTGGACAATCACAAAAGAGGAACTAATTACATGCAGTCCCTGGTAGGACAAATTTACTAGAGGAAACATTTTTTTTCTTTTTTTTCTTTTTTTTTCTTTTCCTTCAATAGAGAGAAAAAAGTAAAAAAGCAAAGCTCAGCAGTGTTTATAAAATAAACTGGGGTATTGGCAGTCCGCCTGGACTTTCAAGGTCAAGCTCGCAGGTGCAGAATTGCAAACCTAAGATAGCTCCTTAACAGAAAAAAAACTTGTAGCTCTGTTAAAAGCTAAAAGAGCAACAGAAGAAAACACAGAAAAACAGCAACTCAATTTGCTCGCATTCTCCACCAAAATCTGTCACGGTTTAAACTAAAAATCCACCTGCATCCGTGACAGGGGGCCGTAGGCCCCGGAGGGGCCCTAGGCCAAAAGGAAAAAGTTAATTGGGAAAAGAAAACAGCGGCAACGATCTAAGGAGGCACACTTATTTACTAAATACTATATCGAAATACAGGATAACACAATATAACACAATATAATTGAAAATTGAGCTAACAAATCAAGCAAAATAGGAGAGAGAATGAGTCCCGTAACCAAGAGGCCTACTGTGAATCTAGGCGAGACGGTGAAGGCTCCCATATACTCCCCTGAACGCCAGAACTCGAAAGACGTCAGTCTAGCCTGCGACAGAGTTAATATAGAGTCCAGGTCCCGTGACCTATCTCTATGCTCGTGTTGTTCTCTGGGAGATGTAGTCTTCTGTGAGTTGCAGATTCAGTAAAACAATTCATGGTTTATATGATGTTATGATGTGGAATACTGATAGCAAAATTACAAAATTATTAAACCATGACACAGCTACAGCTCAACACTATGCTGCCATGTCATGTGCAGGCTGCCCTCCCCTCTGCACCTAAACCCAATGTTGCCATGCCATATGTAGGGTGCACTCCAGATACAGCTCAGCCCAATGCTTCCATGCAATGTTCATGGTACCCTCCCCTCTGCAGCTAAACACAATGCTGCCATGCCATGTACAGTGAGACCACCTTCTGAAGCTCAAACAAATGCTGCCATGCCATATGCAGGGTCACCTAAATCCAGCTGCAGTTCAAACCAATTCGGCCAGGCAATGTACAGGGTGCACTCCCTTTGCAGCTCCACCCAATGCTTCCATGCCATGTTCAGGATGCCCTCCTTTCAGCTGCAGCTCAACCCAATGCTGCCTATCCACGTGCAGGGTGCACTCCATCCAGCTGTAGTTCAAATCAAATCTGCCATGCCATGTCCTTGGTGTCCTACCTCTGCAGCTCAACCTAGTGCTGCCATGCAATGAGCAGGTACCCTCCATCCAACTTAACTCAGCTCAAAGCTGCCATGACATGTGCTGGGTACCCTCTATCCAGATGCAGCTCAACCCAATGCTGCCATGCCATGTGCAGAGTGCCCTCCAGAAGCAGCTGAAACCAATGCTGATATGTCATGTGCAGGGCGCCCTCCATCCAGCTGCAGCACAACCTAGTGCTGCCATGCCATATTCAGTGTGCCCTCCAGATGCAGCTCAACCCAATGCTGCCATGCCATGTGCAGAGTGCCTTCCAGAAGCAGCTGAAACCAATGCTGATATGTCATGTGCAGGGCGCCCTCCATCCAGCTGCAGCACAACCTAGTGCTGCCATGCCATATTCAGTGTGCCCTCTAGATGCAGCTCAACCTAGTGCTACCATGCCATGTGCAGAGTGCCCTCCAGAAGCAGCTGAAACCAATGCTGATATGTCATGTGCAGGGTGCCCTCCATCCAGCTGCAGTACAACCCAGTGCTACCATGCCATAGGCAGGGTTCCCTCCCTCTGCAGCTCAACCCAATGCTGCCATGTCATGTGCAGAGTGTCCTCCACAAGCAGCAGAGCCCTATGCTGCCATGTCATGTACAGGGTGCCCTCCATCCAGCTGCAGCACAACCCAGTGCTACCATGCCATGTGCAGAGTGTCCACCAGAAGCAGCAAAATTCAATTTTGCCATGCCATGTGCAGGGTGACATCCATCCAGCTGAAGCTCAAGCCATTGCTGCCAAGCCATGTGCAGAGTGCCCTCTATCCAGCTGCAGATCAAATCAAAGCTGCCATGCCATGTTGTCATGGTTTTGTAATTTTGTAATTTTGCTATCAGTATTCCACATCATAACATCATGTCAAGTATGGATACTTCTGTTGAATGTGCAGTCCACAGAAGAAGACTACATATCCCAGAGAACAACAGGAGTAACAATAAGTCACGGGACCAGGACTCTATATAATCTCATTCCCAGGCTGGAGTGCCCTCCTTCTTCTCTCGAACTTCTCGGAGAGTGGGAAGCGTTCCAGCCGTGTCGCCTAGAGTTCACAGTAGGCCTCTCGGTTTTCGGAGACTCTCTCTCTCTCTCTGTTTCGTTCGATTTGTTAGCCTTAATTATATTATATTGTGTTATCTTGTATTTCGATATCATATTTAGTAAAATAAGTTTTTCCTCCTTAGATTGTCGCTGTTTTATCCCACTCCACTTTTCCCCCTCCTTTCCGGGCCCCGGGAGGGGGGCCCGTGGGGTGGCTTCCCCTGTCACGGGCATAGGTAAATCTAAGTAACCCATGACACATGTGCAGGGTGCCCTCCCTTTGCAGCTCAGCACGTCAACTCAATGCTGCCATGCCATGTGCGGGATGACCTCTACCCAGCTGTAGCTCAACCCAGTGCTGCCATGCCATGTGCAGAGTGCACTCTATCCAGCTGCAGCTCAGGCGAATGCTGTCATGCCATGTGCAGAGTGCTCTATATCCAGCTGCACCTCAACCCCTTGTAGCCTTGCCATATGCAGCATGCCCAACATCCAGCTGATACTCAACTGAATGCTGCTATGCCATGTGCAGGGTGCCCTCTCTTTGCACCTCCAACCAATGCTGCCATGCCATGTGCAGAGTGCCCTATATCCACATACAGCTCAACCTAGTGCTGCCATGCCATATTCAGTGTGCCCTCCAGAAGCAGAACAACCCAATGCCGCCATACCACGTGCAGGGTGCCCTCCCTCTGCAGCTCAATTCAATGCCTTCATGCCATGTTCAGTGTGCCCTCCATCTAGCTGCAGCTCAAATCAAACTGCCATGCTATGTGCTTGGTGCCCTTCTGAAGCAGCTGAAACCAATGCTGAAATGTCATGTGCAGGGTGCCCTCCATCAAGCTGCATCACAACCCAGTGATACCACGCCATGTACAGGGTTCCCTCCCTCTGCAGTTCAACCCAATGCTGCCATGCCATAGGCAGGGTTCCCTCCCTCTGCAGCTCAACCCAAAGCTGCCATGTCATGTGCAGAGTGTCCTCCACAAGCAGCAGAACCCAATGCTGCCATGTCATGTACAGGGTGCCGTCCATCCAACTGCAGCACAACCCAGTACTACCATGCCATGTGCAGAGTGTCCTCCAGAATCAGCACAACCCAATGTTGCCATGCCATGTGCAGAGTGCCCTCCGTCTGCAGCTCAACCCAATGCTGCCATGCCATGTGCAGTATGCCCTATATCCAGATGCAGCTCAACCTAGTGCTGCCATGCAATATTCAGTGTTCTTTCCAGCTGCAGCTCAACCCAATGCTGCCATGCCATGTGCAGTGTGCCCTATATCCAGATGCAGCTCAACCTAGTGCTGCCATGCCATATTCAGTGTGCCCTCCAGATGCAGCTCAACCCAATGCTGTCATGACATGTGCAGAGTGTCCTCCAGAAGCGGCACAACTCAATTTTGCCATTATACGTGCAGGGTGCCCTCCCTGTGTCGCTCAACCCAATGCAGCCATGCCATGTGCAGGATGCCCTCCATCCAGCTGCAGGTCAACACAATGTTTACATGCCATTTTCAGTATCCCCTCCATCCAGCTGCAGCTCAAATCAAAGCTGCCATGCCATGTGCTGGGTGCCCTCCATCCAGCTGCAGCTCAACCCAATTCTGCCATGCCATGTGCTGTTTGCCGTACCTCTGCATCTCAACCCAGTGCTGCCATGCCATGAGTTGGGTGACATCCATCCATCTGCAGCTCAACCCAATTCTGCCATGCCATGGGCAGGGTGCCCTCCCTCAGCAGCTCAACCCATGCTGCCATGCCATGAGCAAGGTGCCCTTCGTCCAGCTGCAGCTCAACTCAGTGCTGCCATGCCATTTGCAGGGTGCTTTCTGTCCAGCTGCAGCTCAACCCAATACTGCCCTGCTATGGGCAGCATGCCCTCCCTCTGAAGCTCAACCCAATGCTTCAATGCCATATGCAGTGTGTCCTCCAGCTACAGATCAACCCAATGGTGCCAAGCCATTTGCAGGGTGCCCTCCCTCTGCAGCTCAATGCAGTGCTGCCATGCCATTTGCAGAGTGCCATCCATCCTGCTGCAGCTCAACCTAATTCTGCCATGGCATTTGCAGTGTGCACTCCAGCTGCAGCTCGACCCAATGCTGCCATGCCATGTGCAGGGTGCCCTCCCCCTGCAGCTCAATGCAATGCTGCCATGCCATGTGCAGGGTGCCCTCCATCCAGCTGCAGCTCAACCCAATGCTTCCATGACATTTACAGGGTGACCTCCCTATGAAGCTCAAAACAATGTTGCCATGCCATGTGCACGGCGCTTTCCTTCTGAAGCTCAACCCAATGCTGACATTAAGCAAAGCAAAAAGTAGGATTGCTACCCTGGACTTTAGGAGAGCCAACTTTGATATCCTTCGGGACCTACTTGGGGCAATCCCGTGGGCCAGGGTGCTAGAAGGCAAGGGGGCCTGTGAGAGCTGGTTAGCGTTTAAACGGCTCTTCTTCCAAGCTCAGGATCGGTGCATCCCTGTGACTAAGAAATCGGGAAAAGGTGCAAGGAGACCTGCGTGGATGAGTAAGGAGCTCATGTGCAAGCTCCGCGGAAAGAAGAAAGTACATGATATGTGGAAAAAGGGTCTGACCACTTGGGAACAATACAAGAATGTAGTCAGGGACTGCAGAGATGCGACCAGGAAGGCCAAAGCCCACCTGGAGTTGAATCTAGCTAAGGAGATAAAGGATAATAAAAAAGGCTTTTTAAAATACGTTAACAGCAAAAGGAAGGCTAGGGAGAATGTGGGCCCCATACTAAGTGAGGGGGGCGCTATGGTAACAGGGGATTCTGAGAAGATGGAGATACTGAACGCCTTCTTCGCTTCTGTCTTTAGTGAAAGGGCTCTCCCTCAGGAATCCCGGACCCTGGAGGTTGATGAGACAGTCCGGGGAATGGGAGATTTCCCTTTAGTCAGGGAAGAGGTGGTCCGTGAGTGCCTAGGAAACATTAAGGTCCATAAATCCATGGGACCTGATGGGGTGCAGCCGCGGGTGCTGAGAGAGCTGGCGGAGGTCGTTGCTGAGCCACTCTCTGTAATCTTTCAGAGGTCTTGGAGAACTGGGGAGGTGCCTGAAGACTGGAGGACGGCCAATGTCACTCCAGTCTTCAAAAAGGGCAAGAAGGAAGACCCGGGTAACTATAGGCCAGTCAGCCTCACCTCTGTCCCAGGGAAGGTGATGGAACAGCTTGTGCTGGATGCCATCTCCAGACATCTGGGTGATAAGGAGGTTATCAGGAGTACCCAGCATGGGTTCACCAAGGGTAGGTCGTGCTCGACCGACCTGGTGGCCTTTTATGAAGATGTCACTAGCTGGGTGGACAGGGGGAGGGCGGTAGATGTAGTCTACCTTGATTTCAAAAAGGCTTTTGATACTGTCCCCCATGACATCCTTATAACAAAGCTGAGAAAGTATGGGATAGATGAGTGGACGGTGAAGTGGGTCGAGAATTGGCTGACTGGCAGAGTGCAGAGGGTTGTCGTTGGCGGTGCGGTGTCTGGCTGGAGGCCTGTAACTAGTGGCGTCCCCCAGGGGTCTGTACTGGGTCCGGTCTTGTTCAACATCTTCATCAATGACCTTGATGAGGGGATAGTGACCACCCTCAGCAAGTTTGCTGATGACACGAAGTTGGGAGGATTGGCTGACACGCCTGAAGGGTGTGCTGCCATTCAACGAGACTTGGACAGGCTGGAGAGCTGGGCAGTAAGAAACCGGATGAGGTTTAACAAAAGCAAGTGTAGAGTCTTGCACCTGGGTAGAAATAATTGCATTCACCAGTACAGTCTGGGGGAAGAGATGCTGGAGAGGAGCTCTGCTGAGAGGGACCTGGGCGTCCTGGTGGACGACAGATTGACCATGAGCCAGCAGTGTGTCCTTGTAGCCAAAAAAGCCAATGGCATACTGGGGTGCATTAAAAAGAGCGTGTCCAGCAGGTCGAAGGAGGTGATCCTCCCCCTCTACTCTGCCCTGGTGAGGCCTCATCTGGAATATTGTGTCCAGTTCTGGGCTCCCCAGTACAAAAAAGACAGGGATCTCTTGGAAAGAGTCCAGCGGAGGGCCACTAAGATGGTGAAGGGCCTGGAGCATCTCCCCTATGAGGAGAGACTTAGGGAACTGGGTCTGTTTAGCCTTGAAAAAAGAAGGCTGAGAGGGGACTTGATCCAGGTTTATAAATACCTGAGGTGTGGGAGCCATAGTGGTGAGGCTGGTCTGTTTTCAGTAGTGCGTGGGGATAGGACTAGGGGTAATGGGATGAAAATACAGCATAGGAAGTTCCGCACAAATGTGCGGAAGAACTTCTTTACAGTCAGGGTGACGGAGAACTGGAACAGGCTGCCCAGGGAGGTGGTGGAGTCTCCTTCTCTGGAGATATTTAAGACCCGCCTGGACGCCTACCTGTGTGACATGGTGTAGGGTGCCTGCTTTGGCAGGGTGGTTGGACTCGATGATCTCTAGAGGTCCCTTCCAACCCCTACAATTCTGTGATTCTGTGATTCTGTGACATGCCATTTGCATGTTTTCCTCCCTCTGCTGTACTACCCAGTGCTACCATGTCACATGCAGGGTGCCCTCCCTTTGCAGCTCTGACCAATGCTGCCATTCCATGTGCAGGGTGTCCTCCAGCTGCAACTCAATCCAATGCTGCCATGCCATTTGCAGAGTGCACTCATTCTTTAGCCCAACCCAATACTGCCATGCAATGTGCAGGGTGCCATCCCTCTGCAGCTCAACCCAATACCGCCATGCCATGGGCTGGTAGCTCTCCATTCAGCTGCAGGTCATCCCAATGCTGCCATGCCATGTGCAGGTTACACACCCATCTGCAGCACAACACAATGCTGCAATGCCATACTCAGGGTTTGCTACAGATGCCGCTCAACCCAATGCTGCCATGCCATGTGCAGGGTGCCCTCCATCCATTTGCACCTCAGCCCAATGCTGCCATGCCACGTGTAGAGTACCCTCTATCCAGCTGCAGCTCAAGCCAATGCTGCCATGCCAAGTGAAGTGTGGCCTCCATCTGCACCTCAACCCAATGCTGCCATGCCATGTGCAGGGTATTTTCCCCTTTGCAGTACAACACAATGCTGCCACGCCATATTTAGGGTTTGCAATAGATGCTGCTCAACCCAATGCTGCCATGCCATGTGCAGGGTGCCCTCCCTTTGCCGCTCCGCCATATGCTTCCATGCCATGTGCAAGGTGACCTCCACCCAGCTGCAGACCAAACCAATGCTGCCATGCCGTTTGCTGAGTGCCCTCTATCCAGCTGCAGCTCTACCCAATGCTGCCATGCCAAGTGCAGGGTGCCTTCCCATTGCAGCTCAACCCAATGCTGCCATTCCATACGCAGGGTGTCCTCCAGCTGCAGCTCGACCCAATGCTGCCATGCCATTTGCATGGTGCCCTCCAGATGCAGCTTAACCTTATGTTACCATGCCATGTGTAGGGTGCACTCCAGCTACAGATCATCCCAATGCTGCCATGCCATCTTTTAGGGGGCCCTCCATCCAGCTGCATCTCAGCTTAATGCTGCCATGCCATGGGCAGAGTGTCCTTCAGATGCAGCTCAACCTAATGCTGCCATACCATGTGCAGGGTGCCCTCCATCTATCTGCAGCTCAAGCAAATGCTGCCATGCAATGTGCAGGGTGCCCTATATCCCTCTGCAGTTCAACCCAATGCTGCCATGCCATGTGCAGGATGCCCTCCATCCAGCTGCAGCTCAACCCAATTCTTCCATGCCATGTGCTGGGTGCCCTCCCTCTGCAGTTCTGCCTAATGCTGCCATGCCATGCTCAGGGTACCCTCCCTCAGCAGCTCAACCCAATGCTGCAATGACATGGGCAGGTGCCCTCCATCCAGCTGCAGCTCAACTCACTGCTGCCATGCCATGTGCAGGTTGATTTCCATCCAGCTGCAGCTCAACCCAATGCTGCCCTGCTATGGGCAGGGTGCCCTATATCCCTCTGCAGCCCAACCCAATGCTGCCATGCAATGTGCAGGATGCCTTCCATCCAGCTGCAGCTCTGCCCTATGTTGCCCGTCCATTCAGTGCTCAGCTGCTTCATCTCCTGCAGCAGCTTCACACGCTCCAATGCTGTTATGTTCCGCCGTCATACTGGGCCCTCATTGCTGCACTGTTCACACAGATCCTTGCAGGACCTGCACCACTTGCAGAATGGGACCGGCGTGTTCCGTGCTGACCCACTGCCCCTGCCCCTCCCCAGGGGGGCTTCTATGATGTCAGAGAGTCATTGTGACACACCAGCACAGGAGGGTCCTTGAAGGTCACAGATGCAGAGCATGGTTTGTGATGGAAGAGTCCTTGAAGATCATTAAGAACCAGGGAATGGTTTGGGATGGCATGACCTCCTTGGGAGGCTCCTTGATGATTAAAGAACCGTGGATTGGCTTGTGTTGGAAGGGTCCTGGTAGGTTGGGGTGTTCCTTAATGATGATAGAAGCACAGAAGAGTTTGTGGGGGGTTTTAGGTTTGGTTTTGGGGTAGGGTTGGTTTTTGGGTTGGTTTTTTGGGTTTGGGGAAGGGTTGGTTTAAGGTTTGGGGTTTGGGTTTGTGTCTCTGTTGGGTTTGGGTTTGTGTCTCTGTTGGGTTTGGGATTTGGGGTTTGGGGTTTGGGTTTGTGTCTCTGTTGGGTTTGGGTTTGGGATTTGGGGTTTGAGTTTGGGGTAGGGTTGTTTTTATTTTCGGTGTTTGGGTTTGTGTCTCTGTTGGGTTTTGGTTCTTTATGGTTGTTTTTAGGTTTGGGGTTTGGTTTGTGTCTGTGTTGGGTTGGGTTGGGGTATGGTTGGTTTTAGGTTTGTGGTTTGGGTTTGTGTCTGTGTTGGGTTGAGGTAGGGTTGGGTTTAGGTTTGGGATTTGGGTTTGGGGTAGGGTTGGTTTTAGGTTTGGATTTGGGTTCTTTAGAGTTGGTTTTATGTTTGGGGTTTGTGTTTGTGTCTATGTTAGGTTTGGGGTAGGGTTGGTTTTAGGTTTTGGGTAGGGTTGGTTTTAGGTTTGGGGTTTGGGTTTGTGTCTTTCTATGTTTTGTTTGGGTTCTTTAGGGTTGTTTTAGGTTTAGGGTTTGGGTTTGTGTCTATGTTGGCTTTGCGTTTGGGGTAGGGTTGGTTTTAGGTTTGGGGTTTGGGTTTGTGTCTCTGTTGGGTTTGGGTTTGTGGTAGGGTTGGTTTTAGGTTTGGAGTTTGGGTTTGTGTTTCTGTTGGTTTGGGGTTTGGGGTAGGGTTGGTTTTAGATTTGGGGTTTGTGTTTCTGTCTCTTTTGGGTTTGGGGTATGGTTGGTTTTAGGTTTGTGGTTTGAGTTTGTGTCTGTGTTGGGTTGGGGTAGGGTTGGGTTTAGGTTTAGGGTTTGGGTTTGAGGTAGGGTTGGTTTTAGGTTTGGATTTGGGTTCAGGGTAGGGTTGATCTTAGGTTTGGGGTTTGTGTTTGTGTCTATGTTAGGTTTGGGGTAGGGTTGGTTTTAGGTTTGTGGTTTTGGTTTGTGTCTGTGTTGAGTTTGATTTTGGGGTAGGGTTGGTTTTAGGTTTGGGGTTTGGTTTTGTGTCTGTGTTGGGTATGGGTTTTGGGCAAGGCTGTTTTTAGGTTTGGGGTTTGTGTTCTGTATATGTAGGTTTGGGTTCATTAGGATTGGTTTTAGGTTTGGTGTTTGGGTTTGTGTCTATGTTGGTTTGGGTTCTTTAGGGTTGGTTTTGGGTTTGGTGTTTGGGTTTGTGTCTCTGTTTGGTTTGGGGTAGGGTTGGTTTTAGATTTGGGTTTTGGGTTTGTGTCTCTGTTGGGTTTGGTTTCCTTAGGGTTGGTTTTAGGTTTGGGGTTTGGGTTTGTGTCTATGTTGGTCTGGGTTCTTTAGGGTTAGTTTTAGGTTTGCGGTTAGGGTTTGTGTCTATTTTGAGTTTGGATTTGGGGTAGGGTTGGTTTTAGGTTTTGGGTTTGGGTTTGTGTCTGTGTTGGGTTTGTGGTAGGGTTGGATTTAGTTTTGGGGTTTGGGTTTGTGTCTGGTTTGGGTTTGGGGTAGGGTTGTTTTTAGGTTTGGTGTTTGGGTTTGTGTCTCTGTTGGGTTTGGGTTCTTTAGGGTTGGTTTTAGATTTGGGGTTTGGGGTTTGTGTCTGTGTTGGGTTTGGGTTCTTTAGGGTTGGTTTTAGGTTTGGGGTTTGGGTTTGTGTCTGTGTGGGCTTTTGGTTCTTTTGGGTTGGTTTTCGGTTTGGGTTTGGATTTGTGTCTGTTACGTTTGGCTTCTTTAGGTTTGGTGTTAGGTTTGAGTTTTGGGTTTGTGTCTGTGTTGGTTTGGGTTCTTTAATTTTAGTTTCAGGTTTAGATTTTGTATTTGTGTCTCTGTTGGGTTTGGGTTAGGTTTTGTTTTGGGTTTGGGTTTGTGTCTCTGTTTGGTTTGGGGTAGGGTTTGTTTTGGGTTTGGTATTTGGGTTTGTGTCTATGTTGGGTTTGGGTAGGGTCAGTATTGGATTAGGGTTAGGGTCTGATGTAGGGTTTGGGATAATGTTTGCGTCAGGGTTAGGCTTGTGAATCAGAAGTGTTGCTGTTCTACGTTTTGGAAACAGCCTCTTGCACAACTTAATCAGCCTGAAGGACAAAGGGCTCGAGTGAATGTCAGCTCAGAAACAGAACTTAGTGGGCCGCAGAGTTTGCTGTCATGGGAAGATTAGAAAGTAGAATAGATGTGCTGCTTCTGAAGACAAGATGGCAGAACAGATGCCTCAGCAGGATGTAACATCAGCGAGAACCAGTTTGGGCAGCCCCCCTGAAAGGGCTGGGCCTTTACAGCCCGAATGGCTATTAGCCTTCATCCCACCACCACCAGAGATGTGAATTAATGCTTGGAATTTCTGCCCATGTCCATGGAATGAATGACCACGGATAGGCTATGCCTATCAATGGAATGTATGACCACGGATAGGCTATGCCTACCAATGGAATGGATGACAACGGATAGGATATGCCTATCAATGGGAAGTCACGGTTTAAACTAAAAGTCCACCTGCGTCCGTGACAGGGGCCGTGGGCCCCACAGGGGCCCTAGGCCGAAAGGAAAAAAGTTAATTAGGAAAAGAAAACAGTGGCAACGATCTAAGGAGGCACACTTATTTAATAAATAATATAATTAAATACAGGATAACACAATATAATACAATATAATTGAAAATTGAGCTAACGAATCAAGCAAAATAGGAGAGAGAATGAGGTCCCGTAACTGAGAGGCCTACTGTGAATCTAGGCGAAATGGTGAAGGCTCCCACACACTCCCCTGAACGCCAGAACTCAAAAGACGTCAGTCTAGCCTGCGACAGAGTTAATAAAGTGTCCAGGTCCTGTGACCTATCTCTTTGCTTGTGTTGTTCTCTGGGAGATGTAGTCTTCTTCTGTAAGTTGCAGATTCAGCAAAATTACTCATGCTTTATATGATATTATGATGTGGAATACTGATAGCAAAATTACAAAATTATTAAACCATGACATTCCACCCCTTATTCTACATCATTACATTATGCTTATACATACATACAAACTCATACATATAGTTGTGAGTAATCAGCAACCTTATTTTCTCAAAAATTTATATTTATTCCATACAAATCCCTAAGTTGTGAACAAAACTCTATAACCTAACCCACTATTATTTATTTATTATTTATTATTAACTATTATTTTTGAGAAAAATGGCAAAACTTCCAGAAAAAAGGAAAACATGTCAGCGGTGGAGGAGAAAGGCAGCGCTAGTAGGGCGCCTCCCAAATCAAGGTGCACTCATCCTTTCCCAGCCGCCACAGGAGATTTCCTTTTGACTTATACTTCTTTCCATGTGTGCTCTACACATGCATGGCCAGTGCACGATATAGAGTCCAGATGGAAAACTTGCTTACAGAATGCCTAATTAAGGTATATAGGAAAAAGTGTTTCCTTAACATTAATCCACTCTATCTTAAGTCCTGTACCTAATTGGACATTCGTCAAATATTTCTGAGACTCTACCTATATATCTACAAGAAATCATTGGCTGCACTCCCCCAACATCAAATTCCCTTGTGGTACACATTGGACATCCCCATTTTTGTCCATCACCCACCACGTGCACCCAGGTCCCTGGGCAAAGACAGTACCCCGGAGAGGTTTGCCCTTTCCAGACGCTGGAAGGACCCAAACTGTTTTTCCCAACACGCTCTTTATGTGTACTACAGGAACCTTATCTCCCTCCACAGTACGTAGGGAGCTGGATTGGTTAGGACCATTACGATTACTAGATCCTCAAGTGTTGACTAACCAGGTGGCTTCTGCTAAATGGTTCTCCCAATTTTTATATGTTCCGCCACCCATTGCTTTCAACATAGTTTTCAACAACCCATTGAATCGTTCAATCTTACCAGAAGCTGGTGCATGACAGGGAATATGGTAAATCCACTCAATGCCATGATTTTTGGCCCAAGTGGTTACAAGAGAATTTTTGAAATGAGTCCCATTATCAGATTCAATTCTTTCTGGAGTGTCATGCCGCCACAGGATTTGCTTTTCCAACCCTAATATGGTGTTTTGGGCGGTAGCATGGGGTAGTGCATATGTTTCGAGCCACCCAGTGGTTGCCTCCACCATGGTGAGTACATAACGCTTACCATTGCGAGATTGTGGCAAGGTGATATAATCAACCTGCCATGCCTCTCCATATTTATACTTTTGCCATCGCCCTTCCCCCCAAAAAGGTTTCATCCTCTTGGCTTGTTTAATTATGGCGCATGTTTCACAGTCATGAATAACCTGAGCAATAGCGTCCATAGTTAAGTCCACCCCTCGGTCTCTGGCCCACTTATATGTTGCATCCCTTCCTTGATGACCTGAAGTCTCATGGGCCCACCGAGCTAGGAATAATTCACCCTTGTTCTGCCAGTCCAAGTCTATTTGAGCCACCTCAATTTTGGCAGCTTGATCAACCTGATGGTTATTTTTATGTTCTTCAGTAGCCTTACTTTTAGGCACATGAGCATCTACATGGCGCACCTTTACAACAATGTTCCTTATTTGGGCAGCAATGTCTTTCCACAGTTCAGCAGCCCAAACAGGTTTACCCCTTCGATGCCAGTTATCATCTTCCCACTGCTGCAACCACCCCCATAAGGCATTTGCCACCATCCATGAATCAGTATAAAGATGAAGCATTGGCCACCTCTCCCGTTCAGACACATCTATAGCTAGCTGAACAGCCTTTACCTCTGCAAATTGACTTGATTCTCCTTTACCCTCAGTGGCCTCTGCAACTTGTCGTGTGGGGCTCCATACAGCAGCTTTCCATCTGCGATGCTTCCCTACAATACGACATGATCCGTCTATGAATAGGGCAAATTTCTTTTCGTTTTCTGGTAGCTCATTGTATGGTGGTGCCTCTTTAGCACGTGATACGTGTGCCCCGGTGGTGCAAGTGGTAGGAATGCCACATTGCAACACCGGAGGCCCTGGGTTCGAATCCCCCTGTAGCGCAAGTGGTAGAAGTGCCACTCAGCTCCACAAAAGGCTCGAATCCCGGGAGTTGGACTCGATGATCTCTGAGGTCCCTTCCAACCTGCACGAGACTATGATACTATGATATGATATGATACCTCTTCTGTAGGTGGTATTTCATTTTTTTTACTCTCAGGCCAGTCCATGATCACTTCTAGAATTCCAGGACGGCTGAGTTTTCCCATTCAAGCTCGTTAAGTAATTAATGAAATCCACTTACTCCAAGTGGTATCAGTAGCTTGCTGGGTGGAGGGAACCTGTCCTTTAAACATCCAGTTTATTACTGGCAAGCGAGGTGCTAGAAGAAGCTGAACCTCTGTCCCAACTATTTCAGAAGCAGCCCGAACCCCCTCATACACGGCTAAGATATCCTTCTCAGTTGGAGTGTAGCGCTCCTCATACCCTTTATATGCTTGTCATGGTTTTGTAATTTTGTAATTTTGCTATCAGCATTCCACATTATAGCATCATGTAAAGCATGGATACTTCTATTGACTGTGCAGTCCACAGAAGAAGACTACATATCCCAGAGAACAACACGGTTAGTGAGAAGTCACGGGGCCAGGACGCTATATAATCTTGTTCCCCAGCTGGAGTGTTTTTCTTCTTCTCTCGAACTTCTCGGAGAGTGGGAAGCGTTCCAGCCGTGTTGCCTAGAGTTAACAGTCGGCTTCTCGGTTTTCGGGGACTCTCTCTCTCTGTTTCGTTCGATTTGTTAGCTTCAATTATATTATATTCTGTTATCTTGTACTTCGATATTATATTTAGTAAAAGAAGTTTTTCCTCCTTAGATTGTTGCTGTTTTTATCCCATTCCCCTTTTCCCCCTCCTTTCCAGGCCCCGGGGGGCCCAACGGGGTGGCTTCCCCTGTCACGGGCATAGGTAAATCTAAGTAACCCGTGACAGATTTATTGGTGGAGAATGTGGGCATAGAGATTTTTAGCTTTTAGAACGACTCTCTCTTAGCTCCCAATGAGCATCGTTAGCTGTGTTACGGGAGTGTTATCTTTTTGTAGCTGCTCACTGAGAACGTGACCTTGAAATACCAGACGAATTGTCAACATCAAGGGCAGCTGCACATTCTCAGCATTGCTATCTAACTTTTGTATAGAAAACAAAGGGATTTCTTTCTCCCTTAGAGCAAAGCTAGCTAGCTCTGACTTTTACGGAGCCTGCCAGCTATGAATTCACTCTCCATCCCAGTTGCTCTGTTTAAGGGATTGAAAGCAATTATGATCTTCTCAAAGTATTGATCAACTATTAACACCATAATTTGTTGTTGTGGAATTGTGCAGGTATATGGCCTAATAAGGTGGATACTGATGGAGACACCTGCCTGGTACTTATATGAGATGTGGTATGGTCCGAATTTTGGCATCTACACCCCAGATGGAATTGTGAATCTTACAAACACTTGCATTGCAGATGGAATTGCGAATCTTACAAATACTTGCATCCCAGATGGAATAGGCAATTTTACAAACATCACCATGTTTAATTCAGTGTACAAGCTAAAAAAACCTGCTTTTTGTAGGCTGTACTCTCAGATTTCTGCATGCCTTTCAATAACTGAGATAGGGTTCATACTTGTATCCATGTTATCAATATTAATGAATGTATGTGTAATCCTATACATTCGTTCCATGCAAAAGTCTCCTCCTGAACAAGAGAATGATGACTGGCAGGAAATATGGAATGGTTTAGGAAAAGTCTTAGAAGCATGGGGACCTGCAGTGTCATGGGATTTCACTCTTGAACACCTAAGGGACCCTGAGAAATTAAGTGAGTATATGGGTCAGAGATCTAAGGAGGTAAACCTTATATGGTGTTTGGCTTATGCATACCGTGCTTTGTATCATACTGTTCTGGAGAGAGAGAGATTCCGATATGAGATTCAAGCCCAAGTTATCTCTGATCAGTCACAGGAGGCATCAGTAGCAATATCAGTCACCCCTGAGGAAGGCAAGAAATGGAAACGGGTGTCCATGCGTCTAGAACGAAAAGAAGGAGAAGCAGAGGGGGGCGCAGCAGAAGACCCAGGTGCCGGGCATGGAGCAGTACCGAAATAAGCAAAGGGAAAAACCAAGAGGCATGAAGAAGAGACTGATGAGGAGGAGGAAATCACTTATCGTTGACCTCTGAAGCTGACTGAAATCCAAGGCTCAAGAAAGGAGTTTACACGGCGCCAAGATGAAGGTATCCTTGCTTGGTTGCTTCGCTGCTGGGACAACGGGGCCAACAGCTTGTCTCTAGATGGTAATGAAGCTCGCCAAGTAGGAAGCCTTGCCTAAGATGCAGGTGTTGACAGAGGGATTAACAGATGTACGGATGGAGCTGCCACTCTCTAGTTGCGGCTGTTAGAAGCTGAGAGAGAAAGGTACCCCTACAGGAATGCTTTGAAGTTTAAAATTACTAGTTGGAATACCGTCCAAAATGGTATTCAGTACCTGAGGGAATTGGCCATGGTGGATATGTTGTACAACCCTGATCCAAGCGAACATGATCCGGAGAGAGTGAGGGCCGATCCTGACATGTGGCAGAAAATCACAAGTACAGCACCAGAGAGAATTGCAGTCATTGGTAACAGCATCTAGAGGATTCGAGGACAGATGGCCCCGAGTTTTTAAGCTGATTACAATGCTTCAAACCGTCGATCAGCAGCTCCCCCAACTGCGTGCCACGGTTTTTGCCATCTCACGGCTAGAAGACCGACTAGATGAAATGTACAAGAAATTGTTTCCATCAACTAATCGTAATGATCCATTAATAGTATCAGATACAACTGATGAATGTCAATCCTCGTACAGGCCACCAGGTTTAATGAAGGATCTGATCAAAGTATTCCAGTCCTACTCCTCACCTGTATCATCAAAAGTCTCAGCTGTTAAACGCACACGATCCCAGCTCGAGCAAGGAACAACAGTACGATTGCAACGTGTGTTTCCATGTGGCGCTACCTACGTGACCGTGGAGAAGACATGAGGAAGTGGCATGACCAGCCTACTTCTGTACAATGAGCACGGGTGAAAGAATTACTAGACAAACCAACCACCAGTGGAGTTGCTCCAGTCATCACAGGTAACCAATAGAGGGGCCCTGCCCTCCGTCAGGGGAGGGAAAGGGATAATAGAGTTTATTGGACTGTGTGGATTCGATGGCCTGGCACATCAGAACCACAGGAATATAAGGCGCTGGTGGATACCGGTGCACAGTGCACCCTAATGCCCTCCAGTCATGAAGGGACAGAATCAATCCATATTTCTGGAGTGACTGGGGTCTCTCAAGAATTGACTGTGCTGGAGGCTGAAATAAGCCTCACTGGCAAAGACTGGCAAAAACATCCTATTGTGACTGGCCCAGGGGCTCCATGTATACTGGGTATTGATTACCTCAGAAGGGGGCATTTCAAGGATCCTAAGGGGTATTGATGGGCCTTTGGGATAGCTGCTGTAGATATGGACAACATTAAGCAGCTGTCTGTTTTGCCTGGCCTGTCAGAGGACCCGTCTGTTGTGGGGCTGCTACGAGTAAAAGAGCAACAGGTACCGATTGCTACAAAGACAGTGCACAGACGGCAGGATCGCACCAACAGGGATTCCTTGCTCCCCATTCATGATTTGATTCGCCAGTTGGAGTATCAGGGAGTGATCAGTAAAACTCACCTTTTAACAGTCCCATATGGCCTGTGCTTAAAGGCAGTGGAGAATGGAGGCTGACAGTAGACTACCGTTGCTTGAATGAGGTCACACCCCCATTGAGCGCTGCTGTGCTGGACATGGTGGAATTCCAGTACGAGCAGGAGTCAAAAGCAGACAAATGGTATGCCACCATTGACATTGCCAATACCTTCTTCTCTATTCCTTTGGCTGCAGAATGTAAGCCACAGTTTGCCTTCACCTGGAGGGGCATTCAGTATACTTGGAACCGTTTGCCCCAGGGGTGGAAACACAGCCCAAACATTTGCCATGGGTTGGTCCAAACTGTATTGGAACACGGAGGTGCTCCTGAACACCTGCAGTACATTGATGACATTGTTGTGTGGGGCGATACAGCAGAGGAAGTTTTCACAAAAGGAGAGCAGATAATCCAAATTCTTCTACAAGCTGGCTTTGCTATTAAGCGAAGCAAAGTAAAAGGACCTGCCCAGGAAATTCAATTCTTAGGTATAAAGTGGCAGGATGGACGTCGTCACATCCCAACAGATGTAATCGACAAAATCACTGCCATGTCTCCACCAACTAGCAAGAAAGAGACACAATCTTTCCTTGGTGTAGTGGGCTTTTGCAGGATGCACATTCCAAACTACAGCCTCATTGTAAGCCCCCTTTATCAGGTGACGTGGAAGAAGAATGATTTTGCATGGGGCCCTGAGCAGCAGCAGGCTTTTGAACAGATTAAACAAGAGATAGCCCGTGCTGTAGCCCTGGGGCCAGTAAGGACTGGACAGGATGTAAAGAACATCCTCTATACTGCTGCTGGAGAGAAAGGTCCCACTTGGAGTTTGTGGCAAAGAGCCTCAGGAGAGACCCAAGGCCGACCACTGGGATTTTGGAGTCGAGCATATAAGGGGCCTGAAGAGTGCTACTCTCCAACTGAGAAGGAGATCTTAACTGCGTATGAGGGGGTTCGGGCTGCTTCCGAAGTAGTTGGGACTGAAACGCAGCTCCATTTGGCACCTCAACTGCCATTGCTGAACTGGATGTTCAAAAGACAGTTTCCCTTCACCCATCATGCTACCGATGTCACATGGAGCAAGTGGATTACGCTGATTACACAGCGAGCGCGAATGGGAAACCTCAATCGTCCAGGAATCCTAGAAGTGATCATGGACTGGCCTGAAGATAAAAAGTATGGAACATCACCAGCAGAAGAGGTGTCACGTGCTAAAGATGCCCCACCATACAACGAATTACCAGAAGATGAAAAGAAATATGCCCTATTCACTGACAGATCATGTCGCATTGTAGGGAAGCATCGCAAATGGAAAGCTGCTGTATGGAGCCCCACGCGATAGGTTGCAGAGGCCACTGAAGGTAAAGGAGAATCAAGTCAGTTTGCAGAGGTAAAAGCTGTCCAGCTGGCCTTAGATGTTGCTGAACGGGAGGGGTGGCCAATGCTGTATCTTTATACTGACTCATGGATGGTGGCAAATGCCTTATGGGGGTGGCTACAGCAGTGGGAACAAAATAACTGGCTACAGAGGAGTAAGCCTGTTTGGGCCGCTGAACTATGGAAGAACATTGCTGCCTGTACAAAGAATATGGTTGTAAAGGTGCGTCACGTAGATGCACATGTACCCAAAAGTCGGGCTACTGAAGAACAGCAAAACAACCATCAGGTAGATAAAGCTGCCAGAATTGAGGTGGCTCAAATCGACTTGGACTGGCAGAATAAGGGCGAATTATTCCTAGCTCGATGGGCTCATGAGACCTCAGGTCATCAAGGAAGAGACGCGACATATAAGTGGGCCAGAGACCGAGGGGTTGTGAAAGACAGACTGTTTTTCTTTTATTGTCTCAAAGTTTTCTTTCTTGAGGCCTTTCTGATTATAAGACTCTGACAGGCAACTGCTAACTATCCAGGAGGGTGAATGGTGGGTGTTATCGTGCCATCCCTGCTTAGGACTGCAAAGATAAGCAGGAACAAGACAAGCAGTCTTTTCCAGGAGTGCTGCCGGGAGGAGCAGACCCCTGCAGAAGGTGGTAAATCTTGTGTCTGGCAACAGAGACCTCCAACCCTTGCTGGCTTATCTGTGGGACAGGAATGTCAGAAAAGTTAGTTTAAAATCTTTTTACAAAGAAGCGTTTGTTAAGAAGAAGAAGAACCCCCACCGAAATGGGGGATAATAGACCCTCGCTAAACTGGGGACTTTGGAGACAAACTTCCAAAGACACCTTTGACGGAGAATTCCCTGAGGGGAAAACTTTGTCGGAAGAACCCCGGGACCAGCTTGCTGCAGAGCTCCCTGGCTGTCTCCCATCCTCTGCGGTGATCAGACGAGTTCCTGAGATCAACGGACCTACTGTGTACCTCGCTGGATCCACGGTGGTGACTATATCTCTTTTGCTATCTGCAAAGACTCCTTGCTTATATTTCCTACTTTCCCTATCGCTTACCTTCCCTTCCCCATCTCCCTAAAAACGCCTAGGACTTTAATAAACTGGTTGGACCAACATTTGAACCGTTGCTTCTTAATCTCACGCCGGGTATACACATATCAAAGAACCTTGCCTCCCTCCTACAAATTGGAGCGAGACAGGGGTGGACTTAACCATGGACGCTATTGCGCAGATTATTCATGACTGTGAAACATGCGCCATAATTAAACAAGCCAAAAGGATGAAACCTTTTTGGGGGGAAGTGCAATGGCAAAAGTAAAAATATGGGGAGGCGTAGCAGGTTGATTATATCACCTTGCCACGATCTCGCAGTGGTAAGTGTTATGTACTCACCATGGTAGAGGCAACCACTGGGTGGCTTAAAACATACGCAGTACCCCATGCTACTGCTCGAAACATCATATTGGGTCTTGAGAGACAAGTTCTATGGTGACATGGCACTCCGGAAAGAACTGAATCTGATAATGGGACTCATTTCAAAAATTCTCTTGTAACCACTTGGGCCAAAGATCATGGCATTGAGTGGATTTACGATATTCCTTACCATGCACCAGCTTCTGGTAAAATTGAACGATATAATGGGTTGTTGAAAACTATGTTGAAAGCAATGTGTGGTGGAACATTTAAGCACTGGGAGAAGAATCTGGCAGAAGACACTTGGTTGGTCTATACTAGAGGATCTGTCAATCGTGATGGTCCTAGCCAATCTAGCCCCCTACACACTATAGAACGAGATAAGGTCCCTGTTGTACATGTAAAGAACATGTTGGGAAAAGCTGTTTGGGTCCTTCCAGCTTCTGGAATGGGCAAACCTGTCCGTGGAACTGTCTTTGCCCAGGGAACTGGGTGCACTTGGTGGGTAATGCAGAAGGATGGGGATGTTCAATGTGTACCACAAGGGAATTTGATTCTGGGGGAGTGCAGACAATAATTTTATGTATATATACATATATGTTTGCATGTGTAGTGTATTTTAGTTATTATAGTTATACATTTAGTTATGTTACATGCAATTTAGCTATCAGAGTTTTACATACGTGTATATATATGTATATATATATTAACCATGATGTAATAATGTAGAATAAGGGGTGGAATGTCATGGTTTTGTAATTTTGTAATTTTGCTATCAGCATTCCACATCATAACATCATGTAAAGCATGGATACTTATATTGAATGTGCAGTCCACAGAAGAAGACTACATATCCTAGAGAACAACACGGCCAGTGATAAGTCACGGGACCAGGACGCTATATAATCTTGTTCCCAGGCTGGAGTGTTCTTCTTCTTTTCTCGAACTTCTCGGAGAGTGGGAACCGTTCCAGCCGTGTCGCCTAGAGTTCACAGTAGGCCTCTCAGTTTTCGGGGACTCTCTCTCTCTGTTTCGTTCGATTTGTTAGCCTCAATTATATTATATTGTGTTATCTTGTATTTCGATATCATATTTATTAAAAGAATTTTTTCCTGCTTAGATTGCCGCTGTTTTTATCCCATTCCCCTTTTCCCCCTCCTTTCCGGGCCCCGGGGGGCCCTACGGGGTGGCTTCGCCTGTCACGGGCATAGGTAAATCTAAGTAACCCGTGACAATGCTCGACTCCAAAATCCTAGGGGTCGGCCTCTGATCTCTCCTGAGGCTCTTTGCCACAAACTCCAGGTGTGACCTTTCTCTCCAGCCACAGTGTAGATGATGTTCTTCACATCCTGTCCCGTCCGTACTGGCCCCAAGGCCACGGCACGGTCTATCTCTTGTTTTATCTGCTCAAAAGCCTGCTGCTGCTCTGGACCCCATGAGAAATTATTCTTCTTCCGTGTTACCTGATAGAGGGGTCTCACTATGTGGCTGTAGTTTGGGACGTACATTCTCCAAAAGCCCACTACTCCCAGAAAAGATTGGGTCTCTGTCTTGTCGGTGGGCGGAGACATAGCAGTGATTTTGTCAGTCACATCTGCTGGGATGTGACGATGTCCATCTTGCCATTTTATACCTCAGAACTGGATTTCTTGGGCAGGCCCCTTCACCTTGCTGCTCTTAATGGCAAAACTGGCTTGCAAGAGAATTTGGATTATCTGTTTACCTTTCTTGAAAACCTCTGCTGCTGTATGTCCCCACACTACAATATCATCAATATACTGCAAGTGCTCAGGAGCATTGCCCATGGCAAATTGTTGGGCTGTGCTTCCACCCTTGAAGTAAACGGTTCCATGTATACTGAATACCACTCCAGGTAAAAGCAAAATGTGGCCTACATTTTGCAGCCAATGGGATGGAAATGAAGGCATTGGCAATGTCAATGGTGGCATACCACCTAGCTTCTTTTGACTCCAACTCATACTGGAGTTCTAGCATGTCTGGTACAGCAGCACTCAATGGAGGTGTGACTTCATTCAGGCCACGGTAATCCACTGTCAGCCTCCATTCTCCACTGGTGTTACCCACTGGCCATATGGGGATGTTAAAAGGCAAGTGAGTTTTGCTAATCACTCCCTGATTCTCTAATTGGCGAATTAGCTTGTGAATGGGGAGCAATGAGTCCCGTGGATTCATCTACATTAGGCACGTTAGCCAATTTTCAATAATGTCACTTTGTGTTCCCTCCATTTTGTTTAATCTTTGCACTATTTTGACAATGGCTGAAGTATACAGATTAACTTCTGTAGCGCTTATAAATAATTCAAGTTCCTGAAGTCTGCTAATTAGTTCATTCACAAGGGGTTTCCTTTCCCCTTTGCCATATACTAATGCAAGTGCACTGGCATGCTTTTCTGGAGCTGCCTTTGTAAAGTCACGCCACATTTGTCGTGGAACGCGGACTGTTTCAGGATCATGTAATTGGTTTGGATCGTTACGATTGAATTGGGGGCTGTATAGCATTTCCACCAAAGCACTTTCTCTCAAGAATTGGATTCCTTTCTCTATATCAGTCCATTTCTTTTTCTCAGGCTCCAAGTCCCGTTTAAAGGGGAATCTATCTCTTACTGCTATCAACATCCGCTTTCAGAGGGTGTAGGACCGATTTTGGCATGTGCCAATACCTCTGTCCACACGTGAGTCCTTGGAAATGCCCGGCAGCTCTCAGGGAGCAGCTGACGCAGCCGCTGACGCAGCGTGTGGGCGTTCCCTGCCTACGGAGGGAGATTTAAACGGGCACAAGGAGGGCAGCGACTAGTCGCTGCCCACCCCACCAGAAACGGTCAGGAGGAGGCGGGGCTCGTGCACCTCTTGACTTCCTGTTTCAGCTCTGGTAAGTATTCTGCTCCTACATGGGTGCTCCCCGGCGAAAGGCTGCTGCCAGAAATACTGAGGAGGCCAAGACAAGGGTCCCGATCTCACAGAAACAGGAGACAGCAACCAAGAAGACTGCAGAGACCCAGACTGAGGTCCTGCACATGCCTTATAGGAAGGCTGCGGCCAAAATGTCTGAGGAAACTCAGACTGAGCCCCCAACCCAAGATGCTGGTGTGCAGGTCTCTGGCTGTACTGAGTGCCAGAGCATGGCCCTTGCAGTGCTGGGTGAGGGAGGCAGTGATTGTGTTCACTGCGACCAGGTGAACTACTTGCTCAGCCTCGTAGTTGACCTGAAGGAAGAAGTGGAGAGGCTGAGGACTATAAAAGAGTGTGAGAGGGAGATTGACTGGTGGTGTCAGTCCCTCTCAGCCTCAAGTTCTCAGCACACAGTCGAGGCTCCTAATGGAGCATGTCAGCCCCTGCCACCTCACAAACAGGTGGTAAAGGGGAACCAGCCAGCTGGCAACACTGCAGCCGGCCCCCTGTCCTCTCTTCCCCCCAGCAGTAACTTGAGAAGGGAGGAGGAGTGGAAACGGGTACCTGCTCGACGGAAGGGGCATCCTCCATCACGACCATCCCCGGCTCCCCAGGTGCCTCTGCGAAACCGGTTTGAGGCCCTGGAACTTGAGGGGGGGACTAGTGAGAGTATGGAAACAGGTGCACCCATGAGGTTGCCACAGGTGAAGCGGTCACCCCGAAGCCTCAAGACTGCTTCTACATGTAAGGACAGAAGGGTGATTGTTGTAGGTGACTCCCTTCTGCAAGGAACAGAAGGCCCTATATGCCGGCCTGACCCTACCCGCAGAGAAGTGTGCTGCCTTCCTGGGGCACGGGTCAGGGACATTTGAAAGAAAATTTCTAGATTGATTCATCCTTCAGACTACTACCCACTTTTAATAATTCAGGCTGGCAGTGAGGAAGTTGGCAAGGAAAGCCTGAGGTCCATCAAGACTTCAGGGGAATGGGGCGAATACTTGAAGGAGCTGGGGTGCAGGTGATCTTTTCTTCTATGCCCGTGGTGTCAGGAAAAGGTACAGGGAGGATCCAAAAAACCCATCTCTTAAACAGATGGCTTAAGAGCTGGTGCAGACACAAGAATTTCGGCTATTTTGACCATGGGGCAATCTACACTGCACCTGGAATGATGGCTGCTGATGCAAGCAGCCTGTCCCTGAGGGGTAAGAGGGTATTAGCTGAAGAATTAGCGGGACTCATTGATAGGTCTTTAAACTAGGAACGAAGGGGGAAGGGGGCAAAATAAGGGCTACTGGGGTTGAACGGTGCATTCAAGGGATTGTACCAAACTCCGTGGGCAATGATTGCAGAGTGCAAAAGGAGGGAGTAGGGCAGGGGGATGCTGGGGATGCCGCTGTTCTAGTGGATCCTGGATCGCTCATGAAGGTGGTGAGACGGACAGCCCGGCTGAAGTGCCTTTATACTAATGCACGGAGCCTGAGTAACAAGCAGGAGGAACTGGAAACTGTGATGCACTCTGAAAATTATGACATTGTTGCTATCACAGAAACATGGTGGGATGACTCCCACAATTGGGATACTACCATCGATGGCTATAGGCTCTTTAGGAGAGATAGGCGAGGTAGGAAGGGTGGGGGAGTTGCTCTCTATGTCAGAGATTGGATAAACTGTGAGGAGCTCCCCATGAGAAACAGTCAAGAACAGGTTGAGAGCCTGTGGGTTAGGATTAGAGATTGGACTAATAAAGGACAGCTGGTATTAGGGGTATACTACAGACCACCTGATCAAGGGGAGGCTGCTGATGAGGCTTTCTTGCTCCAGATGCGTGAGGCATCTAGCTCACAGGCTCTTGTCCTGGTGGGGGACTTCAACCATCCGGACATCTGTTGGGAAAACCACACGGCGAGCTGCAAGAGCTCCAGAAGGCTCTTGGAATCCATTGATGTTAGCTTTCTGGTTCAGGTATTGGACAGACCGACCAGAGGTCAAGCGTTGCTGGACCTGCTGCTCACCAACGCTGAGGAGATCATCAAAGGCGTCAAGGTTGGAGGATGCCTGGGCTCCAGCGACCATGCCCTGGTTGAGTTTGTGATCTCAAGCGATGTGGGCCTGGCAAAGAGCAGGACCAGGATGCTGAACTTTAGAAGAGCAGACTTCAAGCTTCTCAATGGAATGCTGGCCAAGATCCCCTGGCGCGCTGCCCTCAAAGATAAGGACGTTGAGGAGAGCTGGCTACTGTTCAAGGATGCCCTCCTGGCAGCACAAGAGGTCTCCATTCCCCTGATTAAGAAAGTGGGCAGGAGAGGTAGAAAACCGGCATGGCTCAGCAAGGACCTGCTAAGAGAACTGAGGGTGAAGAAAGGGGTGTACAAGCTCTGGAAACAAGGCTGTGTCACCCGGGAAGAATACAGGGATGCCGTCCGAACTTGCAGACGTGGGATCAGGAACGCCAAGGCGCAGGCAGAACTGAACTTGGCGAGGGACGTGAAAAACAATAAGAAAACCTTCTACAGGTACATTGGCCAGAAGAGACAGGCCAAAATGGGCGTACCTACTCTGGTAAATTTAAAAGGAGAAATGGCTTCAACAGATGAAGAGAAAGCTGAGGTGCTGAATGAGTTCTTCACCTCGGTCTTCACTGGTGGCCAGGATTCTAGTCTTTTTCACGTCCCTAAGTCTTGCACCCCCATACCTCTATGTGGGGACCAAGGAGGTAAATTCCCTCCCCACTGTAAGGGTAGAGCAAGTCCGAGAGTGCCTCCTTAGACTGAATGAGTATAAGTCTATGGGGCCAGATGGCGTGCATCCCAGGGTCCTGAAGGAGCTGGCTGAGGTGGTTGCTGAGCCGCTCTCCATCATATTTGAGAAGTCATGGCTGTCAGGTGAGGTCCCGGATGATTGGAGGAAGGGTCACGTCACTCCCATTTACAAGAAGGGGAGCAGGGAGGACCCGGGGAACTACAGGCCGGTGAGTCTCACCTCTGTGCCTGGGAAGATTATGGAACAGATCCTCCTGGACAACATGCTTGATCACATAAAGAACGAGCATGTGATCCGAGACAGCCAGCATGGCTTCACCAGGGGAAGGTCATGCTTAACTAATCTTGTGGCCTTCTATGATGGAGTGACGGCGTTGGTGGATGAAGGGAAGGCGACCGATGTCATTTACCTGGACTTGAGCAAGGCCTTTGACATGGTCCCCCACCACATCCTCATCTCCAAATTGGAGGGAAGTGGATTTGATGGGTGGACAACTAGATGGATAAGCAATTGGTTGAAAGACCGCAGACAGAGGGTGGTGGTCAATGGCTCTATGTCCAGGTGGAGGCCGGTAACGAGTGGTGTCCCTCAAGGGTCTGTCTTGGGACCGGTGCTCTTTAACATCTTTATTAATGACATCGATGAGGGAATGGAGAGCACCCTCAGCAAGTTTGCTGATGACACCAAGCTGAGTGGTGCAGTCGATACGGTGGAGGGAACGGATGCCATTCAGAGGGACCTTGACAGGCTGGAAAGCTGGGCTCGGGTGAACCTAATGAGGTTCAACACGGCAAAGTGCAAGGTTTTGCACTTGGGCCGGAAGAACCCCAGGCACCTGTACAGGCTGGGAGGAGTTGTCCTTGAGAGCAGCTCGGCTGAAAAAGACCTAGGGGTCCTGATAGATGAGAAACTTAACATGAGCCAGCAGTGCGCTCTGGCAGCCCGGAAAGCAAATGGGATCCTGGGCTCCATCAGGAGAGGGGTGGTCAGCAGGGATAGGGAGGTGATCGTCCCTCTCTACTCTGCTCTTGTGAGGCCCCATCTGGAGTACTGTGTCCAGGTGTGGAGCCCTCAGTACAAAAAAGATATGGAGATTTTGGAAAGGGTCCAGAGGAGGGCCACAAAGATGATCAGGGGGCTGGAGCACCTCCCCTATGAGGACAGGCTGAGGGAGTTGGGTTTGTTCAGCCTGGAGAAGAGAAGGTTGCGGGGTGACCTCATTGCAGCCTTTCAGTACCTGAAGGGAACTTACTCCCAGGAAGGGAGTAAACTCTTCGAAAGGGCTGATAATAGCAGGACTAGGGTAAATGGTTTTAAGTTGAAGGAGGGAAGATTTAGGTTGGATGTTAGGGGAAAGTTCTTTACTAGAAGAGTGGTCAGGTCCTGGAACAGGCTGCCCAGTGAGGTTGTGGATGCCCCGTCCTTGGAGGTGTTCAAGGCCAGGTTGGACGGGGCCCTGGGCAACCTGATCTAGTAAAGGTGTATGTTTGGTGGCCCTGCTAGGCAGGGGGGTTGGAACTACATGATCCTTGAGGTCCCTTCCAACCCGGGTAATTCTGTGATTCTGTGTGATTCTGTGGAGAGCATTGTGCTCGGAGTGGAGAGCGTTGTGTGCAGACTGGAGGGTGTCGAGTTTGGATTGCATACTCTCATTCTCGGCCCTGAGACTCTCTCTCTCAACCTCTCAGGAATGGTACTGAATAAGGCCTGATAAGCATTAGCTAGGCCCCAAGTCATTTGTGCCTCCTTAGATCTGCCTGAGCCACAACATTCCTGTCTCAAATATGCGGTCAAACTCTCAGGATTCTTGAAGTGTTCAGGAGTAGAGCTCCATGACACTAAAGATGTCTGTCTTCTAAAAGTCTCTACAAAGTCTCTCCACACTCCCTGCCACTCAGTATTCTCTGGTTCTAGGGAAGACTTCCTCCTGAGGTTATAATTCCAGATACTGAGTGAGATTATTACAATAACCAACAGTAAGTTCAGGGAGATTGATACGATCGACAGTGTGGTCCACTGGGCCAACCGGTCATTCAAAGACTGCTTAAAGGATGCAAAGAAAATAGGAGGAGCACGCTCAAAAACCACCATTCCTGAACTATTAGTTGCATTAGTTGCTCCCTCTGGAGCTGCATGCAGATACCAAGTAAGCGTTGCTAACCATGCTTTCAATCCGTTATACATTCCTATGGCTTCATAGGAAAAAATGGCTAGCTTAAGAATGGTCCAATATGTTTGGAGCATCACAAAAGAGGAACTAATGACATGCAGTCCCTTGTAAAACAAATTTACTAGAGAAAACTTTTTTTTTTTTTTTCTTCAATAGAGAGGGAAAAAAAAAAGTGAAAAAAGCAAAGCTCAGCAGTGTTTACAAAATATCCCGGATTATTGGCAGTCCGCCTGGACTTTCAAGATCAAGGGCCTCAGTAGCATAAAAGCATTCCCTAATGTAGAGAGCCACACCACCACCTCTCTTTCCTTGCCTATCCCTCCTGAAGAGTTTGTAGCCATCCATTGCAGCGCTCCAGTCATGGGAGCAATCCCACCACATTTCTGTTATGGCAACTAGGTCATAGTTTGCCTGCCGCACAATGGCTTCCAACTCTTCTTGCTTGTTGCCCATGCTGTGTGCATTAGTGTAGACGCACCTCAGCTGAGCCCCTCGCCTCTCTCCTAATACCTAATACTATCTAGTTTAAAACTCTCTCTACAAGTACCACCAGCTCCTGGGCAAGTATCCATTTCCCTTTTGGAGACAGGCAATTCCCATCAGCCAACCTCAGGCCAGGTACCAAGTAGACTGCCCCATGATCAAAGAATCCAAAATTTTTGCATTTGCACCAGCCTCTCAGCCATGCATTTATAAGATGACTTTTCCTGATCATCTCAGTGTTTGTCCCAGCCACCAAAGGAATACTGGCAAACACTACTTGTATGCCCGCTCCATCAACTAACTTCCCCAGTCTCCTAAAATCATTTTTTATAATCCTCAGGCTCCTGTCAGCAATCCCATTGCTGCCGGCCTGAACTATCAATGAAGGGTAATAATCAGAGTGGCGGATAAGGCTGGGGAGTTTTCTAGAAATATCCCTGACCCAGGGATCAGACTAATCTACAGACTAAGACGGAGAAAAAGAAAAGGATAACAATTTTGCCAAATATATATATACACAGAACAGAACCTTCCACTCTCCTCTCTGAGCCCTTTCCATCAGTTCTCAGCTGGCTTCTCTTCCATCCCCAGGCAGACCTCAGTGCACTCTCACAAAAAGCAGACTTTCCTCATCTTCCTTGCCCATTCGTCATAAAGAGTCCATATCCAGGTTGGTACAGTTCAGAGGTGGGAACCACCCCAACATGTCTCTGTGAGCCAAACGAGACCCTAGGTCTGGAAAGCCACAGAGATTTCGAGCTCACTGAGTGATTGTTTGTGGTCCTCTCATTAATGTAAAGACTCATCAAGAGCATCCCCTTCCAGAAGCATGATTTGATTTAGCCTGGCTGGGCCTTGCATCTACATCGTGGTACTGGTGTTCAGAAAGTGGCACACAGGTACGAGACCCATTGTGGGGCTCACAGTTGTTCATCAAGCACTGAGACTACCAGGGCATGTCTTTCCTGAAGGTCCTCAGCTGCATTTTCCAGCTGGCTGAGAGTGTGCTGGACACCCCAGGGAACTGCCATTCAGATGAGAGCCCAGATCAAATGAAGGTGTCATCAGTGAGAGAATGTAGGTGTGTCACAGTTGTGGAATGCCTTAAGCTCTGGAATTTTCAGTAGATGGGGAACAGAGAAAGATCCGTCTCTTCTCCTGGTGAGCTCATCTATTTGGTCAGCTAAATAACTCTGCGGTCTCAAGTGCCCATTACGCACAGGATCACAGAATCATAAGGGTTGGAAGGGACGTCCATAGATCATGGAGTTCAAGCCCCCTTCCAAATCAGGTTCCCTACACCAGGTAGGTGTCCAGGATGGTCTTGAGTATCTCCAGAGAAGGACACTCCGCAGTACCCTTGGACAGCCTGTTCCAGTGCTCCATCGCCCTCACCGTAAAGAAGTTCTTCCACACATTCGTGCAGAACTTCCTATGCTCCAGCTTAGTCCATTTCCCCTTGCCCTGTCTCCATGTACCACTGTAAAGAGACTGGCCTTGTCACTATGGCCCCCACACCTCAGATATTTATAAATCTGGATTAGATCCCCTCTCTGTCAGCTTTTCTCAGGGCTAAACAGACCCAGCTTACTTAGTCATTCTTCATAGGGGAGATGCTCCAGGCTCTTCACCATCTTTGTGGCCCTTTGCTGGACTCTTTCCAAGAGATCCCTGTCTTTTTTGTACTGGGGAGCCCAGAACTGGACACAATATTCCAGATGAGGCCTCACCAGGGCAGAGTAGAGGGGGAGGATCACCTCCCTCGACCTGCTGGACACGCTCTTTTTAATGCACCCCAGAATGCCATTGGCCTTTTTAACCACGAGGGCACACTGCTGCCTCAGGGCCAACCTGTCATCCATCAGGTGTCCACCCAGGTCCCTCTCAGCAGAGCTCCTCTCCAGATACTCATCCCCCAGCCTGTCCTGGTGTATGCAATTATTCCTCCCTAGGTGCAAGACTCTACACTTGCTTTTGTTAAACCTCATCTGGTTTCTTTCTGCTCAGCTCTCCAGCCTGTCCAGGTCTTGCTGAATGGCAGCACAGCCTTCAGGCGTGTCATCCAATCCTCCCAACTTTTTTTTATCAGCAGACATGCTGAGGGTGACCAATATCCCCTTGTGAAGGTCACTGATGAAGATGTTGAACAAGACTGGATGCAGCACCAACCCCTGGGGGACACCACTGGTTACAGGTCTCCAGCCAGATTCTGCACCACCACCGATGACCCTGTGCGCTCTGCCAGTCAGCCAATTCTCAACCCACTTCACTGTCCACTAGTCTATTCCACATTTCCTCAGCTTTGTTATAAGGATGTCGTGGGAGACAGTATCAAATGCCTTACTGAAATCAAGGTAGACTACATTCACCACTCTCTCCCCATCCACCCAGGATGTGAAAACATCATAGAAGGCCACAAGGTTGGTCGAGCACGACCTCCCCTTGGTGAACCCATGCTGGGTACTCCTGATAACCTCCTTTTCTCCCAGTTGTCTAGAGATGGCATCCAGCACAAGCTGTTCCATCATCTTTCCAGGGACAGAGGTGAGGCTGACTGGCCTGTAACTACCTGTATTTTCCTTCTTGCCTTTTTGAAGACTGGAGTGACATTGGCTATCCTCCAGTCTTCAGGCACCTCCACCGTTCTCCAAGATGTCTGAAATATGATAGAGAGCGATTCAGCAATCACCTCTGCCAGCTCCCTCACCACCCATGGATGCACCCCATCGGGTACCATGAATTTATGAACATTGGTGTGGCAAAACTCTTTCCTGACTAAAGGGAAGTCCCTCAGTCCCCAGACCCTCTCAGTAAGCTCTAGGTTCTGGGATTCCTGATGGAGAGCTTTTTCACACAAGACAGAAGCAAAGAAGGCCATCAGTATCTCCATCTTCTCAGAATCCCTTGTTACCAGAACACCCCCCTCACTTAGTAGGGGACCCACAGTCTCCCTAGTCTTCCTTTGACTGCTAACGTACTTTAAAAAGCATTTTTCATTATCCTTTTGTCACATTCAATCCCAGGTGGTCTTCAGACTTCCTTGTTCCATCCCTGCAGGCCCTGACTACATGTGGTCAGACACTTTTTCCACATTTCAAGGACCTTCTTCTTCCCTTTCAGTTTCTGCATGAGCTCCTTGCTCATCCACAAACAAACCACAAAAAAACAAAACAAAAAAAAACAAACAAACAAAAAAAAACAACCAAGAAAACAAATGCAGCGACTCGGCACGGACTCAGATGTGAACGATCCAAATCGTTTATTACAAGTTCTCACATCCCTTATATACCTTCACACTTTGTTATTTTCTAGCTTTCCCATCCGCCCTTACAACTTTCGCAAACACCTTATATGTCAACAAAGCATTCTACAAAACACTTTTCAACTGTCCATGCAGGCACATATCCAATCAGAGCTGTGAGACTCTTCTTCTCCTTGCAGAGGTGTCCTTGGTTCCCATGCTGTTTATCTTGCTCCACAGCTGCTGCTCTGAACAGCTTTTCTTGTATCCCCACAAACAAACAATAAAGGAGAGCTTGATTCAGTAGAAAGCTGCATTACAAGTCATGAATTCCAAAAGATGGGCAGTTCACTGCAGTTGAAACACATCTGGTCATCACTTTCTTTACCACATCCCTGACCTCCCTGTTCCTCATTCTGTAGATGAGGGGGTTAACTGCTGGTGGCACCACTGAGTACAGAACTGCCACCATCAGGTCCATGGATGGGGAGGAGACAGAATAGGGATTCAGATAGGCATAAAAGCCTGTGATGATAAATAGGGAGACCACGGTCAGGTGCGGGAGACACGTGGCGAAGGCTTTGTGCCATCACTGCTCAGAGGGCACCTGCAGCACAGCTATTAAGATCTGCACATAGGACAACACTATGAAAACAAAGCAGCCATAGAATAAACTGGCACTAAAAATGATAAATACAACTTCCCTGAGATTTGATTCTGAGCAGGAGAGCTTGAGGATCTGGGGGATTCCACAGAAAAACTGGCTGACAACATTGCCTTGGCAGAGAGGCAGTGAAAACGTACTGGCAGTGTGCAGAAGAGAGAGGAGAACCCCAGTGCCCCAGGCAGCTGCTGCCATGGTGGCACAAGCTCTGCTGTCCATCAAGGTCCCGTAGTACAAGGGCTTGCAGATGGCAACGTAGCGGTCATAGGACATGATGGTGAGAAGGAAATACTCTGCTGAGGCAAAGAAGATAAAGAAAAAGAGCTGTGCAGCACATCCTGTATAGGAGATGGCCCTGGTGTCCCAGAGGGCATTGGCCATGGCTTTGGGGAGAGTGGTGGAGATGCATCCCAGGTCAAGGAGGGCAAGGTTGAGGAGGAAGAAGTACATGGGGGTGTGCAGGGGCTGGTCGCAGTCTACGGCTGTGCTGATGAGGCTGTTGCCCAAGAGGGCAGCCAGGTAGATGCCCAGAAAGAGCCAGAAGTGCAGGAGCTGCAACTGCCGCGTGTCTGCCAACGGCAGCAGGAGGAACTCACTGATGGAGCTGCTGTTGTGCATCTGCTGTTCCTGGGCTTGGAGTCCTGCTCAGAGTGCAGAAGATAATGACAATTCCAGACCATTCTCAGAGACACTCCTCCTGGTATACTATAAAAGTTTTCCTTTCCCTTTGGAAATCCCATACCCGGCACACAGCCCCTGGGGCACAGCAGGGACCCTGCTCTGCAGGACAGCCCTGGGCACCCGCCTGCAGCCCCGGCTGCACAGCCTGCAGCCGTTCTGGGTCACGCAGCCCTCAGGGCTGTGTTCTGACGCTGCATCACAGAAGCCCTCAGCTGGAGCAGAAGGCTTTTTCCACAGTAAAGAAACATGAAGTGCCTGCAGCCAGATCTGCTATGGGATGTCCCCAGTCTAGTGATCCCTCCTGAAAAAGAAGCTGTGTTGCCTACTGTAAGAGACTTACCATGTCGTTGTCTGTGTGCAATGCTCCTGCAGTGAGCTCACAGCCTGCTCACACCATACACACTTTGTGAGCTCTCTCTCCCTTCTCTTCTATCCTCATGTCACCTGCAGCTCATGCCCCAGCCCTGCTGTGCTGTGCACAAGAGCTTCTCCTTGGCACAGAGTTCTCTCTGCAGCGCTGCCCACTTGTATGATCTCTCTGTGTCCCAGGAGCCTGGCCCAGCTCAGCAGCAGAGGATGTTATTTTTGTCTTTCCCACTCGTCTTCCCTGAGATGTCCCTGGGTCTTCTTGGCCAACAACTCCTGAAAAACAACAGCATCCTGACCGTACTTTGAAATCTGTTGAATTAAACACCGGATTTCAAGTGGTTGGTGATTAATTCCAGACATGTGGTGAGTCCTCCCGTAGAGTGCTGAAACAAATATGGTACACAGACAAGGACAGGGAATCATAGAATCATAGAATGACCAAGGTTGGAAAAGTCCTAAAAGATCATCCAATCCAGCTGTTCACCTATCACCAACAGCTGCCACTATACCATGTCCCTCAACACAACATCTAGTTGTTCCTTGAACACTTCCAGGAGACTTGCAGAATCGAACTCCATAACCACAAAGTAGTTCTAAAGCAGGTATGTTTAATGAGTGATGAGCATACACCCTGGTGTAAGGGGGATAGCTCCACCTCACTTGCACACCATTATGAGAAAGTGTGCTGCAAATATAGGCTGAACTAATACATCATCAATAGCTGTCAGGAATTGGAATACATATTCATTACATTCCTGAGACCCCATTAGCATGCAGTCCCTCCCCCCTTGTGCGCATGGTGAGTCGTGGGGATGGTGGGGGATGAAGGCTCATCGTCTTCCTCGCTGTAAACTTTCAACTCTGTAGGAGGGGCAGCCCCCAAACTGGTTCCAGTTTGCCCTATGGACATCTAATCACCTCACTGTTCTCAGGCTGTTGCATCCTTATGGCCTTTATCCCCCTTGTTATTGCACTCAGTGTCTGCACTCCCCATTCTTCTAACAGCTTTGACATAAACGATCTTTTCACTCTTCCTGTCCCAGTTTCTGTGACAGTTTCTTTCTCTCCCTTACTGTGGGGCCCTTTTCTCATCCTTCAGTTGGTTTGGTGATTCCCCTGTTTACTGTCATAAAGATACTGGGTTTTTGAAGGCGAGTTTTGCACATGCGCACACAACACACAGAAACCCCCACTTTGTCCATCTTAGCATAGCATCCACGTAATTTCAACACCTGCACAAAAGTAGGACAAAAATATCCTTTTTATGCATGTCTGTGGGTGTATTTGTAATTCTGGCATAAGCAAACAGTTTCACTGATGAAAGTCTTAGACTTAAATCTGGTGTCAAATTTACAAAGTATTAGGTTGTGCATTTCTGAAATGCACTGTTCTGGGGAACAAAATAATAATTAAAAAAAAAAACACAACCGAAAGACAGTCAAAGAGACAATAGATGGCCACACATATTGCCATGCCTAGACAGGATTTCCTGTTCGCTCTAGGTCCAGGGTTCTTGACTGCATGTCTGTCGGTGCTCAGTCGAGTTAGAGAGCTCTCTTAGTTTCTTGTAGCATCAGTGTAGTCTCTATTGTGTTCAGCGTACATCTTATATAGCATTCACTTACAAGCAAGACATTCCTGTTCCTCAAACAGTTCTTCTAATCAGTTAATTGATCCCAGCTTCTCCCAAACAACAGTGATAAAGGATGAAAGGTTTCTTAAGAATAACAGGATTAACAATGCATATCAGTGGAACCTCCTGTCCATCCTTAGAAGCAAACAGACACTGCTTGCTCTTCTCTCACACTCTGGTCTTCGAGGGTTTCACAGTGATAAGGTCTACCAAAGACTCTGATAAGCTCTTTGGTGACTTGCTCGCAGTAAAATCCACCCCCACGCATGTCATTCCAGCCTGTCTCCCCAAATGCACCAAATCATGGCCAAAATCAGTTTCTGGTGTTTGCTAAGGGTGGCATGGTATGTTGATACTGAGGAGGGAGATGATTCTTGCCTGCCAAAGGATGTGTCAATTGCCAGCTCTCTGACATGCCCATGCCTTACACCCACACCACACTCATTGGCCACGGAAATAAATGAGTTGGAAGTAAATTTTCCTTCAGAAGACTTTTCCATCCAAAAATGCTGATTAGACTGAATTGAAATGTTCCACGGAAACGTTTCGATTCCGCCAAAGCTTTCAGTGGAAATAATCAGGCCTTGGCTAGGCTGTCTGACAGGCAAGCTTGCCTTGCCTGCTGCCAGCTCACCCACCTGCCTACGTATCATTGGCCTTAGGCACTCTGGCTGCAAGTTTTCCCAGCCAACAGGCTTCTGTAGGGCAAGGCACCAGCTTGGTGTTGGCTCTTGCCATGCTCCCTGCATGGGGCAGCACCATAACCATGTGCTCCCTCACCTCTGGAGATGGAATTCTGATTCTGAAAGTTTATTTTGATTCCTTACTTGTGATTTATTTATTTATTTTCTTGTATATTTTTATCCCACTGAAAATAGTTTTGTCTTATTTTGCCTTTCAGTTCAGATGTGTTGTCAGGTGTTACGCACCACAAAGTGGTGTCCATTCATTTATGTAGGTAAGATGGTTTCTAGCACCAGGAACAAGTTCTGAAAAGACATTAGTGGGTTTTCTTCCCCATTTTACCCTTCCTGCTCACAATCTTGGCAGTCACACCTGTGACATTACATTAAAGTCCCTCTGCAGTGCTGTGCCTGCTCCTACAGATATTAGGAAGAGCACAAGCATGGTCTGAACGATGGGAGTGTTTGGGAGGAGTCTTGGGTTAGTTTGCCGGAACAACGCATTGTTAATACCTAATGCAGACAACCTGAATTCCTCTTGTATATGAAGAACGTGTTTTTTTCATGTAGTTTTTCAGCTTCCCCCCTTTTTTCTTCACGTGCAGTGGGGTTGATAGTAAAAGACCACAATAACACGTGTCTACTTCTGGTCTGCTGTAAATAGATGTGTGTGATGGCACTCTATGCTGGGGCATCATGGCTTGTTCAGCTTCTCTGTTGGCTGTGTTAGTCACATAGTTGTCATGATGCTGAACAAAACAAAAATGCCTAGATAGCCAAAAGAGATAAAGAGATAGAAAGGGGAGAGGACACTGGTGATCTCAGTGCAATCAATAAATATTCATGGACTGGTGATAAGATATGTTGGAATGCAATAGATCTGCACTGGCGGTGTGATAGATTGTTAGATAATGTTGATCAGATGTGAGTACCAATGGTTTATCATGTCCTCTGTTAACACTGTGGCTGCTGAAGGTACATGTTCCACCCCTCCCTTGTAAGATGGATAATGTGAGAATTAGAAAGAGTTTTAAAGAATAATACAAAGTAAAAAAAAAACAACAAGGGGAATAAGGGTAGTTGAGATAAGGAGTGAGGGAATGGTCAGCAAGAGAAGAGAATCTGAGGAAACTGATGGAGAATAGAATCAACCGTAGTGTACTGAACTCACTCTGTGCTAACTTCAACCTGACTTTATCTCATCAGTGACTCAGCCCTTGCTCAAACACTCTGAGATCAGCAGGTTTCAGTATTTGGGGTGTTGGCAGTGGGTGAGGAGAGATGGCAGAGCTGGATGCATCTGCGCTGGGGATGGGGAAGGAGAGAGGCTGTCCTGGTTTGCAGGGCCAGTGCACTGTGAGACCTACATGTGTACTGGTATGTAAACAGAAAGAACATCAAGCCTTTCTTTCTACTTTCTCTGGGAGGAACGTGTGACACAGAAGATAATTTTTGTCCTATCTCTGCAACTCACTGAGCCAACGTGAACATCCACTTTATCTTCTGATGTTGGCAAAGGTAAGTTGCCCTTAGCTCTCGAGTATATGGGACAACCTAACGGGCTTGAGAGAGAAAATACTTTAGTGTATGAGTAGTTCTTGTCACTGGAGGCTGTAGACTAGGAAAAGAGAGAGGAACATTTTGGTTTTCATCAGACTGAGGTTCTGAGGTTGTACCAAGGAGGTAATTCAGGTCTCATACCTGAATGGTTGCATTCAGATCAAATCCACCTCCCCTTCAGGTTTAGATAAGGGCTGTGCCCCCACAGGGCTGTTTGTTTTATCTTGTGGACAAGGTTCGCTGTGTGAGTTACAGTATGGCTTTCAGATACCAGAAGATGCTGAGAGATAAGCATTTCTTTTTGCTGTATCACACAGCTCTGATCTCCTCCTTCCTCTTCTTCCCCTGCCTTCACAACACTGCAGACCACACCTCACCAGCATGGATCATGCACTGAACCCAGGGCAGGGGTAGAACAGTACTAGCCCTGATAGAAAAATAGAAAGATGGACTGAGATATGTATAGATGGAAGTGTTGGATGGATGTGATAGATGGATAGAAGCCGAGCCGCTTTCCACCATCTATCAGCACTGCTTGTTGACTGGTGAGGTCCCAGAAGACTGGAGGCTCGCCAGTGTGACTCCCATCTACAAAAAGAGTAGTAAGGAGGACCCAGGGAACTATAGGCCTTTTAGCCTGACCTCAGTGCCACGGAAGGTTATGGAGAAGATTGTCTTGAGGGAGATCACTCTGCACATGCGGGGCAACCAGGGGATCAGGCCTAGCCAGCATGGGTTCACAATGGGCAGGTCCTTCATGACCAACCTGATCTCCTTCTATGATTAAGTGACCCGTCTGGTGGACAAGGGAAAGGATGTTGATGTTCAACAAGACCAAGTGCCAGGTCCTGCAGTTCAGCTAAAACAACCCTGGACGGCGCTACAGGCTTGGGGCAGAGTGGCTGGAGGACTGTATAGAGGAAATGGACCTGGGGGTATTGATTGATGCTCGGCTGAACATGAGCCGACAGTGTGCCCGGGTGGCCAATAAGGCCAAGGGCATCCTGGCTTGCATCAGAAACAGTGTTGCCAGCAGGAACAGAGAGGTGATTGTTCCTCTGTACTCAGCTCTGGTGAGGCCACACCTCGTGTACTGTGTCCAGTTTTGGGCCCCTCACTGCAAGAAAGACATTGAGGCCCTGGAACTTGTTCAGAGGAGGGCAACCAAGCTGGTGAGGGGTCTGGAGCACAGGCCTTATGAGGAGAGGCTGAAGGAGCTGGGAATGTTCAACCTGGAGAAGAGGAGGCTCAGGGGAGACCTCATTGCTCTCTATAACTTCCTGAAGGGAGGATGTAGTGAGCTGGGGGTCGGCCTCGTCTCATGTCATTAGTGATAGGACCAGAAGGAATGGTTTCAAGCTACCGCAGGGGAGATTCAAGCTGGACATTAGGAAATATTACTTCTCAAACAGGGTGGTCAGGCACTGGAATGGACTGCCCAGGAAGGTGGTGGAGTCACTGACCCTGGGGGTGTTCAAGGAATGACTGGATGTTGTGTTGAGGGACATGGTTTAGGGAGAGCTATTGGTAATAGGTGAAATATTGGACTGGATGATCTTTTAGGTCTTTTACAAACTTGGTGATTTTATGATTCTATGACATGGTGTAAGGAACCTTCTTTGGTAGGGGGGTTGGACTTGGTAATCTCTGGAGTGTTGTACAGAGCCAAGGCCATGGTCAGTGGAGGGCTCAAGGTGCTGGAAGGGAACAGAGTGAGGACAGATGCCTTAAAGTGGCCAAAGGGTCGTTCTGTACCATCTGACAGCAAGCAGGAGGAGTACTGGAAGGGGTGGGAGTTCATCTAGCTCTGTTCTGCTGCCTAGGGGCCAGCTGGGCATCAGTGTGGTAGTGCTGTGCAAGGGCTTGTGCGTCAATTGTTACGTACTATTCCATATGAAAAGATATGTAGTGGTAACTATTACACCTCTCCTTTTATCTCTCTTAGTAAATAGCTTCATTTCAGCACACAAGTTGAACTTTTTTTTCACTCCAGTTCTGTTCCCCATCCCACTGGGAATGGGCAGTGCACAATCACTGTGTGATGCTGAGCCACATGTTGGGTTTAACAACCACGATCATTTTGGTGCCCGATGTGAGGCTCCAAGGGTTGAGATAACAGCACATTTGTCCAGAGCGAGATAACTCAGGGCTCCGTGGGAGCTGGAGAATTGCTGGCCATGATGCTGATTGTTTCCCTCTTTGTGGAGCTCATTGAACCTTCTCAGGAAGTTTCACTGCACATCTCCTTGCTTGGTGTTTGTTTTCCCTGCTGCATTTTTTGTCAGATCTGGATGCTGGATTAGGTTATTTATTTTGCTATGCTGTTTGACTTTGGTTATGTCATGACAAAACTTGCAGCTGACAAAATGAAGTTTTGTGCAAATTCATCTCAGTTGTCATCTTTGGGTTTTGGAATCTATATTGTGTGGGAATACAAGAAAAGCTGTACAGAACAGCAGCTGTGGAGCAAGATAAACAGCATGAGAACCAAGGACACCTCTGCAAGGAGAAGAAGTCTCACAGCTCTGATTGGATATGTGCCTGCATGGACAGTTGAAAAGTATTTTGTAGAATGCTTTGTTGACATGTAAAGGTGTTTGGGAAAGTTGTAAGGGCGGATGGGAAAGTTAGAAAATAACAACTTGTGAAGGTATATAAGGGATGTGAGAACTTGTAATAAATGATTTGGATCATTCACATCTGAGTCCGTGCCTCAAACGCTGCAATACTGTATAGCTTCTGTATTTCTTCATTGATGATCTTGATGAGGGCATTGAGTGCACACTCAGTAAATTTGCAGACAACACCAAGTTGGTAGGGAGTGTTCATATGCCTGAGGGGAGAAGGGAACTACAGAAGGACCTGGATAGCTTGTTGAGTCTTCTCATGAAGCTGCATTGCACAGCTCCTTGCTTGCTGCTTCTTTTCCTTGCTGCATTTGTCAACTCTGAGGGCTGGATTAGGGTATTTATTTTGGTATGCTGTTTGAACTTAGTTTGTATCATGATAAAATTGGCAGCTGACAAAGTGAAATTTTGTGCACATTGAGCTCTGTGGTCCTCTTTGGGTTTTAGAAGTAATATTGTCGATATGATTAGGAATTACATATTTTACATAGTCTCCTCTGGGAGCCCAGGGGTGTTCAAGGAACGACTGGATGTTGTGTTGAGGGACATGGTTTAGTGGGAGCTATTGGTAATAGGTGAAGGGTTGGACTAGATGATCTTTTAGGTCTTTTCCAACCTTGGTGTTTCTATGATTCTATGACTGAGGTTAAACAATTATTCAGGAATATCAGTGAGATATCTGCCACAAGGTGAGAAGGCTCTACATGGCAGGGGGTGTGGGACGGTCTGGGCAGCTGCCTGGAGCGGTGAGCACCCCCAGGTCTTTGGAACTTCATCTCTGAGCAACTGAAGGATCCTGAGAAACTGGTAGAATATTGGGGGCAGGTCTGCAGTGGCCCTGGTAATCCCAAACATGCACAAATGACTGCAGTGTGCCAGATCTAGAGAGTTGGATCTGCTGACAGTGCTGCAGCCTCTGCAACTCCTGGTACAGATTCTGCAGCAGCTCCAAGGTTTTGCTTCATGCCCTGTGGTTGCTCCAAGCTCTGGGACAGATCCCGCTGTCACTCCACCCCTCATAATGAGCTCTGCAGTCACTCCTGCTACAGGTCCTGTAGCTATTCCAAGTATTGCGATAAGAAAATGCAACAAATGCCACCCAAGGGAGGTGCACTGTGCCAGGAGGTACAGCTCTGTGGTCTCTCCAACCCCTCCAACGAGCCCAGTGGCTGCTCCAACATAATCACATGTCCTTATGGTGGTTCCAGCTCTGGCAATGAACTCTGAGGTCCTTCAACTCCTGCAACAGCCTGACTTCTTCACTGACACTTCAGCTCCTACAGTGAACCCTGTGGCTGTTAAAAGCCCTGCAACTAGTCCTGGACTTGCAAACAGGTAAGAATAGGGATTAGTTCATATATGCTTGCAACAGCAAATGTTTTATATGTGTGAAAATATACTAAATATATTATATATTTATAAATACATTTGTCATAATTATTATCCTTTTCTTTTTATCTCAACCCATAAACCTTAAACCACAGCACTGTCCTGAGTCGCTTACTGATCTCCATGGGACTATTCCATCTGATCTGGTCACACACTGAAGAGCACCAAAAGATCTCGAGGGCTTCTCAGGGAGCAGTTCCTGAGGTATATTCCTTACACCAGCTTTGGAAGAGGCCTCCAGTTCTCTGGTGCTGCTCTGAAGTGACCCTCTTGTTATGGCAGTGCCAGCAAGGAGACCAGCTCTGACACAGCCATTCATATTGCTGCCTAATGACTGCAGCCCTGGAGTGCTGTTGTAGAGACCACAGGACAGTTGTGAGACACACATGACCTTCAGGCCTGCACAAATGAGAGGACTTCAGAGCACTGCAGCACTGGAAAGAGAGCAGGAATGAAAAGAGCCTGTTGTGCTGCTGTCCGTGGCTGTACCTCCCCCAGGCCATGACAAAGTAGGAAGAGAGAAAAGGTAAGGAAAAGTCTACTTTGAAAGCATTTTAGGTATCCCTTAACCTATTCAGGGAATGTGGTTCCGGGTTTACATGAGCTATTGGAGCGAGAAAACGGAAATTAGTGAAGTGAAATAAATTTTTATTTAAAAGTTCAATAACATTTTTTTTGTGGATTGCTATATGACACACAATCAGACAATCAAAGATGCATAACACATGAAGAAGCATCACTGGAAATCATGTGAGGAAGACGTGCACTTTATTGAAGATGGAATAGTGTGTATTGCAACACCTTCCTGAGAGCGTGCTTGATCTCCCTGTTCCTCATGCTGTAGATAAAAGGGTTCAGTGTTGCAGGAACCACTGAGTACAGAAGTGCCACTGTCAGATCCAGGGGTGGGGAGGAAATGGACGAGGGCTTCTGGTAGGCAAAAGAAGCAGTGCTGAGAAACAGGGAGACCACGACCAGGTGAGGGAGGCACGTGGAGAAGGCTTTGTTCCATCCCTGCTCAGAGGGCATCCTCAGAACAGCCTTAAAGATCTGCACATAGGACACCACTATGAAAACAAAATAGCCAAACCCTAAAAAGGAACTAAAAATGTTAAGCACAACCTCCCTGAGGTGGCGGCTGAGCAGGAGAGCTTGAGGATCTGGGGGATTTCACAGAAAAACTGGTTCACAACATTCCCTTGGCAGAGAGGCAGTGAAAACATACTGGCAGTGTGCAGAAGAGAGAGGAGAACCCCAGTGCCCCAGGCAGCTGCTGCCATGGTGGCACAAGCTCTGCTGTCCATCAAGGTCCCGTAGTGCAGGGGCTTGCAGATGGCAACGTAGCGGTCATAGGACATGATGGTGAGAAGGAAATACTCTGCTGAGGCAAAGAAGATAAAGAAAAAGAGCTGTGCAGCACATCCTGTGTAGGAGATGGCCCTGGTGTCCCAGAGGGCATTGGCCATGGCTTTGGGGAGAGTGGTGGAGATGCTTCCCAGGTCGAGGAGGGCCAGGTTGAGGAGGAAGAAGTACATGGGGGTGTGCAGGCGCTGGTCGCAGGCTATGGCTGTGCTGATGAGGCCGTTGCCCAGGAGGGCAGCCAGGTAGATGCCCAGGAAGAGCCAGAAGTGCAGGAGCTGCAGTTGTCGCGTGTCTCCCAGCGGCAGAAGGAGGAACTTGCTGATGGAGCTGCTGTTGGACATCTGCTGTTCCTGGTCTTGGAGTCCTGTTCAGAGTGCAGAAGATAATGACAAGTCCAGACCTTTCTCAGTGACACTCCTCCTGCTGTACTATAAATTTTTCCTTTCCCATGGGAAAATGATCATTCAGCTCCACAACTTGTATTTATTTTCATGACCTTCAGCATCTCTTAAGGAGTAGAAGATTAGGGAGCTCTTTCTTTCTTCTCATTTCATAATTGTATTCCAGCCTCCTGGATATTTTCCTCTTTACTGCAGCTGCTCTTCGAGACCCCAGCCCCAGCCTCTGTACACTTTAAATTGTCTCAGAGATATCAGCCTGTTAACAGGACAAGTGAACTATTAATGTCTGCAGAAAACAACTGTAACTGAAACAGACTGCATCCTTTTAGGAAGGAGAGGCTGAAAGAACAACCTGTGAACAACTGTTCACAAAACTCTGGATGGACTGAAGAAATATTTGGGAGTCTCAGAGCTGTGTTCAAAGTTGACAACCCATTTAGATATCTACCACCAATCCTCTTTCCTTCCCTAAGAACAGGAAATGGAAAATCCCTGCCTTGGCTCTTCTGTTGCAAAGGGCCCTAGGAAACATACAGTTTTGCAGTGGAACTGTGATCCCTTTGCCCCAGGTAGCAGCTGTGGCAGCAGAAGCCCTGCCGGGGGGCTTCTTCCCCCCACATGTCTCCCCGCAGCACCCTGGGCAGCTCAACAAGCAGGCTGCCTTCAGAGCTGTGCTCTGACACTGCATCACTAAAGCCCTCAGCTGGAGCAGAAGGCTTTTAACAAAGTAAACAAACATGCAGTGCCTGCAGCCAGATCTGCTACGTGATGTACTAGATTAAGTTACCCCTCTATGAAAAGCAGCTAAATGGTCTGCAGTGAGACTTACCTTGTCATTGTCTGTGAGTGAGCTCACAGCCCGCTCACACCGTACATATCCTGCAATCTCTCTCCCCTTTCTCTACTCTCCTTCAGTCACTTTCTCATGGTTTAATAATTTTGTAATTTTGCTATCAGTATTCCACATCATAACATCATATAAAGCATGAATAATTTTACTGAATCTGCAACTTACAGAAGAAGAATACATCTCCCAGAGAACAACACGATAGGTCACGGGACCTGGACTCTATATTAACTTGGTCGTAGAACAGACTGACGTCTTTCGAGTACTGGCATTCAGGGGAGTGTGTGGGAGCCTTCAGCCGTCTCGCCTAGATTTCACAGTAGGCCTCTTGGTTACGGGACTCATTCTCTCTCCTATTTTGCTTGATTCGTTAGCTCAATTTTCAATTATATTGTATTATATTGTGTTATCCTGTATTTCGATATAGTATTTAGTAAATAAGTGTGCCTCCTTAGATCGTTGCCGCTGTTTTCTTTTTCCTAATTAACTTTTTTTCCTTTTGGCCTAGGGCCCCTGCGGGGCCCACGGCCCCTGCCACGGACGCAGGTGGATTTTTCGTTCAAACCATGACAGATTTTGGTGGAGAATGCGGGCAATTTGAGTTGCTGTTTTTCTGTGTTTTCTTCTGTTGCTCTTTTAGTTGTTAACAGAGCTACAAGTTTTTTTCCTTGTTAAGGAGCTATCTTAGGTTTGCGATTCTGCACCTGTGAGCTTGACCTTGAAAGGCCAGGCGGACTGCCAATACCCCGGTTTATTTTATAAACACTGCTGAGCTTTGCTTTTTTACTTTCTTTCCCTCTCTATTGAAAAATAAATAAATAAATAAATAAAAAAAATGCTCCCTCTACTAAGTTTGCTTTATAAGGTACTGCATTTCATTAGTTCCTCTTTTATAATGCTCCAAAAATATTGGACTATGTTTAAGCTAGCCTTTTTTTCCTATGAATTTATAGGAATGTATAATAGATTGAAAGCATGGTTAGCAACGCTTACTTGGTATTTGCATGCAGCTCCAGAGGGAGCAACTAATGTAACTAATGCAACCAGTAGTACGGAAATGGTGGTTTTTGAGCGTGCTCTTCCTTTTTTCTTTGCATCCTTTAAGCAGTCTTCGAATGAACAGTTGTCCCAGTGGACTACACTGTCAGTTGTGTCAATCTCCCTGAACTTAATGTTGACTTTTTTACTTATTGCTTCTTGGATTTATTACATTTGTTACATCAGGAGGAAGTCTTCCCTAGAATCAGAGAATACTGAGTGGCAGGGAGTGTGGAGAGACTTTGGAGAGACTTTTAGAGGGCAGACATCTCTAGTGTCATGGAGCTTTACTCCTGAACACTTAAAGAATCCTGAGTGTTTGACCGCATATTTGAGACAGGAATGTTGTGGCTCAGGCAGATCTAAGGAGGCACAAATGACTTGAGGCCTAGCTAATGCTTATCGGGCCTTATTCAATACCATTCCCGAGAGGGAAGATTTTGAGGTTGAGAGAGAGAGTCTCAGGGCCGAGAATGAGAGTATGCAATCCAAACTCGACACCCTCCGGTCCGAGCATAACGTCCTCCAGTCCGGGTACAACGCTCTCCAGTCCGAGCACAACGCCCTTCGGTCAGAGCACAGTGCCCTTCGGTCTGAGTGTAACATCCTCCGGTCAGAGCACAACGCCCTCCGGTCCGGGTACAACACTCTCCAGTCTAAGTACGACGCCCTCCAGTCTGAGCGCAGCACCCTCCAGCCCAAGCATGATGCCTTCCAACCCAATTGCGACACCTTCCAGTCTGAGCACAACACTCTCCAGACCGAGCACAATGCCCTCCGGACCAAGCACAACACTCTCCAGACTGAGCACAATGCCCTCTGGTCCGGGTACAACACTCTCCAGTCCAAGTATGACACCCTCCAGTCTGAGCGCGGCACCCTCCAGCCCGAGCACAATACTCTTCAGTCCGAGCATAACGCCCTCCGGTCCGAGCGCAACACCCTCCAGTCCGAGCACAACACTCTTTAGTCCGTGCATAACGCCCTCCGGTCCGAGCACAACACTCTCCAGACTGAGCACAATGCCCTCCGGACCGAGCACAACACTCTTCAGACTGAGCACAATGCCCTCCGGACCAAGCACAACACTCTCCAGACTGAGCACAATGCCCTCTGGTTCGGGTACAACACTCTCCAGTCCAAGTATGACGCCCTCCAGTCTGAGCGCGGCACCCTCCAGCCCGAGCACAATACTCTTCAGTCCGAGCATAACGCCCTCCGGTCCGAGCGCAACACCCTCCACATATAAAAATTGGGAGAACCATTTAGCAGAAGCCACCTGGTTAGTCAACACTCGAGGATCTAGTAATCGTAATGGTCCTAACCAATCCAGCTCCCTACGTACCGTGGAGGGAGATAAGGTTCCTGTTGTACACATAAAGAGCGTGTTGGGAAAAACGGTTTGGGTCCTTCCAGCGTCTGGAAAGGGCAAACCTCTCCGGGGTACTGTCTTTGACCAGGGACCTGGATGCACGTGGTGGGTGATGGACAAAAACGGGAATGTTCAATGTGTACCACAAGGGAATTTGATGTTGGGGGAGTGCAGCCAATGATTTCTTGTAGATATATCGGTAGAGTCTCAGAAAATATTTGACGAATGTTCAATTAGGTACAGGACTTAAGATAGAGCGGATGAATGTTAAGGAAACACTTTTTCCTATATACCTTAATTAGGCATTCTGTAAGCAAGTTTTCCATCTGGACTGTATATCGTGCTCTGGCCATGCATGTGTAGAGCACACATGGAACGAAGTATAAGTCAAAAGGAAATCTGCTGTGGTGGCTGGGAAGGGATGAGTGCACCTTGATGTGGGGGACGCCCTACTAGCGCTGCCTTTCTCTACCACCACTGACATGTTTTCCTTTTTCTGGCAGTTTTGCCATTTTCTCAAAATTAATAAATAGTAGGTTAAGTTATAGAGTTTTGTTCTCAACTTAGGGATTTGTATGGAATAAATATAAATTGTTGAGAAAATAAGGTTGCTGATTGTTCACAACTATACGTATGAGTGTGTATGTATGTATAAACATAATGTAATGATGTAGAATAAGGGGTGGAATGTCATGGTTTAATAATTTTGTAATTTTGCTATCAGTATTCCACATCATAACATCATATAAAGCATGAATAATTTTACTGAATCTGCAACTTATAGAAGAAGACTACATCTCCCAGAGAACAAGACTATAAGTCACGGGACCTGGACTCTATATTAACTTGGTCGCAGAACAGACTGATGTCTTTCGAGTTCTGGAGTTCAGGGCAGTGTGTGGGAGCCTTCACCGTCTCGCCTCGATTTCACAGTAGGCCTCTCGGTTACGGGACTCATTCTCTCTCCTATTTTGCTTGATTCGTTAGCTCAATTTTCAATTATATTGTATTATATTGTGTTATCCTGTATTTCGATATAGTATTTAGTAAATAAGTGTTCCTCCTTAGATCGTTGCCGCTGTTTTCTTTTTCCTAATTAACTTTTTTTCCTTTTGGCCTAGGGCCCCTCCGGGGCCCACGGCCCCTGTCACAGACGTAGGTGGATTTTTTGTTTAAACCGTGACACGCTTGCAGGCTGTGCTGTGCACAAGAGCTGCTCCTGGGCACAGCTGTCTCTCTGCAGTGCTGCCCACTTCTTATGAGCTCACAGTGTCCCAGGAGCTCGGCCCAGCTCAGCAGCAGAGGATGTCATTTTTATCCTTCTCATTCATCTCCCCTGACATGTCCCTGGGTCCTCATGGCCAACAGCTCCTGAAAGACAACAGCATCATGACTGTGCTTTGAAATCTGCTCAATTAACCACCACATGTCCAGTTGTCAGTGACTGATTGGAGACATATGGGGAGTACTACCAGAGATCGTTTGATGAAACAGTAAGGGCACCCAGACAAGGACAGGGAGGTTTGGACTTTCCCTGTGCAGGACAGTGATCCAGCTGAGTTAGTTCAGGAGTCTCAACCCTTGACAGAAATCCTGAAGCTGAAAATGGGATTCAGCTCCCTACACACCCACAGGAGCTGGGATTCCTCTAGTTCAGTTCAGAAGTGCACGAGGAGTCGCCTGCATGTGAGCTCCTGCTCTGAGTCCTCTGTCCTTCAGCTGGGAGGCAGTTGCTCACACACAGACACTGGGTGATGCCCAAGGTGCCTGGGCTGCTCCTGATGTGTGCCTGTGCTTGTAAACCGTGTGGGAAATCACTGAGATAGACACCTCCTTCCTGGGCATCAGCTGAGGGCCAGAGAGGGGGTAGTACCGGCTGTCTGGTGAATTCACATGCAGCTTCAAAAGCAGCACAGGGCCTTCAGCAAAGCCATGCCCATGGTGTGTCCGTGTGTCACCTCCAAGACCCATGATCGGTCTAATGTCTGTGTGCCACCTTCTGCGCACTAATACCATAGATGAGCTATCCAGTCAGGCTATGTCCAGTGATGCTTTCCAATTAGGATGTTTACTTCTGTGGATTTGCACTAATGCAAATACCAACACACAATAAGCTAGAAATCTTGGTAGAGCTGCAGGCCTGAGCTCCTGTTTGGATCATGGGGACACAGTTTAATGTTTTCCACAACTGCACTGTAGCGAAAGGGGAATACAGAGTCTTTAGGATGAATGGGCGAGGAGACAAGGAAGGGCGACTGCCCTCTGTGAGAGTGCATTGAGCTCTGCCTGGGGATGGAAGAGCAGCCAAGTCAGAGCTAATGGAAATAGCCAACGGAGGAGAGAACAGTGTCTGTTCCTGTCTTCCTGATCATGGAGAGTAAATGGAAGGTGCCTTATGCAGACTGTTGGGAATCTGATGTTTTCAGGCCCTTGTCACCTTTGGGGGCCTTTTGCACTCCAGTGTCTTCTGCAGGGACTGCACAGCAGGGCATGTGCCATCCAGCAGATCCGTGGAGAGCACAGATGGGAGATTCTTGACCAAGCCATGGAGGAACCAAAGAGGAGAGGTTCTCTGCTGGATCTCATACTCTCCGGCATGGAAGATCTGGTGGGAATTGTGAAGGTCAAAGGGGCATCAGGCCATGTGCAAGATGCAAATGGATCTATTAATTAATTAATTAATTAATTTATTTATTTATTTATTTTGAGGTTGTAAGCTTAAATGCTGTTCCTTAATGTCAGTGGAAATGAAACAAAGAATTGAAGACAAAGATCGAAATCAATGAAAATGTGTTAACCCATCTCAAATGAGAAATTCTCATGAGTCCTGTTCCATTTTAAGTTAGAAATATGAGTATTTGAGAGGATTTGGTGTCTTCAGATGCCTTCAGGTTCAGGGACACAGACAGCGGTGCCAGAGCCAATGCCCTGTAACTAAATGGCCGTGGTTAAGGGCATGTTTTCAGCATACCATTTGGGCACACGCTCCTCCCACTGCCTGCCATATTTCCCCATCTTTGTTCAGTCAGATACCTCCCAATTATCTGTCTGATTTCTGGCTTTCAAGGAGATTACTTGAATTTGCTCCATCTCTCCAAAGTCTGATTGACTGCATTGTCAAATCCTTCACCATGATTCCATCTATCGCTTTCTATCTTCTTTTTCCTTTTCTTTTTCTTTCTTTTTCTTTTTCTTTTTCTTTTTCTTTTTCTTTTTCTTTTTCTTTTTCTTTTTCTTTTTCTTTTTCTTTTTCTTTTTCTTTTTCTTTTTCTTTTTCTTTTTCTTTTTCTTTTTCTTTTTCTTTTTCTTTCTTTTTCTTTTTCTTTTTCTTTTTCTTACTCTTTTTCTTTTCTTTTTTTTTTCTTTTTCTTTTTTTTTCCTTCTTCTTTTTCTTATTGTTTTTCTCTTACTTTTTTTATAAAGCACAATGCCTAAAAGATGTTCATTAATGCCAATAAAGGTGAAAAAAAGAGTTGAAGACAAAGATAGAAATCAATGAGAATGTGTTAACCCATCTCAATGTGTGAAGAACTCATGAGTCCTGTTCAGTTTTAAGTTGATACCTCCCAACTACCTGACAGATCTATCCCAGGGAGATTACTGGAATTTGCTCCCTTCCTCAAAAGTCTGATGGATTCTGTTGTCAGCTCTTTCACCATGATTCTATCTATCCCATCCTATCTGTGTCTATCTCATTTCCTGTACAAATATTCCCTGTGAAAGACAAACCTCAATAGACGCAGCTTGTACATGGCATGAAGTTGATCACTGTGTTTTAGTGTTGATTCAGTTGCATCACATTTCCTTCCGTTTGATGGCCAAAAAAAGAGAAGTCACTCCTTTTCCATGTGCATCCGGTTCTCTGTGGAAAGCCAGTGGGAGTTGGTGCAAAGGAGGTTTAACACTTAGCGGGTGACAGAGGAGAAGAGTGATGTGAGAAAAAATGATGCAAATCCCATGGGGACAGGTGAGTAGAAATGGGGTGGGGATGTTGAGGAGCTTTGTCAACACAGTAAGAGAATAGAAATCATTGGGACATCCTGATCACTATCAGTTGCACAGTGCTGTTTTAATGTCTTGTTTTAACACAACTATAAATAAATAGACTATAAATGTCTGCTGTATTCTTCCTCTTTAAGCTCTCTCCAGATATCTCTCCATTTTGCTGAACAAGTTCTGAAAACCTGAAGAAGATAATGGGAAGGCACAAGGCACAGGAGGCTCTAAACGCTATAATGGGCCCCAGAGCGCATTTGCTGCTGAGTCCATCAACTTCCAGTGCAGAGAGAAATTTGCACAGAGTGCTCAACAAGACAAAGTCAGAAGTAACAGTCAAGTTTCTTGGAGTATGAATGGGGCCACTGAGGAACATTACCAAGCAAGCTTCCCAAGGGACTTGTTAGAGAAGATAATTGGAAGCCATGACTCCAGTCAGGCAAAGGCACTGGCATGGTGGCTCTGATGCTGAGAAATCCCTCCTTTGCCTTATGAAGCAGAAAGGCCAAGCCCTGATCCCCAGACCCTTGGCAGGCAGGACCTCATGCTGACTAAGGATTCTTCCTGGGGCAGTGAGTTGGAAGTCTGTATTATGTTAAATGAAAGACATGGGGACAGAAGATCCCAGGCTCTGCATGGGGTGCAAGGACGCTCTGAGGTTCATGTCCCATATGCACCCTGTGTTTCATTGCAGGATGTGGGATGTGAGAAGGGCCAAGTCTGAACAAGCAGTCAATCCCAATGCAACTCTGAACATCAGATCTCTCAGTTCCAGTGCCCTCCTGTACACACTCACCCATAGTTTGATGTCCTTTATGTGCCCAGAAGTGCACCCAGTGCTCCTGGTGAGGCTGCGGCAGTGCAGAGAAGACAGGGACGATCCTTTCCCTCACCCAGCTGGCAATAAATTGCCTGATGCGCTCCAGGGGACCGTTAGCTTTTCTGGCTGCCTGGGCACACTGCTGACTCACATTCAATTTGATGTTGACCAGGACCCCCAGTCCTTTTCAGTCAGACCTCTCTCCAGTGTCCTGTATACATTCTGTGTTTATGTCCAGGGTTGCCCCTACCCAGGTGCACAATCAGGCACTTGTTATATTTTATGCACTTGGTGCTTAGTACCAACTGGTACCCAGTTCTCTGACTTGTCCACATCTCTCTGCAAGTCCTGTCCACCCTCAGTCGAGGCAACAGCACCTCCTCATCTGGTCTCATCAGCAAACTTGCTCAGAACATCTTCTAGTCTTGCATGCAAGTCATCCGCAAAAACATGAAAAAGAAGTGGCCCTAAAATGGAGCCCTGGGGACTCCTGATAGGGACCATCTACCAGCCTCATTGAGCCCAATGACTTTAGTCCTTTGGTCTTGACCAATTGGCCAACTGTTCACCCACCACGTTCTGGAGTGCACGTGGCTGGGCCGCCACACAGCATTGATAGAGAGGGGAGGTACTTTGTTCCTTCTCTCCCCAGGTTTGTTCCTGCTTTCACAGAGTGAGCTCTAGAGAGAACTCCATGACAAAACACAACAATCATGTCTCAGCTTCAACTATAGCACTTATGACTCTTGGTTTGCAAGTAGCACGTATTGCGCGGCCATCATCTGTTTCCTGATGAGGCCTTGGACGAGCCGGACATTGGTTGGTGCAAAGCATAAGATCACAGAGCCAATTCCCAGCCACGTGAGCACAGTGCAGAGAACACGACTGAACCACAACCAATTCCAGAAGTCAGAGATACCCAGCTTGCTGCCACACCAGTCGCGATTTATGTACCCTTTCTTTTCTAAGAGCCTCTGCTCAGCATCCTTCACTTGCTGTAGGGAGGTAGTGGTGTATCATCATCATCACAGTATCATAGTCTCATGCGGGTTGGAAGGGACCTTAGAGATCATCGAGTCCAGCCCCCGGGATTCGAGCCTCTGTGTAGCAGAGCGGCACTTCTACCACTTGCGCCACAGGGGGGATTCGAACTCTGGGCCCCAGTGTTGCAAGGCGGCGTCCTTAACCACTGCGCCACTGGGGCACACGTGTACTTTTCCCCATCGGAGGTTCTATTCCTTTTGAGCGTGTTAAGAACCTCAGTCATTACCGTGATCCCGGTGACATTGGTTAGTGGCCAATGGAGGGTTCAACTCCTCTGAAGCTCCTCCTTTTCCTCATCCTCATCATCTGCCAGTATTCGAAACACCCCTGGAATGTTGCACGACATGGCCTCTGAGGAGGTGCAAATGAGGGCTCGCGCTCACGATGTGTCATGGCATGTCAGGTAGTCGGTTGTGTTTACCAACGCACTGAAGGTCATAACTGAGGTATTAAGTCTTGCACTGTAGTTCCCTGGCTTCAAGAAATACCCAGGGAGGGGAACCCCAAATGAGCTGAGCGAGAAAGTGTCTCCTACAGATGATAAGGCCAGGCATATCATGCCATTCTCCTGGTGGGAAGTCAGAGTGGCCAACTCTTTCCAGAAATTAGATGCCACATGGTAGAGCAGAAGTGAAAGAAGAAAGGATGGGCACTGTAGAGGTCTTACCCTAGAGTTCCTGGAAGAGCGTATTTCAGGATTTAACAAATCTAGTCTTGAACTGAAACATCTTTGTCTGGAGTATAGGACTCCCTGGCTGTCCAATCTGGTCTGATTCTGCAAACACAATGACAATGCAAAGTGCCAGGGAGTCACTGCTATCCACAAGGGATTTAGGATACATTAAGGCTGAGGTTACAGCAACCACCATGGCTCTTCTTGAATTGTTCTCGCCCGACTTCTTTGACTTCTCCCACCCCTGTTGATGGTTCCTGATCTAAAGTCTCTTCGGCATCAGTATTTGGTATTTCACCAGCCGCAGGCTCCATCTGATTCCCCTTGTCTAGTGCCGCGTCTGAGGGGGTGGCAAGGTTGTCAGACTTGGACTCAGGACAAACCTTATTAGACAAGCAGTAATGCGATGCTTGCCATATCTGTTGTGATTCCTTCGTCCAGGAAAAAAGACGTAATGACCCAAAGGCTGGAAGCAGATTTGCTGCTTCCTTACTACCAGCGCAAGAATAATTCTGGAATAGTTATCCTCCCACCTTCTCTAAATTACTTTTACTAATGCATTCCCCAGGGGTTGAGCCAAACCCCTTCTTCATCATCCAATGTATTAGCGGCTTCAATTCCTTTTCATGGACTGGATCTTTCACATTCTGCCCTGTCCCTTTTAGCATACTCACTACTCACTTCAATGAAGCCATAATGAGCAGCCTTCTCTCACCATGAGAGTGCACCCACTTGAATCACGTAAGGGTCACCAAATGTTGCCATGATGCTAAGGACCTACGTTGATTGAATGGCAAACCAGCTAGGCTATCCCCCTACGTTCTGGACATCCACAGCCCAGGGCACACAGAACAGACACATGCACCGAGTACACTTGACCCATATGTCCTGCACATGTGTCCGCCCCCTGGTACAAGCAGGCAAAATGTAAATGAGTTTCAGGAAAATAATGAATATGAAGATGAGTTCCAGGAAAATTGTTGGATATGAATAAGCTTGGCTTTCAAATATGTAATAATTCTGCTTGCAGGTATGCAAGATAGGAGTGATCCCCTTACACCAGGTGCCTAATAAATGTATTCCTACTATATATCCTTACTCGGGGTTATCGAGTTTGATTCCACAACTCAAAGCCATGCTTCTGGAATCAGTCTTTCCACTGGTGAATAACTGATCTGACATCCAAGTGCATTTAGCAGAGATGAGCCTGCTGTCTATCATCAGCTTTCAGCCCTGGAGCCCCAGGGAAATCTCCCGGGGAAGCAGTGAGGTAGAGAAACTCAAATCCTTGGGTGTGCCAAGCTGGGCCGGGCTCCTGGGACACAGGGAGCTCATACAAGTGGACAGCGCTGCAGAGAGACAGCTGTGCCCAGGAGCAGCTCTTGTGCACAGCACAGCCTGCAGCTGACAGAAAGAGAGGAGAGAAAGGGGAGAGAGTTTCCAGGATGTGTACGGTGTGATCAGGCTGTGAGCACACAGCAGGAGCATTACTCACAGAACATGGCAAGGTAAGTTTCACTGCAGACCATGCAGATGCTTTTCAAAGAGGGTTGTACAAAATGAGGTACATCATTTCAAAGAGGTACAAAATGCGGGACATCCCGTAGCAGAATTGATTGCAGGTACTCCACATACATTTACTGTGTTAAAAGCCTTCTGCTCCAGCTGAGGGCTTCTGTGCTGCAACTCAGCCCTGAGGGCTGCGTGTCCCAGCACGGCTGCAGGCTGTGCAGCCGGGGCTGCAGGCAGGTGCCCAGGGCTGTCCTGCAGAGCAGGGTCCCTGCTGTGCCCCAGGGGCTGTGTGCCGGGTATGGGACTCTGCCGCCTGCCAGGCTCAGCACTCAGCCTGCCCAGGGAGCTGCCCAAGGCACTGCGGGGAGACGTGTGGGGGGAAGGAGCCCCCCGGCAGGGCTTGTGCTGCCACAGCTGCTGCCTGGGGCAGGGGATCACAGCTCCACTGCAAAACTGAATGTTTCTGATGGTTCTTTTTAAAAAGGAGAGCCAAGGCAGGGAATTTATATTTCTTGTTTGGAAGGAAGGGGAAAGAATTGGAAGCAGAAATCTAAAAGGGTCTGTCTCCTCCTAAGAGGAGGCTCAGGGGAGACCTTATAGCTCTCTATAACTTCCTGAAGGGGGGTTGTAGTGAGCTGGGGGTTGGCCTCATCTCTTGTGTAATCAGTGATAGAACTAGAGGGAATGGTTTTAAGCTGCGTCAGGGGAGATTCAGGCTGGACATTAAGAAGTATTACTTTTCGGAAAGAGTAGTCAGGCATTGGAATGCACTGCCCAGGGAAGTGGTGGAGTCACCGACCATGGGAGTGTTCAAGAAACTCTTGGATGTGGTGCTGAGGAATATGATTTAGCCTGGAAGTATTGGTAATGGTTGGACTAGATGATCTTCTAGGTCTTTTCCAACCTTGATAATTCTGTGATTCTGTTATTCTGTGATTCTGTCAAATATAAACACAGCTCTAAGACTCCCAATTCTTCTTCAGTCAATTGTTAGTTTTGTTAACTGTCATATGTGAAGTGTTTTCAGCCTCTCCTTTCATGGAAAGGAGCCATTCCATGGATGGAACTAGTTGAAATTATCAATTTTTGTTGACAAGAATAAGGAAGTAATACTGCAGATACGAATTGTTGCAGAACGGTGGGAGAAAAGCAGACGACCACACCTGTCATTGACATATGATCAGCTATTCTCCTTTATTCCTTGGCTGTGTGTACCTTTATAATACGGATAATTAGCTCATACATATTGCAAAAGTAGAGCTCATCATTGGTTCCCAATTACATACCATCCCCGAGTATCTTAACAGCTTGTTGTTATCAACTGAAAGCTACTCCCTTGCTGAGTTCCCAAAACCATGGCTAGTTTCTCACCATCCCAGGGCATCCTGTTGTTCTTGCTGTCCTTACAGGTGTTATGGCTGCTTGCTTAGATGCACCGTGTTTACGACCCTTCTCAGCTAACTAGCTGTAAAAAACACTCTCTACATTTCCCCCGTTTTCTTTTAGGATGAAAAAGGGTTTGATTTAACGACCGATTAATCATATTTAACAAGCAGTTCAGTTCATTTGTTCAATCAGTTCTCATGTAGTTTTATACTGCTTCGTAGCTGCTGTTCTGTGAACTTCTCATCTGGATCCATGACTGACGCTCCGTAGAATCCTTCTTACAATACTGCCTATAGAATAGCAACACTACAATTAATAACATAACTATTATAACTCAATCAAGGCCTCGATTGACAATTCTCTAAAAGTGAAAAAAGAGACAAGTCAAATACAACTTAACAACATTACTGTTAAACCTACTAAAAAGAACAAACATGTTTGTACTGCAACCTAAGTTTCTGCAACCTAAAAATAAATCCGTGAAGGTCCCATTGTGTTAATCTGTAACTGATCAGGAAAAGTCTTCAATTTTCATATACTCTGATATATTGATTTTAATGACCACTAAAATTTGTGCAATAAATGATTTTAGGATGCTCATAACCATGCTCTACCAACTGAGTTATCCGGGCTAATAATTGATTAATTAATGATCGCACAATTTAATGGAATAGCATGTCAAATAGAACCAATTTTAGAGGACAAATGTACTAAAGTATCACTAGGGGCATTATTACTTATTGACCCTTGAGAAACAGCAAGCCATGTTGGTGGTGGATGCGACAGGTAGTGCCAGCAGGGCGTCCCCTGCTTCAAGGTGCACATTTCCTCTCTCACCCATCACAGATTCTCTCCTGCATTCAGGGTCTGAAGGATTTCTTCCAGTTGTACACCATATCTGCATGGTCAGTGCATGATATAGAGCCCAAGTGGAACACCTGCTTGGAAAACAGAATAAACTATCAAATTTAGTTCTATTAGCATGCACTTTTGTCTAAAATGATGCATGGTTTTATTTTCAGATCCCAATTAATTGGATGTAAAAGAGGTATCCGTTCTATGATACAGGGTCATCTCTTTGCCTGGGATTCCTTACCAGGTTTTGTCTTTGCAAATTAAGAAAAGCTAATTAATAGGCTAATAACATCATAACCAAACAGTACTAAAACATTAAAAGAGCTATTCCTGTAGATTCTAGCATTGATTAGATTAAATCCTGTTTAATACACATCTGATCTATTACTAAAATAGAAGAAGCACACAACATCCTAGCTAATGCTTTAAACTCTAAATCTTGAGACTGCATTGGTAAAACAGAAAATCACAGAATCACAGAATCACAGAATTATCAAGTTTGGAAAAGACCTAGAAGATCATCTAGTCCAACCATTACCAATACTTCCTGGCTAAATCATATTCCTCAGTGCCACATCCAAGCGTTTCTTGAACACTCCCATGGTCGGTGACTCCACTACCTCCCTGGGCAGTGCATTCCAATGCCTGACTACTCTTTCCGAAAAAGTAATACTTCCTAATGTCCAGCCTGAATCTCCCCTGATGCAGCTTAAAACCATTCCCTCTAGTTCTATCACTATCACACACTATGTCAAACTATTACTAATATTATCTATAACACAGCAAGTTACAAAGCAATACCACTAAGGAAGAAACACACAATTACAATTACTATAAAGGCTGGATGCTATTTTCTGCCTTCAGATGAGGCCGAAGATATCATGCTGAAACCCACATAGGGCCAGTCCCTGTGGAAATACGAGCATATTCATGACCCCAAGTTGTCAGTGGTAGGGAACAGTCCCAAAGTCCTGTGGCCATATTCCAAACATTAACCATAGGCTGTTCCTTTAGCATTGGGGAAGCCTCAAAATGACGATCCACATAAGCTGTATCTGTATGAACACGATTCAAAAACTTCAGCACAAGCAAAACAAGCAAAACCTTACATAATATTTTTAAAAAATTCAGCACAAGCAAAACCTTGCATAATATTTCTTGTAGTGTGTCTCCCATATTCCCCCTTTTTTTGTTTAATAATAAGAATGGATTTCAGTGTTTGATAAATGTGATCAGTGATAGCTTGTTCAGTGGGAGAATGAGCAATGGCTGTAGTATGTTTAACACACCCTTCATGGAGGAAAGTTTGAGTGGCCTTAGAGGTATATGCAGGCCCATTATCTGTTTTTGTAGTATGTGGGATTCCCATAGCAGCATAAGCAGATAACCAGTGTTTACGGGTGTCATGACTGTGTTCACCTGTATGTGCTGTGGCAAATACATAAGAAGAATGAGTATCTATCGTTATATGTGCATATTTTAGACAGTCAAATTCAGGAACATGAGTGACATTTGTCTGACACAGTTGAAGAGGTGCTGTGCCACATGGATTTGTCCCAGTTTGAGGCAAAGAGGTATCAGTCAAATTATGTAGCTGGTATTCAGTCACAAACACGGTGTATTGCGTAGGAGAGAGGATCATTCTTAACACAGTTTTCCAATCGTGAGGGGTCATAGAGTAACTGTCACTGTTTGCAACCAAAAGATTGTATGTAAAGGCTGACTGAACTCCGAATGTTCTCACTGACTCCCTTAGCTCCTTCACTGCCTCACAAGGCAGGGATTCCAAATGGGGGACCTGATTAGGAAAGGTTTGCAACGTGTCAGCATCACCCCTTAATATTGTTTCTTTTCTGCATTGCTCTAAGACATCACAGTACGCTGTAGGGAAATTTGTCATTCCTGCTCCAAACAAAGTATCATCAGGAGGAAATGCGTCCGATTCGCTTTCTGGATCAACAGGACCGGGGTCACAACGATCCTCTGGTTTCGGTCCATCCGCATCTTTAACCACGTTATACACGGGCTGCACAGACGCAGCCGCGCACGACGAGGGGGGGGGGCGGCATGGCAAGGCGCAGAGAACGACGTGGGCGAAGCAGAGGGCGGGGGCGCCGTAGAGGCCGACAACGCGGCGAGGGACGTGTGCGGAGGGGCAGGCGGCCGCTGGCTGGGAACGGCAGCTTGTATCGGAGCGCGGCCGCTGTTCTTTCTTGCGCTGGGCTGGAGGTTTCTTGACAGGCGACGGCAGGTGACGGTGTTGTGGTTGTCCGAGCGGCAGATCTGGCACCACACACCGACAGCTTGGCAATTCCGTCGCAAATGTCCCTTAACGCCGCACCGGAAACATTTAAAAGAGGTGCTTGGGCCTGCACTGGTTACCGCAGACGCTTGTAAGGGTGCAAGAGCTGCTAACACTTGATTCTGGGAAGCCTCAGCCTGTGCCTTTAATCCTGCCCCTAGCTCTTTAATAGCCTCAACTATGAAAGCCTGAGCCCCCGTGGGCACACTCGATAATCTGTCTAACGCCTCCTCTATTGTCCAGTTACTCCTCAAAGTACTTAGAATGCCACGAGCTGTAGCATTACAATTCTGAAGTGCACAATGTTTTAGCATTATTTCCCTCATGTACTCTGGTACTCCAGCCTTCTCTATGGCTCTGGCTACCTTATCTAGAAACGATCCAAAATCCTCATTTCTTCCCTGCTGGATTCCCATATAAGACGGCAGCCCACCTGGTGCCTTGATCTTATCCATAGCCTGCCTGGCCAGATACATTGACTCCCTACATTTAGCTGGTCCTAATAAAGCCTGGGCCTCCGTCCGGATGAAAGGACCCACCCCTAAAAGTTCTTCAACGGTTACATTATACAAGGGATCTCCGGGCTGCCTAACTATCGCAACTCTCTGTTGGCACATCTCTTCCCAATAAGCATTAAATAGCAATTGTTCGTGCTGCGAAAAAATCAACCTAGCTATAGCCCGACAATCAGATGGCAACAAAACCTGAGTACTCCAGATATAATCCAGTATCTGTCTCGCTGGATCACTTTTTACTCCAAACTGACTGACCGTAGACCGCAATAGTGACAACAACTTCCAATCTAAAGCACTGATAGCAGCCTGTGTCCCGCCTGCAGCATTAGGCGAATACCCCCCCCCCGGCAGCACCATCTGTTGCACCGCTTCCAACGCCTCACCGTCTCCTGCCTCTAAACAAGCCCGCGCCAGCGCAGCCCAAGCTCCCCCCCGCTCCCGCGCGACGGCCTCCGCCAGGTCACTCTGTGCCCCAGGGAGCGGCTCATTGCAAAGGGGTGTCGAGGGGGCTGGCTGCAGCGCCATGGTCGATGCAGGCGGCTTGTCTGATACAGACGTGCCGGGAGACGGAGACGGGGCACTCGGCTCCGGAGCCACCGGCAATGCAGGCTCGGCGGCCGGCGGCAACTTTACGGTGGACAAAGCAGGGGGCACCGGGCAATCTGACCATTCATTATAATTCTTATTCCTCCCCTGCACAGCACTAGCTTGTTCTGCCGCTTCCTTTTCTGCCTGATGTAGCAACAAATCATTATAAACCACACGCCACCACTTCCCGCATTTTTTAGCTGTTTTATCCCCATCTAATATTCCCTGAAAAATTGCATTTCCAAATTTACGCCACTCAGCAAGATCGTACACTAAATGCGGATTCTGAAATAACCCTTTAGCATACCCATACGCTAATGACTCGGGGAGTTCCTTTTGCAAGTCTGTCCCCTTAACCTGACTCTTTTTTTTCAAAAAGCAAGAAAATACCAGACACTTTTTTTTAAAAAAGCAAGAAAATAATTCATAAACCGCTTGCCTTCCCATACCTATTTGTCAGCGCGCTGTTGCAGCCTTAAAGGATGTCGGCGGCCCGTATCGGCTAGGGCCTTCTATAAGGTCACGTAGAGCACCTGCACCCTCTTTTCCTGGCGCATGCTATCCCTGCTGCTTAAGGATCCGAACACCTTCGCCGCTGCGATCCTTCCTGGTAGGCCATGTCGGGGTCACCAATTGTTGCAGAACGGCAGGAGAAAAGCAGACGACCACACCTGTCATTGACATATGATCATCTATTCTCCTTTATTCCTTGGCTGTGTGTACCTTTATAATACGAATAATTAGCTCATACATATTGCAAAAGTGGAGCTCATCATTAGTTCCCAATTACATACCATCCCCGAGTATCTTAACAGCTTGTTGTTAACAACTGAAAGCTACTCCCTTGCTGAGTTCCCAGAACAATGGCTAGTTTCTCACCATCCCAGGGTATCCTGTTGTTCTTGCTGTCCTTGCAGGTGTTATGGCTGCTTGCTTAGCTGCACCGTGTTTACGACCCTTCTCAGCTAACTAGCTGTAAAAAACACTCTCTACAACGAATGATTCTTGAACAGAAATTGAAGGGCACAAAGGTTGGGACTGAGGGCGTTAAGAGCAGTGAGGGTAAAGTTATGAGACACAAAACAGATGAAATCACAGAATCACAGAATTGTAGGGGTTGGAAGGGACCTCTAGAGAACATCGAGTCCAACCCCCCTGCCAAAGCAGGCTCCCTACACCATGTGTAAAATCCAGGGAGATGGGATAAGATAAGAAGATGAAAGGAAGGTTAAAGCTCCATATGCTTATTCTGCTTATAGAATGCTGAACTTCATGAAATGAAATTCTATTTGTGGTGCTAAATGAACATTGTCATAGGAGAATGAAAACACTGTAGAAAGAGTGTCTCTGAGAATCGTCTGGACTTGTCATTATTTTTTGCACTCTGAACAGGACTCCAAGCCCAGGAACAGCAGATGCCCAACAGCAGCTCCATCAGCGAGTTCCTCCTGCTGCCGTAGTAAGAGAGGCAGTGAGAACGTACTGGCAGTGTGCAGCAGGGAATTGAGAACCCCAGTGCCCCAGGCAGCTGCTGCCATGGTGCCACAAGCTCTGCTGTCCATCAAGGTCCCGTAGTGCAGGGGCTTGCAGATGGCAATGTAGCGGTCATAGGACATGATGGTGAGAAGAGAATACTCCGCTGATGCAAAGAAGAGAAAGAAAAAGAGCTGTGGAGCACATCCTGTGTAGGAGATGGCCCTGTTGTCCCAGAGGGTGTTGGCCATGGCTTTGGGAAGAGTGGTGGAGATGCAGCCCAGGTTGAGGAGGGCCAGGTTGAGGGGGTGTGCAGGCGGCGGTCGCAGGCTACGGCTGAGCTGATGAGGCCGTTGCTCAGGAGGGCAGCCAGGTAGATGCCCAGGAAGAGCCAGAAGTGCAGGAGCTGCAGCTGCCGCGTGTCTGCCAACGGCAGCAGGAGGAACTCGCTGATGGAGCTGCTGTTGGGCATCTGCTGTTGTTGGGCTTGGAGTCCTGTTCAGAGTGCAGAAGATAATGACAGGTCAAGACCATTCTCAGAGACTCTCCTCCTTGTATACTATAATTTTTTCCTTTCCCATGGGAAAATAATCATTTAACTTCAGAACTTGAACTGACTTTCATGAGCTGCACCATCCCTTAATGAGTAGAAGATTAGGGAGCTCTTACTTTCTTCTCATTTCCTAATCATATCCCAGCCTCCTGGATATTATCCTCCCTACTCCAACTGGTCTTTGAGCCCCCAGCCCCAGCCTCAGTACACTTCACTTTGTGTTCGAGAAATCAGCCTGTCTGCAGGATTAGTGAACTCATAATTTCTGCAGAAAACCAATAGAATTGAAACTGATTTTATCCTTTTAGGAAGGAGAGGATGAAACTACATTCTATGTGACTGATCAGAAAGCAACTGAAGGACTCAAGAAATATTTGGGAGTCTCAGAGCTGTTTTCAAATTTGACAAGTCCTTTTAGATTTCTTCCTCCAGTCCTCTTTCCTTCCCTCAGAACAGGAAATGGAAAATCCCTGCTTGGCTCTCCTCTCGCAAAGGGCCCTCAGAAACATTCAGTTGTGCAGTGGAGCTGTGATCCCCTGCCCCAGGCAGCAGCTGTGGCAGCACAAGCCCTGCCGGGGGGCTGCTTCCCCCCACACCACACGTCTCCCCGCAGCGCTCTGGGCAGCTCCCTGGGCAGGCTGAGTGCTGAGCCTGGCAGGCGGCAGAGTCCCATACCCGGCACACAGCCCCTGGGGCACAGCAGGGACCCTGCTCTGCAGGACAGCCCTGGGCACCCACCTGCAGCCCCAGCAGCACAGCCTGCAGCTGTGCTGGGACATGCAGCCCTCAAGGCTGTGCTCTGATGCTGCAGCACAGAAGCCCTCAGCTGGAGCAGAAGGCTTTTAACACAGTAAAAGTATATGCAGTGCCTGCAGCCAGATCTGCTACGAGATGTCCCAGATTAAGTTAACCCTCTATGAAAAGCAGCTGCATGGCCTGAAGTAAGACTTACTGTGTCATGGTCTGTGAGCAATGCTCCTGCAGTGAACTAACAGCCTGATCACACTGTACACATCCTGGAAACTCTCTCCCCTTTTTCTTCTCTCCTTCTCTCAGCTGCAGTCTGTTCTGTGCACAATACCTTCTCCTGGGCACAGCTGTCTCTCTGCAGCGCTGTCCACTTGTATGAGCTCCCTGTGTCCCAGGAGCCTGACCCAGTTCAGCACACCCGAGGATTTGAGGTTCTCTTCCTCACTGCTTCCTCTGGAGATTTCACTGGGGATCCAGAGCTGAAAGCTCAAGACAGACAGCAGGGTCATCTCTGAAAAAGGCACTTGAGGTCAGATGAATTTTTCAACAGTGGACATACTGATTCCAGATTCTTTTGAGTTGCAGAATTACTCTATAACCCGGAGTTAGGTTATAAAGCAGGAATGAATGTATTTGGCACTGGGTGCACAACGGGTCACTCCTATCTTGCGCACCAGCAAGCAGAAGTGTTATATATTTAAAAGCCAAGCCCATACATATTCAACAAATTTCCTGGAACTCATCTACATATTCATTATTTTCTAGGAACTCATTTACATTCTGCCCCTCTGTTGCAGAATGGCTGCACGAAAATGGTAGCCACAAAGATGTGTATGAGCATAGCCGGTATCGCAATACAGACTGCGTACCCATGGAAAAGTACTAGGCAGTAAGCAATGGACACAATGCCCTTGAAGCAAGCTATAAACAACTAAAAATGGAATTTGTGTCCACTAATCTAAAGAAGCTGTCAAGTGTCCTAACTGCAGTAGCCCACACATGGGTCTTGCTTGATAACTGCTTCATACGGCTTTTTCGTCTAGCTTCTTATGGCTATTCTGTCTGGCAACTATAAGCTACTCACCAGTGAACAAATGACACATGTATTAGGAGCACTATATAAGCTGTGTAAGAGTCACAATAAAGTTGAAGCTTGATCACTCATATTGAGTTCGTATTGCTTCCCCATTCGATGACAATCACACAGTGAACCCTATCAGCAGCACCCTTCCCTCTGGCACATGTGCTGTTTGTAACTGGGTTCTTCCTGCAGTGGTTGTGGGGATGAAATCAGACATCTTCCTTGCAAAGGCTAAAAGTCTTCTTCACTCCATCCTTTTTATTCTGTAATGTTTGATGGAAGTAGTCTGGTTCTGGCCGGCTTCTTCCATTTAGTGTGCAGGATGCTCTTCCCTTATCGTAATCGCACATCCTACTTGGTTATGGGCTCACATTCATAACTTCTAACTTTGAGATGAACTCTTTTACTATATCAAGTTGTCCTAACAGATTGTGTTTGCCTAGCAGACATGTGAATGCCTCATCTGGAAAGATCACTGTGTGGAACGCTGCGGGGCACCGGGATGCAGCGCAGGTCCAGTCCCAGTGGGTTGCAGCGTTGCGGACGGTGCCTGCATGCAACAGCGAGTGGACACAGGTGGGATGTAGTGGTGGTCGGTGCCTGCATGCAGCAGTGGGCGGACACATGTGCGGGACATATGGGTCACGAGTACTTGGTGCGTGTGTCTGTTCTGTGTGCCCTGGGCTGTGGATGTCCAGAACATAGGAGGTTTGCCTAGCTGGTTTGCCTTTTAATCAATGCAGGTCCTTAGCGTCACGGCAACATTTGGTGACACCAATGTGATATAATTAGGTGCACACTTGTGGTGTATGAAGGCTGCTCGTTATGGCTTCATTGAAGTGAGTGGTGAGTATGATAAAAGGGACAGGGCAGAATGTGAAAGATTTTTGATCACCCTTTTGATCGCCAAAGTCGCCTGACTCGGAGCCATTCCGGACCGATCAGCAGCAACTGACCGCATGGTTCAAGGGGGATCTTGGGCGGTTCCTTCAAGCAGGGAACCCCTGGCCAGAGGAGAAGCCCGGCAGCTCTCACGGGAGCAGCTGACGCAGCCGCTGACGCAGAGTGTGGACGTCCCCGGCTACGGAGGGAGATTTAAACGGGCACAAGGAGACGGACAGGAGGAGGCAAAGCTCATGCAACTCGTGACTTCCTGTTTCAGTTCTGGTAAGTATTCTGATCGACATGGTTGCTCCCCGGCGAAAGGCTGCTGCCAGAAATACTGAGGAGGCCCAGACAAGGGTCCCGATCTCTCAGAAACGGGAGGCAGCAACCAAGAAGACTGCAGAGACCCAGACTGAGGTCCTACACACGCCTTATAGGAAGGCTGCTGCCAAAATGTCTGAGGAGACTCAGACTGAGCCCCCAACCCATGATGCTGGTGTGCAGGTCTCTGGCTGCACTGAGTGCCAGAGCCTGGCCCTTGCAGTGCTGGGTGAGGGAGGCAGTGATTGTATTCGCTGCAACCAGGTTAACTACTTGCTCAGCCTCGTAGTTGACCTGAAAAAGGAAGTGAAGAGGCTGAGGACTATAAAAGAGTGTGAGAGGGAGATTGACTGGTGGTGTCAGTCCCTCTCAGCCTCAAGTTCTCAGCATACAGCCGAGGCTCCTAATGGAGCATGTCAGCCCCTGCCACCTCAAAACAGGAGGTAAAGGGGAACCAGCCAAATGACATCACTGCAGCGAGCCCCCTGTTCTCTCTTCCCCCCAGCAGCAATTTGAGAAGGGAGGAGGAGTGGAAACGGGTGCCTGCTCGGCAGAAGGGGCATCCCCTATCCCGACCATCCCCAGCTCCCCAGATGCCTCTGTGAAACAGGTTTGAGGCCCTGGAACTTGAGGGGGGGACTAGTGAGAGGGTGGAGACAGGTTCACCCTTGAGGTTGCCTCAGGTGAAGCGGTCGCCCCCAAGCCTCAAGACTGCTTCTACACGTAAGGACAGAAGGGTGATTGTCATAGGTGACTCCCTTCTGCAAGGAACAGAAGGCCCTAAATGCCGGCCCGACCCTACCTGCAGAGAAGTGTGCTGCCTTCCTGGGGCACGGGTCAGGGACATTTCAAAGATAATTCCTGGGTTGATACGGCCTTCAGATTACTACCCACTTTTAATAATTCAGGCTGGCGGCGAGGAAGTTGACAAGGAAAGCCTGAGGTCCATCAAGAAAGACTTCAGGGGAATGGGGCGAATACTTGAAGGAGCCGGGGGGCAGGTGATCTTTTCTTCTACGCCCGTGGTGTCAGGAAAACGTACAGGGAGGATCCAAAAAGCCCAACTCTTAAATAGTTGGCTTAAGAGCTGGTGCAGACAAAAGAATTTTGGCTTTTTTGACCATGGGGCAATGTACACTGCACCTGGCATGATGGCTGCTGATGAAAGCAGCCTGTCCCTGAGGGGTAAGAGGGTATTATCTGAAGAATTAGCGGGACTCATTGACAGGTCTTTAAACTAGGAACGAAAGGGGAAAGGGGTAAAATAAGGGCTACTGGGGTTGAACGGGTCATTCGAGGGATTGTACCAAACTCCGTGGGCAATGATGGAAGAGTGCAAAGGGAGGGAGTAGGGCAGGGGGATGCTGGGGATGCTGCTGTTCTTCTGGATCCTGGATCCCTTATGAAGGTGGTGAAACGGACAGCCCGGCTGAAGTGCCTTTATACTAATGCACAGAGCCTGAGTAGGAACTGGAAACTGTGATGCACTCGGAAAGTTATGACCTTGTTGCTATCACAGAAACATGGTGGGATGACTCCCACAATTGGGATACTGCCATCGATGGCTATAGACTATTTAGGAGAGACAGGAAAGGTAGGAAGGGTGGGGGAGTCGCTCTCTATGTCAGAGATTGGATAAACTGTGAGGAGCTCCGTATGAGAAACTGTCAGGAACAGGTTGAGAGCCTGTGGCTTAGGATTAGAGATGGGACTAATAAAGGTCAGCTGGTGTTTGGGGTATACTACAGGCCACCTGATCAAGGGGAGGCTTCTGATGACGCTTTCTTGCTTCAGATGCGTGAGGTGTCTGGCTCACGGGCTCTTGTCCTGGTGGGGGACTTTAACCATCCGGACATTTGTTGGAAAAACCACAAGGCGAGCTGCAAGAGCTCCAGAAGTCTCTTGGAATCCATTTATGATAGCTTTCTGGTTCAGGTATTGGACAAACTGACCAGAGGTCAAGCGTTGCTGGACCTGCTGCTCACCAACGCTGAGGAGATCATCAAAGGCGTCAAGGTTGGAGGTTGCCTGGGCTCCAGCGACCATGCCCTGGTTGAGTTTTTGATCTCAAGCGATGTGGGCCTGGCAAAGAGCAGGACCAGGATGCTGAACTTTAGAAGAGCAGACTTCAAGCTACTCAATGGAATGCTGGCCAAGATCCCCTGGCGCACTGCCCTCAAAGACAAGGACGTTGAGGAGAGCTGGCTGTTCTTCAAGGATGCCCTACTGGCATCTCTTTATTTATGGCCAACAAACAGAAGGAAAGGTGGTGCAATTGAATGAACAGTAAAACACAGTGATCAACTGCATGCCATGACCAAGCTGCTTCTACTGAGGTTTATCTTTTAAAAGGAATATTTGCACAAGAAATGAGTTAGACACAGATAGGATGGGATAGATAGAATCACAGTGAAGGATGTGACAACAGACATTGGAGAATGGAGCAAATTCCAGTAATCTCCCTGGGATAGATCAGCCAGGGAGTTGGGAGGAATCAACTTAACACTGAACAGGACTCGTTAGTATTTCACACATTGAGAATGGTTAACACATTCTCATTGATTTCTATCTTTGTCTTCAACTCTTTTTTTCACTTTTACTGACATTAATGAACATCTTTCAGAATTCATGCTTTTTAAGGCATGAAAAATTAAAAAGAGAGAAAGAGAAAGAGAAAGAGAAAGAGAAAGAGAAAGAGAAAGAGAAAGAGAAAGAGAAAGAGAAAGAGAAAGAGAAAGAGAAAGAGAAAGAAAAAGAGGAAAAAAAAGGAAGATAAAGAGAAAAAGGAAAAGGAAAATGAAAAGGAAAAGAAGAAGAAAACGGCATAGCAAAAGAAAAAGAAAGAGAAAATGAAAAGATAGGAAGGGATAGAATCACGGTGAAGGAGTTGACAACACAGTCCATCAGACTTTGGCGAGATGGAGCAAATTTGAGTTATCCCCCTAAAAGTCAGAAATCAGTCTGGAGAGTGTTGTGCTCGGTCCAGAGAGCATTGTGCTCAGTCTGCAGATTGTTGTGCTTGGTCCGGAGGGCATTGTGCTCAGTCTGGAGAGCGTTGTGCTCGGTCCGGAGGGCATTGTGCTCAGTCTGGAGAGTGTTATCATCAGACCGGAGGGCGTTATGCTTGGACTGAAGAGTACTGTGCTCGGGCTGGAGGGTGCCGCGCTCAGACTGGAGGGTGTCATACTTGGACTGGAGAGTGTTGTACCCGGACCAGAGGGCATTGTGCTCAGTCTGGAGAGTGTTGTGCTCGGTCCGGAGAGCATTGTGCTCAGTCTGCAGATTGTTGTGCTCGGTCCGGAGGGCATTGTGCTCAGTCTGGAGAGCGTTGTGCTCGGTCCGGAGGGCATTGTGCTCAATCTGGAGAGTGTTATCATCAGACCAGAGGGCATTATGCTCGGACTGAAGAGTACTGTGCTCGGGCTGGAGGGTGCCGCACTCAGACTGGAGGGTGTCATACTTGGACTGGAGAGTGTTGTACTCGGACTGGAGAGTGTTGTGCTCAGACCGGAGGGTGTTGTGCTCGAACCGGAGGGCGTTATGCTCAAACTGAAGAGTATTGTGCTCGGGCTGGAGGGTGCCGCGCTCAGACTGGAGGGTGTCATACTTGGACTGGAGAGTGTTGTACCCGGACCGGAGGGCGTTGTGCTCTGACTGGAGGATGTTACACTCAGACCGAAGGGCACTGTGCTCTGACCGAAGGGCGTTGTGCTCGGACTGGAGAGCGTTGTACCCGGACTGGAGGACGTTATGCTCGGACCGGAGGGTGTCGAGTTTGGATTGCATACTCTCATTCTCGGCCCTGAGACTCTCTCTCTCAACCTCAAAATCTTCCCTCTCGGGAATGGTATTGAATAAGGCCCGATAAGCATTAGTTAGGCCTCAAGTCATTTGTGCCTCCTTAGATCTGCCTGAGCCACAACATTCCTGTCTCAAATATGCGGTCAAACACTCAGGATTCTTTAAGTGTTCAGGAGTAAAGCTCCATGACACTAGAGATGTCTGCCCTCTAAAAGTCTCTCCAAAGTCTCTCCACACTCCCTGCCACTCAGTATTCTCTGATTCTAGGGAAGACTTCCTCCTAATGTTATAAATCCAGATACTGAGTGAGATCACTACAATAATCAACAGTAAATTCAGGGGGATTAATACGATTGACAGTGTGGTCCACTGGGACAACTGGTCATTCAAAAACTGCTTAAAGGATGCAAAGAAAAAAGGAAGAGCACGCTCAAAAACCACCATTTCCGTACTATTGGTTGCATTAGTTGCATTAGTTGCTCCCTCTGGAGCTGCATGCAAATACCAAGTAAGCGTTGCTAACCATGCTTTCAATCTAATATACATTCCTATAACTTCATAGGAAAAAAAGGCTATCTTAAACATGGTCCAATATTTTTGGAGCATTATAAAAAAGGAACTAATGAAATGCAGTACCTTATAAAGCAAACTTAGTAGAGGGAGCATTTTTTTTTTTTTTTTTTTTTTTTTTTCAATAGAGAGGGAAAGAAAGTAAAAAAGCAAAGCTCAGCAGTGTTTATAAAATATACCGGAGTATTGGCAGTCCTCCTGGACTTTCAAGGTCAAGCTCGCAGGTGCAGAATCACAAACCTAAGATAGCTCCTTAACAGGGAAAAAACTTGTAGCTCTGTTAAAAACTAAAAGAGCAACAGAAGAAAACACAGAAAAACAGCAACTCAATTTGCCCGCATTCTCCACCAAAATCTGTCACGGTTTAACGAAAAATCCACTTGCGTCCATGACAGGGGCCTTGGGCCTCGGAGGGGCCCTAGGCTGAAAGGAAAAAGTTAATTAGGAAAAGATAACAGCGGCAACAATCTAAGGAGGCACACTTATTTACTAAATACTATATCGAAATACAGGATAACACAATATAATACAATATAATTGAAAATTGAGCTAACGAATCAAGCAAAATAGGAGAGAGAATGAGTCCCGTAACCGAGAGGCCTACTGTAAAATCTAGGCAAGACGGCTGAAGGCTCCCACACACTCCCCTGAACTCCAGAACTCGAAAGACGTCAGTCTGTTCTGCGACCGAGTTAATATAGAGTCCAGGTCCCGTGACTTATCGTGTTGTTCTCTGGGAGATGTAGTCTTCTTCTATAAGTTGCAGATTCAGTAAAATTATTCATGCTTTATGTGATGTTATGATGTGGAATACTGATAGCAAAATTACAAAATTATTAAACCATGACACCCTGGGATGCACGCCATCTGGCCCCATAGACTTATACTCATTCACTCTAAGGAGGCACTCTCGGACTTGCTCTAACCTTACAGTGGGGAGGGAATTTACCTCCTTGGTCCCCACACAGAGGTATGGGGGTGCAAGACTTAGGGACATGAAAAAGACTAGAATCCTGGCCACCAGTGAAGACCGAGGTGAAGAACTCATTCAGCACCTCAGCTTTCTCTTCATCTGTTGAAGCCATTTCTCCTTTTAAATTTACCAAAGTAGGTACGCCCGTTTTGGCCTGTCTCTTCTGGCCAATGTACCTGTAGAAGGTTTTCTTATTGTTTTTCACGTCCCTCGCCAAGTTCAGTTCTGCCTGCGCCTTGGCTTTCCTGATCCCACGTCTGCAATTCTTCCAATTATCTGCTCTAAATAGTGCCTTGGGAAGCTTGCTTGCTAATGGCCCTCAGTGGGCCCATTAATACTCCAAGAATCTTCACTGTTACTTCTGCCTTTATCTTGCTGAGTTCTTTGTGCAAACTTCTCTCTGCACTGGAGGTTGATGGACTCAGCACCAAATGTGCCCTGGGGCCCATTATAAACTAAAGAGCCTCTTGTGGCTTGTGCCATCCTGTTCTCTTCTTCAGGTTTTCAGAACGTGTTCAGCAAAATGGAGAGAGCTTAAAGAGCAAGAATCCAAAATGCATTTATTGTCTATTTATTTATAGTTTGTTTTATACAAAAAGTTAAAGAAGCACTTTGCAACTGATGTCAATCCAGGATGTCCCCTATGAGTTCTATTCTGTTTCTGCGTGGACAAAGTTCCTCCTCAACCTCCCCACCCCTCTTCTACTCTCAATGGCCCCATGGGACTTGCACCACTTTTCCTCACATCACTCTTCTCTGTTCTCACCCGCTCAGTGTTAAACTTCCTTTGTACCAACTCCCACTGGCTTTCCACAGAGAACCAGCTGCACACAGAAAAAGAAAGAATTCCCTTTATTTATGGCCAACAAACAGTAGGAAAGGTGATGCAATTGAATGAACAGAAAAACACAGTGATCAATTGCATACCACGTCCAAGCTGCATTTATTGAGGTTTATCTTTCATAGGGAATATTTGCACAAGAAATGAGTTAGACACAGATAGGATGGGATAGATAGAATCACGGTGAAGGATTTGACAACAGATTTTTGAGGAATGGAGCAAATTCTAGTAATCTCCCTGGGATAGATAAGCCAGGGAGTTGGGAGGTATCAAAATAAAATTGAACAGGACTCGTGATTATTTCACACACTGAGCATGAAAAATTAAAAAGAGAGAAAGAGAAAGAGAAAAAGAAAAAAAAAAGAAAGATAAAGAGAAAAAGGAAAAGGAAAATGAAAAGGAAAAGAAGAAGAAAACGGCATAGCAAAAGAAAAAGAAAGAGAAAATGAAAAGATAGGAAGGGATAGAATCACTGTGAAGGAGTTGACAACACAGTCCATCAGACTTTGGCGAGATGGAGCAAATTTGAGTCATCCCCCTAAAAGTCAGAAATCAGACAGATAATTGGGAGGTATCTGACTGAACAAAGAGCAAGGGATGGGGAAAACTGGAAGGCTGTGGCAGGAGCGTGTGTCTAAATGGCCTGCTGAAAACATGCCCTTAACCACGGCCATTTATTTAGGAGAGCTGGAGACACCTGGAGGATGAGGGACATCAAATAGGCAGTAGGGAAGAGCAGCGGTGGGCGCCAAGATTTAGTCACAGGGCATTGGCACTGGCACCGCTGTCTGTGTCCCTGAACCTGAAGGCATTTGTGTCCAGCAAACACAGTTCTGGAAAACATCATAGTTTCAGAAAAAGAAAAAGAAAAAAAAAAGAAAAAAAAGGCATCAAATCACCTCAAAGATTCATATTTACAACTTAAAATGGAACAAGACTCATGAGAATTTCTCATGTTGAGAAGGGTTAACACGTTCTCATTGATTTCAATTTTTGTCTTCAATACTTTGTCTCAATTTTATTGACATTTATGAACATCTTCTAAGCTTACGCCCTCAAAATAAATAAATAAATAAATAAATTAATTAATTAATAAATAAATAAATAAATGAATAAATAAAAAGAGATCCATTTGCGTCTTGTACTTTGCCTGATGCCTCTTTGACTTTCACAATTCCCACCAGACCTTCATTGCCAGAGAGTATGAGATCCAGCAGAGAACCTCTCCTCTTTGGTTCCTCCATGGCTTGGTCAAGAATCTCCCATCTGTGCTCTCCACGGATCTGCTGGATGGCACATGCCATGCTGTGCTGTCCCTGCAGCAGATACTGGAGTGAAAAAGGCTCCCAAAGGGGACAATGCCCTGACAACATCAGGCTCTAATGTGTCTGCAGAGGGCACCTTCCAATTGCTCTCCCTGATCAGGAAGCCAGGAACAGACACTGATGGTCTCCTCTGTTGGCCATTTCCATTAGCCGTGACCTGGCTACTCTGCAGTCCTCAGGCACAGCTCAGTGCACTCTCACAGAGGACAGTTGCCCTTCCTTGTCTCCTCGCCAATCCGTCATAAAGAATCTGTATACTCCTTGTGCTACAGTGCAGTTGTAGAAGCAATTCTACTGTGCCACTGTGGTCCAAACAGGAGCTCAGGCATGTAACTCTACAAAGATTTCTAGCTCTTTAAGTTTTATTTTTCTCATTAGTGCAAAAATACAGAAGCAAACATCCTCATTGGAAAGCATCACTGGACAGAGTCTGACTGGAGAGCTCATCTATGGCATTACTGTGCAGAAGGTGGCACACAGGCATTAGATCCATTGTGGGTCTTGGAGTTGACATAGCAGCACAGACACACCTCAAGCATGGCTTCCCTGAAGGCCCTGTGCTGCATTTACAGTTGCATGTGAGTGTGTGGGAGAGCCCAGAGACACTAGGCTGCTTCTGAAGCCATTCACTTGAGAGCCCACCGAAAACTGAGGTTATGTCTGTTGAAGAATAAAGACATATGTTATCTTTGTATTGCCTTGAGCTCCAGAATATGCCTCGGATGGAGAACAGAGAAAGATCTGGCTCTTCTTTTGTGAGCTCATTTATTTAGTCAGCTGTGTAACTCTGCATTCTCAGTGGAGTTGGAGACAAAGGCACCATAAAGTGCCCAAAGCGCTGGGGTCTGTTGTCATTTAGGATGGTCAAGAATACATCTGTTCCTTCTCTATCCCACAGCTGATGTTCAGGAAAGAGGTGTCTGTCCCAGAGATTTCCCACACAGTTTATAAGCACTGGCACACATCGGGAGCAGCCCAGGCACCTTGGGCATCACCCAGTGTCTATGTGCGAGCAACTGCCTCCTCGATGAAGGACTGAGGACTCAGAGCAGGAGCTCACATGCAGGCAACTCCTTGTGCACTTCTGAGCTGAACCAGAGGAATCCCAATGATACTGTGTGTCCATGGGGAGCTGAATCCCATTTCAGCCCCAGGATTTCCCATTAGGGATGAGACACCTGCACTGCCTCAACTAAATCACTGCCCCGCACAGGGGAAGTCCACCTCTCTCTGTCCTTGCCTGTTTGCCCATTTTGTTTCATCACAGGATCTCAGGTATCAGGTCTGGAATCAGTCACTGATCACCCTACATTTGGTGTTTAATTCATCAGATTTCAAAGTGCAATCATGATGCTGTTGTTTTTCAATATCTGTTGGCCAAGAGGACGCAGGGACATGTCAGGGGAGACGAGTGGGAAGGATAAAACATGACATCCTCTGCTGCTGAGCTGGGCCGAGCTCCTGGGACACAGGGAGCTCATACAAGTGGGCAGTGCTACAGAGACACAGCTGTGCCCAGAAGCAGCTCTTGTGCACAGCACAGCCTGCAAGTGACAGAAGGAGAGGAGAGAAATTGGAGAGAGATTACAGGATGTGTACGGTATGAAAAGGCTGTGAGCTCACTGCAGGCGCATTGCTCACAGACCATGAAAAGGTAAGTCTCACTGCTGACCATGCAGCTGCTTTTCATAGAGGGTTAACTGAATCTGGGACATCCCGTAGCAGATCTGGCTGCAGGCAGAAAAAGCCATCTGCTCCAGCTGAGGGCTTCTGTGCTGCAGTGTCAGAGCACAGCCCTGAGGGCCGCGTGTCCCAGCATGGCTGCAGGATGTGCAGCTGGGGCTGCAGGCAGGTGCCCAGGGCTGTCCTGCAGAGCAGGGTCCGTGCTGTGCCCCAGGGGCTCTGTGCCGGGTATGGGACACTGCTGCCTGCCAGGCTCAGCATTCAGCCTGCCCGGGGAACTGCCCAGGGCGCTGCAGGGAGACGTGTGTTGTGGGGGGAAGCAGCCCCCCGGCAGGGCTTGTGCTGCCACAGCTGCTGCCTGGGGCAGGGGATCACAGATCCATTGCACAACTCTGTTTTCTAGGGCCCTTGGAAGAGGAGATCCAAGGCAGGGGATTCCCATTTCCTGTTCTGAGGCAAAACGAATTGGAGGCAGAAAGTGGCAGTCACACTTCTGAGAATTTTTCATCAGTCAGTTGCTTGTTTTGTGAGCAGTCATACGTGATGTGCTTCCAGTCTCCTCTTTTTTGAAGAATGGAATCAATTTTAATTATCATCATTTTATAGTTTTATTCTATATTCACTTTAGCTGTGAACAGGAAGCTTTTTCTAACTGAAACTGAATGTCACAGAGGCTGCTTTTGGGGTGCTAAGAGCAGTTGGGGTAAAGATATGAGACAGGAAACAGATGAAAATATCCAGGGAGACGGGATAAGGTAAGAAAGTAAGAGGAATGGTTAGACCTCCAAATGCTGCTTCTGGAATTTTGGAAGGAATGCTGAACGAAATGAAATTAAATGCAAGTAATGGTGCTAAATGTACACTGTTGTAGAAGAATGAAAACATTTCACATTATAGCAGGAGGAGTGTCTCTGAGAAAGGTCTGGACTTGTCATTATCTTCTGCACTCTGAGCAGGACTCCAAGCCCAACAACAGCAGATGCCCAACAGCAGCTCCATCAGCGAGTTCCTCCTGCTGCCGTTGGCAGACACGCGGCAGCTGCAGCTCCTGCACTTCTGGCTCTTCCTGGGCATCTACCTGGCTGCCCTCCTGGGCAACGGCCTCATCAGCACAGCCGTAGTATGCGACCGCCGCGTGCACACCCCCATGTACTTCTTCCTCCTCAACCTGGCCCTCCTCAACCTGGGCTGCATCTCCACCACTCTTCCCAAAGCCTTGGCCAACGCCCTCTGGGACACCAGGGCCATCTTCTATGCAGGATGTGCTGCACAGCTCTTTTTCTTTCTCTTCTTCCTCTCAGCAGAGTGTTTCCTTCTCACCATCATGTCCTATGACCGCTACGTTGCCATCTGCAAGCCCCTGCACTACGGGACCTTGATGGACAGCAGAGCTTGTGCCACCATGGCAGCAGCTGCCTGGGGCACTGGGGCTCTCTATTCGCTGCTGCACACTGCCAGTACGTTTTCACTGCCTCTCTGCCAAGGCAATGCTGTGAACCAGTTTTTCTGTGAAATCCCCGTGTAGAAACTATTTGAGATTGGGAATCTGTAGAGTGGATATCTGGTGGTGTTGCAGCGGGTGGGAAGATCTTACGGTCCACTCTCCCATCTCACTGGGGAGGTACCTGTGCACTTGCTCAATGAGTTCTACCATTCACCCTGGCACTCACGAAGAGGATGTCACACACACACAGAAGCAACAAAAGGAGCTTAGGGTTCTCATTTGATGATGCTGTATATAGATATAGATTCAGTTGGAGTGCCCAGATGTATCTTCGATAAATTTAAGGCGAAAAATCCAATTGCTGCAGGGTTTGAATCACTGTTCTGGTGGGTGACAATTAGCAAAAATGTCGATTGGATTAACTACATCTCTTACAAACAATAAAAGAGAGAATCCGAACTATAGTCTATATGGGAACATACTAAACTACTTCATCAAGTATCGATAGATATTTGGATTCATCGAACTGTGGGAAAAACTTACTGGTTGGCTACCACCCTTTGCATGGCTAAAGCAACTCTTTATTACTTTGTACTATTGTAATCATCTTGCTTATTTTAATGTATGTTCAAATGAGGTGTGTATTATGGCAGTGTAAAACCTGTGGGAATAGCTATTAAAAATAGAAAAAGAGCAAGCTAAGACAGAAAGTGGAGAGCGGAAGTTATTTGAAATCTTCCCTTTCCCAGAATGTAGTAATCTAGCAAAAGTATTTGCTAGGTCCAAGAAAAGGGGGGATTGAGTTCAAACAAGGGGACAATCTAAGATTTAACTATTGCAGAGGGGCTTGGGTAAGCAGGATGTCAGGTCAGATAAGAAAAGAATATTTTGAAACTCCATTGTCGGCGTTATGGGGAATACCGGGCAAGGGACCAGCTGGAAACGGTTGCAGGCTGAAGTACCCACACAGTTTGATGAACAGCCGTGTGCTTCTGGCTGGATTGTGGGTTTCTGAGAACATCCGACCCCAACAGCTCCAGAAATGTCTCACAAGAAGGAGGACAGACAGAGTCACTGCACATCCTTTATTCTGTAAAGGTTCACACAGAGCCTGGTACATTATGTACAGTGTGTCTGGGCTACACTAAAAAGTTACAAGCTGAAGAGGAATAGATTTGTGTAATGATGTTTTAGTGAAAAACATTACAGTATTAAAATAATAATAATAAAAATTATAGTTATAAAAATTGATCAGAACAGAACAAAAGAAAACAAAGAGTTAGCATCAGTAAAATTCTGCATTACATGACATGAATTCAAAAGGATGGGCAGTTCAATGTTTGTGAAACACATCTGGTCAACACTTTCCTCACTGCGCCCTTGACCAAGTGGTTCCTCATACTGTAGATGAGGGGGTTCACTGCTGGAGGTACCACGGAGTACAGAACTGCCACCATCAGGTCCATGGAGGGCGAGGAGACGGAGAGGGGCTTCAGGTCGGCAAAAAAGGCAGTACTGAGAAACAGGGAGACCACAGCCAGGTGAGGGAGACACGTGGAGAAGGCTTTGTGCCGTCCCTGCTCAGAGGGCATCTTCAGAACGGCCTTAAATATCTGCACATAGGACACCACTATGAAAACAAAGCATTCAAAGACTTAACTTATACTTAAAATGAGAAACACAACTTCCCTGAGATTTGATTCTGAGCAGGTGAGCTTGAGGATCTGGGGGATTTCACAGAAAAACTGGTTGACAACACTGCCTTGGCTGCCGTGTGTCTGCCAACGGCAGCAGGAGGAACTCGCTGATGGAGCTGCTGTTGGGCATCTGTTATTGGGCTTGGAATCCTGTTCAGAGTGCAGAAGATAATGACAAGTCTAGATGATTCTCATAGACACTCCTCCTGCTATACTATGAAATGTTTTCATTCTCCTATGACAATATTCATTTAGCAACACTAATTGAATTTAACTTAATTAAGTTCACCATTCTATAAGCAGAAGAAGCATATGGAGCTTTAACCTTCCTTTCGTCTTCTAATCTTATCCAGTTTCCCTGGACTTCTTCGTCTGTTCCGTGTCTCATATCTTTACCCTCACTGCTGTTAAAATCCTCAGTCCCAGCCTTTGTGCCCTTCTCTTTCTGTTCAGGAAACTTGCCTATTTGCCATATAAGTGCATTATTCTTGCCAACAAAATATATAATTTCAACTAGTTCCACCCTTGGAAAGGTTCCTTTTCGTGAAAGGAGAGGCTGAAAACACTTCACGTGTGACAGTTCACATAACAAGCAATTGACTGAAAAAGAATTGGGAGTCTCAGAGCTGTGTTTGAATTTGTCAAACTCTTAGATTTCTGCTTCCAATTCTTTCAGCCAGGGCTGTCCTGAAGAGCAGGGTCCTTGCTGTGCCCCAGGGAATGGGACTCTGCCGCCTGCCAGGCTCAGCACTCAGCCTGCCCGGGAAGCTGCCCAGGGCGCTGTGGTGACACGTATGCTGTGGGGGGAAGGAGCCCCCCAGCAGGGCTTGTGCTGCCACAGCTGCTGCCTGGGGCAGGGGATCACAGCTCCACTGCACAACTGAATGTTTCTGAGGGTTCTTTTTTAAAAGGAGAGCCAAGGCAGGGATTTTATATTTCTTGTTTGGAAGGAAGGGGAAAGAATTGGAAGCACTCTGAACAGGATTCCAAGCCCAATAACAGATGCCCAACAGCAGCTCCATCAGCGAGTTCCTCCTGGTTCCACAGGTTTTACACTGCCATAATACACACCTCATTTGAACATACATTAAAATAAGCAAGATGATTACAATAGTACAAAGTAATAAAGAGTTGCTTTAGCCATGCAAAGGGTGGTAGCCAACCAGTAAGTTTTTCCCACAGTTCGATGAATCCAAATATCTATCGATACTTGATGAAGTAGTTTAGTATGTTCCCATATAGACTATAGTTCGGATTCTCTCTTTTATTGTTTGTAAGAGATGTAGTTAATCCAATCGACATTTTTGCTAATTGTCACCCACCAGAACAGTGATTCAAACCCTGCAGCAATTGGATTTTTCGCCTTAAATTTATCGAAGATACATCTGGGCACTCCAACTGAATCTATATCTATATACAGCATCATCAAATGAGAACCCTAAGCTCCTTTTGTTGCTTCTGTGTGTGTGTGACATCCTCTTCGTGAGTGCCAGGGTGAATGGTAGAACTCATTGAGCAAGTGCACAGGTACCTCCCCAGTGAGATGGGAGAGTGGACCGTAAGATCTTCCCACCCGCTGCAACACCACCAGATATCCACTCTACAGATTCCCAATCTCAAATAGTTTCTACACGGGGATTTCACAGAAAAACTGGTTCACAGCATTGCCTTGGCAGAGAGGCAGTGAAAACGTACTGGCAGTGTGCAGCAGCGAATAGAGAGCCCCAGTGCCCCAGGCAGCTGCTGCCATGGTGGCACAAGCTCTGCTGTCCATCAAGGTCCCGTAGTGCAGGGGCTTGCAGATGGCAACGTAGCGGTCATAGGACATGATGGTGAGAAGGAAACACTCTGCTGAGAGGAAGAAGAGAAAGAAAAAGAGCTGTGCAGCACATCCTGCATAGAAGATGGCCCTGGTGTCCCAGAGGGCGTTGGCCAAGGCTTTGGGAAGAGTGGTGGAGATGCAGCCCAGGTTGAGGAGGGCCAGGTTGAGGAGGAAGAAGTACATGGGGGTGTGCACGCGGCGGTCGCATACTACGGCTGTGCTGATGAGGCCGTTGCCCAGGAGGGCAGCCAGGTAGATGCCCAGGAAGAGCCAGAAGTGCAGGAGCTGCAGCTGCCGCGTGTCTGCCAACGGCAGCAGGAGGAACTCGCTGATGGAGCTGCTGTTGGGCATCTGCTGTTGTTGGGCTTGGAGTCCTGCTCAGAGTGCAGAAGATAATGACAAGTCCAGACCTTTCTCAGAGACACTCCTCCTGCTATAATGTGAAATGTTTTCATTCTTCTACAACAGTGTACATTTAGCACCATTACTTGCATTTAATTTCATTTCGTTCAGCATTCCTTCCAAAATTCCAGAAGCAGCATTTGGAGGTCTAACCATTCCTCTTACTTTCTTACCTTATCCCGTCTCCCTGGATATTTTCATCTGTTTCCTGTCTCATATCTTTACCCCAACTGCTCTTAGCACCCCAAAAGCAGCCTCTGTGACATTCAGTTTCAGTTAGAAAAAGCTTCCTGTTCACAGCTAAAGTGAATATAGAATAAAACTATAAAATGATGATAATTAAAATTGATTCCATTCTTCAAAAAAGAGGAGACTGGAAGCACATCACGTATGACTGCTCACAAAACAAGCAACTGACTGATGAAAAATTCTCAGAAGTGTGACTGCCACTTTCTGCCTCCAATTCGTTTTGCCTCAGAACAGGAAATGGGAATCCCCTGCCTTGGATCTCCTCTTCCAAGGGCCCTAGAAAACAGAGTTGTGCAATGGATCTGTGATCCCCTGCCCCAGGCAGCAGCTGTGGCAGCACAAGACCTGTTGGGAGGGTCCTTCCCTGCTCATGTCTCCCCGCAGCGCCCTGGGCAGCTCCCCGGACAGGCTGAATGCTGAGCCTCTGTTGCTCTTTTAGTTTTTAACAGAGCTACAAGTTTTTTCCCTATTAAGGAGCTATCTTAGGTTTGCGATTCTGCACCTGCGAGCTTGACCTTGAAAGTCCAGGCGGACTGCCAATACTCCGGTATATTTTATAAACACTGCTGAGCTTTGCTTTTTTACTTTCTTTCCCTCTCTATTGAAAAAAAAAATAAAAAAATAAAAAAAAAATGCTCCCTCTACTAAGTTTGCTTTATAAGGTACTGCATTTCATTAGTTCCTTTTTTATAATGCTCCAAAAATATTGGACCATGTTTAAGATAGCCTTTTTTTCCTATGAAGTTATAGGAATGTATATTAGATTGAAAGCATGGTTAGCAACGCTTACTTGGTATTTGCATGCAGCTCCAGAGGGAGCAACTAATGCAACTAATGCAACCAATAGTACGGAAATGGTGGGTTTTGAGCGTGCTCTTCCTTTTTTCTTTGCATCCTTTAAGCAGTCTTTGAATGACCAGTTGTCCCAGTGGACCACACTGTCAATCGTATTAATCTCCCTGAATTTACTGTTGGTTATTGTAGTGATCTCACTCAGTATCTGGATTTATAACATTAGGAGGAAGTCTTCCCTAGAATCAGAGAATACTGAGTGGCAGGGAGTGTGGAGAGACTTTGGAGAGACTTTTAGAGGGCAGACATCTCTAGTGTCATGGAGCTTTACTCCTGAACACTTAAAGAATCCTGAGTGTTTGACCGCATATTTGAGACAGGAATGTTGTGGCTCAGGCAGATCTAAGGAGGCACAAATGACTTGGGGCCTAGCTAATGCTTATCGGGCCTTATTCAATACCATTCCCGAGAGGGAAGATTTTGAGGTTGAGAGAAAGAGTCTCTGGGCCGAGAATGAGAGTATGCAATCCAAACTCGACACCCTCCGGTCCGAGCATAACGTCCTCCAGTCCAGGTACAACGCTCTCCAGTCCGAGCACAACGCCCTTCGGTCCGGGTACAACACTCTCCAGTCCAAGTATGACACCCTCCAGTCTGAGCGCGGCACCCTCCAGCCCAAGCACAATACTCCTCAGTTTGAGCATAACGCCCTCTGGTTCGAGCACAACACCCTCCGGTCCGAGCACAACACTCTCCAGTCCGAGTACAACACTCTCCAGTCCAAGTATGACACCCTCCAGTCTGAGCGCGGCACCCTCCAGCCCGAGCACAGTATACTTCAGTCCGAGCATAACGCCTTCTGATCTGATGATAACACTCTCCAGACTGAGCACAATGCCCTCCGGACCGAGCACAACGCTCTCCAGACTGAGCACAATGCCCTCCGGACCAAGCACAACAATCTGCAGACTGAGCACAATGCTCTCCGGACCGAGCACAACACTCTCCAGACTGAGCACAATGCCCTCTGGTCCGGGTACAACACTCTCCAGTCCAAGTATGATGCCCTCCAGTCTGAGCGCAGCACCCTCCAGCCCAAGCACGGTGCCTCCCAACCCAATTGCGACACCCTCCAGTCCGAGCACAACACTCTCCAGACTGAGCACAATGCCCTCCGGGCCGAGCACAACACTCTCCAGACTGAGCACAATGCCCTCCGGGCCGAGCACAACACTCTCCAGACTGAGCGCAATGCCCTCCGGTCTGGGTACAACACTCTCCAGACTGAGCACAATGCCCACCGGTCCGGGTACAACACTCTCCAGTCCATGTATGACGCCCTCCAGTCTGAGCGCGGCACCCTCCAGCCCAAGCACGATGCCTCCCAACCCAATTGCGACACCCTCCAGTCCGAGCATAACACTCTCCAGACTGAGCACAATGCCCTCCGGACCGAGCATAACACTCTCTAGGCTGAGCACAATGCCCTCCGGGCCGAGCATAACGTCCTCCGGTTTGGGTACAACACTCTCCAGTCCAACTACGACAGCCTCCAGACTGAGCTCAGTGCCGTCCAGTTTGAGCGGATTGCTCTCCGAGACCAGCTATGTGCCCTCCGGGGTGAGCTGAATGTATTTAACCAACTACCAGGGACACATGTAGACCAATTTGACCAGCCACTGGGGGCGCATGTAGTCCAATTTGACCAGCCACCGGGGGCGCATGCAGTCCAATTTGACCAGCCACCGGGGGCACATGTAGTCCAATTGGACCAACCATCGGGGACACCAGATACAATGTTGGTTACCCCTGTAAGAGGGCGAAAGACAAAATGAGTTTCCACTCAGTTAGAGAAACTGCAGAAGGAGTTGGAAGAGCGGAGGGAGATAGGAGAGCAGGACTCAGGAGAGCAGGGGGACTCGGGAAAGCAGGGGGACTCAGGAGAGCAGGGGGAGTCAGAAGACCAGAGGAGGTTGGAGGAGCAGAGGATGTTAGAGGGGTATAAGAAGATGTTAGAGGAGCAGAAGTTAGAGGAGCAGAGAAAGTTAGGAGAGAGGAAAAAGAGGGAGGGTTACCTGGAGGAAATAACACAAACATCAGGGTCAGTGTCAGAAGAGGAGCCAAAAGCTAGATTTTCTTTACGAGAATTTCTTGAGTCCAAACTTAGAGATGGGGCAGCCTCATCGACACAGCTGCCACCATCAACACCCAGGACTATTGATAGAGCAAAAGATGAGCAAAGTATTACGACCATTATTGATAGATCTTTTAAAATGAGGGAAATTCGAGACCTAAGAAAGGATTTCACACGTCATCCAAAAGAACATATGGTCACTTGGTTACTTCGATGCTGGGATAATGGTGCCAACAGTGTGTGGCTTGGTGGCAGTGAAGCTCGCCAACTGGGTAGCATTTCCAAGGACTCACGTGTGGACAGAGGTATTGGTACATGCCAAAATCGGTCCTACACCCTCTGGAAGCGGATGTTGACAGCAGTCAGAGATATATTCCCTTTTAAAAGGGACTTGGAGCCTGAGAAAAAGAAATGGACTGATATAGAGAAAGGTATCCAATTTTTGAGGGAAAGTGCTTTGGTGGAAATGCTATACAGCCCCCAGTTCAATCGTAATGATCCAAACCAATTACATGATCCTGAAGCAGTCCGCGTTCCACGACAAATGTGGCGTGACTTTACAAAGGCAGCTCCAGAAAAGCATGCCAGTGCACTCGCATTATTATATGGCAAAGGGGAAAGGAAACCCCTTGTGAATGAACTAATTAGCAGGCTTCAGGAACTTGAATTATTTATAAGCGCTACAGATGTTAATCTGAACACTTCAGCCATTGTCAAAATAGTGGAAAGGTTAAACAAAATGGAGGGAACACAAAGTGACATTATTGACAAATTGGCTAATGTACCTGATGTAGATTAATCCACGGTGGTACAAGATGATGGAAACCAGGATTTCCACGATCGCCTATTGAGAAATCTAAACAACATGAGTTCCTCTCGACCTGTGTCATCGAAAATCTCAACCATTAAAAAAAGACGTCCTCGTATTCAAGCAAATGACAACGATAAGACACCTCGTATTCAAGCAAATGACAACGATAAGACTACACGTCTTGCCTTGTTGTTTTTCCTCTGTAGTCATGGGGAGGACATGAAGAAGTGGGGTAATTCATCCACTTCTGCACTTCAGGCACGAGTGAGAGAATTACAAGGTGAAACAACCACCAAGGTGAACTCTTCCAAGAAAAGGAGAGTTCCAGTTGCTGCAAGCCACCGAGGTAAACAATAGAGGGGCCCTGCCCCCAGCCAGGGGGGGGAAAGGGACAATAGAGTATACTGGTCTGTGTGGATTAAGTGGCCTGGCACATCTCGACCACAGAAATATAAAGCCTTGGTGGACACTGGTTCACAATGCACCCTAATGCCCTCAAGTCACCAAGGGACACAACCAATATATATCCATGGAGTGACTGGGGGTTCCCAAGAATTGACTATGTTGGAGGCCGAAATAAGCCTCACTGGTAAAAACTGGCAGAGACACCCTATTGTGACTGGTCCAGAGGCTCCATGTATACTGGGAATCAAATACCTTAGGATGGGATATTTTCAGGATCCCAAGGGGTATCGATGGGCCTTTGGGATAGCTGCTGTTAACACAAACGGTGTTAAGCAGCTGTCAGCTTTACCTGGTCTGTCAGACGATCCTTCTGCTGTGGGGTTGCTCCAGGTAAAAGACCAAGAGGTACCAATTGCCACCAAAGTGGTTCACAGACGGCAGTACCGCACCAATAGGGACTCATTGCTCCCCATTCACAAGCTAATTCGCCAATTAGAGAATCAGGGAGTGATTAGCAAAACTCACTCGCCTTTTAACAGCCCCATATGGCCAGTGCGTAAAAGCAGTGGGGAATGGAGGCTGACGGCAGATTACCGTGGCCTAAATGAAGTCACACCTCCATTAAGTGCTGCTGTACCAGAAATGCTAGAACTCCAGTATGAATTGGAGTCAAAAGAAGCTAGGTGGTATGCCACCAATGACATTGCTAATGCCTTCTTTTCCATCCCATTGGCTGCAAAATGTAGGCCACAGTTTGCTTTTACCTGGAGAGGTATTCAGTATACCTGGAACCGTTTACCTCAAGGGTGGAAGTACAGCCCAACAATTTGCCATGGATTGATCCAAGCTGTCTTGGAACAGGGAAATGCTCCTGAGCACTTGCAGTATATTGATGATATTGTAGTGTGGGGCCATACAGCAGCAGAAGTTTTCAAGAAAGGGAAACAGATAATCCAAATTCTTTTGCAAGCTGGTTTTGCCATTAAGCGCAGCAAGGTGAAGGGGCCTGCCCAGGAAATCCAGTTCTTAGGTATAAAATGGCAAGATGGACGTCGTCACATCCCAGCAGATGTGATTGACAAAATCACTGCTATGTCTCCGTCCACCGACAAGACAGAGACCTAATCTTTTCTGGGAGTAGTGGGCTTTTGGAGAATGCATGTCCCAAACTACAGCCACATAGTGATCCCCCTCTACCAGGTAACACGGAAGAAGAATAATTTCTCATGGGGTCCTGAGCAGCAGCATGTTTTTGAGTAGATAAAACAAGAAATAGCCCGTGCCGTGGCCTTGGGGCCAGTACGGACGGGACAGGATGTGAAGAACATCCTCTACACTGCTGCTGGAGAGAAAGGTCCCACCTGGAGTTTGTGGCAAAGAGCCTCAGGAGAGACCCGAGGCCGACCCCTAGGATTCTGGAGTCGAGCATATAAAGGGTCAGAGGAGCGCTACACTCTGACTGAGAAGGAGATCTTAGCCGTGTATGAGGGGGTTCGAGCTGCTTCTGAAGTTGTTGGGACAGAGGTTCAGCTTCTTCTAGCACCTCGCTTGCCAGTAATAAACTGGATGTTTAAAGGACAGGTTCCCTCCACCCATCATGCTACTGATGCCACTTGGAGTAAGTGGATTTCATTAATTACTCAACGACCTCGAATGGGAAAACTCAGCCATCCTGGAATTCTAGAAGTGATCATGGACTGGCCTGAGAGTAAAAAAATTGAAACACCACCTACAGAAGAGGTATCACGTGCTAAAGAGGCACCACCATACAATGAGCTACCAGAAAACGAAAAGAAATTTGCCCTATTCACAGATGGATCATGTCGTATTGTAGGGAAGCATCGCAGATGGAAAGCTGCTGTATGGAGCCCCACACGACAAGTTTCAGAGGCCACTGAAGGTAAAGGAGAATCAAGTCAATTTGCAGAGGTAAAGGCTGTTCAGCTAGCTTCAGATGTGGCTGAACGGGAGAGGTGGCCAATGCTTCATCTTTATACTGATTCATGGATGGTGGCAAATTCCTTATGGGGGTGGTTGCAACAGTGGGAAAATGATAATTGGCAACGAAAGGGTAAACCTGTTTCGGCTGCTGAACTGTGGAAAGACATTGCTGCCCGAATAAGGAACATTGTTGTAAAGGTGCGCCATGTAGATGCTCATGTGCCTAAAAGTAAGGCTACTGAAGAACATAAAAATAACCATCAGGTTGATCGAGCTGCCAAAATTGAGGTGGCTCAAATAGACTTGGACTGGCAGAACAAGGGTAAATTATTCCTAGCTCGGTGGGCCCACGAGACTTCAGGTCATCAAGGAAGGGATGCAACATATAAGTGGGCCAGAGACCGAGGGGTGGACATAACTATGGACGCTATTGCTCAGGTTATTCATGACTGTGAAACATGCGCCATAATTAAACAAGCCAAGAGGATGAAACCTTTTTGGGGGGAAGGGCGATGGCAAAAGTATAAATATGGAGAGGCATGGCAGGTTGATTATATCACCTTGCCACGATCTCGCAGTGGTAAGCGTTATGTACTCACCATGGTGGAGGCAACCACTGGGTGGCTCGAAACATACGCAGTACCCCATGCTACCGCCCGAAACACCATATTAGGGTTGGAAAAGCAAATCCTGTGGCGGCATGACACTCCAGAAAGAATTGAATCAGATAATGGGACCCATTTTAAAAATTCTCTTGTAACCACTTGAGCCAAAAATCATGGCATTGAGTGGATTTACCATATTCCCTATCATGCACCAGCTTCTGGTAAGATTGAACGATTCAATGGGTTGTTGAAAACTATGTTGAAAGCAATGGGTGGCGGAACATATAAAAACTGGGAGAACCATTTAGCAGAAGCCACCTGGTTAGTCAACACTCGAGGATCTAGTAATCGTAATGGTCCTAACCAATCCAGCTCCCTACGTACCGTGGAGGGAGATAAGGTTCCTGTAGTACACATAAAGAGCGTGTTGGGAAAAACAGTTTAGGTCCTTCCAGCATCTGGAAAGGGCAATACTCTCCGGGGTACTGTCTTTGCCCAGGGACCTGGGTGCACGTGGTGGTTGATGGACAAAAATGGGGATGTCCAATGTGTACCACAAGGGAATTTAATGTTGGGGGAGTGCAGCCAATGATTTCTTGTAGATATATAGGTAGAGTCTCAGAAGATAGTTCAATTAGGTACAGGACTTAAGACAGAGTGGATTAATATTAAGGAAACACTTTTTTTTTTCCTATATACCTTAATTAGGCATTCTGTAAGCAAGCTTTCCATCTGGACTCTATATCATGCACTGGCAATGCATGTGTAGAGCACACGTGGAAAGAAGTATAAGTAAAAAGGAAATCTGCTGTGGTGGCTGGGAAAGGATGAGTGCACCTTGATGTGGGGGACGCCCTACTAGCACTGCCTTTCTCTTCCACCACTGACATGTTTTCCTTTTTCTGACAGTTTTGCCATTTTCTCAAAATTAATAAATAGTAGGTTAAGTTATAGAGTTTTGTTCTCAACTTAGGGATTTGTATGGAATAAATATAAATTGTTGAGAAAATAAGTTTGCTGATTGTTCACAACTATACGTATGAGTGTGCATGTATGTATAAACATAATATAATGATGTACAATAAGGGGTGGAATGTCATGTTTTAATAATTTTCTAATTTTGGTATCAGTATTCCACATCATAACATCATATAAAGCATGAATAATTTTACTGAATCTGCAACTTATAGAAGAAGACTACATCTCCCAGAGAACAAGACGATAGGTCACGGGACCTGGACACTATATTAACTCGGTCGCAGAACAGACTGACGTCTTTTGAGTTCTGGCGTTCAGGGGAGTGTGTGGGAGCCTTCACCGTCTTGCCTCGATTTCGCAGTAGGCCTCTCGGTTACGGGACTCATTCTCTCTCCTATTTTGCTTGATTCGTTAGCTCAATTTTCAATTATATTGTATTATATTGTGTTATCCTGTATTTCGATATAGTATTTAGTAAATAAGTGTGCCTCCTTAGATCGTTGCCGCTGTTTTCTTTTCCTAATTAACTTTTCCTTTCAGCCTATGTTATGGTTTTGCAAATTGGTTGGTGTTGGTATTCCACATCAGAACACCATGCTAATAATGGGAGTAAAGGGGACAAGTTTTTTTTCTGTGAACTGCCTTAATGAGCATGTGGGGTGGGGCACCGGAAGGGAAGTGAGGAAGGGGACGGCATTGCTGGACCGGCTCCCTGCGAGGAGACAACGTGGTCAGAGCTTCCTGCCTTCCACAGCTCCATCGGTGAGATTTGGGACTTGGTATTCTCTTTGTTGAAACTCTCTTGTTGTTGTTTAGTGTTATTAGGTTATTAAACTGCCATTCGTTCTCAGATCACCTTTTTCCTCCCTCATTTTTTTGTTAGACCTAATCGCAATCTCCCTTCCCTTCCCCGTCTCCCTAAACGCACGTGGCCGGGCCGCGCTGTGCCGTACCGTGCCGCGAGAGAAAAGGGGGGGGGGGGCCTTTTGTTCCTGCTGCCCCGGGTTTGTGCACACTGTCCCGGAGTGAGCTCTAGAGAGAACTCCGTGACATTTTTGGTGGAGAATGCGGGCAGAGCTCAGGGCAATGTTTTGGGCAGTAATTAGGTGGACTTTTTCAGCAGCCCTGTATGTAGGACTGATAGTCCCTAGGTTCCTGTGGTCCTGGCTTAAGGACTTCCTGATGTTGGGGGTAGGGGTAGATTTATTAATCCGACGGCTGGCAGGGATAGAGATGTCTGCCTGGCTCCCTTCCAGACTAACGAACATCACAGGCACCGTGCTTGAACTGGCTCACGAATGCTCTGAATTCCTTAAGTATGACTGGGGTGTCAATTGGAATACTGTGTTGTTAGTCTCTCTAATTGTAGTAGTTTACTATAAATTGCAGAGAGACTTGCAAAGAATAGTGCAGAGAGACTCAGGAAAAGGGCCAGAAGCATCGGGACCCCCAGTATCAGGTAGTCTCACCCCTGAACACCAGAGGGACCTTGGGAAATTAATAGAACCCCTGAGTGAGTGTGGGAGATCAGGGGGATCTCAGATCGAATGGCTTATGAAAAAGATAGAGAGTCTCGAGAATGAGATCCAAACCCTAAGGGGAAGGCAACAAGTTAATCCCAGCCGACCACAGGAAGCACCAGCATCAGTGTCAGTCGCCCCAGTGGAAGGCCAGAGATGGGAACATGTGCCCTCACGTCTGGAACGGATGGAGGAAGTAGAGGAAGATCCGGGCGAGGGACCCTCCCCAAAATCACCGAGAAAGGCAACCCAGAAGACTAACAGACGCGGAGAAGATAGTGATGATGAGGGAAAAGTCACTGCTTCCTCTACTCGTAAACCTCTGAAAATTACTGAAATCCAAAGTGCGAGAAAGGAGTTTGCCCGACTCCCAGGTGAACGCCTTGTCACTTGGCTGCTCCGGTGTTGGGACAATGGGGCCTCCTGCATGTCCCTAAGCTGTGATGAGGCTCGTCAATTAGGAAACATTGCTCGAGACTCATCTATTGATAGAGGGATCAGCAGATGTCTCGATGGAGTCGCCAGTCTCTGGGAGAAGATTCTATCAGCTGTAAAGGCAACCTGTCTTCTCAAAAGTGATTTGGAGCCTGTACTGGAAAAATGGAGTACAGCTGAGGAAGGTATCCAGTACCTGAGAGAAATGGCTGTGGCAGAAATGCTGTTCGATCCCACGTTTGTCCCTGGGGACCCAGAGGATTACCATGACCCAGAAAAGGTGAGCGGTACTCCGGAAATATGCAAGAAACTCATACGGTCAGCACCAGGGAAGTATTCCAGTGTACTATTAACGAACTCTAACAGGTATGATGAGCTGAATAGGAGACCTGAAATTTTTGAGCTCATCCTTTCACTGCAAAATATCGAATACTCACTACTGCCACACGGTACCACCATCGCAGCCATCTGTAAAATGGTGGATAGAATGGACCGAATGGAGAGAAGACAGGACAACATGCAGAAGAGCTGGTCTGCGGCAAGGAACCACAGTGAACCTGTGGCAGTCTCAGCTGTCAGACGCAAACGCACACCTGTCCGAGTGAAGGACCGCAGTGAGCCTATGTCACGTGGTGCCATGTGGAACTACCTGCGTGACCATGGAGAGGATATGAAGAAGTGGCATGACAAACCCAATTTTGTACTGCGAGCACGGGTAAGAAAATTACAAAAGAGGTCAGCCACTACTGAGGTTGCCTCTACCGCCTCAGACAACCAATAGAGGGGCCCTGCCCTCAGCCAGGGGGGGGAAAGGGATAATAGAGTGTATTGGACTGTGTGGATTCGGTGGCCTGGCACATCAGAACCACAAAAATAAAAAGCACTGGTGGATACTGGTGCCCAGTGCACCCTGATACCCTCAGGTTTCAAAGGTACAGAACGGATACATATACATGGGGTGACTGGGGGTTCGCAGGAACTGTCTGTATTGGAGGCCGAGATAAGCCTCACTGGTAGAGACTGGCAGAAACATCGTATAGTGACTGGCCAGGGGGCTCCTTGCATACTTGGAATAGATTACCTAAGAAGGGGACATTTCAAGGACCCCAAAGGATACAGATGGGCTTTTGGAATAGCTGCTATAGAAACAGACAATATTAAGCAGCTGTCTGATTTGCCTGGCCTATCAGAGGACCCGTCTGCTGTGGGGTTACTGCGGGTGGAAGAACAACGGGTGCCAATTGCCACGAGAACAGTACACAGACGACAGTACCGTACTAATAGGGATTCCTTGCTCCCTATCCATAAGCTCATTCAACAACTAGAAAGTCAGGGAGTAATTAGTAAGACCCATTCACCCTTCAATAGCCCCATATGGCCAGTGCGCAAAGCCAGTGGAGAATGAAGGCTGACAGTGGACTATCGTGGCCTTAATGAGGTCACACCCCCATTGAGTGCTGCAGTGCCAGACATGTTGGAACTCCAGTATGAACTGGAATCGAAAGAGGCAAAATGGTATGCCACCATTGATATTGCCAACGCATTTTTCTCTGTCCCTTTGGCCACAGAGTGTAGGCCACAGTTTGCCTTTACTTGGAGGGGTGTTCAGTACACTTGGAATCGTTTGCCCCAGGGGTGGAAACACAGCCCGACCATCTGCCATGGGCTGATCCAAGCCACGTTGGAACAGGGCGGTGCTCCAGAGCACCTGCAGTATATAGATGATATCGTTGTGTGGGGTGATACAGCGACGGAGGTTTTTAAAAAAGGAGAACGGATAATCCAAATCCTCCTGTCTGCTGGTTTCGCTATTAAGCGAGACAAAGTGAAGGGCCCTGCCCAAGAAATCCAGTTTCTAGGGGTGAAATGGCAAGATGGGCGTCGCCATAGAGTGGATCTATCACATCCCCTATCACGCACCAGCCGCTGGTAAGATCGAGCGCCACAACGGTTTGCTGAAAACCACGCTGAAAGCGATGGGTGGTGGAACATTTAAGAACTGGGAGAAACATCTAGCAGAAGCCACCTGGCTGGTAAACACCCGAGGATCAGCCAACCGAGACGGCCCTACACAGTCCAACTCCCTGCGTACCGTGGAGGGAGACAAGCTTCCTGTGGTGCATGTAAAGAATATGCTGGGAAAAGCGGTTTGGGTCCTCCCAGCCTCTGGAAAGGGGAGGCCCCTCCGTGGAACTGTCTTTGCACAGGGACCTGGGTGCACCTGGTGGGTGATGCAGAAGGATGGGGATGTTCAGTGTGTGCCACAGGGAAATTTGATGCTGGGGGAGTGCAGCCTGTGATTCCATGTGTGTATATATATATATATCTGTATGTACATATGTAATGCATGTTAACTACTGTTCTGTTTATATGTTGATAAAAGTTAGGCATGATGTGATGATGTGTAATAAGGGGTGGAATGTTATGGTTTTGCAAATTGGTTGGTGTTGGTATTCCACATCAGAACACCATGCTAATAATGGGAGTAAAGGGGACAAGTTTTTTTTCTGTGAACTGCCTTAATGAGCATGTGGGGTGGGGCACCGGAAGGGAAGTGAGGAAGGGGACGGCGTTGCTGGACCGGCTCCCTGCGAGGAGACAACGTGGTCAGAGCTTCCTGCCTTCCACAGCTCCATCGGTGAGATTTGGGACTTGGTATTCTCTTTGTTGAAACTCTCTTGTTGTTGTTTAGTGTTATTAGGTTATTAAACTGCCATTCGTTCTCAGATCACCTTTTTCCTCCCTCATTTTTTTGTTAGACCTAATCGCAATCTCCCTTCCCTTCCCCGTCTCCCTAAACGCACGTGGCCGGGCCGCGCTGTGCCGTACCGTGCCGCGAGAGAAAAGGGGGGGGGGGGGGGCTTTTGTTCCTGCTGCCCCGGGTTTGTGCCCACTGTCCCGGAGTGAGCTCTAGAGAGAACTCCGTGACAGCCTAGGACCCCTTCGTCACGGACGCAGGTGGATTTTTCGTTCAAACCGTGACACTGGGTCCTGAAGGAGCTGGCTGAGGTGGTTGCTGAGCCGCTCTCCATCATATTTGAGAAGTCGTGGCTGTCAGGTGAGGTCCCGGATGATTGGAGGAAGGGTCACGTCACTCCTATTTAGAAGAAGGGGAGCAGGGAGGACCCGGGGAACTACAGGCCGGTGAGTCTCACCTCTGTGCCTGGGAAGATTATGGAACAGATCCTTCTGGACAACATGCTTGATCACATAAAGAACACGCATGTGATCCTAGACAGCCAGCATGGCTTCACCAGGGGAAGGTCATGCTTAACTAATCTTGTGGCCTTCTATGATGGAGTGACGGCGTTGGTGGATGAAGGGAAGGCGACCGATGTCATTTACCTGGACCTGAGCAAGGCCTTTGACATGGTCCCCCACCACATCCTCATCTCCAAATTGGAGGGAAGTGGATTTGATGGGTGGACAACTAGATGGATAAGCAATTGGTTGAAAGACCGCAGACAGAGGGTGGTGGTCAATGGCTCTATGTCCAGGTGGAGGCCGGTAACGAGTGGTGTCCCTCAAGGGTCTGTCTTGGGACCGGTGCTCTTTAACATCTTTATTAATGACATCGATGAGGGAATGAAGTGCACCCTCAGCAAGTTTGCTGATGACACCAAGCTGAGTGGTGCAGTCGATACGGTGGAGGGAACGGATGCCATTCAGAGGGACCTCGACAGGCTGGAAAGCTGGGCTCGGGTGAACCTAATGAGGTTCAACACGGCAAAGTGCAAGGTTTTGCACTTGGGCCGGAAGAACCCCAGGGACCTGTACAGGCTGGGAGGAGTGGTCCTTGAGAGCAGCTCGGCAGAGAAAGACCTAGGGGTCCTGATAGATGAGAAACTTAACATGAGCCAGCAGTGCGCTCTGGCAGCCCAGAAAGCAAATGGGATCCTGGGCTCCCTCAGGAGAGGGGTGGTCAGCAGGGATAGGGAGGTGATTGTCCCTCTCTACTCTGCCCTTGTGAGTACTGTGTCCAGGTGTGGAGCCCTCAGTACAAGAAAGACATGGAGATTTTGGAAAGGGTCCAGAGGAGGGCCACAAAGATGATCAGGGGGCTGGAGCACCTCCCCTATGAGGACAGGCTGAGGGAGTTGGGTTTGTTCAGCCTGGAGAAGAGAACGTTGCGGGGTGACCTCATTGCAGCCTTTCAGTACCTGTAGGGAACTTACTCCCAGGAGGGGAGTAAACTCTTCGAAAAGGCTGATAATAGCAGGATTAGGGGAAATGGTTTTAAGTTAAAAGAAGGAAGATTTAGGTTGGATGTTAGGGGGAAGTTCTTTACTAGGAGAGTGGTTAGGTCCTGGAACAGGCAGCCCAGGGAGGTTGTGGATGCCCCGTCCTTGGAGGTGTTCAAGACCAGGTTGGACAGGGCTCTGGGCAACCTGATCTAGTAAATGTGTATGTTTGGTGGCCCTTCTAGGCAGGGGGGTTGGAACTACATGATCCTTGAGGTCCCTTCACACCCGGGTCATTCTGTGATTCTGTGGTTCTGTGATTGGAAGCCATGACTCCAGTCAGGCAAAGGCACTGGCATGGTGGCTCTGATGCTAAGAAAATCCTCCTTTGTCTTAAAAAGCATACAGGACAAGACCTGATTCCCAGACCCTTGGCATGGAGATCCTGTCTCTCATGTTGGCTCAGGGCCCTTCTGGGGCAGTGGGATGGAAGTCTGTATGATGTTAAATGAAAGACATGGGGACAGAGATCTCAGGCTTTGCATGTGGTGCAAAAATGCTGTCAAGTTCATATCCCACTTGTGCCCTGTGTCTCATCACATGATGTGGGATGTGAGAAGGGCCCCGTCAGAACAAGTAGTCAATCATAATGTAACTCTGAACTTCAGATCTCTCAGTTCCAGTGCCCTCCTGTGCACACTCTCCTATAGTTTGATGCATTTTATCTTCTGCGGTGCCCAGAAGTGCACCCAGTACTCCAGGTGAGGCTGTAGCAATGCAGAGCAGACAGGCACGGCCCTTTCCCTCACCCAGATGGCAATAACTTGCTTGATGCACTCCAGGGGACTGATGGCCTTCCTGTCAACTGTTATGACCCTTGACTTTCTTAGATGTAATTGAAATGAGAGCCCAGAGCATACTAAGATGTCATCATTGAAAGTACGTAGATGTGCCATAGCTTTGAAATGCCTTGAACTTCATAGTATGCCAGAGATGGAGCAGAGCAGATTTGCCTCTTCTGTAGTGAGCTAATCCATTTGGTAAGCAGAATAACACTACATGCTACATGGGGACAGTGTCTCTGCACTGCTCTGCTCACCGAGGAGTGGTGTGGGGGCTTACTCACGTCTGTGCAGATAAACTCACTTTCTCTTTAACCCTTTTTCCTCTGTAAACTATTCCATTATTTGTACCCTCAGATACCCTTCCACATACCCTCAAGTACACTTCCATATGCCATCTACTATTACACTTTCTTATACCATCAAAACAGTTTGTGAAACAATACTGTTTTTTAGTTTCCATATACACCCTTAATGCCTTCTGTAAAACATTGTGTATTGTTCACTTATAAACACCTCACCACAGAACCAGCACTGATTGGCCTACCTCCTTCACATGCTTGCTCACAAGCAGAACATAGTATTACATAAATGGGTTGACACTCATTGAAGAGGATAATAAATTTTTTTTTTAAAGTATGTTAAGAGTAAAAGGTAGACTAGGGAGACTGTGGGTCCCCCACTAAGTGAGGGGGGTGTTCTGGTAATGAGGGATGATGAGAAGGTGGAGATACTGAAGGCCTTCTTGGCTTCTGTCTTCAGCGAAAAAGCTTTCCCTCAGGAATCCCAGACCCTGGAGCTTAGTGTGAGGGTCTGGGGAATGGAAGAATTCTTTTTAGTCAGTGAAGAGCTGGTCCATGAGCGCCTAGGCCACACCGATGTTCATAAATACATAGGACCGAATGGCGTGCATCCATGAGTGCTGAGGGAGCTGGCAGAGTTGATTGCTGCACCTCTCTCTACCATCTTTGAGAGGTCTTGGAGAATGGGGGAGGTGCCTGAGGACTGGAGGATAGTCAGTGTCACTCATTTATTCAAAAAAAGAATGAAGGAAGATCCAGGAAATTACAGGCCAGGCAACCTCACCTCTGTCCCTGGAAAGGTGATAAAACAGCTAGTCCTGGATGCCGTCTGCAGACAATTGGAAGAAAGGGAGGTTATCACGAATAGTCAGTATGGATCCACCAAGGGGAAGTCATGCTCGAACAAACTGGTAGCCTTCTACAAGATCTTCTACAAGATCTGGATGATCTTGTAGGTCCTTTCCAACCTTGTGATTCTATGATTCTATGGAAGTATCCTCCCTTATATCCTCCATAGCCAGGCTCCCTGAGGAGACAAAGTAAAGGTGTTATTACTAATAATATCTGCAAGCATAGAATCATAGAATCATACAATCATAGAATCATAGAATTAATTACCCAGGTTGGAAAAGACCTCGAAGATCATCAAGTCCAACCACAACCTAACCATAGTACCCCAACTCTAACAACCCTCTGCTAAATCATATCTCTCAGCACCACATCCAAAAGGCTCTTAAACACATCCAGAGACAGTGAGTCAACCACCCCAGGGAGCCTATTCCTGTGTTTAACAACCATTTCTGTAAAGAAGTGTTTCCTAACATCTAAACTAATCTTACCTTGGTGCAACCTGAGGCCTTTTCCCCTCGTCCTGTCACTTGTCACCAGTGAGAAGAGACTTGCCCCACTCTCACTGTAAGCATCCTTCAGATACTGGAAGAGAGCTTTAAGGTTTCCCCTCAGCCTCCTTTTCCCCAGACTAAACAGCCCCAGCTCCCTCAGCCTCTCCTCATAGGGCTGATTTTCCAAGACCCTCACAAGCCTCGTTGCCCTTCTCTGGACCTGCTCCAGTACCTCCATGTCTTATTTGTACTGAAGTGCCCAAAACTGAACACAGTACTCGAGGTGTGGCCTCATCAATGCTGAGTACATTGTCAGGATGACTTCCCTGGTCCTGCTCACCGCACCATTTCTGACTGAAGCCAGGATGCCATTGGCCTTCTTGTCCAACTGGGAACACTGCTGGCTCATATTCAGCCAACTGTCCATCAGCACACCAAGGTCCTTTTCCATCAGGCAGCATTCCAGCCACAGCTCCCCAAGGCATTAGGGTTGCCTGGGGTTGTTGTGACCAAAATGCAGGACCCAACACCTGGTGCTACTGAAACTCATGCCCTTAACCTTGGCCCATCGATCCAGTCTATCCAGGTCCCTCTGTAGTGCCCTTTGTCCCCTCAGGCAGATAAACACTCCCTCCCAACTTGTTGTCGTCTGCAAACTTATGGAGGGTGCACTCAATCCCCTCATCAAGATCATCAATGAAGAAATATAGAAGCTATACCATATGGCTTCCAAAACCCAAAGATCACATAGTCACAGAATTATCAAGGTTGGAAAAGTCCTAGATCATCCAGTCCATCCATCACCAATACTTCCCAGCTAAATCATACCCTTCAACACAACATCAGCTTGAAACCATTGCCTCTAGTTCTATCACTATCCACACGAGAGAAAAGGCTGACCCCCAGCTCACTACAACCTCCCTTCAGGAAGTTATAGAGATCAATAAGGTCTCCCCTGAACCTCCTCTTCTCCAGGCTGAACAATCCCAGCTCACTCAGCCGCTCCTCATAAGGCCTGTGCTCCAGACCCCTCACCAGCTTCGTAGCCTTCCTCTGATTGCGTTCCAGGGCCTCAATGTCTTTCTTGCAGTGAGGGGCCAAAAATGAACACAGTACTCGAGGTGCGGCCTCACCAGTGCCGAGTACAGGGGTACAATTACCTCCCTGTTCCTGCTAGTAACACTGTGTCATGGTTTAATAATTTTGTAATTTTGCTATCAGTATTCCACATCATAACATCATATAAAGCATGAATAATTTTACTGAATCTGCAACTTACAGAAGAAGACTACATCTCCCAGAGAACAACACGATAGGTCACGGGACCTGGACTCTATATTAACTTGGTCGCAGAACAGACTGACGTCTTTCGAGTTCTGGCGTTCAGGGGAGTGTGTGGGAGCCTTTGCCATTCGCCTAGATTTCACAGTAGGCCTCTCGGTTACGGGACTCATTCTCTCTCCTATTTTGCTTGATTCGTTAGCTCAATTTTCAATTATATTGTATTATATTGTGTTATCCTGTATTTTGATATAGTATTTAGTAAATAAGTGTGCCTCCTTAGATCGTTTCTGCTGTTTTCTTTTCCTAATTAACTTTTTCCTTTCAGCTTAGGACCCCTTCGTCACGGACGCAGGTGGATTTTTTCGTTCAAACCGTGACACACTGTTTTTCATGCAAGCCAGGATGCCGTTGGCCTTCTTGGCCACCTGGGCACACTGTCTGCTCAAGATACTGAAGAGGACAGGCCCCAGCACTGACCTCTGGGAAACACCACTCATGACTGGTCGCCAGCTGGATTGAGCTCCATTCACCACCACTCTCTGAGCCCGGTCCTCCAGCCAGCTCCTTACCCAGCCAAGAGTGTACCCATCCAAGCCACGAACTGCCAGCTTCTGTAGGAGAATAATGTGGGCGACAGTGACAAAGGCTTTGCTGAAGTCTGGGTAGACCACTTCAACAGCCTTTTCCTCATCCAGCAGATGGGTCACTAGATCATAAAAGGAGATCAGATTGGTCAAACAGGACCTGCTCTTCATGAACCCATGCAGGCCAGGCCTGATCCCATGGCCATCCTGAACAGGCAGCATGATCTCCCTCGAGAAAATCCGTTCCATAACCATCCCTAGAAACGAGGTCAGGCTAACAGGCCTGTAGTTCCCTGGATCCTCCTTACAACCTTTCTTGTAAATGGGAGTCACATTGGCAAGCCTCCAGTCTTCTGGGAACTCACCAGTCAACAAGGAGTGCTGATAGATGATGGAAAGCAGCTCGGCTATCACCTCTGCCAGTTCCCTCAGCACTCTCGGGTGGATTTCATCCAGCCCCATGGACTTGTGGCCGCTGGAGTAGTAAGTCTCTGACTGTTTCTTCCAGAATCACAAGGGAGTCAGCATGCTCCCCAGCCGAGACTACCAGGTCAGAGAGAGGAGTACCCTGAGGATAAGTGGTCTGACTTTTAAAGACAGACGTAAAGAAGGCATTCAGAACCTCCACCTTTTCCTTTACAAACTCCACAATGTTCAATCCATTTTCCAGGCTGTCTTCCCAGACTGCCACATGTTTTTGGAAAGCCGAGTTAGTGTTCATACTCTTATTCATACTCACGTTCATGTTATCAATATCAATGAATGTACTCCTCTCCATTCGTTCTATGCAGAAGTCTCCTTCAAAACCAGAGAGTGCTGAATGGCAGGGTATATAGAAAAGTTTAGGAAAAATCTTAGAAGCGTGGGGACCCTCAGTGCTGTGGCATTTCACTCCTGAACACCTGAGGGATACTGAGAAATTAAGAGAGTATTTGAGTCAGAGATGGTGCTGCTTACAGAGATCTAAGGAGGTAAACCTTACTTGTGGTTTGGCTTATGCTTACCGTGTACTGTATAATACTATTCTGGAGAGAGAGTTTCCAAGCTGAGGTTGAAGCCAAAAAAGAAAATCCCCAAGTCAACTCTGATCAGTCACAGGAGGCACCAGTAACAATATCAGTTGCCCCTGTGGAAGGCAAGAAATGGAAACGGGTGTACATTCAACGGGTGAGGTTTAACAAAAGCAAGTGTAGAGTCTTGCACCTAGGAAGAAATAATTGCATGCACCAGTACAGGCTGGGGGATGAGCTGCTGGAGAGGAGCTCTGCTGAGAGGGACCTGGGCGTCCTGGTAGATGACAGGTTGGCCCTGAGCCAGCAGTGACCCACTGCAACCTGTCATGTGGGGCTCCACACAGCTGCCTTCCATTTGCGATGCTGCCCTATAATACGACATGATCCATCAGTGAACAGGGCATATTTCTTTTCATTTTCTGGTAATTTGTTGTATGGTGGGGCCTCTTTAGCATGTGACACCTCCTGTGTTGGTGATGTTCCAAACCTTTACATTCAGGCCAGTCCATGATCACCTCTAAAATTCCTGGACAACTGAGGTTTCCCATTCGCGCTCGCTGTGTAATCAGCGTAATCCACTTGCTCCAGGTGACATCGGTAGCATGATGGGTGGAGGGAACCTGTCCTTTGAACATCCAGTTCAGCACTGGCAGTCGAGGTGCCAAAAGGAGCTGCGTTTCAGTCCCAACTACTTCGGAAGCAGCCCAAACCCCCTCATACGCGGCTAAGATCTCCTTTTCAGTTGGAGTGTAGCGCTCCTATCACCCTTTATATGCTTGAATCCAAAATCGCAGGGGTCGGCCTCAGGTCTCTCCTGAGGCTCTTTGCCACAAACTCCAAGTGGGACCTTTCTCTCCAGCAGCAGTATAGAGGATGTTCTTTACATCCTGTCCAGTCCGTACTGGCCCCAGGGCTACAGCACAGGCAATCTCTTGTTTAAACTGTTCAAAAGCCTGCTGCTGCTCAGGGCCCCATGCAAAATCATTCTTCTTCCGTGTCACCTGATAAAGGGGGCTTACAATGAGGCTGTAGTTTGGAATGTTCATCCTCCAAAAGCCCACTGCACCCAGGAAAGATTGTGTCTCTTTCTTGCTAGTTGGTGGAGACATTGTAGTGATTTTGTCAATCACATCTGTTGGGCATGTGACGACATCCATTCTGCCACTTTATAAATAAGAACTGAATTTCCTGGGCAGGCCCTTTTACTTTGCTTCGCTTAATAGCAAAGTAGAAGAATTTGGATTATCTGCTCTCCTTTTGTGAAAACTTCCTCTGCTGTATCACCCCACACAACAATGTCATCAACGTACTGCAAGTGTTCAGGAGCACCACCCTGTTCCAGTACAGTTTGGACCAACCCATGGCAAATGGTTGGGCTGTGTTTCCACCCCTGGGGCAAACGGTTCCAAGTATACTGAATGCCCCTCCAGGTGAAGGCAAACTGTGGCTTACATTCTGCAGCCAAAGGAATAGAGAAGAAGGCATTGGCAATGTCAATGGTGGCATACCATTTGGCTGCTTTTGACTCCAGCTCCTACTGGAGTTCCAACTAGTCCGGCACAGCAGCGCTCAATGGGGGTGTGACCTCATTCAGGCCACGGTAGTCTACTATCAGCCTCCATTCTCCACTGGCTTTAAGCACTGGCCCTATGGGACTGTTAAGAGGTGAGTGAGTTTTAATGATCACTCCCTGATTCTCCAACTGGTGAATCAAATCACTAATGGGGAGCAAGGAATCCCTGTCGGTGCGATACTGCTTTCTGTGCACTTTCTTTGTAGTAATTGGTACCTGTTGCTCTTTTACTCGTAGCAGCCCCACAACAGACGGGTCCTCTGACAGGCCAGGCAAAACAGACAGCTGCTTAATGTTGTCCATATCTACAGCAGCTATCCCAAAGGCCCATCGATACCCCTTAGAATCCTTGAAATGCCCCCTTCTGAGGTAATCAATACCCAGTATACATGGAGCCCCTGGGCCAATCACAATAGGATGTTTTTGCCAGTCTTTGCCAGTGAGGCTTATTTCAGCCTCCAGCACAGTCAATTCTTGAGAGCCCCCAGTCACTCCAGAAATATGGATTGATTCTGTCCCTTCATGACTGGAGGGCATTAGGGTGCACTGTGCACCGGTATCCACCAGCGCCTTATATTCCTGTGGTTCTGATGTGCCAGGCCATCGAATCCACACAGTCCAATAAACTCTATTATCCCTTTCCCTCCCCTGACTGAGGACAGGGCCCCTCTATTGGTTACCTGTGATGACTGGAGCAACTCCATTGGTGGTTGGTTTGTCTAGTAGTTCTTTCACCCGTGCTCATAGTACAGAAGTAGGCTGGTCATGCCACTTCCTCATGTCTTCTCCACGGTCACGTAGGTAGCGCCACATGGAAACACACGTTGCAATCGTACTGTTGTTACTTGCTCGAGCTGGGAAGCGTGTGCGTTCAGTAGCTGAGACTTTTGATGATACAGGTGAAGAGTAGGTCTGGAATACTTTGATCAGATCTTTCATTAGACCTGGTGGCCCGTACGGGGATTGACCTTCATCAGTTGTTTCTGATACTATTACGGGATCATTACGATTAGTTGATGGAAACAATTTCTTGCACATTTCATCTAGTCGGTCTTCTAGCCGTGAGATGGCAGAAACTGGGGCATGCAGTTGGGGGAGCTGCTGATCGATGGTTTGAAGCATTATAATCAGCTCAACAACTCGGGGCCATCTGTCCTCGAATCCTCTAGATGCTGTTACCAATGACTGTGCAATTCTCTCTGGTGCTGTACTTGTAATTTTCTGCCACATGTCAGGATCGGCCCTCACTCTCTCAGGTTCATGTTCGCTTGGATCAGGGTTGTACAACATTTTCGCCATGGCCAATTCCCTCAGGTACTGAATACTTTTTTGGACGGTATTCCAACTATTAAATTTAGGCTTCAAAGCATCCTTATAGGGGTACCTTTCTCTCACGGCTTCTAACAGCCGCAACCAGAGAGTGGCAGCTCCATCCAAACATCTGCTAATCCCTCTGTCGATACCTGCATCTTGGGCAATGCTTCCTACTTGGCGAGCTTCATTACCATCTAGAGACAAGCTGTTGATCCCGTTGTCCCAGCAGCGAAGCAACCAAGCAAGGATACCTTCATCTTGGCGCCGTGTAAACTCCTTTCTTGAGCCTTGGATTTCAGTCAGCTTCAGAGGTCAACGATAAGTGATTTCCTCCTCATCATCAGTCTATTCTTCATGCCTCTTGGTTTTTCCCTTTGCTTTTTTCGGTACTGCTCCATGCCTGGCACTTGGGTCTTCTGCTGCCCCCCCCCCCGCTTCTCCTTTTCGTTCTAGACACATGGACACCCGTTTCCACTTCTTGCCTTCCTCAGGGGTGACTGATATTGCTACTGATGCCTCCTGTGACTGATCAGAGTTAACTTGGGCTTGAATCTCAGATTGGAAACTCTCTCTCTCCACAATAGTATGATACAAAGCACGGTATGCATAAGCCAAACCCCACATAAGGTTTACCTCCTTAGATCTCTGACCCAAATACTCACTTAATTTCTCAGGGTCCCTTAGGTGTTCAAGAGTGAAATCCCACGGTACTGCGGGTCCCCATGCCTCTAAGACTTTTCGTAAACCTTTCCATATTCCCTGCCAGTCATCATTCTCTGGTTCTGGAGGAGACTTCTGCATAGAACGAATGTATAGGATTACATATACATTCATTAATATTGATAACATGTATACAAGTATGAACCCTATCTCAGCTATTGAAAGGCGTGTGGAAATCTGAGAGTACAGCCTAAAAAAAGCAGGTTTTTTTAGCCTGTACAATGGATTAAACATGGTGGTGTTTGTAAAATTGCCTATACCATCTGAGATGCAATTGTTTATAAGATTAGAAATTCCATCTGAGATGTAATTGTTTGTAAGATTCGCAATTCCATCTGGGGTGTAGATGCCAAAATTCGGACCATACTACATCTCATATAAGTACCAGGCAGGTGTCTCCATCAGTATCCACCTTATTAGGCCATATACCTGCACAATTCCACAACACCAAATTATGGTGTTAATAGTTGACCAATACTTTGAGAAGATCATAATTGCTTTCAATCCCTTAAACAGAGCAACTGGGATGGAGAGTGGATTCATAGCTGGCAGGTTCTGTAAAAGTCAGAGCTAGCTAGCTTTGCTCTAAGGGAGAAAGAAATCCCTTTGTTTTCTTTACAAATTTAGATAGCAATGCTGAGAATGTGCAGCTGCCCTTAATGTTGACAATTTGTCTGGTATTTCAAGGTCACGTTCTCAGTGCGCAGCTACAAAAAGATAACACTCCCGTAACATAGCTAACGAAGCTCTTTGAGAGCTAAAAGAGAGTCGTTCTAAAAGCTAAAAAGCTCAATGCCCGCATTCTCCACCAAAAAATCTGTCACGGGTTACTTAGATTTACCTATGCCCATGCCAGGGGAAGCCACCCCGTAGGGCCCCCCGGGGCCCGGAAAGGAGGGGGAAAAGGGGAATGGGATAAAAACAGCGGCAATCTAAGGAGGAAAAACTTATTTTACTAAATATAATATCGAAATACAAGATAACAGAATATAATATAATTGAGGCTAACAAATCGAAAGAAACAGAGAAAGAGAGTCCCCGAAAACCGAGAGGCCTACTGTGAACTCTAGGCGACACGGCTGGAACGCTTCCCACTCTCCGAGAAGTTCGAGAGAAGAAGAACACTCCAGCCTGGGAACAAGATTATATAGCGTCCTGGTTCCGTGACTTATCACTAACCGTGTTGTTCTCTGGGATATGTAGTCTTCTTCTGTGGACTGCACATTCAATAGAAGTATCCATACTTGACATGATGTTATGATGTGGAATACTGATAGCAAAATTACAAAATTACAAAACCATGACACCATGGTTTTGGGAACTCAGCAAAGGAGTAGCTATCAGGTCGATAACTGCAAGTTACAAAGATAGTTGGGGTGACGTGGAATTGGGAACCAATTATGATCTCTGCTTTTGCACTGTGTATGAGCTAATGATCTGCACTAGAAATGTACACGTAGCCAAAGCAACAAAGTAGATGAACTGATCATATGTCAAAGACAGGTCTCGTACTTTGCTCTTCTCCCGCCGTCTCCAACACTTGTGCACCAGGAGCTGCTCTTGTACGATGGCGGCCACCACATCCCAGACGGCAACTCGCTCTGGAGATGAAAGGAAATCAGGTCACACTCTGCATCTGCCGCTTCCCGGCACCCCTCCCACTGCTGGGCAGGATGGAGGTGGCAGATGGAAAGTGCCATCTCCATCCCAAGACTGGCTGCAGCACCACTCCTGTAGTGGCTGTGGACACGTGTACATTCAGTGTCACTGAATATTTGTCCAGAGGTATGGCCCACCATGGGGCTGTTTTCCCTCATCCCAGGTTGCTCCTTGTTGGCGCCGGCCATGCTGGAGCTCATCCTTCAGATGCGTCTGCTCTGAGACAGATGCTCCTACAGGATGCAGGATCCTCCTCTGTGCTCTGCCTTCACCCCCCTCCCTGGTGGCTGTGTCACAAATGGCACCACGGCAACGTGGTGACATGGCCAGCTGCCCATGATGATGATGGCACTGCTGCCTGCACCGCCTGGCAGTGCTGACCCATCTCTGCTTTCTCCCTCTCCTGGAGCTGTGAGTTGAGGGGTGACCCTGGGGCAAGGATGGGGCTGGGATGTGTTGCTGTTCTCTCAGTTCCCCTGAGCCTTGGGGACACCCCTGGGGCCCCAAAGCCTCTGTTGGGCTCCCTCTTGCTATGGGTGGGCAATGGGCAGGGGAAGGATGCAGTGGGGGGCAGTTGGGGCTCAGCAGACTACAGGACCATGACATGGCCACGTTGTTCTAGTGCTCACAATGGGCCCCTGCACCACAGGGCACTTGTGGGACCCTGGGTGTCTCCACAGCCCTGAGGATCGGGCATCAGGGGCTGGGAATTAATTGATGGCATGGAGGGGACTGTCTATGGCCTGTTCCAGCAGGACCTGGGCACTGTCACCTCCAGCCCTTCCCTTGCGCTCTATGGGGCTGTGCAGAGGAACGGATCTGGAGGGGGCAGGCTCAGGGTGCCCTATGGATGGGCCAGAGTCACCATGCAGGTGGGATAGGGGCTGTGGCTTCTGTCCCCAGGGGACTCAACGTCCTGCCCTGGGTCTCTTGGCTGCTGCCAGTCCTTCTCCTGCCCTGAGTCCTTGGGGACGAATCCTGCAGGGACAAGGCTCCTCCTTGCCAGTGCTGCCCTCTGGTGCCCAGTGAAGACCCTGATGACCAGTGACGTCCTGTTATGATCAAGAAATCCCTCAGCAAAGCTACACACTGTGTGAAAATATGGGCCAGTGATTTCTTCCACCAGTAAATCTGAGCCAAGGGGAGTGAGGCTTGCAGCAGTCAGCCTTGCCCCTGGGCCACCCAGCCCAAAGCTCAGTGGGGCTGGAGGGGTCTCATTGGCAGTAAGAACAGGTAGGTGAACTAGAAACGTAATTGTCTCTGGACACTGGGCTGTCAAGAGGGCGTTCCACGAGATTGCACGGGTGGATTACCCACGGTCAGGTTAGAGAAATCAGTTAACTGGTGGCCAGAAGAAAAGCTCAAAAAGCTCAAGGAAAGCTGCTGCCTTCGTCCCCCTCCAGCCCAAGGTGGGCAGGAGGCGGGGGAGGGCAGTGAAGTGTGGATGTATCAGAAAGCTTACAACAAAAGGAGAGGATCCTCTATTTAACACCTTCTGTCCCACCCTTGCCATTTGCCCCTGTGAGTCACCATCCAGTTGCTGAGAAGCCAGGGAAACACTTCTCTCCTTGGCCAGCCTGTGTGGCTTGATCCAGCCAACCTGAGGCCACCTTCCCTAACCTTAATGAAATCCCCCTAAAAGGAATCTAAAATTAACACTTGCTGGGTTATTCCCTCATTTTAACCATATGAACAAAGCCCCCAAAGGGCGAGTTGGGGTCTTGTTCTATTTCAGAGAAGATCCCCGTGGGATCTTGACTGAACACAGAATGGCTGAGAGCTGCCTTTACCCATTTGTGTTTTGTGACAAAAACATGACAGTACCTTGTGGTACACATTGAACATCCCCATCTTTCTGCATCACCCACCAAGTGCACCCTGGGTAAAAATGGTTCCAAGGAGAGGTTTGCCCTTTCCAGAGGCTGGAAGGACCCAAACAGCTTTTCCCAACATGTTCTTTACATGCACTGCAGGGACCTTATCTCCCTCAACAGTATGTAGGGAGCTGGATGTGTAGCACCATCTCTACTGACAGATCCACTTGTGTTAACTAGCCACATTCTTAATTCTTAAATGTTCAACCTCCCATTGCTTTCAACATGGTTTTTAACAACCCGTTGCAGCATTCAATCTTACCAGAGGCTGGTTTATGATAGGGTATATGATAAATCCACTCAATGCCGTGTTCTCTGGCCAAGGTATCCAGAAGTGAATTTTTGAAATGAGTCCCATTAGCAAACTGAATTCTTTCTGGGGTGCCATGTCACCACAGGATTTGCCTCTCCAGACCCAGGATGGTGTTTTGGGTGGTAGCATGGGGTACTGCGTATGTTTTGAGCCACCCAGTTGTTGCCTCCACTGTGGTAAGCACATAACACTTAGCATTGCGAGATCGTGGCAAGGTGATAGCACATCAACCTGCCGTACCTCCCCATATCTATACTTCTGCCATCTCCCTTCCCCCTCTAGGTTTCATCCTCTTGGCTTGTTTAATTATGGTACATGTTTTGCAGTCATGAATAATCTGCACAATAGCATCCATAGTTAAGTCCACCCCTTGCACTGTGGCCCACTTATATGTCGTGTCTCTTCCTTGATGGCCCGAGGTCTCATGAGCCTCATCGGGCTAGAAACAGCTCTCCCTTGTTCTGCCAGTCCAAGTCGATTTGAGCCACCTCAATTCTGGCAGCTTGATTCTCCTTTACCTTCAGTGGCTTCTGCAACCTGTTGTGTGGGGCTCCACACAGCAGCTTTCTATTTGCAAAACTTCCCTACAATACGACATGATCCATCAGTGAACAGGGCATTTTTCTTTTCATTTTCTGGTAGTTTGTTGTATGGTGGGGCCTCCTTAGTACGTGACACCTCTTCTGCTGGTGATGTGCTTAATTTTTTACCTTCAGGTCACTCCATGATCATCTCTAAGATTCCTGGATGACTGAGGTTCTCCATCCCACTCATTCTGTAATCAGAACAATCCACTTGTTCCGAGTGGCATCAGTAGCATGATGGGTGAAGGGAACCTGTCCTTTGAACATCCAGTTCAGCACTGGCAGTCGAGGTGCCAGAAGGAGCTGCGTCTCAGTACTGACTACTTCAGAAGCAGCCCAAACACCCTCATAGGCAGCTAAGATCTCCTTCTCAGTTGGAGTGTAGCACTCTTCAGACCCCCTATATGCTTGACTCCAAAATCCCAGGGGTCGGCCTTGAGTGTCTCCTGAGGCTCTTTGCCACAAACTCCAGGTGGGACCTTTCTCTCCAGCAGCAGTGTAGAGGATGTTCTTTACATCCCATCCTATCCGTGCCCCAGGGCACAGCACAGACTATCTCCTGTTTAATCTGTTCAAAACCTTGCTGCTGCTCAGGGCCCCATGTAAAATCATTCTTCTTCCTCGTCACCTGATACTGAAGGCTTACAATGAGGCTGTAGTTTGGAATGTGCAGTAGTAGTTCTCACACCCGTGCTCGTAGTACAGGAGTAGGCTGGATCCTTGAAATGCCCCCTCCTGAGGTAATCAATACCCAGTATACACGGAGCCCCTGGGCCAGTCACAATAGGATGTTTTTGCCAGTCTTTACCAGTGAGAGTTATTTCCGCCTCCAGCACAGTCAATTCTTGAGAGCCCCCAGTCGCTCCAGAAATATGGATTGATTCTGTCCCTTCATGACTGGAGGGCATTAGGGTGCACTGTGCACCGGTATCCACCAGCGCCTTATATTCCTGTGGTTCTGATGTGCCAGGCCATCAAATCCACACAGTCCAATAAACTCTATTATCTCTTTCCCTCCCCTGACTGAGGGCAGGGACCCCCTATTGGTTACCTGTGATAACTGGAGCAGCTGTACTGGTGGTTGGTCTGCTTTGTAGTTCCCTCACCCATACTCGTAATACAGGAGTAGTCTGGTCATGCCACTTCCTCATGTCTTCTCCGCAGTCACGTACGTAGTGCCACATGGAAACACGCGGTGTAATCATATTGTCATTCCTTGCTCGAGCTGGGAAGCATGTGTGTCTAATAGCCGAGTTTTTAATGATAAAGGTGAGGAGTAGGACTGGAATATTTTGATCAGTTCCTTCATTAGACTTGGTGGCCCATTCGGGGATTGACCTTCATCAGTTGCTTCTGATACTATAGGGGATTGACTTGCGGAAACAAACTCTATAATCCAGAGATGGGTTATAAAGCAGGTATGTTTATTCCAGCGTTGCGCAGCTCCGGGTGCAAGCGGGATAGCTCCTCCAAACTTGCACACCGTAAGGAGAAAAGTGTGTAACAGATTGTCACGGTTTGAACGAAAAATCCACCTGCGTCCGTGACAGGGGGCCGTGGGCCCCGGAGGGGCCCTAGGCCGAAAGGAAAAAGTTAATTAGGTAAAGAAAACAGCGGCAACAATCTAAGGAGGCACACTTATTTACTAAATACTATATCGAAATACAGGATAACACAATATAATACAATATAATTGAAAATTGAGCTAACGAATCAAGCAAAATAGGAGAGAGAATGAGTCCCGTAACCGAGAGGCCTACTTTGAAATCTAGGCGAATGGCTGAAGGCACCCACACACTCCCCAGAACGCCAGAACTCGAAAGACATCAGTCTGTTCTGCAACCGAGTTAATATAGAGTCTAGGTCCCGTGACCTATCGTGTTGTTCTCAGTTAGTTAACAGGCTGCCCAGGGAGGTTGTGGATGCCCCGTCCTTGGAGGTGTTCAAGACCAGGTTGGACAGGGCTCTGGGCAACCTGATCTAGTAAATGTGTATGTTTGGACGCCCTGTTAGGCAGGAGGGTTGGAACTACATGATCCTTCAGGTTCCTTCCAACCTGGGTCATTCTGTGATTCTGTGTGAAGCCTGTATGGGGTTGTGGAGCCTGTATGGGGTCTATGGGGCCTTTATGGGGTTGTGGAACCTGTATGGGCTCTATGGGGCCTTTATGGGGTTGTGGAACCTGTATGGGCTCTATGGGGCCTTTATGGGGTTGTGGAACCTGTATGGGGTCTATGGGGCCTTTATGGGGTTTTGGAGCCTGTATGGGGTCTATGGGGCCTTTATGGGGTTTTGGAGCCTGTATGGGGTCTATGGGGCCTTTATGGGGTTGTGGAACCTGTATGGGGTCTATGGGGCCTTTATGGGGTTGTGGAACCTGTATGGGGTCTATGGGGTGTTTATGGGGTTGTGGAACCTGTATGGGGTCTATGGGGCCTGTATGGGGATGTGGGAACTGTATGGGGTAGTGTGACCTGTATGGTGTCTATGGGGCCTATATGGGGTTGTAGGCCCTGTATGGGGTTTATGGGGCCCATATGGGGTTGTGGGGCCTGTATGGGGTTGTAGGGCCTATATGGGGTTGTGGGGCCTGTATCGTGTCTGTGGGGCTCATATGGCTTTGTGGGGCCCATATGGATTTGTGGGGCCTTTATGGAGTCTATGGGGCCCATATAGGTTTGTGATGCCTGTATGGGCTTTATGGGGCCCATATTGGGTTGTGAGGCCTGTATGGGGTCTATGGGTCTTATATGCTTTTGTGGGGCCTGTTTGGGGTTTTATGGCCTGTATGGGGTCTATGGGGCCCATATGGGGTTGTAGCGCCGTTATTGGGTCTATGGGGCCCATATGGATTTTTGGAGCCTGTATGGGGTCCATGGGGCCCATATAGCGTTGTGGGGCCTGTATGGAATCTATGGGGCCCATATGAGGTCTATAGGGCCCATATGAGGTCTATAGGGCCCATATAGGTTTGTGGGGCCTGTATGGGGTTGTATGGCCTTTATGAGGTCTATGGGTCCCATATGGGGTCTGAGGGGCCCATATAGAATTGTGGGACCTGTATGGGGCCTATGGGGCCTGTATGGGGTCTATGGGGCCAGTATGGGGTTGTGGGGCCTATGTGGGGTCTATGGGTCGCATATGGGGTAGTGGAGACTCTATGGGGTCTATGGGGCCCATATGGGGTTGTGGGGCATGTATGGGGTTGTGGAACCTGTATGGGGTCTATGGGGTCTTTATGGGGTTGTGGAACCTGTATGGGGTCTATGGAGCCCATATGGGGTTGTGGAGCATGTATGGGGTTGTGGGGCTGTCATGGTTTTGTAATTTTCTAATTTTGCTATCAGTATTCCACATCATAACATCATGTCAAGTATGGATACTTCTATTGAATGTGCAGTCCACAGAAGAAGACTACATATCCCAGAGAACAACAGGGTTAATGATAAGTCATGGGACCAGGACGCTATATAATCTCGTTCCCAGGCTGGAGTGCCCTCCTTCTTCTCTCGAACTTCTCGGAGAGTGGGAAGCGTTCCAGCCGTGTCGCCTAGAGTTCACAGTAGGCCTCTCGGTTTTCGGGGACTCTCTCTCTCTCTCTGTTTGTTCGATTTGTTAGCCTCAATTATATTATATTGTGTTATCTTGTATTTAGATATCATATTTAGTAAAATAAGTTTTTCCTGCTTAGATTGCCGCTGTTTTTATCCCATTCCCCTTTTCCCCCTCCTTTCCGGGCCCCGGGGAGGGGGCACGGGGTGGCTTCCCCTGTCACGGGCATAGGTAAATCTAAGTAACCCGTGACAGAGGCCTGTATGGGGTCTATGGGGACCATACTGGTTTGTGGGGCTTGTATTGGGTTGTGGGGCCCATATGGGGTCTATGGGGCCTATATGGGGTTGTGGGTCTATACGGCGTTATCGGGCCTGTATGGGGTCTATGGTCCTGTATGAGGTCTATGGGGCCTATATGGTTTTGTGGGGCCCATTTGTGGTTTTGGGGACTGTATGGGGTCCATGGGGCCCATATGGGGTTGTGGGGCCTGTATGGGGTCTATGGGTCCCATATGGGTTCTATTGATCCCATATGGGGTCTATGGGGCCCATATGGGGTTGTGGGGCATGTATGAGGTTGTGGGGCCTATATGGGGTTTATGGGCCTCATATGTGGTAGTGGGACCTGTATGGGGTCAATGGGGACCATATTGGTTTGTGGGGCCTGTATGGGGTTGTGTGGTCTTTATGGGGTCTTTGGGTCCCATATGGGGTCTATATGGGCTTTTGGGGCCCATATGGGGTTGTTCAGCCTTTGTGGGGACTATGGGGCCCATCTTGGGTTGGGGGGCCTGTATTGATTTGTGGGGCCTCTATGGGGCCTATAGGGCCCATATGGGGTTGTGGGGTTTGTATGGGGTCTATTGGGCTCATATGGTGTTGTGGGGCTATATGGGGTCTATGGGGCCCATATGGGGTTGCGGAGCCTGTATGGGGTCTATGGGGCCCATATGGTGTTGTGGGGCTATATGGGGTCTATGGGGCCCATATGGGGTTGCGGAGCCTGTATGGGGTCAATGGGGCCCATATGGGGTTGCGGAGCCTGTATGGCGTCTATGGGTCCCATATGGTGTTGTGGGGTCTGTATGAGGTCTATGGGGCCCATATGGGGTTATTGGGCCTGTATGGGGTCTATGGGCTACATATGGGGTTTGTGGGGCCTGTATGGGTTCTATGCGGCCCATATGCTGTCTATAGGGCCCATATAGGTTTGTGGGGCCTGTATGGGGTGTATGCGGCCTATATGGGGTTGTGGGGCCTGTATGGGATTGTATGGCCTTTATGGGGTCTATGGGTCGCATGTGTGATTTGTGGGCCTTGTATGGGGTCTATGGGGCCAGTATGGGGTTGTGGGGCCTGTGTGGGGTCTATGGGTCGCATATGGGGTAGTGGGACCTGTATGGGGTCTATGGGTCGCATACGGGGTAGTGGGACCTGTATGGGGTCTATGGGGCCCATATGGGGTTGTGGGGCCTGTTTGGGGTCTATGGGGACCATATTGGTTTGTGGGGCTTGTATTGGGTTTTGGGACCCATATGGGGACTTTAGGTCCCATATGGGGTCTTTAGGTCCCATATGGGGACTAACGAGTCTATATGGGCTTTTGGGCCCCATATGGGATTGTTCGGCATTTTTGTGGTCTATGGGGGCGATCTTGGGTTGTGGGGCCTGTATTGCGTTGTGCAGCCTGCATGGGGTCTGTGGGACCTGTATGAGGTTGTGGGACCTGTATGAGGTTGTGGGACCTGTATGGGGCCTATGGGGCTTATATGGGGCCTTGGGGACTGTATGGGGTCTATGGAGCCCATATGGTGTTGTGGGGCCTGTCTGGGGTCTGTTGGGCCCATATGGGGTTGTGGGACGTGTATGGGGTCTATGAGGCCCATATGGGTTTGTGGGGCCTGTATGGTGTTGTGGGTCCTGTATGGGCTTTTGGGGCCAATATGGAGTCTTTAGGGCCCATATGGGATTTTGGGGCCTGTATGGGGTCTATGCTGCCCATATGGGGTTGTGGGGACTACATGGCGTCTATGGTGCCCATATGGGGTTTTTGCACCTTTATGGGGTCTATGGGGACCATATGGGGTTGTGGAGCCGTTATAGGGTATATAGTGCCCATATGGGGTTGTGGGGCCGTTATAGGGTATATAGTGCCCATATGGGGTTGTGGGGCCAGTATAGGGTCTATGGGGCCTTTATAAGGTTGTGGGGCTTGTATGGGGTCCATAAGGGGTTGTGGGGCCCATATGTGGATTTGGGGACTATATGGGGTTGTAGGGCCTGTATGGGTCTATGGTGCCCATATAAGGTTTTGGAGCATGTATGGGGTCTTTGGGGCCCATATGGGGTAGTGGGGCCTGTATGGGTTCTATGGGGCCAGTATGTGGTTGTGGGGCTTGTGTGGGGTCTATGGGTCCCATATGGGGTTATGGGACTTTTATGGGGTCTATGGGGCCCATATGGGGTTGTGGGGCCTGTATGGGGTTGTGGGGCCTGTATGGGGCTTATGGGTCTCATATGGGGTAGTGGGACCTGTATGGGGCCTATGGTCCCTGTGAAAGACAGAACTGTTTTTCTTTTATTGTCTCAAAGTTTGCTTTCGTTAGGCCTTTCTGATGATAAGACTCTGACAGGCAACTGCTAACTATCCAGGAGGGTGAATGGTGGGTGTTATCGTGCCATCCCTGCTTAGGACTGCAAAGATAAGCAGGAACAAGACAAGCAGTCTTTTCCAGGGGTGCTGCTGGGAGGAGCAGACCCCTGCAGAAGGTGGTAAATCTTGTGTTTGGCAACAGAGACCTCCAACCCTTGCTGGCTTATCTGTGGGACAGGAATGTCAGAAAAGTTAGTTTTTAATCATTTTACAAAGAAGTGTTTGTTAAGAAGAAGAAAAACCCCCACTGAAATGGGGGATAAAAGGCCCTTGCTAAACTGGGGACTTTGGAGACAAACTCTCAAAGACACCTTTGACGGAGAATTCCCTGAGGGGAAAACTTTGTCGGAAGAACCCCGGGACCGGCTTGCTGCGGAACTCCCTGGCTGTCTCCCATCCCCTGCGGCGATCAGACGAGTTCCTGAGATCATCGGACCTACTGTGTACCTCGCTGGACCCACGGTGGTGACTATCTCTTTCGCTCTCCGCAAAGACTCCTTGCTTACATTTCCTACTTTTTCTATCGCCTACCTTCCCTTCCCCATCTCCCTAAAAATAGCTAGGACAATAATAAACTGGTTGGACCAACATTTGAACCGTTGCTTCTTAATCTCACGCCGGGTATACACATATCAAAGAACCTTGCCTCCCTCCTACAAATTGGAGTGAGACAGTCCCATATGAGGTCTATGGGGCCTATATGGTTTTGTGGGACCCATATGGGTTTGTGGGGCCTTTATGGGGTCTATGGGGCCCATATGGGGTTGTGGGGCCTGTATTGGGTTTATGGGTCTCATATGGGGTAGTGGGACTTGTATGGGGTCTATGGAGACCATATTGGTTTGTGGGGCCTGTATGGGGTTGTGTGGCCTGTATGGGGTCTATGGGGCCCATATGGGGTAGTGGGACCTGTATGGGTTTGTGGGGCCTGTATGGGGTCTATGGAGACCATATTGGTTTGTGGGGCCTGTATGGGGTTGTGGGGCGTGTATGGGGTCTATGGGGCCCATATGGGGTTTTTGGGTCCCATATCGGGTCTATATGGGCTTATGGGTCTCATATGGGGTAGTGGGACCTCTATGGGGTCTATGGTCCCGTATGAGGTCTATGGGGCCTATATGGTTTTGTGGGACCCATATGGGTTTGTGGGGCCTTTATGGGGACTATAGGGCCCATATGGGGTTGTGGGACCTGTATGGCATCCATGGGGCTTGTATGGGGTTATGGGACCTGTATGGGGCCTATGGGGCCTGTATCGGGTCTATAGGGACCTTATGGTGTGTAAGAAGCCATGCTTTTTGCATTACTGTCTCAAAGTTTGCTGAAATGGACAAGTTCAGGCAAGTCCTGGCCAAGGTTCCAGGACTGCCTTTGTCTGAGACACACAGGAGATGGACAAGTCCGGGAGCTACGAAAGGGAGATAAGATACTGATCAATGGCCCTTGAGTGGTCTTTTGTGTTGGCCTATCTCAAGGAAGATGGCCATCCCTGAGGACTAATGGCCCTTAAGTGGTCTTTCCTGTTGGCCCATCTCAAGGAAGATTGACAGCTCTGAGGAAGTCACAAGACTCTGACCTGAGCCGTCCCGAAATCTCTGGAAGGCTGGAAAGAAGGATAAAAAGGGCATGGACAAACCACGGTTTGGTGGGCATCTAGGTATCTGGCCTCAGATCCCTCCACAGTTGTCCTACTGCTGCCTATTCTCTCTTCTGGGATTGCTGCTCGAGACTCTGCTCCGAGGGACCTCGCTGCCCGAGACTCTGCTTCTAGAGACCACGATACTCTGACCATCTTTTCTGCGATTCACCGATCTGCTGTTTCCAGCCTGCTACTCCATTGCTGCTCTCCCCTACGCTTATTTTGCCCCGGACCAACGTTAACAACGTGCTCCGGGACGCTGCTGCATCCAGGAGGTGACTATTCCCTGCTTTAACGTAATTCTTGCTCTTTTCTACCTTTTTCTATCGCCTACTTTCCCTTCCCCATCACCCTAATTTTGGCATTCGTCACTCTCCCTTCCCCATCCCCTCAATTGTCTATTATTTCCAATAAACTGGTCGGATCAACATTTGAATGCTCTTCTTAATCTCACGCCGGGCATAACATTATTAAAAGAACCTTTGCCCCACTCCTAAATTGGAGCGAGACATGGTGTTGTGGGGTCTGTATGGGGTCTATGGGGACCATATTGGTTTGTGGGCCCTGTATGGGGTTGTGGCGCCTGTATGGGGTCTATGGGGCTTATATGGGGTCTTTGGGTCCCATATGGGGTCTATATGGGCTTTTGGGGCCCATATGGGGTTGTTCGGTGTTTGTGGGGTCTATGGGGCCCATCTTGAGTTGTGGGGCCTGTATTTATTTGTGGGGCCTGAATGGGGTCTATAGGGCCCATATGGGGTTGTGGGACCTGTATGGCATCCATGGGGCTTGTATGGGGTTGTGGGACCTGTATGAGGTTGTGGGACCTGTATGGGGCCTATGGGGCCTGTATCGGGTCTATAGGGACCTTATGGGGTTGTGGTTTCTGTATGGGGTCTATGGGGACCATATTGGTTTGTGGGGCCTGTATGGGGTTGGGACGCCTGTATTGGGTCTATGGGGCCCATATGGGGTTGTGGGACGCATATGGGTTTGTGGGGCCTGTATGGGGTCTATAGGGCCCATATGGTGTTGTGGGGCCTATATGGGGTCTATGGGGCCCATATGGGGTTGTGAGGCCTGTATGGGGTCTATGGGGCCCATATGGGGTCTTTGGGTCCCATATGGGGTCAATGATGTCTATATGGGCTTTTGGGGCCCATACAGGGTTGTTCGGCCTTTTTGTGGTCTATGGGGCCCATCTTGGGTTGTGGGGCGTTTATGGGGTCTATGGGGCCCATATGCGGTTGTGAGGCCTGTATGGGTTCTATGTGTCCCATATGAGGTCTATGGGGCCTATATGGTTTTGTAGGACCCATATGGGTTTCTGGGGCCTGTATGGGGTCTATAGGGACCTTATGGGGTTGTGGGGTCTGTATGGGGTCTATGGGGACCATATTGGTTTGTGGGGCCTGTATTGCGTTGTGGCGCCTTTATGGGGTCTATGGGGCCCATATGGGGTTGTGAGGCCTGAATGGGGTCTCTGGGTCCCGTATGAGGTCTATGGGGCCTATATGGTTTTGTGGGATCCATATGGGCTTTTGGGGCCTGTATGGGGTTGTTCAGCCTTTTTGGGGTCTATGGGGCCCATCTTGGGTTGTGGGGCCTGTATGGTGTCTATGGGGCCTATATGGGCTTGTATGTCCTGTATGGGGTGTATGTGGCCCATATGGGGTTGTGAGGCATTTATGGGGTTGTTAGGCCTTTTTGGGGTCTATGGGGCCCATCTTGGGTTGTGGGGCCTGTATGGTGTCTATGGGGCCTTTATGGGGTTGTAGGTCCTGTATGGGGTGCATGTGGCCCATATGGGGTAGTGGGACCTTTATGGGGTCTATCGGGCCCATATGGGGTTGTGGGTCCTGTATGGGGTCTATGGGGCCCATACGGGTTCTATGGGTCCCATATGGTGTTGTGGGGGCTGTATGGGGTCCATGGGGCCCATATGGGGTTGTTGGGCCTGTATGGGGTCTATGGGCTACATATGTACGGGCTGGGGGAAGACCTGCTGGAGAGGAGCTCTGCTGAGAGGGACCTGGGCGTCCTGGTGGACGACAGATTAACCATGAGCCAGCAGTGTGCCTTTGTAGCCAAAAAAGCCAATGGCATACTGGGGTGTATTAAAAAGAGCGTGTCCAGCAGGTCGAAGGAGGTGATCCTCCCCCTCTACTCTGCCCTGGTGAGGCCTCATCTGGAATACTGTGTCCAGTTCTGGGCTCCCTAGTACAAAAAAGACAGGGATCTCTTGGAAAGAGTCCAGCGGAGGGCCACTAAGATGGTGAAGGGCCTGGAGCATCTCCCCTATGAGGAGAGACTTAGGGTACTGGGTCTGTTTAGCCTTAAAAAAGAAGGCTGAGAGGGGACTTGATCCAGGTTTATAAATACCTGAGGTGTGGGAGCCATAGTGGTGAGTCTGGTCTCTTTTCAGTAGTGCGTGGGGATAGGACTAGGGGTAATGGGATGAAAGTACAGCATAGGAAGTTCCGCACAAATGTGCGGAAGAACTTCTTTACAGTGAGGGTGACGGAGCACTGGAACAGGCTGCCCAGGGAGGTGGTGGAGTCTCCTTCTCTGGAGATATTTAAGACCCGCTTGGACACCTTCCTGTGTGACATGGTGTAGGGAGCCTGCTTTGGCAGGGGGGTTGGACTCGATGATCTCTAGAGGTCCCTTCCAACCCCTACAATTCTGTGATTCTGTGATTCTGTAATATGGGTTTGTGGGGCCTGTATGGGTTATATGGGGCCCATATGAGGTCTATAAGGCCCATTTGGTTTGTGGGGCCTGTATGGGGTGTATGTGGCCTATATGGGGTTGTGGGGCCTGTATGGGGTTGTATGGCCTTTATGGGGTCTATGGGTCACATATGTGATTTGTGGGCCCTGTATGGGGTCTATGGGGCCCATATGGTGTCTATGGGGTCAATATGGGGTTTTGGGGCCCATATGGTGTTGTGGGGCCTTTATGAGATCTATAGGTCCCATATGGGGTCTGTGGGGCCCATATAGGATTGTGAGACCTGTATGGGGCCTATGGGGCCTGTATGGGGTCTATGGGGCCCATATGGTGTTGTGGGTCCTGTATGGGGTGGTGGGGCCTCTATGGAGTCTTTAGGGCCCATATGGAGGTCTATGGTGCCCATATGGGGTTGTGGGGACTACATGGGGTCTATGGGGCCTATATGGGGTAGTAGCACCTTTATGGGGGCTATGGTGCCCATATGGGGTTTTGGAGCCTGGATGGGGTCCATGGGGCCCTTATGGGGTAGTGGAGCCTGTATGGGTTCTATGAGGCCCATATGGGGTTGTGGGGCCTGTGTGGGGTTTTTGGGTCCCATATGGGGTTGTGGGGCCTGTATAGGGTATATAGTGCCCATATGGGGTCTTGGAGCCTGGATGGGGTCCATGGGGTCCATATGGGGTAGTGGGGCCTGTATGGGTTCTATGGGGCCCATATGGGGTTGTGGGGCCTGTGTGGGGTTATTGGGTCCCATATGGGGTTGTGGGGCCTGTATAGGGTATATAGTGCCCATATGGGGTCTATTGAGCCTGTATTGGGTCCATGGGGTCCATAAGGGGTAGTGGGGCCTGTATGGGTTCTATGGGGCCAGTATTGGGTTGTGGGGCCTGTGTGGGGTCTATGGGTCCCATATGGATTCTATGGGTTCCATATGGGGTTTTGGGACTTCTATGGGGTCTATTGGGCCTATATGGGGTTGTGGGGCCTATATGGGGTTGTGGGGCCTATATGGGGTTTATGGGTCTCTTATGGGGTAGTGGTACCTGAATGGGGTCTATGGGTCTTGTATGAGGTCTATAGGGCCTATATGGTTTTGTGGGACCCATATGGGTTTGTGTGCCTGTATGGGGTCTATAGGGAACTTATGGGGTAGTGGGGTCTGTATGGGGTTTATAGGGCCCATATGGTGTTGTCGGGCTGTTATGGTTTAATAATTTTGTAATTTTGCTATCAGTATTCCACATCATAACATCATATAAAGCACGAATAATTTTACTGAATCTGCAACTTACAGAAGAAGACTACATCTCCCAGAGAGCAACACGATAGGTCACGGGACTTGGACACTATATTATCTCTGTCGCAGGCTAGACTGACGTCTTTCGAGTTCTGGCGTTCAGGGGAGTGTGTGGGAGCCTTCACCGTTTCGCCTAGATTCAAAGTAGGCCTCTCGGTTTCGGGACTCATTCTCTCTCCTATTTTGCTTGATTCGTTAGCTTAATTTTCAATTATATTGTATTGTATTGTGTTATCCTGTATTTCGATATAGTATTTTTAGTAAATAAGTGTGCCTCCTTAGATCGCTGCCGCTGTTTTCTTTTCCTAATTAACATTTTTTTTCCATTCGGCCTAGGGCCCCTGTGGGGCCCACGGCCCCTGTCACGGACGCAGGTGGATTTTTAGTTTGAACCCTGACAGGGGCCTATATGGGTTCTATGGGGTCCATTGCGAATCTTACAAGTACTTGCATCCCAGATGGAATGGGCAATTTTACAAACACCACCATGTTTAATCCATTTTTCAGGCTAAAAAAACCTGCTTTTTTTAGTTTGTACTCTCAGATTTCCACACGCCTTTCAATAACTGAGATAGGGTTCATACTTGTATCCATGTTATCACTATTAATGAATGCATATGTATTCCTATGCATTCGTTCTATGCGGAAGTCTCCCCCAGAACCAGAGAAACCAGAGAATGATGACTGGCAGGGAATATGGAAAGGTTTAGGAAAAGTCTTAGAAGCATGGGGACCCGCAGTGTCATGGGATTTCACTCTTGAACACCTAAGGGACACTGAGAAATTAAGTGAGTATTTGGGTCAGAGATCTAAGGAGGTAAACCTTATGTGGGGTTTGGCTTATGCATACCGTGCTTTGTATCATACTATTCTGGAGAGAGAGAGCTTCCGATCATGAGATTCAAGCCCAAGTTAACTCTGATCAGTCACAGGAGGCATCAGTAGCAATATCAGTTGCCCCTGTGGAAGGCAAGAAATGGAAATGGGTGTCCATGCGTCTAGAACGAAAAGAAGGAGAAGCAGAGGGGGGGGCAGCAGAAGACCCAGGTGCCGGGCAGGGAGCAGTACCGAAAAAAGCAAAGGCAAAAACCAAGAGGCATGAAGAAGAGACTGATGATGAGGAGGAAATCACCTATCGTCGACCTCTGAAGCTGACTGAAATCCAAGGCTCAAGAAAGGAGTTTACACGGCGTCAAGATGAAGGTATCCTTGCTTGGTTGCTTCGCTGCTGGGACAACGGGATCAACAGCTTGTCTCTAGATGGTAATGAAGCTCGCCAAGTAGGAAGCATTGCCCAAGATGCAGGTATCGACAGAGGGATTAGCAGATGTTTGGATGGAGCTGCCACTCTCTGGTTGCGGCTGTTAGAAGCCGTGAGAGAAAGGTACCCCTATAAGGATGCTTTGAAGCCTAAATTTAATAGTTGGAATACCGTCCAAAAAGGTATTCAGTACCTGAGGGAATTGGCCATGGCGAAAATGTTGTACAACCCTGATCCAAGCGAACATGAACCTGAGAGAGTGAGGGCCGATCCTGACATGTGGCAGAAAATTACAAGTACAGCACCAGAGAGAATTGCACAGTCATTGGTAACAGCATCTAGAGGATTCGAGGACAGATGGCCCCGAGTTGTTGAGCTGATTATAATGCTTCAAACCATCGATCAGCAGCTCCCCCAACTGCATGCCCCAGTTTCTGCCATCTCACGGCTAGAAGACCGACTAGATGAAATGTGCAAGAAATTGTTTCCATCAACTAATCGTAATGATCCCGTAATAGTATCAGAAACAACTGATGAAGGTCAATCCTCGTACGGGCCAACAGGTCTAATGAATGATCTGATCAAAGTATTCCAGTCGTACTCCTCACCTGCATCATCAAAAGTCTCAGCGGTTAAACGCACACGCTTCCTAGCTCGAGCAAAGAACAACAGTACGATTGCACCGCGTGTTTCCATGTGGCGCTACCTACGTGACCGTGGAGAAGACATGAGGAAGTGGCATGATCAGCCTACTTCTGCACAACAAGCACGGGTGAAAGAACTACTAGACATACCAACCACCAGTGGAGTTGCTCCAGTCATCACAGGTAACCAATAGAGGGGCCCTGTCCTCAGTCAGGGGAGGGAAAGGGATAATAGAGTTTATAATAGAGTGAGCACATCAGAACCACAGGAATATAAGGCGCTGGTGGATACCGGTGCACAGTGCACCCTAATACCCTCCAGTCATGAAGGGACAGAATCAATCCATATTTCTGGGGTGAATGGGGCCTCTCAAGAATTGACTGTGCTGGAGGCTGAAATAAGTCTCACTGGCAAAAACTGGCAAAAACATCCTATTGTGACTGGCCCAGGGGCTCCATGTATACTGGGTATTGATTACCTCAGAAGGGGGCATTTCAAGGATCCTAAGGGGTATTGATGGGCCTTTGGGATAGCTGCTGTAGATATGGACAACTTTAAGCAGCTGTCTGTTTTGCCTGGCCTGTCAGAGGACCCGTCTGTTGTGGGGCTGCTACGAGTAAAAGAGCAGCAGATATCGATTGCTACAAAGACAGTGCACAGACGGCAGTATCGCACCAACAGGGATTCCTTGCTCCCCATTCATGATTTGATTCGCCAGCTGGAGAATCAGGGAGTGATCACTAAAACTCACTCACCTTTTAACAGTCCCATATGGCCAGAGCTTAAAGCCAGTGGAGAATGGAGGCTGACAGTAGACTACCGTTGCTTGAATGACGTCACATCCCCATTGAGCGCTGCTGTGCCGGACATGTTGGAACTCCAGTACGAGCTGGAGTCAAAAGCAGCCAAATGGTATGCCACCATTGACATTGCCAATGCCTTCTTCTCTATTCCTTTGGCTGCAGAATGTAAGCCACAGTTTGCCTTCACCTGGAGGGGCATTCAGTATACATGGAACCGTTTGCCCCAGGTGTGGAAACACAGCCCAACCATTTGCCATGGGCTGGTCCAAACTGTACTGGAACAGGGTGGTGCTCCTGAACACCTGCAGTACGTTGATGACATTGTTGTGTGGGGTGATACAGCAGAAGAGGTTTTCACAAAAGGAGAGCAGATAATCCAAATTCTTCTACAAGCCGGCTTTGCTATTAAGCGAAGCAAAGTAAAAGGACCTGCCCAGGAAATTCAGTTCTTAGGTATAAAGTGGCAGGATGGACGTCGTCACATCCCAACAGATGTGATCGACAAAATCACTGCCATGTCTCCAACAACTAGCAAGGAAGAGACACAATCTTTTCTGGGTGCAGTGGGCTTTTGGAGGATGCACATTCCAAACTACAGCCTCATTGTAAGCCCCCTTTATCAGGTGACGCGGAAGAAGAATGATTTTGCATGGGGCCCTGAGCAGCAGCAGGCTTTTGAACTGATTAAACAAGGGATAGCCCGTGCTGTAGCCCTGGGGCCAGTACGGACTGGACAGGATGTAAAGAACATCCTCTATACTGCTGCTGGAGAGAAAGGCCCCACTTGGAGTTTGTGGCAAAGAGCCTCAGGAGAGACCCGAGGGTAACCCCTGGGATTCTGGAGTCGATCATATAAGGGGTCTGAAGAGTGCTACACTCCAACTGAGAAGGAGATCTTAGCCGCGTATGAGGGGGTTTGGGCTGCTTCCGAAGTAGTTGGGACTGAAACACAGCTCCTTTTGGCACCTCGACTGCCAGTGCTGAACTGGATGTTCAAAGGACAGGTTCCGTCCGCCCATCATGCTACCAATGTCACCTGGAGCAAGTGGATTGCGCTGATTACACAGCGAGCGCGAATGGCAAACCTCAATCGTCCAGGAATCCTTGAGGTAATCATGGACTGGCCTGAAGATAAAAGGTTTGGAACATCACCAGCAGAAGAGGTATCACGTGCTAAAGAGGACCCACCATGCAACGAATTACCAGAAAATGAAAAGAAATATGCCCTATTCACTGACGGATCATGTCGCATTGTAGGGAAGCATCGCAAATGGAAAGCTGCTGTGTGGAGCCCCACACGACAGGTTGCAGAGGCCACTGAAGGTAAGGGAGAATCAAGTCACTTTGCAGAGGTAAAAGCTGTCCAGCTGGCCTTAGATGTTGCTGAACGGGAGAGGTGGCCAATGCTGTATCTTTATACTGACTCATGGATGGTGGCAAATGCCTTATGGGGGTGGTTACAGCGGTGGGAAGAGAATAACTGGCAGCGGAGGGGTAAACAGATTTGGGCCGCTGAATTATGGAAGGACATTGCTTCCCGAACAAAGAATATGGTTGTAAAGGTGCGTCATGTGGATGCACATGTGCCCAAAAGTCGGGCTACTGAAGAACATCAAAACAACCATCAGGTAGATAAAGCTGCCAGAATTGAGGTGGCTCAAATAGACTTGGACTGGCAGAATAAGGGCGAATTATTTCTAGCTCGATGGGCTCATGAGACCTCAGGTCATCAAGGAAGAGACGCGACATATAAGTGGGCCAGAGACCGAGGGGTGGACTTAACCATGGACGCTATTGCGCAGATTATTCATGATTGTGAAACATGTGCCATAATTAAAGAAGCCAAAAGGATGAAACCTCTCTGGGAGGAAGGGCGGTGGCAAAAGTATAAATATGGGGAGGCGTGGCAGGTTGATTATATCACCTTGCCACGATCTCGCAGTGGTAAGTGTTATGTACTCACCATGGTAGAGGAAACCACTGGGTGGCTTGAAACATACGCAGTACCCCATGCTACTGCCTGTATGAGGTCTATGGGGCTTATATGGTTTTGAAGGACCCATATGGGTTTGTTGGGCCTGTATGGCGTTTATGGGTCGCATATGGGGTAGTGGGACCTGTATGGGGTCTATGGGGCCTATATGGGTTTGTGGGACCCGTATGGGTTTGTGGGGCATGTATGGTGTCTATTGGGACCTTATGGGGTTGTGGGGTCTGTATGGGGTCTATGGGGCCCATATGGGGTTGTGGGGCCTGTATGGGGTCCATGGGGCTCATATGGGGTAGTGGGACCTTTATGGGGTCTATGGGGCCTATATGGGGTTGTGTGGCATGTATGGGGTCTAAGGCGACTGTATGGGGTCTTTGGGTTCCATATGGTGTCTATGGGGACTGTATGGGTTTTTGAGGCTTATATGGGGTCGTTCGGCCTTTTTAGTTTCTGTGGGGCCCATCGTGGGTTGTGGGGCCTGTATTGCATTCTGGGGCCTGTATGGGGTCTATGGGGCCCATATGGGGTTTTGAGGCCTGTATGGGGTCTGTTGTATTAGGCGGCTCGAACTCTTGGGTTGTTACGCGGTAGGCCTTTCCCTGCTCGGTAATGTATATGTATGAGACTGAAATACGAGCCCTATATAAGGGGCTCACGTGGTTGAATGAACGCCATTTTACAGCTCACCATATTGGTGTAATCATCGTGTAACTTGGTCATGGGGTCGTCTGACGCACGTTCTCAATGATGGACGTAGTTCTTTAGGTTACCTCGCACAAGGCAACAATTGGTGCCCCGTGTGAGGACGTCCTGAGATTGAGTGTGCGACGGCTAACTGCGCGACGGACACGAATCCTATGGTTAGATCCCGTGGAAGCGCCTGGGGGGCGATATTGAATGCAGCTGCTGTTTATCCTGCGGTGAGACCGTGGAAGACCGTGGGACTTTGGGCCTGGCTATATACAAAGGGTGCGAGGACGTACCAGAAAAAACATGGAATCCATCATTAAGGTAGTATTACGAGTTTGTAAAACTCATTGCGGTAGGAATGCTCCTTCTAAGGAGATTGCTGCAGTTATTTCTTGTTTGCAGAAAGCTCAGCTTTCACCCTCCCCTAGTAATCTACTTGATTCGGAGCAGTGGGAATCTTTCACCGCTGCCCTGCTCCAAAGAGCAATGCACGAGTATAAAGCGGAGGAATTAAAAACCTGGGGTTTGGTCCTGGGTGTGCTCAAAGTGGCTAAGGAGGAGAGTAAATCGTTTGCTCCAGGTAATGCTTTGCTGGGGCCGGGGAACCGAGGGTTGGAGTCGGGGAGCGCACTTCTTTGCAGACCCCCGGAGGGAGAACAATGGCTTAAGATGGCGACGACCACCCCGACTGCCCCCCCAACTCCACATGTGCAGCAGTTAAGAGATAAGCGGCAGGACAGCGAACAACAATCTACAACAACAATCTACGGTACCCTTATCAGAACGTAACCTCGCAACAAAGTATCCTGCATTCCTTCGCCCATCCTTGGGGGTGGGGAGGGGGAGTGAACAGTGGTGAGAAAGAAGCCAATCCACATCAGCGGGGGCGGAGGCGGAGGCGGCCCCGGTCATCACAACCCTTCCCCAGAGGGGGTGGGTTGCACGTTCGGCTCTACCCTGGGGGGAGGGGAGGATTATAGTAACAGAGTCACGGATTGGTCAGAGATAAGGGAGGCATTCCCTGTTATCGTTATGGCCCCGGGCTCCAGTGGAATCTCCGAAGCTGAAACAAGACCAGCTGACGAGCGAGCCACAGCAGCCCGAGACGGCGTCAGAAAAACAGCCGCTTACAACTTTGAGAAGTCTTGTTTTATCTATGTTTTTGTTTGTTGTGGTTGTGGGTTGTGATTGATATATCTGTTAAAACTGCACAATCTGGTTCAGAGTTTTTTCAGGTCATCTTGGACTAATGGTACTCCCTTCACAGTGAAAACCATTCCTTCTGATCTTTTCTTTCCAAACTGATTATGATTTGCATGTAATTCCTCCACAGTGATTCCAAATTCCTAACAAATTGGGAAATGAGCCAAGGGATCCATCTAATATCTGTTAGTTGTGGTCACAAAAGAAATCTATCATAAAGACCTTTGCACTGATGTTTTTCAGTGTTAGCACCAGCCCAGTGGTATCGATGAAAACTATATTAATTAAGAAAAAAAAAAAAAAAAGAAAGAAAGAAAGAAAGAGGGAATGGAGATGGCACTTCCAGCAGGAAGGTTTGCTAAAATGACATATGTATTGAACCTTTTAAATCAAGGATGTGATGATGGGCAACAACCAGTAGCCCTCACTTCATTTCAGTTAACGAGGAAAGAGTGAAAATTCATGGAAAAAAATATGATAATATTAAAGAATTTGGAATCAGGTCAATGGGAAGGCCCATTCCTGATGACAACTTGGAGGAGAGGAAGAATGCTTAGGATAAACTGTATTGGTTATTGTCACTGTCTTTGTGATTGTTAAATGTTTATGGTATATGAAAGTATAAATGCAAATGGTATATGGAACTGTTAATGTTATAGGGATGTGTAAACATGAATGCGATATGGAAGTGGAATTATTAATGTTACATGGAAGTGTAATTGAGGGTACGAGTAGTGGAATTGTGAAAAACAAAAAACAGGAAAAAGGTTACAGAAGAACAGTGAGTTAAAATATTGAATGTGATCTGCTCTAGCCAGAGAAGTGCCAGCAAGAGAACGCAAACCCCCGTGCTGCCCCCCTCACTGCCTACCCCCCCCCCATCCTCCACAGCTTGTGAAAGTAAACAAATCGTTACTTCCAAATGGGGACAAAAGCAAAACATTCTGAGTGCTCGTGTCCCTAGTTTAGTGTTAACCACTGCCCCTTCTGGGACCCGTATTACAGAAAAAGTGTTTCTCCCTCTTTGTCTGCAGAGCTGTTTGCACCTCTGAAGGTCTCTTGCTAGTCCGAGCAAGAATGTCTTCATTTTCTCCCAATAATATACACATTTAGGGAACTAGGGTAGGGTACTTGGACAAATTTGTTGATGGAGCTTGGAAATTGTATGGAGGGGGAATTGTGGTGGTGGAGTTGGGAGGAACGTTGGCAGCTGTACTGGAGCGGAATCTGAAGACCCCAGGATGAGTTTTGCCCCCAGCGGGCTGAATGCAACGTGCACACATTGGAGCAAAGACCTTTGTTTTCTGATAGGTAGGGGTGCATCTCACTTTGGATTGCATCAAGAATTACTACCAATTGATGATTTTTGTAACAATAGTAGGTCAACAAGAAAAAGCTTACCAATTAAAATAAAATAAAATAAAATAAAGGGGGGGGGGGGGGGGGGGGGGGGGGAGCTAAGGGTAAAGCAAGTAACAATAGGAATAAGTAACTATAGCTGTAAATAACTTTCTGTGAGTAGTTTGTATTGTAGAGAAATCTAATATAGTGGTTTGTTCTGCTTTATGAGCAGGTGTTTCACCTGGGCTCTGTATCATGCTCTGGCCACGCAGATATGGAGTACATGTGAAAAAACCCTGCACAGGAGAGAGTCTGTGATGGGTGAGAAAGGCAAAGTGCATTTTGAAGCAGGGGACGCCCTGCAGGCACTGCCTATGGCATCCACCACTATTGTGTTCCTTCTCTCTCCTTTTGGTGGTTTGCCACCTCATAGTTGTTGTATTATAGGAATAATACATAAGCTTAGAAATTTCCATTTATAGAATTGTCTAAAATGAATGCTGGAATGAGTGTGTATATGTCTACTCAAAAAATTATGACCTTACATGTAACCTTATGTTTAGTGCATTATCAGTCAAGGTTTTGATTGAGTGATGATGATTATGTTAACATTTAAGTCCCCTGCAGCTCAGCGACACTGGGCCACTGCCATCGCGGTCCTTGGTGTGCCGCAACACATCAAGACAGACAATGGCTCGTGCCACATCTCGCGATCTACTCAAGAATGGCTCGAGCGTTGGGGAATATCTCACTCGACAGGCATCCCTGGGAATTCCCAGGAACAAGCAATTTTGGAGAGGGCCAACCATTTCCTGAAGGACAAGATATGTGTCCTTGGGGAGGGGGAAGGTTACAGAGGTAGGATTCCGGTAGCCCAGCAGGCAGAAGTATTGGCATAGCACATTATGCAATCAATCATTTTGAATGAAGAGGTTATGCCACAGTAAAGGATAGAGAATCGGGAAAAATTTTATGGGTCCTGTCGAGAAAAATAAAACCTGATACAGTGATCACCCAAAAGGGCTGTCTGGGAGAAATGGAAAACTAATTGAAAGCTGAGTACTTTTCTTTCAGGCATGCTGTTTTACAGAATAGGGCTGCAATAGATTTCCTGCTGCTGACTCAAGGGCACAGGTGCAAGGAATTTGAAGGGTTGCTTACAACATATGATGGAAAGAGTGTTTAATGAGAAAATGGAGTTCCAGCGGATATACAAGAAGCTTTGAGCAGAAGGATGAACTGGATAATATAATCAAAGATGCCTTGGACATACTGATTAGAACACCACTAACATTGTTAGACATTGCACCACTTATCTCTGCATGCTTTGCAACCTGTATTCCTCACTTTATAGATAATCTGTGACAAAGTTTAAATTATATAAGGACTAACACTTTTATATATTAGGATTAGGATCGGCGCTTGCGTTGTAACGGGTCATGGTTTTGTTAAGCATGGGGAGGGGGAGATGTTGTATTAGGTGTGCAGGAACACCCGGGATGTAACGCGATAGGCCCTCCCCTGCTCGGTTATGCATATGTAGAAGGGGTGTATACGAAGTAGATAGTGGCTTATTTAAACCGTTAACACGCATAATAAAATGCCATTTAGCTATTCACCATGTTGGTGTGAACGTGTAGTTAAATGGTCCCCGGCTGGACCAGGTCGGATTCGTGAAGGCTTAACGCTAGAATCCTGACGTGAAATGAACCACAAGTAACACGTGGGGGCCCGCAATGTCATGGGATTTCACACTTGAACACCTGTGGGACCCCGAGAAACTAAGCCAGTATTTGAGTCAGGGATGGTGCAGCCTAGATAGGTCTAAGGGGGTACTACTTATTTGGGGCTTGGCTTGTGCTTACCATGCTCTATATAACACTATTCTGGAAAAAGAGAGTTTCCAAGCTGAGGTTCAAGCCAAAAAGGGAAATCCCCATGTCAATTCTGATCAGTCACAGGAGGCACCAGTAACAATATCAGTTGCCCCTATGGAAGGCAAGAAATGGAAATGGGTGTCCTCACATCTAGAATGGAAAAAAGAAGCAGAGGAGGAGGCAGCAGAAGATCCAGGTGACGGGTCTGGATCAGCACCGAGAAAGGCAAAAGGAAAAGTTAAGAGGCACGAAGAAGAGAATGATGAGGTGAAATCTCTATTACTGTTTGTTGACCCCTGAAGATGACTGAAATCCAAGGCACAAGAAAGACTTTACACGGCGCCAGAAGGAATCTCTTGTTACCTGGTTGCTTCACTATTGGGACAGCTGGGCTGGTAGCTTGTTTCTAGATGGTAACAAAGCTTGTCAATTAGGAGGCATTTCCAGAGACCAACTATTGACAGAGGGATGAACAGATGTATGAATGGTGCTGCCACCATCTGGGAGCAAATGTTAGTGGCTGTGTGGGCAAAGCTTCCCTTCAAAGTCATTCTGAAGCCTCTGATGAAAAAGTGGGATACAATTGAAAAAGGCATTCGGTACTTGAGGGAAATAGCTGTGGTGGAAATGTTGTATAACCCTAATTTTGATCCTAGCTACCTCTGCCAAGAACATGACCCTGAGAGAGTGAGGACGACATATGGCAGAAACTCACCAAAACAGCACCAGAAAGGTATGCCATTACTTTAGCAGCAATGTTTCAAAGGTACAAGGAACAAGATAGACCCCCAGTTTTCTAATTGGTTCTTACACTGCAAAACATTGAACAGCAGTTACCTCCAACCCACGTCTCCCTCCATTTCAGCCATCTCAGAAGTAACAAACAGACTGTATGAAGTGGAAGAGCTAGTGTCTCAGTTCATTAATCGTGATGATCCCGTAATAGTATCAGAAGCAACTAATGAAGGTCAATCCCCGTACGGGCCACCATGTCTAATGAAGGAACTGATCAAAATATTCCAGTCCTGCTCCTCCCCTTTATCATTAAAAACTCGGCTATTAGACACACATGCTTTCCAGCTCGAGCAAGGAACAACAGTATGATTACACCGTGTGTTTCCATGTGGCGCTACCTACGTGATCACAGAGAAGACATGAGGAAGTGGCATGACCAGCCTACTCCTGTACTACGAGCACGGGTGAGGGAACTACAAAACAGACCAACCACCAGTACAGCTGCTCCAGTTATCACAGGTAACCAATAGAGGGGCCCTGCCCTCAATCATGGGGGGAGAGGGATAATATTATTGGACTGTGTGGATTCGATGGCCTGGCACATCAGAACCACAGGAATATAAGGCGCTGGTGGATACCGATGCACAGTGCACCCTTAATGCCCTCCAGTCATGAAGGGACAGAATAAATCCATATTTCTGGAGTGAATGGGGGCTCTCAAGAATTGACTGTGCTGGAGGCTGAAATAAGCCTCACTGGCAAAGACTGGCAAAAGCATCCTATTGTGACTGGCCCAGGGGCCAGATTACCTCAGAAGGGGGCATTTCAAGGATCCTAAAGGATATCGATGGGCCTTTGGGATAGCTGCTGTAGATACGGACAACATTACGCAGCTGTCTGTTTTGCCTGGCCTTTCAGAGGACCCGTCTGTTGTGGGGCTGCTGCAAGTAAAAGAGCAGCTGGTACCGATTGCTGCAAAGACAGTGCACAGACGGCAGTATCGCACCAACAGGGATTCCTTGCTCCCCATTCATGATTTGATTCTCCAGTTGGCCTTTTTGTTAGGAAAGATCTATTAGCTGTGTATTTCTACATAGTTCAGCATTTTTATTTTTTTTCGGACTGAAAGTTGTAGATTAATAGTCAAGTACGTCACTCTTTCAGCCAAGAGTTGGGACATAGAATCCTATTGCCCTCATGTAATCACTACGCAAACAGGAAACAGTGAGATTCATTGAGATATTTAGTCTGAACTCTTCCAGTGGGGTCATGACTGAATGAGTTCCAAACTTGTGCTGAATGTCATTGCTGAATTCCTTTCCTTCCCATTCAGTACTGTAGCCAACTAGAATAAAAAACAGCAAAGTTCAGATGGGAATAATCCAGCGTGGAAACCAGGACAAAGTGGAGGCAACAAATGGTATATTGTTCATATCAAATCTATGCAGTTCTTAGAGCATCAGCAGTAAGAAATTTGGATGAGATTAAATTTCTGTAGCTGTAGTAACCGTTTTGAAAATGGTCCTCAGAGATCCCTAGCTGGAAAGCACTGGGCCTATTCATCCTATTTTAAATCTATGGGAAGAAATTATTCTGAGTGTTGAAAGAGTGTAAAAATAAAATATTTATAGTTTATTCACCTCCTTTTAAAGTACTTTCAGATGTGGTCTGTGATACTACCTTAGATTTCTTTGTATATTTAAATAAGGGTGGTTTGATGCTGGCACAATCACCTTAAAAGACTCTTCAAGATAATTTGCCTCTGCCTTAGAAATCTATCAAAAATGCCAAGAATTAAACTGTAGGATTAGGAAGCCTGCCATTTCTAAGATTTGTGGTACTAGCAATTGACTTACATTTTGCCTTGGTGGAGAACAGGCTGTGCATGGATACACACATGATTTCTCTAATTGTTTGTTAAGGAAAGAATTTCCTCAGCCTTTGCGAAAGCCAGCCTAAGTATCAAAATGGACCTCAGGAGCAGCAGTTACTGGTTACTGAATGCCTTTAATGCTTGTGGTGCTTTACAAAGTTCAACTTGCTGAGTATCATACTGCTTTCACATTATATTTAATGCAAATTTTGGGAACCCATTGCTGGAGGCAATGGAACAGAAAGGTATGGGGTAAGGGCACAGTAGGTTTTGTATTCAGACACCTGTGATGCAATCCACAGACATATGGTAGGTATTGAACTGTCTTGCTAACACAGTATTCCTTGGCAATATGATTGATGGTTGGACTTGATCTTTTGAGGTCTTTTCCAACCTTAATGATTCTTTAATTCTGTGAATACTGAAGACTTCTTTTCAGTATGGCTAGGAAAACACTGGCTAAGTTGTTTGGTTTGCATATATGAAGTTGGGACTGCCAATGGCACAGCTGTGTCATTAGAAAGGGTGGCAGGAATACCCTGAACACGTCTACTCCCTTTCTGTCTTCTTCATCTCAACTCATGCTCCCTATGACACTAACAGACAAGACTTAGCAGGCTGATGGCTGGATGGTTGGATTAGATGATCTTAGTGCTCTTTTCCAACCTTAACGCTTCTGTGATTCTGTAGATATGCCATACAAGTCTTACCATTATATTAAATTTAGCTAGAGATTGTTGGGAATTAACATTTTTGCCTGAAATTTCTCAGAGAATCCCTTGTGCAGGGCCAACGAAAGACAATGTGCTCAATGGGATTTCAGCAATCTAATGAAAGAATGGGAGGTAGTTGTTTGAAGAGTTACTTTGCTCTGTCAAAAAGCTGTACTAAGACTATATCTAAAACTATGGGATGCACATAAGAATGTACCCTACCTCTCTGCCTAGGACTGGTCTACATAGGGAGTCAGAAAAAGATGAGCAGGAAGACAATACCGTGAGTATTGATTTGCCTGCTTAAATTGGCAGGCATTTCAAGTGTAGACATCAACCCATCTCTCATAACAAGGATGGCAAGCTTCTCTCTACGAGACTACCTTACAGGGACATGTCTTTGACTGGGCTGATTTTGCCTTCTGAATTTTACTCCACAAAAGAATTTCAACGGGTAAAAGTTGAAATGACTGCAATGCTCGTTCTTTTCTGATCGCCGAAGTCGCCTGACTCGGAGCCGTCCCGGACCGATCAGCAGCGGCTGACCGCGTGGTCAAGGGGGATCTCGGGCGGTTCCTTCAAGCAGGGAACCCCCGGGTAGAGGAGAAGCCTGGCAGCTCTCAGGGAGCAGCTGACGCAGCCGCTGACGCAGCGTGTGGGCGTTCCCTGCCTACAGAGGGAGATTTAAACGGGCACATTGCTCGGCAGAATCCTTTCTGATCGCCGAAGTCGCCTGACTCGGAGCCGTCCCGGACCGATCAGCAGCGGCTGACCGCGTGGTCAAGGGGGATCCCGGGCGGTTCCTTCAAGCAGGGAACCCCCGGGTAGAGGAGAAGCCTGGCAGCTCTCAGGGAGCAGCTGACGCAGCCGCTGACGCAGCGTGTGGGCGTTCCCTGCCTACAGAGGGAGATTTAAACGGGCACATTGCTCGGCAGAATCCTTTCTGATCGCCGAAGTCACCTGACTCGGAGCCGTCCCGGACCGATCAGCAGCGGCTGACCGCGTGGTCAAGGGGGATCTCGGGCGGTTCCTTCAAGCAGGGAACCCCCGGGTAGAGGAGAAGCCCGGCAGCTCTCAGGGAGCAGCTGACGCAGCCGCTGACGCAGCGTGTGGGCGTTCCCTGCCTACGGAGGGAGATTTAAACGGGCACAAGGAGGGCAGCGACTAGTCGCTGCCCACCCCACCAGAAACGGTCAGGAGGAGGCGGGGCTCGTGCACCTCTTGACTTCCTGTTTCAGCTCTGGTAAGTATTCTGCTCCGACATGGGTGCTCCCCGGCGAAAGGCTGCTGCCAGAAATACTGAGGAGGCCAAGACAAGGGTCCCGACCTCACAGAAACAGGAGGCAGCAACCAAGAAGACTGCAGAGACCCAGACTGACGTCCTGCACATGCCTTATAGGAAGGCTGCTGCCAAAATGTCTGAGGAAACTCAGACTGAGCCCCCAACCCAAGATGCTGGTGTGCAGGTCTCTGGCTGTACTGAGTGCCAGAGCCTGGCCCTTGCAGTGCTGGGTGAGGGAGGCAGTGATTGTGTTCACTGCGACCAGGTGAACTACTTGCTCAGCCTCGTAGTTGACCTGAAGGAGGAAGTGGAGAGGCTGAGGACTATAAAAGAGTGTGAGAGGGAGATTGACTGGTGGTGTCAGTCCCTCTCAGCCTCAAGTTCTCAGCACACAGTCGAGGCTCCTAATGGAGCATGTCAGCCCCTGCCACCTCACAAACAGGTGGTAAAGGGTAACCAGCCAGCTGGCAACACTGCAGCCAGCCCCCTGTCCTCTCTTCCCACCAGCAGTAATTTGAGAAGGGAGGAGAAGTGGAAACAGGTACCTGCTCGACGGAAGGGGCATCCTCCATCACGACCATCCCCGGCTCCCCAGGTGCCTCTGCGAAACCGGTTTGAGGCCCTGGAACTTGAGGGGGGGACTAGTGAGAGTGTGGAAACAGGTGCACCCATGAGGTTGCCTCAGGTGAAGCGGTCACCTGGAAGCCTCAAGACTGCTTCTACACGTACGGACAGAAGGGTGATTGTTGTAGGTGACTCCCTTCTGCAAGGAACAGAAGGCCCTATATGCCGGCCTGACCCTACCCGCAGAGAAGTGTGCTGCCTTCCTGGGGCACGGGTCAGGGACATTTCAAAGAAAATTTCTAGATTGATTCATCCTTCAGACTACTACCCACTTTTAATAATTCAGGCTGGCAGTGAGGAAGTTGACAAGCAAAGCCTGAGGTCCATCAAGAAAGACTTCAGGGGAATGGGGCGAATACTTGAAGGAGCTGGGGTGCAGGTGATCTTTTCTTCTATGCCCGTGGTGTCAGGAAAAGATACAGGGAGGATCCAAAAAACCCATCTCTTAAACAGATGGCTTAAGAGCTGGTGCAGACACAAGAATTACGGCTATTTTGACCATGGGGCAATCTACACTGCACCTGGAATGATGGCTGCTGATGCAAGCAGCCTGTCCCTGAGGGGTAAGAGGGTATTAGCTGAAGAATTAGCGGGACTCATTGATAGGTCTTTAAACTAGGAACGAAGGGGGAAGGGGGCAAAATAAGGGCTACTGGGGTTGAACGGTGCATTCGAGGGATTGTACCAAACTCTGTGGGCAAAGATTGCAGAGTGCAAAAGGAGGGAGTAGGGCAGGGGGATGCTGGGGATGCCGCTGTTCTAGCGGATCCTGGATCGCTTATGAAGGTGGTGAGACGGACAGCCCGGCTGAAGTGCCTTTATACTAATGCACGGAGCCTGAGTAACAAGCAGGAGGAACTGGAAACTGTGATGCACTCTGAAAATTATGACATTGTTGCTATCACAGAAACATGGTGGGATGACTCCCACAATTGGGATACTACCATCGATGGCTATAGGCTCTTTAGGAGAGATAGGCGAGGTAGGAAGGGTGGGGGAGTCACCCTTTATGTCAGAGATTGGATAAACTGTGAGGAGCTCCCCATGAGAAACAGTCAAGAACAGGTTGAGAGCCTGTGGGTTAGGATTAGAGATGGGACTAATAAAGGTCAGCTGGTATTAGGGGTATACTACAGGCCACCTGATCAAGGGGAGGCTGCTGATGAGGCTTTCTTGCTCCAGATGCGTGAGGCGTCTGGCTCACGGGCTCTTGTCCTGGTGGGGGACTTCAACCATCCTGACATCTGTTGGGAAAACCACACGGCGAGCTGCAAGAGCTCCAGAAGGCTCTTGGAATCCATTGATGATAGCTTTCTGGTTCAGGTATTGGACAGACCGACCAGAGGTGAAGCGTTGCTGGACCTGCTGCTCACCAACGCTGAGGAGATCATCAAAGGCGTCAAGGTTGGAGGCTGCCTGGGCTCCAGCGATCATGCCCTGGTTGAGTTTGTGATCTCAAGCGATGTGGGCCTGGCAAAGAGCAGGACCAGGATGCTGAACTTTAGAAGAGCAGACTTCAAGCTACTCAATGGAATGCTGGCCAAGATCCCCTGGCGCGCTGCCCTCAAAGATAAGGACGTTGAGGAGAGCTGGCTACTGTTCAAGGATGCCCTCCTGGCAGCACAAGAGGTCTCCATTCCCCTGATTAAGAAAGTGGGCAGGAGAGGTAGAAAACCGGCATGGCTCAGCAAGGACCTGCTAAGAGAACTGAGGGTGAAGAAAGGGGTGTACAAGCTCTGGAAACAAGGCTGTGTCACCCGGGAAGAATACAGGGATGCCGTCCGAACTTGCAGATGTGGGATCAGGAAAGCCAAGGCGCAGGCAGAACTGAACTTGGCGAGGGATGTGAAAAACAATAAGAAAACCTTCTACAGGTACATTGGCCAGAAGAGACAGGCCAAAATGGGCGTTCCTACTCTGGTAAATTTAAAAGGAGAAATGGCTTCAACAGATGAAGAGAAAGCTGAGGTGCTGAATGAGTTCTTCACCTCGGTCTTCACTGGTAGCCAGGATTCTAGTCTTTTTCACGTCCCTAAGTCTTGCACCCCCATACCTCCATGTGGGGACCAAGGAGGTAAATCCCTCCCCACTGTAAGGGTAGAGCAAGTCCGAGAGTGCCTCCTTAGACTGAATGAGTATAAGTCTATGGGGCCAGATGGCGTGCATCCCAGGGTCCTGAAGGAGCTGGCTGAGGTGGTTGCTGAGCCGCTCTCCATCATATTTGAGAAGTCATGGCTGTCAGGTGAGGTCCCGGATGATTGGAGGAAGGGTCATGTCACTCCCATTTACAAGAAGGGGAGCAGGGACGACCCGGGTAACTACAGGCCGGTGAGTCTCACCTCTGTGCCTGGGAAGATTATGGAACAGATCCTCCTGGACAACATGCTTGATCGCATAAAGAACAAGCATGTGATCCGAGACAGCCAGCATGGCTTCACCAGGGGAAGGTCATGCTTAACTAATCTTGTGGCCTTCTATGATGGAGTGACGGCGTTGGTGGATGAAGGGAAGGCGACCGATGTCATTTACCTGGACCTGAGCAAGGCCTTTGACATGGTCCCCCATCACATCCTCATCTCCAAATTGGAGGGAGGTGGATTTGATGGGTGGACAACTAGATGGATAAGCAATTGGTTGAAAGGCCGCAGACAGAGGGTGGTGGTCAATGGCTCTATGTCCAGGTGGAGGCCGGTAACGAGCAGCGTCCCTCAAGGGTCTGTCTTGGGACCGGTGCTCTTTAACATCTTTATTAATGACATCGATGAGGGAATGGAGTGCACCCTCAGCAAGTTTGCTGATGACACCAAGCTGAGTGGTGCAGTCGATACGGTGGAAGGAACAGATGCTATTCAGAGGGACCTTGACAGGCTGGAAAGCTGGGCTCGGGTGAACCTAATGAGGTTCAACACGGCAAAGTGCAAGGTTTTGCACTTGGGCCGGAAGAACCCCAGGCACCTGTACAGGCTGGGAGGAGTTGTCCTTGAGAGCAGCTCGGCAGAGAAAGACCTAGGGGTCCTGATAGATGAGAAACTTAACATGAGCCAGCAGTGCGCTCTGGCAGCCCGGAAAGCAAATGGGATCCTGGGCTCCATCAGGAGAGGGGTGGTCAGCAGGGATAGGGAGGTGATCGTCCCTCTCTACTCTGCTCTTGTGAGGCCCCATCTGGAGTACTGTGTCCAGGTGTGGAGCCCTCAGTACAAAAAAGATATGGAGATTTTGGAAAGGGTCCAGAGGAGGGCCACAAAGATGATCAGGGGGCTGGAGCACCTCCCCTATGAGGACAGGCTGAGGGAGTTGGGTTTGTTCAGCCTGGAGAAGAGAAGGTTGCGGAGTGACCTCATTGCAGCCTTTCAGTACCTGAAGGGAACTTATTCCCAGGAGGGGAGTAAACTCTTCGAAAGGGCTGATAATAGCAGGACTAGGGGAAATGGTTTTAAGTTGAAGGAGGGAAGATTTAGGTTGGATGTTAGGGGAAAGTTCTTTACTAGAAGGGTGGTTAGGTCCTGGAACAGGCTGCCCAATGAGGTTGTGGATGCCCCGTCCTTGGAGGTGTTCAAGACCAAGTTGGACAGGGCCCTGGGCAACCTGATCTAATAAATGTGTATGTTTGGTGGCCCTGCTAGGCAGGGGGGTTGGAACTACATGATCCTTGAGGTCCCTTCCAACCCGGGTGATTCTGTGATTCTGTGATTCTGTGATACAGTGGTGTATCCATACACCCATGTTGACATTTCTGTCTTCAAGGTTATTGTGAGATGGGAATCACCAATTATATAATTATTTGAAAGAACGAGGTGGAATGGACAGTGCCTGATAATATATTATTTATTATACCTTATATTTATTCTGCCTTGATTTCATACTTTGTGCTTTTTCCAGTGAAAGGAAAAGCTGAAGAATCAGTTGAAGAGTGAGCCTGGGGAAGGTGGGGTGAAAAAAGCAGATCACACTGAAGCAAAAGTGAACTTTAATAAATGATTTCAGTAAAAAACACGCTAGGAAGGTTTGTTCTGTGATATATGTGTCCACAGCAGTCAGATCTCCCTGTACATAACTTTAGATATACCAATCAATTGCCATTCATTTAATCTCTTTCTAGCAGAAAACTGAACAACAGTAACAACAACAAAAAGAACCTAAGCGAAACAAACTACAAAGGAGGCCAGAATGAATGCCTTCTAAACTGAGTATCACTAAAAGTTTTTCTTTCTTGGCTACAATGTGATATTTTTCTCCATGTTTTCTGCTCCGATTAAAAACACTTTCATCTTCTGTGATGTTAGCAGTGTGTGGGCCTGTAGAAAAGCATGCACACAAATGAAGACTAAAGCTGCATCTCTGCTCAGCAGTGCTGGCAGTTTACCATCAGTCTTGTCTCTGTGTAACACAGAGAGAGAAACAAGAAATGATGCATTGTCTCGGCTGTTCAAGGCATATCATAGAATCATAGAATTGCCTGGGTTGAAAAGGACCATAATGATTATCAATTTTCAACTCTGTGCATGGTCGCCAGCCACAAGAGCAGGCTGGCCAGAGCTACATCCAGCCTGGCCTTGGCCAAAATATGGGCAATTAATATTCTCACTAAGCTGCAGCTTCACTGCTGAGTTTCCTGATGTCATGTGAAAGTGTCTAAATTATACCCTATGGAGTGCACTGGAACACTGCAGTATTGCCTGTAGTTTGCCTTATCTGTCAGTTCATACATGAGGCAAGTGGGATTTGAAGAACAAAACTTTTGTTCTTTTATGTTGTGGGACACCCACCCCATCCCTGGTAATCAGTGAATAAACTACAAAAAGGATCAGGCTTGTCTAGAAGGCACTCCTATATATCTGCTGTTAGAGAGCTCAGCCATAAAGCAGAAAAGCAGCTTCTAACATCTCTCCAGCCTCCCAAGAGAGCACTTGCTCAAAGTTGTAATTTAATTGTTTTCCTCTTAGACAAAGCTGATTTAAGAAAAGAATAGATTGGCTGGACTAAAATTTTCGAGTTGCCTAGAGCTTCTTTAATATATTTCTGTCTGCAGACTAACATTTATGATTGCTAAAGGCACAGCTAAACATTTAGGAATGGGGAGCACAACCTGACAGGAAAAGGCACAAGAAAGCACCTACATGGCACGGTGGATGAGCTGTTCATTCACTGTTTTCAGGGCTACTGAGCTAACAGGAAAAGAGTGCTAATGACTGCACATACATGGTGCTTATGACTAGCAGCTGATAATATTTGCCAACCCAAAGCTGTACCAATGAAGACACATCTCCGGAAGTGATTCACAGATGTAATTTGCAGTGATTTAAAGACTTAACTTAAAGAACTTAATGCTTTGTTGCTGTTGTTGTTGTTGTTTATTTGTTTATTTGTTTATTTTATAAAAGAAAAAATAGAAATATTTTAAGTATATGAAATATTTTAGCAAAGAGAAAGTACTGGGTACTAAAGGACGCTTTAGCCTAGCAGGGAAACACATTGCAAGAAGGAGCAGAATGCAGTGACAGCCAGGCTAGCACTAATAGCCAACATGTTTTTAACAGTAGGGGCTATTAGTCACTGCAATAAACAAGCAAGGGAAGCTGCATGTTCCCTATTTCTCAGTAATGTCAAATCGCCTGAACATTTTGCTGGAAAACATGCATTTGTCACGCAGAAGTGTGAACCAGTTAGAGTGAGAGAAAAGAACTCAGAGCTAAAAAAGATTAAGAGAAGAACAATTTGTACTTCCAGTGGAAAGAAGAAGCTGTTCTGTGAAGAAAGACAATAAAGTTGCAGAGTTCAATGATATTAAAGGTCTCTTCCAAAGTAAGATTAAAGGTCTCTTCCAATCAATCCTATTCTACTATAATATTATTATATTTAAATAGTCTGTCAATGAACTTCTGGAGTTTTGCTACCAGAGGGAGCTGTGAAGACTCAAAATACCAAAACAGCATGGCCAAAATCATGTATGGGGTTATCTGGGAAAACAGTGTGGAAGCAATAGTGAACTTTGACTTTGGGCTAAGACAAATAGTGTCATCACTATGGAAGACCCTGCCCATTCAAACGGAAAGTGTCTTATTTGACAGACTAGGTGACCTCTAAGGGTCCCTTTCAACTCAAATGATTCTAAGGTTCTACAATTCTATGATGGTGAATTCAGAAAGCTAGTAAAAGTCAGAAGTGGGGAGAGAGAGACCAGAGGTGTGCAAGGGATGATCCTTTTGCTTCAGATGCCACAACACCTTGCTAACATCACATGCTGAGAAGTCTTTTGCCCTCATTCCAATCAGGGCAGCCTCCTGACTGCTTGCACTGATAGCTCATAAAAGCTATATCCACTTGTGAGAGTTTAAGGATTCCTTCTGATTTGAGTCTGAACAGAACTGAGGAATCGACAGCTTTGCAGTGTGTTTGTGTCAGACATGGTGGGGAAGAGTTAAGGCATTCAAACGTTTGTGTTTTTTATAACTTTTAAAGAAAAAAATCAAAATACTACTAGAAAAAAACATAATAGAAACTAAGGAAGACTTAGCTATACATTCAACATATCATCTCATACATACAAACATACTCATATCTTCAACATAGCACAATTATTCCTAAAGGTCTTTTCCTCTGTATTTCCTGTGGAATTCTAAGCACAGTTTTCTATCAGATTTCTCATAAGCAACCAAAACCATTTCCAGTTAGCCTCAAAGTCCATCAGTTCTAATGCTCATGAGTGTTATACCAGCACACTGTTTGTTTTCTTCTTCCACAGAGCCATCATGTCACATTTTACTTCACATTAAATCATGGAGATGAAAAATGAGTGTTCTTGTGGATTAACACAGGACTTAGCCCCAGGAAATGTTGGTTCTTTTCTCATCGTGGTCACATATGCAGCAAACACATCATAAGCCTCTTGATCTATCTGAAATCAGATTTGCTGGCAAAATGGCAAAAAAACCTTCAGGTCTCATTTCTCTATTTGTATCACAAAGCAATCATGGTATTCTAATCCCTTGGGGAATCTGAGGGTAGCCATTCACCCCAATACCCAGATTATGCTTATACTTAGTGAGTGTTATATAAGAATCAGGAGAGAAACACTAATCATACATGAGATAAACAAGTAGCAAATGGATTATAAGAGAGTAATTCCATGTACAGCATAGTCTAATAAAATTAACATTTGAGTGGTTGGAGATAGAGAGCCTTTGGGGATGAGAGCATTGGAAACAACGAAATATTGTAGAGATTCCTTGGAGTTGAGAAATAAAACAAAACAAACTCAGTTTGAATTATAAATGATAGAAGCAGAAAGAAAATTGGTCTGCCTCTGTGCCAGACTTCATTAAATATTGGCCATAGCAGTATATAAAGCCACAGAAAGGTAAAATAAATGCAAAGTACTGAATGAGAGAAATGACGTTTTACCATATGCACCATCACAAGAAGTAATTTCCTGCCTTCAGGGGTAATGAGAGAAATGACATCTTGACTTCAGATGTTTCTGTCTAGACAAGAAAAGTAGACCTGTGGAAGGAGGGAGAGATTTCCTGAAGTTGAGGATCAACCACTGTGAGACTGAGGGTGACTCTGTAGTGAAGGGATGTGGATAAGATCTGTGGATGTCAGAAGCTCTCACAAGCTTGTCCAGTCAGCAGTGTGGTTCTTACTCTTTTTATTTTTATTTCCAGTACAATCCACTTGGAGAAGAGCAGGATTCACAGAGTTATCAAAGTTGGCCATTAGATTGATTGTGCAAGGACATTTCATGAAGGCTACACGGAACTTGTCTCCTGCATTCTCTACAAGCCAAGGTGCTGTCTTGAAATGCAGAAATCCCTTCTATCAAAAGTGGAAGACATCAAATATTGATTCTTTTCCATATTAAAAGTAAAACACCATTTGATATCCTGGAGGAAAAGGAGAGTTGATAAGAAAATGCAAGTTCCTGCCTCCTGTTAAGATTTAAAGATAGGGAAGGACAGGTTCTCATTTCAGCCAGTGCCCATACCATTAAACCAATGATCAATCTGTGTGTCTCCCTAGGCTTCCTTTCCAGAAGACAAATCTATGAAACAAAGAAACTTTCCTATTACCATATTTCATTAAAATATAACTGTCTGGAAGAAAAAAATCAAGAAATCACGTTTATCCATCAGAGCAGAACTGACTAATCGTGGAGGTGGAACCTAGAGCAGAGAAAGAATGTGTGGCCCTGTACAAAACTGCTACATCCTGCTCTGCTTTTGTGTGGTTCATATTGGTTGAATACTTTTCATCTTGCAGTAGGTATGACTTTAATTTTATGGAAGACCTTATGAGAACTGGACTGGCTTCGGGGCTCATGGCATTTTCCCCAGGTAAAAGTAAACGTTTTCTGGGTTGTTTACTAATGCACTTGACTTGCTCTTATTGAGTAAAGGTGGGATCCCAGGATGCCCTGTTCATACAATGACTCCTTTGCTGAAGGCATTCTTGGCTAGTTAGAAGAATAAGCTCACTGAGGGATGGGCAACTGCAAATCATCTGTGCCTTTAAGAAGTTCCCTTACTGACTGTGTTGCTAAATATCCTAATGGAAATCTGCAAGTTCATGCTCCCTACTGAGACATCTCTGCTTCTGCACAGAAGGAAAAAAATGCATGAGTTGATGAAAATATATTAATCTCTTAATAATGCAGAGAGAGGTAAAACTATTCCTGATCTACCATAACATACCCCAGGAGTCTGGAATATTAGAATCTGATTTTGTGTATATACCCAGTGATGCATTTATTTTGATCAAGACATTATTGTGACAATGCCCCTTGATAACGTGTTCTCCTGTTGGCCATGCTTCTTTTGATGCAGCCCAGGATATGGTTAACTTTCTGTGCTGTGAGAGCACACTTCTGGCTCATGTTCAGCTTCCCACCAACAGTAACCCCAGGTATTTTTTGTCAGGACTTTGCTCAATCCTTTCCTCCACCAGTTTGTACTGGTAATGGGGGTTGCCTTGATCCAGGTGCAAGATGTTACATTTGGATTTGTTGACCCTCATGAGGTTCACCTGGGCCCACTGCTCAGAACTGTCATGGTCCCTCTAGATGGCATCCAGTCTGAGGTATCTTTGCTTACAGTCAAACATGTTAGCAACCTTGACCTTCAACTTGGAGCAATCAAACACTGTAACTACTTCTGAAAGTACATGTGAAGTGTTGCCTTCAAACCCATCACTGAGCCTTTGTCCATTCTGTTATTGCTCTAAGATATTTTCAATAAGAATGCCTCTGCAGAAGAGGAAGAAATATTTCAACCTCTTCCTCTGCATTCTGAATTTGGTCTTTTCCTTCCTTAGACTGCTTGATAAGACAGAAAATCTCTAAGCTGAATTACTTTGAGTTGTGAGTCAGCCCACAACATAAATACAGCTGGAGAGTATACAGATGACTCTGCTCATTGCAGTGGTGCAATTTCCCATTACTTCTAATTAAAGCTTCCTCTTAAGAAATCCTACTATCTGAAGAGCTACAAGCTCGTGTTCTTATTACTACAAAAGGACAGTAGTGTGGGTGAGGGCTGCCCCATTCCTACTGAATACATTCAATCAGGCATTTCCCTTCCACTGAAAGCTTGATCCAGGATCTTGCCTTGTTCATGTGCACAGTGCTTTCTCACTTCATTGTGTACATAGTGCTTTCTCACTTCATTGTGTGCACGGTGATTTCTCAAATAAGACATGATTTGCAGCATTTCCTTTCCAAAAAGAATTGAAGGGGGGGAATAAAGTGGGCAGGAGAGAGATAGATTACAGCTGTATCTGCTGATACATCTTTGCCTCATAGCAGGAAATAATCAAACACTTGTCTTAGTTCCTGGTGTTGTGCAAAGAGGAGCTCCTCATGAAAGATGAATTTCTTCCTCAAGTTCTATTGATCACAATACCGGTCTGTTTATCAGTTTTCTGTTTTGGACCCCTCACTGTAAGAAAGATATTGAGGCCCTAAATCTTGTCCAGTGAAAGGCAACAAAGCAGTAAAGGATCTGGAGCATGTCTTATGAGGAGTGGCTGAGGGAACTATGAATGTTTAGTCTGAGGAAGAAGAGCCACATAGGAGATCTAATTGCTCCCTACAACTTCCTGAAAAGAGGTTGTAGCAAGATGGGGATCTACCTCTTCTCCCAGGTAACAGTGATAGGATGAGAAGTCATGGCCTCAAACTGTGTCAGTGATGGTCAGGTTGGACATCAGGAAAAAATTATTCTCAGAAAGAGTGTTGAGGTATTGGAATAAGCTGCCCATGGAGACACCATATCTGGAGGTGTTCAGAAACACGCAGATGAGGCGCAGGCAGGCATGGTTTTGTGGGAATGGTGGTGATGGGCTGATGGTTGGACTAGATGATCTTAGTGGTCTTTCCAACCTTAATGATTCCATGATCCAGTGATTCTGTGATACATGTGTTATAAAGCCAAACATTCTTATTCTCTCTCCCTTTGACACAGAGATATCAGACCCATACATGTCATACACTCTACACAATTGCCCCTTTTCCAGTCTACTGGTACCTGGGGAAAAAATCCCCACCATCTCTGACCGCATCAGACACGATTCTGAGACTCCTGAAAGCAACTACAAATCTTGATGTCTTCTTTGTGATGTATTTCTTAGGCCTGGGATTGCAGATGGTCACTTCCGCCAAACTGCACCAGCTGTACCTTCCTCTCTCTATTAGGGTTAAGGTGGGCAAAATTAATCTGGGCAGTTCTTTTTTTTTTTTGAGAACCAAAGCAATAATATTTTTGTTTATTTATTTATTGCTTACATCCCACTGAATGCAGCAAGAATATTCAGAAATATAAGTGTGAGGTGCCACTTCTCTCTTGCTAGTGTAAAAGCAGATCAAACCTCTGCAAATCAGGAACAAAAAGAGACAGATTTTGCAGAGCACTCCATAGCTGGGACTGCAGGAGGGCTTAGCCTGCTGTGCATATCAAAGTTTCTCTTGTATGCCTGGTCTCACTGCAGCTTTAAGAAATTCCCGAGGAGGGGAGCTGCCTTAATAGCAAGTTGAACCACTTTTAAAGCTGCGTTTGTATCGCTCACACAGCAAGAGCTCTTGTCACATGGAAGCCATCGAATGAAAACACTGACATGGCAAGAGAATAAGGTGAGATAATGAAATGAGAAATTAAGAGCATGAAAAATAAATGCTCTAGAAAAGCTGACACTTCATAACACTTCAAGTGAACACTTATCTGTATTTCAAAGTCGACTGATAAGAAATTATTTGCTTTTCTTATGTAACAGAAATAGATAAAGAATTCTGTTTGGACAGGAAAAGATTCCACTAGGCTGCAATTTACGTATGAATGCTCAATATTTAAGGAAATTGCTTCTGTTACTTTGTCTTCTGGCATAAATTTATGTTAAAGAGGGATTCATTAGAAAAAAACCATGCAGCACATGAGCTCATCTCAAATCATCCTGATCTCTCCAGGAAGGTGTTTTGCATCCTATTAGGAGATGGCACATTGAACTGCAGGAAGCTTACCACATGGATTGTGTTGTACTCCCCTAAAAACACAGCACAAAGATCTCACCCCTCCCCCTCGAAACCAGTTTCCATTTGCTGTACATGCACTCACTGTGTAGATAGTCATTCGAGCTACCAGGCATGTAGTTGTCCAGAGATTAATGACTTGAACAAGGCTTGTGAAGGGCTTGGAGAATATGCCCCACAAGGAGCAACTGAAGGAACTAGGGCTGTTTATTCTGGGGAAAAGGAGTCTGAGGGGAGACCTTATTGCTCTCTGCCAATATCTGAAAGGTGCTTCCAGCGAGAGCAGGGTTGATCTCTTCTCACTGGTGGGTGACGGGACGAGAGAAAATGGCCTCAAGGAGCACCAGGGTAAGTTTAGGTTGGATATCAGGAAAAGCTTCTTTACAGAAAGGGTTATTAAGCACTGGAATAGGCTCCCCAGGGAGGTGGTTGAGTCCCCATCTGTCACGGTTTTAACGAGAAATCCACCTGCATCCGTGACAGGGGCCATGGGCCCCGCAGGGGCCCTATGCCGAAAAGAAAGAAAAAAAAATTAATTAGGAAAAGAAAACAGCGGCAACGATCTAAGGAGGCACACTTATTTACTAAATACTATATCGAAATACAGGATAACACAATATAATACAATATAATTGAAAATTGAGCTAACGAATCAAGCAAAATAGGAGAGAGAATGAGTCCCGTAACCGAGAGGCCTACTGTGAAATCTAGGCGAGACGGCTGAAGGCTCCCACACACTCCCCTGAACGCCAGAACTCGAAAGACGTCAGTCTATTCTGCGACCGAGTTAATATAGAGTCCAGGTCCCGTGACTTATCGTGTTGTTCTCTGGGAGATGTAGTCTTCTTCTGTAAGTTGCAGATTCAGTAAAATTATTCATGCTTTATATGATGTTATGATGTGGAATACTGATAGCAAAATTACAAAATTATTAAACCATGACAGTCTGTCTGGCAGGAATAGTTATAATCTTTTGTTTTTCTCCCTCCTTGTCTGCTGAACTGTTTGTACCTTTGAAGGTCTTTTGCTAGTCCGAGCAAGAATGTCTTCATTTTCTGCCATTGGTTCCTGCTGTGTGTTCTCTATTAATGTCATACGTTTTTACCCTGTTATTTAGGGAAATTAACAGTGCTTGCTTTAAATCACACCTCTTGGATGCAGTTAACACAAAACCGTACTGTAGCTCATAGAACACGACGTATAAAGGATAGAGTATAAAGGATTTACAAAGGGCTGTGATGACGAAGTCCAGTTATGGAGTGTTTCCACATGCATTTTCACTTGAGCTGCTTGTCTTTGTATGCTTCTCAATCTGTGCACCTTGCTTCTTAGGCTGTCTACAGCAAAGCTTAAATCAAATGATGACTAACACTTTTGATATAAGATAGTAGGGTTAGAATTTGAGTTTGTTGTAGTAGGCATGAATGAACACTCGGGCTGTGACATGACAGGACCTCCCCTGCTCTGTGATGGGCTATTATTATGCATAGCTTAAGGGGGTGTAGACGAAGTAGAGCCTGTATATAAACAAACACCACAAAAGCAATAAAAGAAGCCATTTTTCACTGTTCATGAAATTAGTGTCTGTGTGTATTTATTAGTCTTGACCTGGTAATTGGTCACTTACGCAAAGCAGAGCATGAAGAACGTGTAGTCTTAGATTCTACAATAGCTGCGTGCTTCTTCGGGAGGCAAGATCGTAAAGTCATTAACGATCGTAAAGCCTTCACCCCTCACTGCAAGAAAGGCATTGAGGCTCTGGAACGTGTTCAGAAGAAGGCTACGAAGCTGGTGAGGGGTCTGGAACACAGGCCTTATGAGGTGAGGCTGAGGGAGCTGGGATTGTTCAGCCTGGAGAAGAGGAGGCTCTGGGGAGATCTTCTAGCTCTATATAACTTCCTGAAGGGAGGTTGTAGTGAGCTGGGGGTTGGCCTCTTCTCTCGTGTAATTGGTGATAGAACTAGAGGGAATGGTTTTAATCTGCTCCAGGGGGGATTCAGGATGAACATTAGGAAGTATTACTTCTCGGAAAGGGTAGTCAGGCATTGGAATGCACTGCCCAGGGAGGTGGTGGAGTCACCGACCATGGGGGTGTTCAAGAAACGTCTGGATGTTGTGTTGATGAATATGATTTAGCCGGGAAGTATTGGTAATGGTTGGACTAGATGATCTTCTAGGTCTTTTCCAACCTTGATAATTCTGTGATTCTGTGAAGAGAGCTGGTTGCTCTAAAAGAATGAAGTCTTGAGGGCACAGGAGCAGGCTGTCCCCTGAGCCGCAAAATGAGTTGGCGGGGAAGAAGACTGGCATGAATGAACAGGGAGCTATTCTTGAGGCTCCAGGAGGAAAAGAGAATCTACAGCCTGTGGAAGGAGGGATGGGCAACTGAGAATGAATACAAGGAAGTTGTTAGGATGTGTAGAGTTGAAATCAGAAAGGCAAAAGCCCTGCTAGAATTTAACCTGGCCGCTGGGGTGAAAAGGAATAAGCAAATATTTTATAAATACATTAACAGTAAGAGGAGGACAAAGGAGAATATCCACTTTTTGCTGGATGAGGCTGGGAATGTGACCACTGAGGATAAGGAAAAGGCGGAGGTTCTGAAAGCCTTCTTTATGTCTGTCTTTAAAAGTCAGACCAGTTATCCTCAGGGTACTCCTCTCTCTGACCTGGTAGCCTCGGCTGGGGAGCAAACTAACCTCCCTGTGATTCTGGAAGAAACAGTCAGAGACCTACTGCTCCAACTGGACTGCCACAATTCCATTAGGCTGGATGAGATCCACCCGAGAATGCTGAGGGAACTGGCGGAGGTGACAGCCGAGCTGCTTTCTATCATCTATCAGCGCTCTTTGTTGACTGGTGAGTTCCCAGAAGACTGGAGGCTCACCAACGTGACTCCCATTTACAAAGAAGGTTGTAAGGAGGATCTGGGGAACTACAGGCCTGTTAGCCTGTCCTCGGTTCCAGGGAAGGTTATGGAGCAGATTGTCTTGAGGGAGATCATGTGGCATGTGCAGGATGGCTGGGGTATCAGGCCTAGCCAGCATGGGTTCGTGAAGGGCAGGTCCTGTTTGACCAATCTGATCTCCTTCTATGATCTAGTGACCCATCTGGTGGATGAGGGAATGGCTGTTGATGTGGTCTACCTAAACTTCAGCAAAGCCTTTGACACTGTCTCCCACAGTATTCTCCTGCAGAAGCTGGCAGCTCATAGCTTGGATAGGTACACTCTTGGCTGGGTAAGGAGCTGGCTGGAGGGCCAGGCTCAGAAAGTTGTGGTGAATGGAGTTCAATTCAGCTGGCGACTGGTCACGAGTGGTGTTCCCCAGGGGTCAATGCTGGGGCCTGTCCTCTTCAACATCTTTACTGATGACCTGGATGAGGGCATTGAATGCACCCTCAGTAAGTTCGCGGATGACACCAAATTGGCTGGGAGTGTGGATCTGCCTGGGGGTAGCGAGGCCCTGCAGATGGGATCTGGACAGGCTGGAGAGCTGGGCTGAAGCCAATGGGATGAGGTTCTGAACAGTGAAGCAGAAAACAGATGCTCTGCTGGAATTCAGAATAAAGGGGGGCTACAAGGGGGATAGTTAAAGGTAGTTTACAGAAAATGATTTAGTTAGTTAGAATAACAAGGAATGGAGACAATGGGTCTGGGAGAGCAGGAAGGATGCAGATAAGGAGTGAGAACTCCCTGAGACACCTGGCAAGGAGGGGATTAGGTGTTGTAAATATCAAAAGAGGAGTTGCATCTCCCTGACAAGATGGGCGATAACAAGAGGGGGTCTGCATGATAAAGAATATGTATCAGAATTACGGGAAATCAATGACTATGCATGAGGTGTACCTATATCTGTATCACGGTTTTACAAGTTGGTGTGCAAGTTTGGAGGAGCTATCCCCCTTGCACCCAGCGCTGTGCAACGCTGGAATAAACATACCTGCTTTATAACCCATCTCTGGATTATAGAGTTTGATTCCGCAAGTCATTTTGGCGACCACGAAGGGACCCTCTCTGTTTGGCTGCAGGACCGGCTGAGAGGGGGGACACATTTGGCGCGCCCCGAGATTTCTCAGAAGGACTCCCTTCCCTCATCCGATCACTGCGGGATCAGACAAGGACCCTCTATTGGCGGATAAGGTATGTTTAATGGGTAAAGGGGAATCCGTAAGTCGTGAGGAGACGTCCTACGCGGGAGGTGTGAGCTGTCAAGCTCTCCCCTTTGGTAAAGGGCCCAGGTGGTTGGTTGTGTAATCACGATCAGAGGCCGTGTACATCGTGGGTTCGAGTCCCACTGAAGCGGTCTCTGAGCCGTTTCAATTGTGGGTTTAAGTCCCACTGAAGCGGTCTGAGCTGTTCTAATTCTGGGTTTGGGTCCCACTAAGGCAGTTTCAGCTGTGGGTTCGAGTCCCACCGGGATTACCATGCGTGAACGAGGAGAGCTATTTTTGCTCCCCCTTAAGGGGTTGGTTGGTGACGAAGTAACCTGGGTTTTCCTAGCTGTATTAGCAGGAATTGTTGTATTTGGCCATTATTGACATCTCTTATTAGCACTTGTTACTGTAAGTGTTGAACCAACAACTTTGATATTTTCTGAGAAATGCTGTACCTTGAACTGTGTAAAGACCGGTCTTGTGTGAGTGTGGTTGTGAGTGAGACGCAGCACAGCTGTGGGGCGAGTGAGGAGTCCCGACCTGCGGTTCCGTCCTCCCGCGAGGGAAACAGCCGGGGACGGACGAAGCGAAAGGCCTCTGTGTTCTATATGTTGCGATATTTTTGTATTTGTTACGATGTTTTTGTCTTATTAATTGTTGTTAGTATTGTGGCAATTGTAACTCACATAATAGTGAAGTGCATATGGAGTCGGGTGGGGGAAAAAGCCCACAGAAGGCAAACCACAATTAGTATCGAGACCCTGTTGCTTTTGTTGTAGAAAATACCGCGGTTTAAATGTGACAATGATCCAGATTAGAGAAACAATAGGGTTGTGTTACCTCTGCTTTAACATGTTAACTTTACGAAATTTGTTTTTGAACCATTGTTCCCCCCCCCTCCTTGTGTGTGTACGAACACAAGGGAAAGAGATACCTAAGAAAATCTCTTAGGATGTATATTGGCATATTGGAGGGATATTGCTGGGGAACCGGGAGGGACTCTTAAGCAAGAACACCCTCATCAAATAATGTAATCATTGGTGGTTAGTGTATAAGTTGGAGGACGGGTTAAAATGATCCCAAAACCAGGAAAAGAATAGGGAAGAGATGTTTAAATATTGTGTTAGATATGGCCTAGAGAGCCACTACAGGGAAAATCAATATTTGACCAAAATATGGATCTGATGAAGGTTGGGTTTGTCAGATCTCGAATTTATATGTAAAGAACAAAACCCTTTTCAAAGGAGGAATCAGAATATGCTGCTTGTTGGATACAAGAAATCAGCCTGTTATTAGTAAAAAGAAAAGGCCCGGACCAGGAAGGAGAGGAATTAGAAAAAGGAACTAATCAATGGGACCCTCCTGAGAATCTCCCCCCCCCCCCCATATAACCCCAGTGTAGCACAAAGGGAGACAGGCACTGCCCCAGTAAGAGGAAATGGTAAAGCACACAGGGACATTTCACAGAAAAGGGGGGCATGCTGGGCTCGGGAGAGAATTAAAACAATGTGAAAGGGATATCAAAAGAACTTTTCCCAAACACCAGTTGTACCGGCACCTCAGTGCACCCTTTATGGGAGGCTCCACTGGGACAAGGACAAATACGCTATGTAAACTCCCCACTCACTAGTGGAGAAATTAGAAATTTTAAGAATAAATTCTTTAATTGAGGATTAATTAAATAAGAGTGGCTTTCAAAATTTTGGACCCACCAGGAGTCCCTGGTAAATATAACAGTGGGACCTGAGGGGGAATAAGTTGTGGTATAGTTGACATGGGGGAAGCTTATTCATTGCTGGCCCATAAGGTGTCAAGACTCAAAATAAGAAATGAGGCCTTAAAGATAATAAGAACCTGGATGACAGTACCACTTTTTGAGAATACTGAATTAAAACTAGGAGATAAAGATGAAATTGGGAATCAGGAAAAATGTGAAATAAGGTCATAAAATTAAGGGTGGAACAGCCCAAGGAACTGAATGCTATGGATTACTAAGGGAAAGTTATATGGTACTAAGGGTGTTTTTGGAAACTGAAGAACTGTACTGTTTGATCTGTGGGTCTTGAAGGGAATGGGACAAGCTGCTTTGATGGTATAAGAAAGTGTAATTGTTAATGATATAATTGAGGGTATGTCGAAGTGTAATGGAGGGTACAAATAGTTTACAAAGGAAAAAGGGTTAAAGAGAAAGTGAGTTTCTGCGCTGGTATGAGAGCAAACCCCCTGCACTATTCCCCCCCCCCCCCACAAGAGACAGCCAGAGACCGCTGCTGTAAACCACAGAGGGGGAGGTGGAAAGGGAAGGTGTAGAGGACAGGGCACTGGAAGTGAGAATAGCCTTCATGTGCAGAGGTCTGGGAAACCTGAAATTCCAGTGTTAGCACTGGACACCTCTGGAGAGAAGGAGATGAAACTGAAATAGGATGTTAGTAGTTAATGTAATGATGAGAGTTTGGAAAGTGAGAAAGTTTGGAACAGACACAGGCTGAAGAAGGCAAAGGTGTAACAGGGATATCAGGATGTCACGGGTTACTTAGATTTACCTATGCCCGTGACAGGGGAAGCCACCCCGTGGGCCCCCCCCCCCCCGGGGCCCGGAAAGGAGGGGAAAAAAAGGAGTGGGATAAAACAGCAACAATCTAAGGAGGAAAAACTTATTTTACTAAATATGATACCGATATATATACACAATATAATATAATTGAGGCTAACAAATCGAACGAAACAGAGAGAGAGAGTCCCCGAAAACCGAGAGGCCTACTGTGAACTCTAGGCGACACGGCTGAAACGCTTCCCACTCTCCGAGAAGTTCGAGAGAAGAAGGAGGGCACAACAGCCTGGGAACGAGATTATATAGAGTCCTGGTCCCGTGACTTATCATTAACCCTGTTGTTCTCTGGGATATGTAGTCTTCTTCTGTGGACTGCACATTCAATAGAAGTATCCATACTTTACATGATGTTATGATGTGGAATACTGATAGCAAAATTACAAAATTACAAAACCATGACATTCCACCCCTTATTCTACATTATTACATCATGGTAAATATATATATACATATATATACACGTATGTAAAATTATGATAGCTAAACAGTAGAATTACATGTAACATAACTAAATGTACAACTATAATAACTAAAATACACTACACATGCAAACATATATATATAAATACATAAAATTATTGACTGCACTCCCCCAGCATTAAATTCCCTTGTGGCACACATTGAACATCCCCATCTCTCTGCATTACCCACCAAGTGCACCCAGGTCCCTGGGCAAAGACAGTTCCACGGATAGGTTTGCCCTTTCCAGAAGCAGGAAGGACCCAAACAGCTTTTCCCAACATGTTCTTTACATGTATAACAGGGACCTTATCTCCTTCTACAGTGTGTAGGGGGCTAGATTGACTAGGACCATCACGATTGACAGATCCTCTAGTATTGACCAACCAAGTGGCTTCTGCCAGATTCTTCTCCCAGTGCTTAAATGTTCCACCACCCATTGCTTTCAACATAGTTTTCAACAACCCATTATATCGTTCAATTTTACCAGAAGCTGGTGCATGGTAGGGAATATGATAAATCCACTCAATGCCATGATCTTTGGCCCAAGTATTTATAAGGGAATTTTTAAAATGTGTCCCATTATCGGATTCAATTCTTTCTGGGGTGCCATGTCGCCACAGGACTTGTTTCTCAAGACCTAATATGGTGTTTCGAGCAGTTGCATGGGGTACTGCGTATGTTTCAAGCCACCCAGTGGTTGCCTCTACCATGGTGAGTACATAACACTTACCACTGCGAGATCGTGGCAAGGTGATATAATCAACCTGCCACGCCTCCCCATATTTATACTTTTGCCACCGCCCTTCCTCCCAGAGAGGTTTCATCCTTTTGGCTTGTTTAATTATGGCACATGTTTCACAATCATGAATAATCTGCGCAATAGCGTCCATGGTTAAGTCCACCCCTCGGTCTCTGGCCCACTTATATGTCGCGTCTCTTCCTTGATGACCTGAGGTCTCATGAGCCCATCGAGCTAGAAATAATTCACCCTTATTCTGCCAGTCCAAGTCAATTTGAGCCACCTCAATTTTGGTAGCTTTATCTACCTGATGGTTGTTTTGTTGTTCTTCAGTAGCCCGACTTTTGGGCACATGTGCATCCACATGACGCACCTTTACAACCATATTCTTTGTTCGGGCAGCAATGTCCTTCCATAATTCAGCGGCCCAAACAGATTTACCCTTCCGTTGCCAGTTGTTTTGTTCCCACCTCTGTAACCACCCCCATAAGGCATTTGCCACCATCCATGAGTCAGTATAAAGATACAGCATTGGCCACCTCTCCCGTTCAGCAACATCTAAGGCCAGCTGGACAGCTTTTACCTCTGCAAACTGACTTGATTCTCCCTTACCTTCGGTGGCCTCTGCAACCTGTCGTGTGGGGCTCCACACAGCAGCTTTCCATTTGCGATGCTTCCCTACAATGCGACATGATCCATCTGTGAATAGGGCATATTTCTTTTCATTTTCTGGTAATTCGTTGTATGGTGGGGCCTCTTTAGCACGTGATACCTCTTCTTCTGGTGATGTTCCAAACCTTTTATCTTCAGGCCAGTCCATGATTACCTCTAGGATTCCTGGACGATTGAGGTTTCCCATTCGCGCTCGCTGTGTAATCAGCGCAATCCACTTGCTCCAGGTAACATCGGTAGCATGATGAGTGGAGGGAACCTGTCCTTTGAACATCCAGTTCAGCACTGGCAGTCGAGGTGCCAAAAGGAGCTGTGTTTCAGTCCCAACTACTTCGGAAGCAGCCCGAACCCCCTCATACGCGGCTAAGATCTCCTTCTCAGTTGGAGTGTAGCACTCTTCAGACCCCTTATATGATCGACTCCAGAATCCCAGGGGTCGGCCTCGGGTCTCTCCTGAGGCTCTTTGCCACAAACTCCAAGTGGGGCCTTTCTCTCCAGCAGCAGTATAGAGGATGTTCTTTACATCCTGTCCAGTCCGTACTGGCCCCAGAGCTACAGCTCGGGCTATCCCTTGTTTAATCTGTTCAAAAGCCTGCTGCTGCTCAGGGCCCCATGCAAAATCGTTCTTCTTCCGCGTCACCTGATAAAGGGGGCTTACAATGAGGCTGTAGTTTGGAATGTGCATCCTCCAAAAGCCCACTGCACCCAGGAAAGATTGTGTCTCTTTCTTGCTAGTTGGTGGAGACATGGCAGTGATTTTGTCGATCACATCTGTTGGGATGTGACGACGTCCATCCTGCCACTTTATACCTAAGAACTGAATTTCCTGGGCAGGTCCTTTTACTTTGCTTCGCTTAATAGCAAAGCCAGCTTGTAGAAGAATTTGGATGATCTGCTCTCCTTTTGTGAAAACCTCTTCTGCTGTATCACCCCACACAACAATGTCATCAATGTACTGCAGGTGTTCAGGAGCACCACCCTGTTCCAGTACAGTTTGGACCAGCCCATGGCAAATGGTTGGGCTGTGTTTCCACCCCTGGGGCAAACGGTTCCAAGTATACTGAATGCCCCTCCAGGTGAAGGCAAACTGTGGCTTACATTCTGCAGCCAAAGGAATAGAGAAGAAGGCATTGGCAATGTCAATGGTGGCATACCATTTGGCTGCTTTTGACTCCAGCTCGTACTGGAGTTCCAACATGTCCAGCACAGCAGCGCTCAATGGGGGTGTGACCTCATTCAGGCCACGGTAGTCTACTGTCTGCCTCCATTCTCCACTGGCTTTACGCACTGGCCATATGGGACTGTTAAAAGGTGAGTGAGTTTTACTGATCACTCCCTGATTCTCCAACTGGCGAATCAAATCATGAATGGGGAGCAAGGAATCCCTGTTTGTGCGATACTGCCGTCTGTGCACTGTCTTTGTAGCAATCGGTACCTGCTGCTCTTTTACTCGTAGCAGCCCCACAACAGACGGGTCCTCTGACAGGCCAGGCAAAACAGACAGCTGCTTAATGTTGTCCATATCTACAGCAGCTATCCCAAAGGCCCATCGATACCCCTTAGGATCCTTGAAATGCCCCCTTCTGAGGTAATCAATACCCAGTATACATGGAGCCCCTGGGCCAGTCACAATAGGATGTTTTTGCCAGTCTTTGCCAGTGAGGCTTATTTCAGCCTCCAGCACAGTCAATTCTTGAGAGCCCCCAGTCACTCCAGAAATATGGATTGATTCTGTCCCTTCATGACTGGAGGGCATTAGGGTGCACTGTGCACCGGTATCCACCAGTGCCTTATATTTCTGTGGTTCTGATGTGCCAGGCCATCGAATCCACACAGTCCAATAAACTCTATTATCCCTTTCCCTCCCCTGACTGAGGGCAGGGCCCCTCTATTGGTTACCTGTGATGACTGGAGCAACTCCACTGGTGGTTGGTATGTCTAGTAGTTCTTTCACCCGTGCTCGTAGTGCAGACGTAGGCTGATCATGCCACTTCCTCATGTCTTCTCCACGGTCACGTAGGTAGCGCCACATGGAAACACGCGGTGCAATCGTACTGTTGTTCTTTGCTCGAGCTGGGAAGCGTGTGCGTTTAACAGCTGAGACTTTTGATTATGCAGGTGAGGAGTACGACTGGAATACTTTGATCAGATCCTTCATTAGACCTGGTGGCCCGTACGAGGATTGACCTTCATCAGTTGTTTCTGATACTATTACGGGATCATTACAATTAGTTGATGGAAACAATTTCTTGCACATTTCATCTACTCGGTTTTCTAGCCGTGAGATGGCAGAAACTGCGGCATGCAGTTGGGGGAGCTGCTGATCGGTGGTTTGAAGCATTATAATCAGCTCAACAACTCGGGGCCATCTGTCCACGAATCCTTTAGATCCTGATACCAATGACTGTGCAATTCTCTCTGGTGCTGTACTTGTGATTTTCTGCCACATGTCAGGATCGGCCCTCACTCTCTCAGGGTCAAGTTCGCTTGGATCAGGGCTGTACAACATTTTCGCCATGGCCAATTCCCTCAAGCGCTGAATACCTTTTTGGACGGTATTCCAACTATCAAATTTAGGCTTCAAAGCATCCTTATAGGGGTACCTTTCTCTCACGGCTTCTAACAGCCGCAACCAGAGAGTGGCAGCTCCATCCGAACATCTGCTAATCCCTCTGTCGATACCTGCATCTTGGGCAATGCTTCCTAGTTGGCGAGCTTCATTACCATCTAGAGACAAGCTGTTGGCCCCGTTGTCCCAGCAGCGAAGCAACCAAGCAAGGATACCTTCATCTTGACGCCGTGTGAACTCCTTTCTTGAGCCTTGGATTTCAGTCAGCTTCAGAGGTCGACAATAGGTGATTTCCTCCTCATCATCAGTCTCTTCTTCATGCCTCTTGGTTTTTGCCTTTGCTTTTTTTGGTACTGCTCCATGCCCGGCACCTGGGTCTTCTGCAGCCCCCCCCTGTGCTTCTCCTTCTTTTCGTTCTAGACGCATGGACACCCGTTTCCATTTCTTGCCTTCCACAGGGGCAATTGATATTGCTACTGATGCCTCCTGTGACTGATCAGAATTAACTTGGGCTTGAATCTCAGATCGGAAACTCTCTCTCTCCAGAATAGTATGATACAAAGCACGGTATGCATAAGCCAAACCCCACATAAGGTTTACCTCCTTAGATCTCTGACCCAAATACTCACTTAATTTCTTAGGGTCCCTTAGGTGTTCAAGAGTGAAATCCCATGACACTGCGGGTCCCCATGCTTCTAAGACTTTTCCTAAGCCTTTCCATATTCCCTGCCAGTCATCATTCTCTGGTTCTGGAGGAGACTTCCGCATAGAACGAATGCATAGGAACATATATGCATTCATTAATAGTGATAACATGGATGCAAGTATGAACCCTATCTCAGTTATTGAAAGGCGTGTGGAAACCTGAGAGTACAACCTAAATAAAAAGGGTTTTTTTAGCCTGTACAATGAATTAAACATGGTGCTGTTTGTAAAATTGCCTGTTCCATCTGGGATGCAAGTACTTGTAAGATTCGCAATTCCATCTGGGATGCAAGTGTTTGTAAGATTCACAATTCCATCTGGGGTGTAGGTGCCAAAATTCTGACCATACCACATCTCGTAAAAGTACCAGGCAGGTGTCTCCATCAGTATCCACCTTATTAGGCTATATACCTGCACAATTCCACAACACCAAATTATGGTGTTAATAGTTGACCAATACTTTAAGAAGATCATAATTGCTTTCAATCCCTTAAACAGAGCAACTGGGATGAAGAGTGGATTCATAGCTGGCAGGCTCTGTAAAAGTCAGAGCTAGCTAGCTTTGCTCTAAGGGAGAAAGAAATCCCTTTGTTTTCTACACAAAAGTTAGATAGCAATGCTGAGAATGTGCAGCAGCCCTTAATGTTGACAATTTGTCTGGTATTTCAAGGTCACGTTCTCAGTGAGCAGCTACGAAAAGATAACACTCCCGTAACGAAGCTAACATAGCTCTTTAAGAGCAAAGAGAGAGTCGTTCTAAAAGCTAAAAAGCTCTATGCCCGCATTCTCCACCAAAAATCTGTCACGGGTTACTTAGATTTACCTATGCCCGTGACAGGGGAAGCCACCCCGTGGGCCCCCCCCCCGCCGGGGCCCGGAAAGGAGGGGAAAAAAAGGAGTGGGATAAAACAGCAACAATCTAAGGAGGAAAAACTTATTTTACTAAATATGATACCGATATATATACACAATATAATATAATTGAGGCTAACAAATCGAACGAAACAGAGAGAGAGAGAGTCCCCGAAAACCGAGAGGCCTACTGTGAACTCTAGGCGACACGGCTGAAACGCTTCCCACTCTTCGAGAAGTTCGAGAGAAGAAGGAGGGCACTCCAGCCTGGGAACGAGATTATATAGAGTCCTGGTCCCGTGACTTATCATTAACCCTGTTGTTCTCTGGGATATGTAGTCTTCTTCTGTGGACTGCACATTCAATAGAAGTATCCATACTTTACATGATGTTATGATGTGGAATACTGATAGCAAAATTACAAAATTACAAAACCATGACACAGGACTGAAAAGAGGTGAACGATATGAAAACAAAACAAAACTAATTGACACACAGATAGTAAGGGAATTGGCGATAATAACAACTGTTACTGTTGTGGTGCCAGAATAGGGCCGTAGGACCCAGAGATCCCCTCAGGAAGAGGTGGGGGGAGTGGGGGCTTGAATAACTCAGGGAGGGCTTCGCCCCACTGGAAGGAAAGCAGTGTGCAAACTACAATGGGAAACTGCATCTAGGGAAGCAAGATAAAGAGGTTTATTTTCTGGTGGATATGGGTGCTTCTTACTACTCATACATGGTTTTGTAACAGTAATAGAAGCTACTGCCCAACAAGAAAAGGTTTACGTTTTTTGGATTAATTAAATATAAGCTAAGTAGGAATGCAGAAATTCTTGTACCTGCCAGGTTACTCTGGCAAGAAATTTAGTAAAACTGGAGCTAAGGGTCCAACAATATTGACTGATTAAAAACTGTAAGTCTGACTTTAACACAAACAAGGAAAAACAATCTCATACCTCAGGAGTCACAGCAATATCAAACATGATGCACTTAGGGGTGTGGGCATCAGGGCCACACGTGAAGCCCTGAATAGAAGTTAAAGCAAGAGATTGCCCAGTCAGGATAAAGTGGTACCCTATAAGGATATGTAACTGTAGAAGGATAGAAGACTTTCTGGAGTTTGGACTCCAATTTTGCAAAAATTTTGATAGCAAGTGCTGTAGTTTGGTACAACGCTTGAAGGCAAGTAATAGAATTGTTGAATGCATACACTCAGTGGTGGCAAATCCATGCACTTTATTAACCCAATTAAGGAATGAATAGGTGGAGTAGTTTACCTTCTGGATTTGAAGGATGTTTCTTCTGCCTGCTTTGGCCAATATGGGGAGAAGAGACACTCAGTTAACCAGGACAGCGTTACCCGGGGTTCTGAGAACAGATTAATGATTTTTGAGAACTGGTCAGCTCTGAGCCTGAGACCTGGGATCCTCCATCCCAAGGTGGAACTTTACTGCAGCACGTCAGTGCCACAGCGACAAAAGAGAACTGTGCAATGGTCTGTGAGTTTGCTGAATTTCTTGGTTTACAGAAAGCACATATAACTCAACAGCAAGTGAACCTTAAGGACTGCCAGGGGGGAAGCCATCTGCCAAACCCATGAGCCGCAAATTGCCAAGGAGGAGAGTAAGGGATGGCCAGGGTGCCTGAGGGTGGTGACTGCACTAGTGCTCAATATTCAAGAAGCCTGTAAATCTACACTGGGCCAAAGGATACCAGTTTTAATATCTCATACAGTGTTTACTGTATTGGAGGCACAAGGGGGACATGTCAGTCAGACCTGAAGGACAAACCCTTAGAAGATGCAGAACACAAACATCATCTTTGAAACTTCCAGTTCACCCATTTCAAGCCAGGGACTGGATCCTGATACAGACTGGGAAGGAGACAAAGCTGCAACCTGACTGGGAAGGACCATTCCAAGTACTCCTAACAACTGAAACAGCTGTGAGGACAGCCGAGAAAGGATGGACTTATGACACACTGGTAAAGGCATCCACTAGCCCTGAGGTGTGGAAACTGTTGAGACAGAAAAACCTTTAAAAGATAAGAATTAGAAGGAAATAATGAAAAGCTTTTATATGCATATTTTTATTATTATTATTTTAAATAACCTTTAACTTTTCCTCGAATAGGTAAATAAATTGTGTATTTAAGTATTTAAGTAGGAGAGTATTATAACCTATATAGAACTAATGCTCACAAAAGTTTTCCTTGTTGTAACAAAAAGTTTTTACTGCTGTACCCATTTGTTATCCTGATGATTATCTAGAAAAGGTGAAATTTGACAATAATGCGGGGGAGGGACCAACTGATGGAATGATGTATGGTGGACAACTGCCAATTGAGACTGGACAGGTACACTCCTTGAAAATACCCAGAATGTCCAGGATAGGGAAGAGCTTAAAAAGGGGTTAGAAAATCATCTTGAAAACCCTGCAATTGTGACAGCTGAGGAGATAAAAGATCTTAGATAAACATTTGAAATCAAAACAGGATATGGGGACAGTAATGCCTGGGTAGAATGGATTAAGTATATTGTCCAGAGTCTCAACCATAGCAATTGCTGTGCTTGTGCATCCGGATGGCCCATAGCTCAGGTGGTACCCATTCTGCTGGGATCACCAAGGACCCAAAGGGAATACGATGCATGATTGCCCTGTACCAAGAGAAAACTGCCTGGGGAAATAGAGACTGCAGATCTCTCTCCCTCTTGTCTCCTCCAATGCCTGATACAGATGTCAAGATCCCTCCTGCGATCTCTACAGCGGTAGGTAACCATACAGCTTGCCTCTCATGGTAGGGTGTGAAGGCTACCAGGCCTATGGGAAACTTTTCCTTGTGCAGTGAGGTCTTGAATGTTATGGAGGATTCAGTAGGAAATTATTCAAGACTGGGAATCTCCAGGGAAGATCTCTGGTGGTACTGTGGGGGAAAGATTTTATGGTCCACCCTACCATCTAACTGGGGAGGCACCTGTGCACTTGTTCAATTAGTTATACCATTCACCCTGGCATTTGAAAAAGGCATATCCAAAAATTCTGGAAGAACCAAAAGGGGTTTAGGGATATCATTTGATGATGCAATATATATAGATTCAATCAAGGTACCTAGAGGAGTCCCTGATAAATTTAAGGCAAGAAATCAAAATCCTGCAAAATTTGAGTCACTGTTTTGGTGGGTGACAATCAACAAGAACGTAGATTGGGTTAACTACATATGAAATATACAAAAGTGCAATTAAGAGAATAGCAGAACAGCTAGCCACACACCAGAAAAAGAATGATCTAGCAGGAGAGAAATCCTGCTAGATTAAAGAAAAGGGGGGAATGAACAGTGAAGCAGAAAACAGATGCTCTGCTGGAATTCAGAATAAAGGGGGGGCTACAAGGGGGATAGTTAAAGGTAGTTTACAGAAAATGATTTAGTTAGTTAGAATAACAAGGAATGGAGACAATGGGTCTGGGAGAGCAGGAAGGATGCAGATAAGGAGTGAGAACTCCCTGAGACACCTGGCAAGGAGGGGATTAGGTGTTGTAAATATCAAAAGAGGAGTTGCATCTCCCTGACAAGATGGGCGATAACAAGAGGGGGTCTGCATGATAAAGAATATGTATCAGAATTACGGGAAATCAATGACTATGCATGAGGTGTACCTATATCTGTATCACGGTTTTACAAGTCGGTGTGCAAGTTTGGAGGAGCTATCCCCCTTGCACCCAGTGCTGTGCAACTCTGGAATAAACATACCTGCTTTATAACCCATTTCTGGATTATAGAGTTTGATTCCGCAAGTCAGTTCAACAAGACCAAATGCCGGGTCCTACACTTTGGCCACAACAACCCCAGGTGGTGCTATAGGCTTGGGGCGGAGTGGCTGGAAGACTGCGTAGAGGTAATGGACCTGGGGGTACTGATTGATGCTCGGCTGAACACGAGCCGACAGTGTGCCCAGGTGGCCAAGAAGGCCAACGGCATCCTGGCTTGCATCAGGAAAGGTGTTGCCAGGAGGAACAGAGAGGTGATTGTCCCCCTGTACTCAGCTCTGGTGAGGCAGCACCTCGAGCGCTGTGTCCAGTTTTGGGCCCCTCACTGCCCCTCCCCAACAGGCCCCAGCCCGGTCTGAGCCATGTGACAGGAAGTGCTTCCTGCAGGCGGCGGAGAGCACTTCCGGGCCATGGCGGGCATGGAGGGGCTGTCAGGGGAGGAGCTCGCAGCGCTGCCGGCACCCAGAGGCAGCTCCCGGGCAGCTCCACGGTCTCGCTGTGCTGCGGAGTCACCCGGCCGGCCCCAAAAGCCTGGAGGCAGAGCCTGAGCCGGCCCCAGCCCGGATCGTGTGGTGCGGCTCCGACCATGCTGGGCTGTGCGGCAGGAAGAGGAAGACGGCCGTTTGTTTGCCGGCCGCTCGCTGGCTGTAAGATCCGGGTGGTGCCGAGGCCCGGTTAAGAAACGGCGTGGATGAAGTTTTGTACGGATGGAGTGGGTCTGGATTGCAGTGAGCGGGACGAGTCCGGGCTGCGGTTTGGCGTGGTTGTGTTGGTTGCTTTGAAGGGCTGCCGTCATAGGGCGGAGGGAGGGAGAGGGAGCTTTTAACAGTGCGGGCAGTCAGGAGCATGTCGCATTTCTGCCTGCTGTGTTGGCGCTGCCGTAAGTCTTTGGGTCCCCAGGGAGGCTCTGCGGTGTCCCGATTCGAAGGCAGGATTCAATCCCTCCGCAGCCCGTCCATCGCAGGCAGATGCTTCTCTCATCTGCTCTTCGGACTCAGCAGTGCCAGGGGTTTCACAGCGCGTGTTGCAGTGGCTGGCAGCCTCCGTGTGTTTTTCTATTGCAAACAGGGTCCCATCATGGAGCCGCATTAGAAGCAGACGTTGGTGTCTTGTGGCAGGAGCAAGGGCAGTGGAAGCACTGCCCAGGGCGGTGATGCCAGCAGCGAGCTGCCGGAGCTGCAGGAGAATTTGAACAATGCTCTGGGAGCTGGGGTTTGCATTTGGGTGTTCCTGTGCGGGGCCAGCAGTTGGACTGGGTGGCCTTGGTGGGCAGTCTGCGTCCCGCACCAGGTCTCTGCCTGTTGGCCTGGTTTTCCCTGGCACGAGAAAGTGCAAAGGGGAGAAGCTGTGTGGGAGCTGGCAGAAGCTGCCGGGGCTGATGTAGGCTGGCCCTGCGGCAGCTGCGCCCCTGGGCACGGAGCCACAGCACCAGTGCGTGCCGGTCTCCTCGGTGCAGCTGAAGTGTTGCTGGGCTCGGTGTGAGCCTCCCACAGCTGTTCTGCTGATAGCTCTGTGTCCCAGATGCTGCCTCCCTGCTCCCGGCTGCCGGCTGCCTGCTTCGTGGCAGGAGGAGATGGAAGTTGAGTCCTGCAATACTTCCCTAGCCCGTCTTTGCCAGCAAGGCTGCCTGAGATGCTCTGGCGAGCAGTGGGGGTGTGATTTTGGGGTTGTTGAATGCAAGGGCTTTCTAAGCCAGGCAAGTAACAAGCAGCCTTGTGGAGGAAGCTCATAGGGAATGAGGTCTTCCCTCAGAGACTCTGAAGCTTTTGTTCAGAACTCAGTTGGTCGTATTTATTGTAGGTGATGTTTGAATGCCCAGAGGTGACCTGCAGGAAGAGGCGCTGGGTGCTGAAATGGAAGCCAGGATTCTGTGTAGCAGCAGGCAGGCGTAGTCAGGTCCCCTTTGGAGCCTGCTGTTGTTGGTACTGACTTCAGGAGATCCCTGAGTGTGCTGCTGTGTGCTGCGTGCCCCAGCCCCAAGGGGGGATTCCCTTGTGGAAGGAGGGGGAGGGTGAAGGAAGCCGACGGCCCTTTTCTCAGGGCCGGCTCTTCTGTGCCCTTTTGCTGGCTGGAGAGAAGGGCTGCCTGCTGGGCACAGGGAGCGCCTTTTAGCTCCCGTGCCGTGCCCTGCCCTCTAGCCCCCTCCTCATCCTATGTGGAACGCCAGTGCCAGCAGTTCAGCCGCCATTTTAGAACCCTCTCCACGTCACCTTGGTCACCGCTGCCGCGCACAATGCACTCACATCTGACAGCTGTGACATGTAACAGCCATGTCAGCAGCGAAGAGGGCGAGGGTGGAAGTTTTCCCTGTTTCAGGCGGGAGGATGGAGCTGGAGGCCCCAGAACCGAAGAGAAGGAGGGGGCCCGCCTTGACCATCAGGCAGAGGAGGGGTAAGAGAGCCATTTTTCATCGTGCCTGCACCAGCCTGGTGACCACCACCCATGTGGAGCCAATGGAGGTGGATCCGTCTCTGGATGAGCCAATGGAGGTGGATCCACCTGCAGAGTAGCCCATGGAGGTGGATCCACCCGCAGCATAGCTGGCCTGGCACCACACCACCGTGCCAGGCCCTGCGTTGGCACCATTGCAGCTCCACCGTGGCTGGTCCAGGCGCTGAGCTCCTTACCCACTGTGCGGCCCCCGCCCCCGGCATTAGCTGGGTGGCATTTTTGTAACATCTGCTCCTCCTTTGGGCCTCTTCTGCAGCCACGTTCTGTGGGCACCCAGTCCCATCTTTACTCTCTTTGTCCCCGTTCCAGTTATTCTTGTTGGTTTTAGTGTTTAGTTTAGTTTTAGAGTTAGGTGTAGGTAAGTTGTTCATGTTCTTGAGTTAGGCGTAGGTTATTGTTCATGTTTTAGTGTTAGGAGTAGGTATTGTTGGTGTTTTCCTGTTAGGAGTAGGTTCCTGTTCGTGCTGTAGTGTTAGGAGTAGTTGATTGTTCCCATAGTAGAGTTAGGCATAGGTTACTGTTGGTACTGTAGGGTTAGGCGTGGGTTCCTACCAGCAGCTGGCAGCAAACAGCTCTCGCTCGGTAAGCACACGTCTGCTTTCTCCCCCGGAGCCGTGAGTGCGACTGCCATGAGAGCGGAGGTCTGATGCAATCTGCGAGGGATGGGATTTGCATCTGGTGGCTTTTCCGTTGCAGAATGTCCAGCAGCAGAGAGTGAGTGGCCGTGAAATGAAGCTGGGCCTCAGGAAAGCAGTCTGGAGCTGCGTCACGTGCTTCCTGCGTGGCCAGCACAAGGTAGGTGTGCCTTACTGTAAGTGTGCGCTGAAGCAGTTGCTTTTGTCACGAGTCATCTGGAAAGGTTTCCATAGTTGAGTGGTTGGAAACATAGCGTTTTAACTTAAAATTGTTTGCACAGATTGAAGGTTGTAAATAAAATTAGAGTACAGTTATACAGTGCTCTATCCCCAGAACTTTCCAGCATTTTTCTTAACACAGCTTACGCTTCGTTTCAAAACAAACTAACAAAGATGAACTTGGGTTAGCGTAGCCCATTTTAAATGATCCTTCTGTATCTTTTCCAGGCTGGTAGCAGAATGGAGACTTTCCTGAGGCGTAGAGGAACAGACACAAGCTTTTTTTGAAGGCTTCAGTGAAATTCTGCCACAGCGGTCCTTTGATGCTAAGGAGCTGGAGGTAGAGGATTCTTTGACTATTGCCAGATTCAGGCGGCTACATGTAATACTTGAATTTCAGTCAGTGTCTGAAGAGCAGAGTTCATTGAGGCTGGTGGTTCTGTTTTCAGGATGTGTGAGAGAAGCCTTATGTATCAGTTAGTATTTGGTTACTGTGTTCATCTTCACTTTCTTCTTTGCAACCAAATTACACGTTTCTAAGGTTAAGATTCTGCCAGCATAATTTTTTTTGGCTAACAGTGTTTTTGTAATCCTTGACCATGTGATTTGCGTGTGTCTAAAGAGTGAGCAATTGGAAAGCAAGGGAGATAAGAACCAAATATCAGCAGATGGTCAAATTACAGAGTGGAGCAGGTTTTAGCTGCTTTTGGTCTCTGCAAATTATATTCTGCAGCAGAACATCGTATTTCTAGCACAGAATGGTACAGTTAGGCAATGAGAAAGTAAGGTTTATATGTCTAAATACATTCATTTTCACGACTGGGGTATCTCCTTTGTTGCCACTCTACATTTTCTTTGTGAACGGATGTTATTTGCTGTGGAAGTTTAAGAGTTTAATATTAAAACCAAGCGTACTGTGATTGCGGGTCTTTGAAGTACAGTAGTATTTAAGTACAATAGTCTTGCTGTAGAAGCAAAGTAGTAGCTTGTAGTTTCCATGTTCATGATCCTTTTTCTTCCCTAAAGGTGCTCCCATGTGGAATGCAAGAAATTGATCTGAATGACTGGCAGAGGCAATACCATCTACCAGCATGATACCAGAACCAGCAGAAAGATACTGTGGATCTGGCAGGTTTGTAGACTTCTTTTTTCCTCACAAGAACACAGCTACAGCTTAGTGAGCAACAGTCAGAATTACTCAACAGATAAGTAGCATGTAAATGTAAATGATAACTGCTAATCCAGCTGTCCTAGGGGTGATGGGGAAGTGATCACATAAATATTAAACTTTACATCAGTGTTAATTATTATCTTTCAGTTTGTGAAAGAAATAGATAACAAGAAGAGAATGAGACTTCTACAGTTCGTTACTGGAATGTGCAGATTACCAGTGGGAGGATTTGCTGACCTCACGGGTAACGAGCCCTCTTTAATGCATTTTATGCTCATGTTATTTCTTTTTTTCTTAATAAGGACCAAACTGTGTTTTTAAGTGTATTTTTAATGAATCTATGTGGAATCTTTTCTGAGTCTTGCATATTGGTAGAGCTGTGACAGAAAAATGAATGGAGGGAATGTGAACACGCCTTGCATCAGTGACTTGATCCATGGTTTGGACGTGGTCCTGGCAGGGCAGCCTGCTCTGGGTATCCCTGCTTGCTCAGAGTGGAAGGACTAGGTAAACTCCAGAGATTCTTTCCAGTACCAAACCAACGATGTGATTCAGTGGTTGAGTTTCTTTGAAAACCGCTTCATATTTATGCATTTCACTACGTGGATTTCTTCAGAGGGATGTAGTGAGAGACAAATGTCTTTGTGCTCTGCAAGTAGTTATAGTCTTGTTTTCATGCGCTGTTGTCATGTATTACCTACTGGTATACATGGGCAGTTCGACCTAAGAATTCATTGTTTGATTTTTGTACAGGGAGCAACAGACCCCAAAAATTTTGCATTGAGAAAGTTGGAAAGGAAAACTGGTTACCTGGAATTCACACCTGGTAAGTACAAAGGATCAAACTCTGCTGTGGTTCTGTTCTTATGGATGGAAATCTACTTTGAGATTTTAGGAAGTGGGTGTGTTATGGAAGTGTCTGAGACTGTGTGAAAGCAAAACACTGGGTTATGGCAGTAAGCTCTGCTGACTAATAGTTGAACTTCTGAAAAGCAGTTTTGTTGTGGAGCTGATTCCATTGTAAACGCCATGGATTTGCACACCACTAAAAACATAAAGCTACTTTTAGTACTTAAGGTTGTCCTTTTTTTAAAGAGTTTGGGATTGATCTTTCATTATCACCACGCTCGATCTTGGCAATGAAAATAAATAGCCACGCTCATGCTTCCTCTTGACTGGAGAAAATGTAGCTTCTGCTCAGTTTCTCAGTTATGCTGGTGCTTTGTGAAGATGCTCAGATTTTAAGTTTCAGATACAGAAGAGAGATTAGCTGAGACTTGTTACTAAATACATTGCCAGTTCTGGAAAGTTATCACTGCTCAGGTGCTTGTTGTGCTTTAACTCTCACTTTCATAGACAAATGCATGTCAAGATACAGGTGTTTTAGAGGGTACAAATGCAGTCTTCCTTCTGAACAGGACAGTTCATATGCCTGTGTTCCTAATGGATTTTTTGGTGGTTTAAACTGTTGTTCAATACTTAAGGTTTCTCTTTGTTTTCAGTTTCAATCGCTTGGACCTTCCAGCCTATAAGAATTATGAGCAGCTGAAGGAAAAGCTGTTATTTGCAACTGAAGAAACAAGGTTTTGGGCAGGAATAGCTGCGATTTGCACCTTGAAGAATGTGAACTCAGTGTGATGTTCTTCGCTTCTTCTGCTTGTTGCGCACTTCATAGTAAAGTAGACTTGACTTGGATTATTTAACAATAGTAGCGTGTAAGTAAATGGATGTTATCCTGAGGTTTTATCCACGTAAACTCTGGATTTCTACTGAGCACTTTCAGAAACCTTCTCACTGGCGGTGAAAGCTATCCTTGCTTCACAGTTTTACTAGGAGGAAGATCTGCCTATTCCAAAACACTGGATGGGTATTTTACCGTATACAGCTCAGAAGGAGAAGAAAAAAGCCTTATGAATATTCTGTTTATGTTAATTCTGACAGTGAAACCTAGTTATCTAACATATTTACAGGAGAGATGAAATTAAACAGGATAATGCAAGATTAAGCTAAGACAACTAGTTTATGTTCTGCATAATGATTTCTGATTCACATAGGGAACCTAGACATGCCGTGGATGTATAAATATCACCCAAAAGGCTTTCAGCCCTATATTTTTAAAACACAAAGCAGTTCTAATTGAAATAGCCTTAGCCCTAGTTCTATAGGGTACGGCTGTTGAATATTGTTATGGTTGAAATGTTTAGTTCAGGAAAAAGACAAATGCTTGTACATATTTTTGCAGTCTCGGATTCCATTTCCTCCATGTTTTCTTTCTTTAATTTAAGTGGCGTGTTTGTGTCATTCCTGCTGTATTGGATGGGGAAAGGGGGCTGGATATCCCAAGCACCAGAACTTACTTTAATGTACTGCAAACTAAGAGTCAGATGGGAAAAGCAGTCTGTGAAACGCTGCATTTGGCCAAGCAGGAAAGTAAACCTGCCAGTGTGTTCAATTGGCAACGTTCTTGAAGTCTGAAATAATGTTTACTTACACGTTTTGCTTTGTAAGCCAACAAGTCTTTTGTTTTTTCTATAGCATGTTCTGTAGAAATAAAACGTTGTTCCTATGAACCATTGGTGCACTTTGCTGTTCTTTATGTTTTGGAAACATCCCGTGGATGCTGTGGATAACCCCACAGCATCTGCTACCCCAGGTAATACTGGACTTCCAGCTGAGATGAATGACTTTACTGCTCCCAGCACTGCTTGAGCAACCTGGTCTGTGTGAATTCATACTGCATAACAAATACATACTTGTATGTAGCTGCCAATTAATCCCAATTCTCAAGCATGAAAATAACTTCTGTTTCGATTTTTGCCTTATGAAAATGACATGAAAAACTGAATGAGATGCTGAGCTGCTGATGGACTAATTAACAAAGCCTTATTACTCCAGGTAGCTCAGGTGTTCCTATATGAAGCTGCACAGTAAATGTGCCATGTCTTCATCTGATCAAGCAGCGGGAGCTGATATTTTAATGTGTTTCTATTCCAGAAAAAGAAAAAAAAAAAAACCTCAAAAAGAAAAGCCTTTTAAAATTGTCTTGTTTGCATCATTCTGACATGCTGCGCTCTGTCTGTGAATTCAGCTCTCGGTTCTGTTGGTATCTGCAGCCCCTGATTCTTGTGGTGTCTTCATTTTCTTCCAGCATCACTGTTTGTGTATATATGCTCTATTGAACAAGGACATGAACAGGGATCAGCAGCACTGGATGGTAAAATACTGTATGAAATTCATTGTCGAAATTTCCTTGTATTGTAATTTCCAATACTCAGGTAACTGTAACAATATCTCTGTAAGTCAAATACTTTTATAAAATGACTCAAATAGATGCTCGTCCTGTTGTTATTGGTTTGGTGTTATGAAGCACAAGTGTAGAAATGAAGGATTGAACTGCTGCTGGGGGTTGCAGGTAGGCTGGGATTCTGTCGGGTGATATTTCTGCCTGCTGGGGATGTGAGCAGGCGTTGGGCCCGAGCCCCACTTGTGTTGGTCACAGCACAGGGACTGCGGGAAACACTGGGAGAGCAGAGTGGGGAGAGCCGGGCTGTGTGCAGGCCAGGGCATGACATGGATCCTCGGCAGCTGCGCAGCTGCTGAGCTTTTCCCCCAAGTCTTCAGACTCTTGGGTGATAACAATGTGCAGCAAAGCCAGCTGGGCACTGCTGATATATCACTGCAGGGTTAGGGGATGAAGCCCTGCAGCACCCGCATGGCACTCCCTGTAATCTGCCATCCTTATGTGCCCAGCTGCTGTAGGTGTTGTTGGAGCAGCGGAGTGGCAGTGCTGTGCTGCAGGGCAGCTACACACCCAAAGGGTCTCCATAGGCTGCAGTGATGTGACCCAAGTCCCACACTCACTTTCTTTCCCATTCCCAAGAATGACATACCAGTAGCAAAATATGTTTTCCCCTTTTCCCAGTGTCCAAAGACAAAGATGAGGTGTCTTAGCAAGTGCACCAGCAATGTGTGGAGCAGAACCGCCTTGGGAGCCACTGTCACACCTGAGTCAATCTGTTCTAGGCTTCCCATGGAAATGTAGCATTTTGACTCTTTGTTAGTAAATCTTTGAGGTTGCATTTGACTTGCTGTTGCAATGTCTGCTGCTTGCTCTTCATGCAGCTAGTCCATGTATTTGTTTATGTAGTCAGTGCTAGGGTTTGATTTAGACAGCTCCGCCACCTTTTCAAGAGCTGCTCCATGGCCGGCTGTGGAGAGAGGGTGAGTGGGAGAGGACACCTGTGTCCCACAGTGGCTCCTCCAGTCAGTAAAGGTCCTGAAATTGGTCTCTTCAGCTAATAGGGAGCTTTCCTCAGCTACCATGTGTTTGGAAAGAGGAAGAGCAGTCCCAGGGCCTTCAGCTGTGAGACTCTTCACACAGACCTTGTGGAGACATCTGCAGGTGTAGTCTGGGATGGAATGGCTCCTGTTTGGCTCTTGTTACCTACGTGCGGCATGTGGTTATTGATCTTTGAAGGGAGCAACATAGGAAAGAATCCTGTTCTCATCTACTACCTAATGCTAAGTCATTCCTCCTCACGGGGAAGTGACTAAGCATTGGTCCTGGGTGCTAGGAGAGGAATGTCAGATCTGAAATCAGTGTGAATGATGGACATCCTTGTTTAACACAGGGCCGCTCTGTAGTGCAGAGGTGCTTGTGAGTTCAGAAGATACCTGCTGAAGGAGAACTGCCTTGCTGTTGGACGTCATCAAGCTGCAGTCTTCCCAGGCAACAGCAAAACAGGCAGAGGTGTGTGCTCCAGACTGTGCCAGCCTTTGATTCTGTTCCTGAGGTGAGCTGCACTTTGCTCGCTGCAAATTCCAACTATATTTGTAGGAATTATTACTATGAATAACACAATGGTGGTGTTTGAGTCGCAGACAGACGCAGCAGAGCCCTTTGCTCTGATCTTTTCACTCAAGCAGCTTTTTGCCATCCCCACCTGGAGCCACTGAAGCGTGCAGCCAGGAGCTGGACTCAGTGGTCCTCGCAGGGACCATCCAGCTCAGGAATTCTATCATTTTACAATCACTGAGCTTGGCAGACTTGCAAAGAGTGTGGGTGTGACAGCAAGCAATTAGCGTGGCCAGCATCAGGAACTCATGGTTATGAGCTTAGGGCTAGTTTAGGTTTGCCAAGCAGGGGGACTAATGCTGGGATCCTTCTCTCCGGCCTGGAGGCTCTCACACAGCAGCATGGTTCTGTGTTTGGCAGGTGGGTTGGACCCAGGCCGTGCAGGAATCAACTGGGCTCTGCTTCAGCTGCAGTCTGAGGGCCTTTGGCTGCAGCCAGCTGCTGTTCACACAGGGTGCAGAAAGCTCCAGAGTCACACAAGGGCCTTCAGGCTCCGTGTGAAACCCCACAAGCTGAGGGGAAGGAAGTGAACATCATCAGAGGTGGGGACTGCACAGCACTGATGTGTGGTGACAGATTGGGGTGGGCGGTGAAGTTGGGAAGACCAAGAATGAAAGATGGGAAAAGCAGTTGAATTTAAAGGAAGAGATGCGAAACCAACAGGATAATCACCTTGTAATTGCCAGCCCAAACAAGGGACGTTTTGACCAGCGACTGCTCTGATCCACTTAACAAAAGCCAGAAAACCACTCCATAAACTTAGAAGAACTGCTCAAAGCCACAAGCTACAGGTACTGGAGAAGAGCAGGACCTTTGCCCTGCAGTCCCCGGCAGTTTCAAAAACACCAAAGCCGACACTGGTTTGCTACCGTATCTCTTATGGGACGGCCCCAGACAAATCATCCCTTCTGGTCTGAGGATGAGGAGGGTCAGATCCTTTTAGAGCACCAAACCTGGCAGCCAACCTCATCACCAAACAAGCAGCCGGGATCCAAACGCCAGCACTCTCCATTCATCATCCCACTTCCTCGCTGCAGTCAGTCCGATGCTTCATGAGATTCAGAAGCAAACAAAATCAATACAGTCATCTTGATCCCTGCAGGAACACACTGTGAGCAACAGAACACCTTCCTGGAAGAACTACCTCCATGAACAGAGGCAGCGACCACCTCCTCCCCTCCTACAGCCTCATTGCTTTCTCCTTAAGTATCACCACATGGAGCCTTGACCTTCCCTGGCACCCAGGCACCAAAGGGCTCTTTTCATGTTCTTTACAGCAGTCTGGGAAAGAATCTTGGCTTCAAAACTTTCAGAGCAGCAAGAAGGAAGTATTGGTTCTCTTCACAGACAGCCTTGGCTCTTCTGCTGCTGCCAGTGGGGAACATCAGCAGAGAGCATCTCTAAAGCAGAGAAGCACATGTATGAGAATGAAAGTCAATTAGGTCTGAGCAGGATTAACAGGGTTTTAATTGAACTATGTGAACTGGAACTTGGGTCACAAGCTGCTTTTGAGCCTGCCTCAAGGGATCTTGCAGCTTGCACTGGAGGAGCACAAGGATGCACTGTGAGCGGGACGATGAGTGGTCAGAGAGGGAGACCTGCTTGAACAGTCAAAAATGGAACAGAAAAACTGCTTGAGATAGATGCCTGGGAATTTGAGGACTTACCGCAGTCTTTCTTTCCTTTCCTCTTCTGGGGAGGGAACCAAGTAACACCAGCCAGAGCTCACCCAGCTCACCGCTCCTCCTGCAGCCCAAGTGACTGCCAGGCAGCTCCCTGCTACATCTACACTTGCCAGGGAGCCTACAGAAATCCCCATTGTCAATTGACTGAATCCCCATCTAATCCCCTGCTCCTATTAACAAACACTGCCTTTATTTTGCTACCTCCACGGGGGCTCTTGGAGCCAACATCCCTCATGAGAGGCAAATTAATTAAGACATTGCACCATTTCCTCTTTCCAGGAAGGTGGAGGTGTTCTGGCAGACATTTTGCTGCTTCCAAGTCAAGCACGGACACACGCATGCCTGAAAGTATGAGCTAACCACCTTCACACAGATCGAAGGAGCTGAAAGGCCTCCCCTAAACGGGTCACTCTCGTGAACAGGCCAGGGATGTCCCTGTGTTTCTACAGAGCTCCAGCAGCTTTCATAGTAAACACACAGAAAGAGGCAGCATGACTTTTAAAAGTTACTTTTGTTTTAATTTGAAACAAAGATTATATGTACACAGAACATAAAATATGTAAGATACTAGTAATTACTCAAGGCATGCTATAAGTTCAGCTAATAATCAAGGTTTTAAAACAGGTATTGAGCTGTTAGGAACCAACAGCAAACATAGCACAATCCCACCTCCCCCACACAAGATGAAACCCCAGGAATATCCAGGAATTCCACTTAACAAGAAGTCATTCAGCCTCAGCTCAGACAGGAGGAGAAGCTGCTCTGAGTTAACAACCACACAGGGCTCATTGCTCACTGCTCTTGGCAGTGGAAGCACTCCTGTACTTTGGGTAACGTACACATTACTCTTTCAGTATTTGTACGTCTCTCAGAAGAAAGCAACAGAACCAATGTTAGTGAACCTGCAGGAGGACAGGATTAAATAAAACAACTACCATCCCCATTTGTGGAAACTCACAGCTCAGTATTAGTCTTTATTCTTCATGTGAGATATTTTTGTCATGTTTCTTTGTCCTGAGATCTCCAAGCAACTTCAGAATGCTTTTGTCTTGCATGCTTTGTTCTGTTCTCCTCATGCTGCCCACCTGACTCATCCACCAACAGCAAGGGAGAGAAGCAAACGCGGTCCTTCTCACACTGATGGTTCCAGCAAATGTGCTGTTAGGCTTCTGGTAGAGAACAGACACAGCACAGTACTGCTGCCGGACCTGGGCACACAACGCATTTGTCAATTGAGGATGGTAGTCTGTGTATGCAAAAGGATGGCAGACCTGCAGCCCCACCACAGAACCCTTTTCTTCAAAGCCACTGTAAGCCCTGGGGCACCTAACACAGCAGGTTCTCCTCCCATTGACTCATTTGTGATCAAACAAACCAAGCAGTGAGCTGGCATCAGGAAGCTCCAGATGCCTTACAGAGACTCTAGCTATGACACCACCTCACTCTCCAGTCCCGTCTAGCCATATTTCAGGTTAACACTAGACCGCCCCTGGCCCTGAAGAGACAGACCCTGAAGGAATGCAGTGTCTCCAGCTCTTGCCATATATCAAGTCCCAAATAGGTGAAGACCTCTTTGCTGCTAATGCATTGGAAGCCCTTCCCTTCCAACTTCCTTAGTTCCAATCCACAGTCCATGAAAGGGAAAGCACGGCCATGCCTGAAAAACAGGCCACGCAGTCCGTTGCCTTTGGTGCACCTCTGAGGAAGCATTCCAGGCGATTCTGCTGTCCTTTGTGCCTTCCTGCTCAAGCCCTTATAGTTTCTTTTTGCTTTCCATCTTGGCTTTCTTGCTCAGCTGAGCAGCACTTGCCTTGGGTTTCTTCACCGTCTCCCAAGTCTTAGACTCAAAACCCTCCGAGTCCTGCAAGAAGCAATTTGGAAACAGTCAGGGAGCTTTCTAACAACGGGCTGATGCCCAGTTCATTTCGGGCATTTATGTGAAAGCAAAAATAGGTAAGTGCTGGGTATCTCCACTGGAATGCATTTATATCAGGCTGAGCCTACATTTAGTAAGACTTGAGCAGCACCATCCCTGCTTCCTCTGCATGTATTTCTGGATGAGTGTGAATTCACACACAGCCTGTTACCACAGAGGTCGTTATAAGCTTAAGTGCCTAAATCAGGCTTTGTAGAAAAAAAACGCCCCCCTTCTAACAGCAGGACAAAAACCAACACTAAACAACAATTATTCACACCAGAAAAAGGAGAAGATATCACAGAATCACCAGCATGTATTGAACCACTGAAAAGGTATTTCTGCCAAATTTTCATCCTTATCACGTGCGAGACAAAAGGTAAGCCACAAAACAGCAGTCAGAATGTCATGTTCAGAGCCTTTACACCAAGACCAAAATCCAGGCAGGGCACCGAAGGCAAAGCTCTCTTCACCTGGACTAACAAGGAATCCTAAGGTATAAAGCTTGTTTCCTTCAGGGGAGATGACAGGTAGTATTTCAGCCATGGGAAATAAAGTCTAGTTATCTGGTAAAGACACAAGGGAACAGCACCAGTCTCATTGGAGAAAGCGCACACACACAGATTGCCCCCTTCCATTAAATGCATTTGAGTCTAAATATTGCTTTAGAATCTTGGGTTCTAGCAGTCAGAGCTTGCCAACTGGAAAAGGTCGCACAGAAAATGCCAGAGCAAGATGTGCTAGCTTCAAGCTCCCAACACAGAGCACCAGATAATAGAGGGGCAGACATGCATCTGACAGTATCCTTTAATCAAAGAGTCCTGTTCAATCATCTCTAAAGTCACTGGGCTATTACAGTTCACATCTGTGTGGCTTCCCAAGGAAAGTGAGTTGGCTGCCTTTCCAAAGGCTGTAATCAGTGCACGGGGAGCTGTAAGGCTCTGCAGAAACAGAGCAACAAGCAGCTATTACTCAGGTTTGTAGATTGGTGCTGCTCAGAAGTGAACACTGATGCCTTCTGCTGTTCGAACCAAGGTAGTCTCCAAAGCCTGAAGCCTCTAAAACAAAGAAGCTCATCTGTACCTGAACCTAAGCATCATTCCTAAGAAATGGAGAGTGTCTCTTTTGTTTATTGTCATGTGAATTAATCACATGCACAGGAAATCATGGGGACAGTGCATATACGGAGAAAATAAGAAACAGAGCATACAAACAACCTGAACACAAACAAGCTTGTCAGTTCTATCGCATTAATTGGAGGAATGAGGGCCAGAAACCCCACATCAAACAAAGCGGTCATCATTCTCAAAGAACAAGCACTAGATATACAGTATCTCAACTAAATTCATTGAGGGAAATGATGGGTAGTGATGGCTGCAAAGGAACAGAGGAGTAAAAGAGAATCAGCACCTGCAATTGCAGGCTCTGCCTCACTGTAGACCACACCACTGAGGTCCAATTTTAACTAAAGGGAAGGTGGCATCATAGTCTCCTGTCTCACATGAAAACTTCACCTAAAGCTTCAGCTGTACAACCTCAAAGAGCAAGTCTGGAAGCCAGTACTGGAAACAGCCAGTAAACACAAAAACCTCCGAGTCCTACTTGCAGCTGGGCATCCAGTGCAAACAGCAACAGACAGTGCATCAGAAGCCGGAAAAGCCAACAGGGAAGAGAGACAAGCTCAAGGCGCAGGGACACCTTTCTTCCTCCCACGCTGCTTTCGTTTCTCTCAGCCCTCACAGAGCAGGGGATGCTCACAGTCCGTCGCCAGCAGTTCCAGTTGGGCTGAAAGGCCACCAGTTGGGAACACCAACATGGAAACGTGGGACAAGCAGCTCCATTTCCAGGAAGGACGTGAAGCTGACCACTTCATGGCCCTGCAATTACCAGCCCGAGCCAGGCATGTTTTGAGTAGCTATTGAAAGAGGCAGCACCACTATTCAAATGTATGTTTCGCTTTTATTTGCAATAGAGAGATGCTAAATGTATCCAAAATACATTTCAATATGAAATCAAGTAGGAGGGATACTGGTAATGACTAAAACTTCCTTAGTTCCTCTCCACAGTCCACGAAAGGGAAAGCACGGCCATGTCTGAAAAACAGGCCACGCAGTCCGTTGCCTTTGGTGCACCTCTGAGGAAGCATTCCAGGCAATTCTGCTGTCCTTTGTGCCTTCCTGCTCAAGCCCTTATAGTTTCTTTTTGCTTTTCATCTTGGCTTTCTTGCTCAGCTGAGCAGCACTTGCCTTGGGTTTCTTCACTGTCTCCCAAGTCTGAGACTCAAAACCCTCCGAGTCCTGCAAGAAGCAATTGGGAAACAGTCAGGGAGCTTTCTAAACACTGGCTGACAGCTGCTTTGGGAGCAAAAGTCACCTAACAGAGCAGCTTTGGGGGCCATCACTGGAAATTGCCTTCCTGACCTCAGGGCACATTAGAAACTCCACCTCTGTCTAGTTCCCAAAAATCCCATGCAAACCAGAGCCTAAAGTCCTCTCTTGCAAGGCGGTCCGTGCTGGGAGGGTGGACCCTCTGCCTGGCAGCTCACAGGGCGCAGCAGCAGCTGCAGGATAGGATGAGCTGGCACCTCAAGGCTGCTGGCGTGCGGAAGGAAGGACAGAACCAAGTGCGGCACTCTCAGCAGTGCCGGGGCACACTGCCATGGGCAACAACTACAGACGGTTCCCTCCCAGCTGACTGCCTGAGCATTCCTATCAATCTCACACAGAGCTACTTACTGCCTTTGGGGACTTGGAAACTGGCAGGATGATGGCCAGCACACACAGGAGCTGGAAAAGGGCTCCAAACAAGAGTCTGTAGCACAGCACGTTCTCCAATAGTGTGGGCTCAGGGATCTCAGGTGGTGAGAAATGCAGTTCAGCAGCCATAGCGCAGACAGCTGCTGCTCCACTGCTCTCACAGAGGCTGCCTGATGTGAGGGGGGAAAAAGGCATCGTTAGTCTCAGGTTCTGTGATGGGGTTACTTCCTGCTAGCAAACATTTCCAGGCTGACTTAGAGAGGTGCTGGGAAGATATCCAGGGCCTACTGACCCGAGAACAAAGAGGGATATCAAACTTGCAGTTCAGTTGCCTTTGCCCGCCTGCCAAGGAAAAGAGCCCTCAGCCTTCAGTACTGCTGCACTTGCAGGTGGGGGGAAGAGAAGCAAGAGAGGACAGGTGGACGTCAAATAAGGGAAGAGCTTAACAGACAAGAATAAACCTATCCCTGAGCTCCATCACACGAGTGACCACTGCCATATTAATATTAATACCAGTATTATTCACAGAATTAAAGTTTCCCATGTTCACGTACCTGGTTGTGGACGTGTTTGCTGTCTTGCTGCTGCTGTGCTCTACCACGCCAGCCACAGAAATAAAGTGTGCAGAAAGCTGATCTGTTGAAGACAGAGGAGTGAGCTGTGCTTAACCAACACTGCTTCAGAGCATGCTTACAGTAAGGCACACCTACCTTACAATGGCCACGCAGGAAGCTCCAGACACAGCTGTTTCCATGACGCCCAATTGCATTTCACAGCCACTCACGCTCTGCTCCTCGACAATCTGCAACAGAAAAGTCACAAGATGCAAATCCCATCCCTCGGAGATGTCACAGACCTCCGCACTCATGGAGCAGCACTCATGTCATTGGGTGAGAAAGCAGACATGTGCTTACCGAGTGAGTGCTGTTTGCTGCCAGTTGCTGGTAGGACCCCACCTAACTCTAAGTAGGAACAGTAACCTATGCCTAACTCTAAAACAGGAACAGAAACCTAGACCTAACACTAAAACATGAACAATAACCTACTCCTAATTAAAAAACACTAACAATAATCTACTACTAACAGTGCAACACTGAAATCCACAATAGAAATAGGGTTAAGATGGATCCGGGGGCCCACAGAGGTCTCAAAGGAGAAGATGATGTTAAACGAAGCCACCCAGATAATGCCGGGGGCGGGACGGTAAGGAGCCCAGCGCCTAGACCAGCGATGGCGGAGCTGAGATGGTAAGGATGTGGGGCCTGGCATGGTGGTATGGTTCCAGGACAGCTGTGCCGCGGGTGGATCCACCTCCATGGGCTCATCTGGAGGTAGATCCACCTCCATGGGCTCATCAGGAGGTGGATCCACCTCCATGGGCTCCACGGAGGTGGTCACGCGGCTGGTCCAGGCGCAATGGGAATGGGCTCGCTTGCCTGTCTGCCGTCTGATGGTCCTGGCGGGCCCCCTCCTCCTTCTCTTCGACCATGCTGTCCCCGGCTCCATCTTCCCACCTAAATCCTGGGAATCCTCCAGCCTCGCTCTCTTAGCTCCCCACATTGCTGTCAATGGCCGGAGCTCTCAGAGGCGAGTGCGTTGCGTGGGGCAGCGGTGACCAAGGTGACCAAGGTGACATGGCCAGGGTTCTAACATGGCGGCCGCACTGCTGGCACTGCTGGCACTGGCGTTCCACATGGCATGAAGAGGGGGCTGGAGGACAGGGCACGGCACGGGAGCCAGAAGGCACTGCCTGTGCCCAGCGGGCAGCCCTTTTCTCCGGCCGGCAAGAGGGCACAGAGGAGCCGGCCCTGAGCAAAGGGCCCTCGGCCTCCTTCATCCTCCCCCTTCTCCCACAAGGGAATCTCTTGGCGCTGCCATACGCAGCACGCAGCACCACGCTGATTGGGCTCCTGAGCTCAGCGCCAACAACAGCAGGCTCCAAAGGGCACCTGACTACTCCTGCCTGCTCGGACACACCATCTCTGCTCTCCATGTTCAAATCCAGGGCCTCTCCTTGTAATACCTCCAACTCCATTTGCATCCAATCACTCTGATTACGTTCCACATCCGCACACCATGCTGGAACACACACGGGGCCACTCTGCCTAACCGACCCTCAGTGGGGACCCACAGACGTGCAGCACCATCAGCACAGCAGAACTGGGCCGTGCTCCTGATGCTGCCACTTGTCCAGTCTCCCTCTCGCCGCCCCCATTCTGCTCAGGCAGCCAGTCCCAGCAACAAACACCAGCACAGAACTGAAGCCCCGACTCGTCCCGCTCACTGAAAGCCAGAGCAAGGACATGTTACACACCTTCGTTCAGCTCCACGCACTCGCTGGCACCACACGCATCGCCTCTGCGTGCCGCAGCACCGCCAGCTCCTCCCCCGACATCCCTCCATGCCCCACACCGCGGCCTGACCCCGTTGGCAGCGCACAGCCCGCTCCTCCCGGCCCCGATCACCTTCCCGGCGCCGCCATGCCACCATGGCCCGGAACTGCTCCCGCCAGCACGAAGCGCTTCCTGCCCCTCCATCCCCCACTTCTCCTTTCCCTTCACTTTCCATCCATACTCAGGACACAGATATCAATGGAGGTGGCTGCAGAAGATCATCTGTGCAGGCAATCAATGTTTCGTGCTGCGCTTCACTGCCTTGTGCTCTTCACTGACTGCTCTGTTGTGCCCTTTCCTAACCCCGCAGGACCATTTGCTTCTGTCTTTAGTGAAAGGGCTCTCCCTCAGGAATCCCGGACCCTGGAGGTCTGGGGAATGGGAGATTTCCCTTTAGTCGGGGAGGAGATGGTCCGTGAGTGCCTAGGAAACATTAAGGTCCATCAATCCATGGGACCTGATGGGGTGCATCCGCAGGTGCTGAGGGAGCTGGCGGAGGTCGTTGCTGAGCCGCTCTCTGTAATCTATCAGAGGTCTTGGAGAACTGGGGAGGTGCCTGAAGACTGGAGGACGGCCAATGTCACTCCAGTCTTCAAAAAGGGCCAGAAGGAAGACCCGGGTAATTATAGGCCGGTCAGCCTCACCTCTGTCCCAGGGAAGGTGATGGAACAGCTTGTGCTGGATGCCATCTCCAGACAACTGGGAGATAAGGAGGTTATCAGGAGTACTCAGCATGGGTTCACCAAGGGTAGGTCGTGCTCGACCAACCTGGTGGCCTTTTATGAAGATGTCACTAGCTGGGTGGACGGGGGGAGAGCGGTAGATGTAGTCTACCTTGATTTCAGTAAGGCTTTTGATACTGTCCCCCATGACATCCTTATAACAAAGCTGAGGAAGTATGGGTTAGATGAGTGGGTGGTGAAGTGGGTCGAGAATTGGCTGACTGACAGCGCAGAGGGTTGTCGTTTGCGGTGCGGAACCTGGCTGGAGGCCTGTAACTAGTGGCGTCCCGCAGGGGTCTGTACTGGGTCCGGTCTTGCTCAACATCTTCATCAACGACCTTGATGAGGGGATAGTGACCACCCTCAGCAAGTTTGCTGATGACACGAAGTTGGGAGGATTGGCTGACACGCCTGAAGGCTGTGCTGCCATTCAGCGAGACCTGGACAGGCTGGAGAGCTGGGCAGTAAGAAACTGGATGAGGTTTAACAAAAGCAAGTGTAGAGTCTTGCACCTGGGTAGAAATAATTGCATTCACCAGTACAGGCTGGGGGAAGAGATGCTGGAGAGGAGCTCTGCTGAGAGGGACCTGGGCGTCCTGGTGGACGACAGATTGACCATGAGCCAGCAGTGTGTCCTTGTAGCCAAAAAAGCCAATGGCATACTGGGGTGCATTAAAAAGAGCGTGTCCAGCAGGTCAAAGGAGGTGATCCTCCCCCCTCTACTCTGCCCTGGTGAGGCCTCAGCTGGAATACTGTGTCCAGTTCTGGGCTCCCCAGTACAAAAAAGACAGGGATCTCTTGGAAAGAGTCCAGTGGAGGGCCACTAAGATGGTGAAGGGCCTGGAGCATCTCCCCTATGAGGAGAGACTTAGGGAACTGGGTCTGTTTAGCCTTAAAAAAGTAGGCTGAGATGGGACTTGATCCAGGTTTATAAATACCTGTGGTGTGGGGGCCATAGTGGCGAGGCTGGTTTCTTTTCAGTAGTGCGTGGGGATAGGACTAGGGGTAATGGGATGAAACTTCAGCATAGGAAGTTCCGCACGAATGTGTGCAAGAACTTCTTTACAGTGAAGGTGATGGAGCACTGCAACCGGCTGCCCAGGGGGGTGGTGGAGTCTCCTTCTCTGGAGATATTTAAGACCCGCCTGGACGCCTACCTGTGTGACATGGTGTAGGGAGCCTGCTTTGGCAGGGGGTTTGGACTCGATGATCTCTAGAGGTCCCTTCCAACCCCTACGATTCTGTGAGTCTGTGATTCTGTGAGTAATGGCCACCTGAGAGTGCAGCGTTATTCAGCTGACCAAATGGATGAGTACACCAAAAGAAGAGACAGATATTTCTCTATACGTCTAGTGAAAATTCCAGAGCTTAAGGCATTCCAAAGCTGTGATAAACCCACATTCTGCCACTGATGGCACCTTTGTTTGTTTTGGGCTCTCATTTAAATGGCATTTCTGTGGGGTCTCCAGCACACCTTAAGGCATCTGGTAAATGCAGCTGAGGACCTTCAGGAAAGCCATGCCCTGGTAGTGTCAGTGCTTGCTGGACAACTGTGAGCCCCACAATGGGTCTCGTTCCTGTGTGCCACCTTCTGAACACCAGTACCATGTTGTAGATGAGAGGCCAAGCCAAGCTAAATCTAATCATGCTTCTTGAAAGGGATGCTTTCTGAAGAGTCTTTACACTAATGAGAAGACCACAAACATTCACTCAGTGAGCTCGAAATCACTGTGCATTTACATGCCTATGGTCTTGTTTGTCTCACAGAGACATGGTGGGATGGTTCCTGCCTCTGGACTGTAGCAAATGGGATAGAGACTCTTTATGACAAATGGACAAGGAAGATGAGGAAAAGCTGCTGCCGTCCATGAGAGTGCACTGAGCTCTGCCTGGGGATGGCAGAGGAGCCAGCTGAGAACTGATGGAAAGGGATCAAAGAGGAGAGTGGCATATTCTGTTCCTTGCTTCCTGATCCAGAAGAACAAGAGGAGGGGGACAGGCAGGAATCTGAGTTACAGCTCAGATGGAATTGTTTTCTTCAGACTGCCTGCTATGGTGCAGTGTTTTGGTTCTAGGAGTAAATCACTGATAGCACTCTGGTGCTTACAGCTGCTGCTAAGCAGTGTTGTACGGAGCCAAGGCCATGCATGGTCAGTGGAGGGCACATGGAGTTGGGAGGGAACAGAGTGAGGACAGCTGACTGAAAGTGGCCAAAGGGGCGTTCTCTATCAGCTGACAGCAAGCAGAAATTGTATTGAAACAGGTGGGAGTTCACCTCAGTCTCTTCACTTCCCAGGGTCCAGCTGGGCATCAGTCTGGTGGTGCTGAGCAAGTGCTTGCGCATCAGTTGTTACATAAATTCCATATCAACGGATATATAGTGATAACTATTACTCCTCTCCTTTTATCTCTCTTAGTAAATTGCTTTGTTACAACCCCAAGCTGTACTTTTTTTTGCCAATTCTCTTCCCCATCCCACAGGGAATGGGGCAGTGCACCAAGCACTGTGTGCTGCTGAGCCACATGTTGGGTTCAACAACCACTGTCATTTCGGTGCCTGATGTGAGACTCCAAGGGTTGAGATAACAGCACAACTGTCCAGAGAGAGATAACTCAGGGCTTTGTGGGAGTTGGAAAAGTGCAGGCCATGATGCTAATTGTTTCCCTATTTGTGGAGCTTGTTGAGTCTTCTCATGAAGCTTCACTGCACAGCTCCTTACTTGGTGCTTGGATGCTGGAATAGGGTATTTAATTTGCTATGCTGTTTGACCTCAGTTTGTACCACGATAAAATTGGCAGCTGACAAAGTGAAGTTTTGTGCACATTCAGCTCTGTGGTCATCTTTGGGTTTTGGAAGTAATATTGTCGATATGATTAGGAATTACACAATTTACATTGTCGCATCTGTGAGCCCGGGGGTGTACTGGATATTGTGTTGAGGGACAAGGTTTAGTGGGAGCTATAGGTAATAGGTGAACGGTTGGACTGGATGATCTTTTAGGCCTTTTCCAACATTGGTGATTCTATGAATCTATGATTGAGGTTAAACAATTATTCAGGAATATCACTGAGAGATCTGCCCCATGATGAGAAGGCTCTGCATGGCAGGGGGTGTGGGATGGTCTGGGCAGCTGCCTGGAGCGGTGGGCACCCCCAGGGCTTTGGAACTTCATCTCTGAGCAACTGCAGGATCCTGAGAAACTGGTAGAATATTGGGGGCAGGTCTGCTGTGGCACTGGTAACCCCCAAGAGGCATACATGACTGCAGTGTGCCCGATCCACAGAGCTGGACATGCTGACAGTGCTGCAGCCTCTGCAACTCCTGGCACAGACCTTGCAGCAGCTCCAAGGTTTTGCTACACGTCCTGCAGTTGCTCCAAGCTCTGGGAAAGATCCCGCTGTCACTCCACCCTCATAATGAGCTCTGCAGTCACTCCTGCTACGGGTCCTGTAGCTGTTCCAAGTATGGTAATAAGAAAATGCAACAAATTCCTCCCAAGGGAGGAAGTACAGTCCTGCAGTGGCTCCAACCCCTCCAATGAGCCCAGTGGCTGCTCCAACTTAGTCACAGGTCCTGTGGTGATTCCAGCTCTGGCAATGAACTCTGAGGTCACTTCAACTCCTGCAACAGCCCGACAGCCACTTCAGCTCCTACAGTGAACCCTATGGCTGTTAAAACCCCTGCAACTAGTCCTGGACTTGCAAACAGATATGCATATGTATTAGTATCTGTGCATATATGTTTGCAACTGCATATGTTGTATATGTGTGAAAATATACTAAATATATTATATATGTATAAATACATTTGTCATAATTATTATCCTTTTCTTTTTATCTTTGTCTCAATCCATAAACTTTAAACCACGTGCTGGGACACGCAGCCCTCAGGGATGTGCTCTGATGCTGCAGCACGGAAGCCCTCAGGTGGAGCAGGAGGCTTTTTCCAGAGTAAAGAAACATGCAGTGCCTACATCCAGATCTGCTATGGGATATCCCAAATTAAGTTAACCCTCTATGAAAAGCAGCTCACGGTCTGCAGTGAGACTTTACCTTGTCATGGTCTGTGAGCAATGCTCCTGCAGAGAGCACGCAGCCCGCTCACACCACACACATCCTGGAAGCTCTCTCCAGTTTCTCTCCTCTCCTTCTGTCAGCTGCAGGTTGTGCTGTGCACAAGAGCTGCTCCTGGGCACAGCTGTCTCTCTGCAGCTCTGCCCACATTTATGAGCTCCCTGTGTCCCAGGAGCTCGGCCCAGCTCAGCAACAGATTATGTCATTTTTATCCTTCCCATTCATCTCCCCTGACATGTCCATGGGTCCTCATGGCCAATAGCTCCTGAAAGACAACAGCATCATGACTGTGTGTTGAAATCCGCTCAATTAACCACCACATGTCCAGTGGTCAGTGACTGATTGGAAACATATGGGGAGTGCTACCAGAGATCGTTTGATGAAACAATAAGGGCACCCAGACAAGGAAGGCGAGGTTTGGACTTTCCCTGTGCAGGACAGTGATGCAGCTGAGGCAGTGCAGGAGTCTCATCCCTTGACAGAAATCCTGGAGCTGAAATGGAATTCAGCTCCCAACAGAACCACAGGACCTGGGATTCCTCTGGTTCAGTTCAGAAGTGCAGAAGGAGTTGCCTGCATGTATGCTCCTGCTCTGAGTCCTCGGCCCTTCAGCAGGGACGCAGCTGCTTACACACAGACACTGGGTGATGCCCACCATGCCTGGGCTGCTCCTGATGTGTGCCAGTGCTTGTAAACCGTGTGGGAAGTCCCTGAGATAGACACCTCCTTCCTGGGCATCAGCCGAGGGCCAGAGAGAGGATAGTACCGGCTGTCTGGTGAATTCACATGCAGCTTCAAAAGCAGCACAGGGTCTTCAGCAAAGACATGCCCATGGTGTGTCCGTGCTGCTACGTCACCTCCAAGACCCATGATCGGTCTAATGTCTGTGTGCCACCTTCTGCACACTGATACCATAGGTGAGCTATCTAGTCCAGCTATGTCCAGTGATGCTTTTCAATTAGGATGTTGTCACGGGTTACTTAGATTTACCTATGCCCGTGACAGGGGAAGCCACCCCGTGGGCCCCCCTCCCGGGGCCCGGAAAGGAGGGGGAAAAAGGGAGTGGGATAAAACAGCGACAATCTAAGGAGGAAAAACTTATTTTACTAAATATGATACCGAAATACAAGATAACACAATATAATATAATTGAGGCTAACAAACTGAACGATACAGAGAGAGAGAGTCCCCGAAAACCGAGAGGCCTACTGTGAACTCTAGGCGACACGGATGGAACGCTTCCCACTCTCCGAGAAGTTCGAGAGAAGAAGGAGGGCACTCCAGCCTGGGAACGAGATTATACAGCGTCCTGGTCCCGTGACTTATCATTAACCCTGTTGTTCTCTGGGATATGTAGTCTTCTTCTGTGGACTGCACATTCAATAGAAGTATCCATACTTTACATGATGTTATGATGTGGAATACTGATAGCAAAATAACTGAATTACAAAACCATGACATTCCACCCCTTATTCTACATTATTACATCATGGTAAATATATATATACATATATATACACGTATGTAAAATTATGATAGCTAAACAGTAGAATTACATGTAACATAACTAAATGTACAACTATAATAACTAAAATACACTACACATGCAAACATATATATATAAATACATAAAATTATTGACTGCACTCCCCTAGCATCAAATTCCCTTGTGGCACACATTGAACATCCCCATCCTTCTGCATTACCCACCAAGTGCACCCAGGTCCCTGGGCAAAGACAGTTCCACGGATAGGTTTGCCCTTTCCAGAAGCTGGAAGGACCCAAACAGCTTTTCCCAACATGTTCTTTACATGTACAACAGGGACCTTATCTCCTTCTACAGTGTGTAGGGGGCTAGATTGACTAGGACCATCACGATTGACAGATCCTCTAGTATTGACCAACCAAGTGGCTTCTGCCAGATTCTTCTCCCAGTGCTTAAATCTTCCACCACCCATTGCTTTCAACATAGTTTTCAACAACCCATTATATCGTTCAATTTTACCAGAAGCTGGTGCATGGTAGGGAATATGATAAATCCACTCAATGCCATGATCTTTGGCCCAAGTATTTATAAGGGAATTTTTAAAATGTGTCCCATTATCAGATTCAATTCTTTCTGGGGTGCCATGTCGCCACAGGACTTGTTTCTCAAGACCTAATATGGTGTTTCGAGCAGTAGCATGGGGTACTGCGTATGTTTTAAGCCACCCAGTGGTTGCCTCTACCATGGTGAGTACATAACACTTACCACTGCGAGATCGTGGCAAGGTGATATAATCAACCTGCCATGCCTCCCCATATTTATACTTTTGCCACCGCCCTTCCTCCCAGAAAGGTTTCATCCTTTTGGCTTGTTTAATTATGGCACATGTTTCACAATCATGAATAATCTGCGCAATAGCGTCCATGGTTAAGTCCACCCCTCGGTCTCTGGCCCACTTATATGTCGCGTCTCTTCCTTGATGACCTGAGGTCTCATGAGCCCATCGAGCTAGAAATAATTCACCCTTATTCTGCCAGTCCAAGTCAATTTGAGCCACCTCAATTTTGGTAGCTTTATCTACCTGATGGTTGTTTTGTTGTTCTTCAGTAGCCCGACTTTTGGGCACATGTGCATCCACATGACGCACCTTTACAACCATATTCTTTGTTCGGGCAGCAATGTCCTTCCATAATTCAGCGGCCCAAACAGATTTACCCTTCCGTTGCCAGTTGTTTTGTTCCCACCTCTGTAACCACCCCCATAAGGCATTTGCCACCATCCATGAGTCAGTATAAAGATACAGCATTGGCCACCTCTCCCGTTCAGCAACATCTAAGGCCAGCTGGACAGCTTTTACCTCTGCAAAGTGACTTGATTCTCCCTTACCTTCGGTGGCCTCTGCAACCTGTCGTGTGGGGCTCCACACAGCAGCTTTCCATTTGCGATGCTTCCCTACAATGCGACATGATCCGTCTGTGAATAGGGCATATTTCTTTTCATTTTCTGGTAATTCGTTGTATGGTGGGGCCTCTTTAGCTCGTGATACCTCTTCTGCTGGTGATGTTCCAAACCTTTTATCTTCAGGCCAGTCAATGATTACCTCTAGGATTCCTGGACGATTGAGGTTTCCCATTCGCGCTCGCTGTGTAATCAGCGTAATCCACTTGCTCCAGGTGACATCGGTAGCATGATGAGTGGAGGGAACCTGTCCTTTGAACATCCAGTTCAGCACTGGCATTCGAGGTGCCAAAAGGAGCTGTGTTTCAGTCCCAACTACTTCGGAAGCAGCCCGAACCCCCTCATACGCGGCTAAGATCTCCTTCTCAGTTGGAGTGTAGCACTCTTCAGACCCCTTATATGATCGACTCCAGAATCCCAGGGGTCGGCCTCGGGTCTCTCCTGAGGCTCTTTGCCACAAACTCCAAGTGGGGCCTTTCTCTCCAGCAGCAGTATAGAGGATGTTCTTTACATCCTGTCCAGTCCGTACTGGCCCCAGAGCTACAGCTCGGGCTATCTCTTGTTTAATCTGTTCAAAAGCCTGCTGCTGCTCAGGGCCCCATGCAAAATCGTTCTTCTTCCGCGTCACCTGATAAAGGGGGCTTACAATGAGGCTGTAGTTTGGAATGTGCATCCTCCAAAAGCCTACTGCACCCAGGAAAGATTGTGTCTCTTTCTTGCTAGTTGGTGGAGACATGGCAGTGATTTTGTCGATCACATCTGTTGGGATGTGACGACGTCCATCCTGCCACTTTATACCTAAGAACTGAATTTCCTGGGCAGGTCCTTTTACTTTGCTTCGCTTAATAGCAAAGCCGGCTTGTAGAAGAATTTGGATGATCTGCTCTCCTTTTGTGAAAACCTCTTCTGCTGTATCACCCCACACAACGATGTCATCAATGTACTGCAGGTGTTCAGGAGCACCACCTTGTTCCAGTACAGTTTGGACCAACCCATGGCAAATGGTTGGGCTGTGTTTCCACCCCTGGGGCAAATGGTTCCAAGTATACTGAATGCCCCTCCAGGTGAAGGCAAACTGTGGCTTACATTCTGCAGCCAAAGGAATAGAGAAGAAGGCATTGGCAATGTCAATGGTGGCATACCATTTGGCTGCTTTTGACTCCAGCTCGTACTGGAGTTCCAACATGTCCGGCACAGCAGCGCTCAATGGGGGTGTGACCTCATTCAGGCCACGGTAGTCTACTGTCAGCCTCCATTCTCCACTGGCTTTACGCACTGGCCATATGGGACCGTTAAAAGGTGAGTGAGTTTTACTGATCACTCCCTGATTCTCCAACTGGCTAATCAAATCATGAATGGGGAGCAAGGAATCCCTGTTGGTGCGATACTGCCGTCTCTGCACTGTCTTTGTAGTTATCGGTACCTGCTGCTCTTTTACTCGTAGCAGCCCCACAACAGACGGGTCCTCTGACAGGCCAGGCAAAACAGACAGCTGCTTAATGTTGTCCATGTCTACAGCAGCTATCCCAAAGGCCCATCGATACCCCTTAGGATCCTTGAAATGCCCCCTTCTGAGGTAATCAATACCCAGTATACATGGAGCCCCTGGGCCAGTCACAATAGGATGTTTTTGCCAGTCTTTGCCAGTGAGGCTTATTTCAGCCTCCAGCACAGTCAATTCTTGAGAGCCCCCAGTCACTCCAGAAATATGGATTGATTCTGTCCCTTCATGACTGGAGGGCATTAGGGTGCACTGTGCACCGGTATCCACCAGCGCCTTATATTCCTGTGGTTCTGATGTGCCAGGCCATCGAATCCACACAGTCCAATAAACTCTATTATCCCTTTCCCTCCCCTGACTGAGGGCAGGGCCCCTCTATTGGTTACCTGTGATGACTGGAGCAACTCCACTGGTGGTTGGTATGTCTAGTAGTTCTTTCACCCGTGCTCGTAGTGCAGACGTAGGCTGATCATGCCACTTCCTCATGTCTTCTCCACGGTCACGTAGGTAGCGCCACATGGAAACACGCGGTGCAATCGTACTGTTGTTCTTTGCTCGAGCTGGGAAGCGTGTGCGTTTAACAGCTGAGACTTTTGATGATGCAGGTGAGGAGTACGACTGGAATACTTTGATCAGATCCTTCATTAGACCTGGTGGCCCGTACGAGGATTGACCTTCTTCAGTTGTTTCTGATACTATTACGGGATCATTACGATTAGTTGGTGGAAACAATTTCTTGCACATTTCATCTAGTCGGTCTTCTAGCCGTGAGATGGCAGAAACTGCGGCATGCAGTTGAGGGAGCTGCTGATCGGTGGTTTGAAGCATTATAATCAGCTCAACAACTCGGGGCCATCTGTCCACGAACCCTTTAGAACCTGTTACCAATGACTGTGCCATTCTCTCTGGTGCTGTACTTGTGATTTTCTGCCACATGTCAGGATCGGCCCTCACTCTCTCAGGGTCAAGTTCGCTTGGATCAGGGCTGTACAACATTTTCGCCATGGCCAATTCCCTCAGGCGCTGAATACCTTTTTGGACGGTATTCCAACTATCAAATTTAGGCTTCAAAGCATCCTTATAGGGGTACCTTTCTCTCACGGCTTCTAACAGCCGCAACCAGAGAGTGGCAGCTCCATCCGAACATCTGCTAATCCCTCTGTCGATACCTGCATCTTGGGCAATGCTTCCTAGTTGGCGAGCTTCATTACCATCTAGAGACAAGCTGTTGGCCCCGTTGTCCCAGCAGCGAAGCAACCAAGCAAGGATACCTTCATCTTGACGCCGTGTGAACTCCTTTCTTGAGCCTTGGATTTCAGTCAGCTTCAGAGGTCGACAATAGGTGATTTCCTCCTCATCATCAGTCTCTTCTTCATGCCTCTTGGTTTTTGCCTTTGCTTTTTTCGGTACTGCTCCATGCCCGGCACCTGGGTCTTCTGCAGCCCCCCCCTGTGCTTCTCCTTCTTTTCGTTCTAGACGCGTGGACACCCGTTTCCATTTCTTGCCTTCCACAGGGGCAACTGATATTACTACTGATGCCTCCTGTGACTGATCAGAATTAACTTGGGCTTGAATCTCAGATCGGAAACTCTCTCTCTCCAGAATAGTATGATACAAAGCACGGTATGCATAAGCCAAACCCCACATAAGGTTTACCTCCTTAGATCTCTGACCCAAATACTCACTTAATTTCTTAGGGTCCCTTAGGTGTTCAAGAGTGAAATCCCATGACACTGCGGGTCCCCATGCTTCCAAGACTTTTCCTAAACCTTTCCATATTCCCTGCCAGTCATCATTCTCTGGTTCTGGAGGAGACTTCCGCATAGAACGAATGCATAGGAAAATATATGCATTCATTAATAGTGATAACACGGATGCAAGTATGAACCCTATCTCAGTTATTGAAAGGCATGTGGAAACCTGAGAGTACAACCTAAATAAAAAGGGTTTTTTTAGCCTGTACAATGAATTAAACATGGTGCTGTTTGTAAAATTGCCTGTTCCATCTGGGATGCAAGTACTTGTAAGATTCACAATTCCATCTGGGATGCAAGTGTTTGTAAGATTCACAATTCCATCTGGGATGTAGGTGCCAAAATTCTGACCATACCACATCTCATAAAAGTACCAGGCAGGTGTCTCCATCAGTATCCACCTTATTAGGCTATATACCTGCACAATTCCACAACACCAAATTATGGTGTTAATAGTTGACCAATACTTTAAGAAGATCATAATTGCTTTCAATCCCTTAAACAGAGCAACTGGGATGAAGAGTGGATTCATAGCTGGCAGGCTCTGTAAAAGTCAGAGCTAGCTAGCTTTGCTCTAAGGGAGAAAGAAATCCCTTTGTTTTCTACACAAAAGTTAGATAGCAGTGCTGAGAATGTACAGCAGCCCTTAATGTTGACAATTTGTCTGGTATTTCAAGGTCACGTTCTCAGTGAGCAGCTACGAAAAGATAACACTCCCCTAACGAAGCTCTTTAAGAGTAAAGAGAGAGTCGTTCTAAAAGCTAAAAAGCTCTATGCCCACATTCTCCACCAAAAAATCTGTCACGGGTTACTTAGATTTACCTATGCCCGTGACAGGGGAAGCCACCCCGTGGGCCCCCCTCCCGGGGCCCGGAAAGGAGGGGGAAAAAGGGAGTGGGATAAAACAGCGACAATCTAAGGAGGAAAAACTTATTTTACTAAATATGATACCGAAATACAAGATAACACAATATAATATAATTGAGGCTAACAAATTGAACGAAACAGAGAGAGAGAGTCCCCGAAAACCGAGAGGCCTACTGTGAACTCTAGGCGACACGGCTGGAACGCTTCCCACTCTCCGAGAAGTTCGAGAGAAGAAGGAGGGCACTCCAGCCTGGGAACGAGATTATACAGCGTCCTGGTCCCGTGACTTATCATTAACCCTGTTGTTCTCTGGGATATGTAGTCTTCTTCTGTGGACTGCACATTCAATAGAAGTATCCATACTTTACATGATGTTATGATGTGGAATACTGATAGCAAAATAACTGAATTACAAAACCATGACAGATGTTTACTTCTGTGGTTTTGCACTAATGCAAACACCAACACACAATAAGCTAGAAATCTTGGTAGAGCTGCAGGCCTGAGCTTCTGTTTTGACCATGGAGACACAGTTTAATGTCTTCCACAACTGCACTGTAGCACAAGGGGGATACCGAGTCTTTAGGATGGATGGGAGAGGATACAAAGAAGGGCGACTGCCCTCTGTGTGAATGCACTGAGCTCTGCCTGGGGATGGAAGAGCAGACAAGTCAGAGCTAATGGAAATGGCCAACAGAGGAGACCATCAGTGTCTTTTCCTGTCTTCCTGATCAGGGAGAGTAAATGGAAGGTGCCCTCTGCAGACAGATGGGAATCTGATGTTGTCTGTCCCTTGTCCCATTTGGTGGCTTTTGTCACTCCATTATCTGTTGCAGGGACAGCACAGCAGGGCATGTGGAATCCAGCAGATCCCTGGAGAGCACAGATGGCGGCTTCTTGACCAAGCAGTGGAGGAACCAAAGAGGAGAGGTTCTCTGCTGGATCTCATACTCTCCGGCATGGAAGGACTTGTGGGAACTGTGAAGGTCAAAGGGGCATCAGGCCAAGCACAAGATGCAAATGGATCTCTTTTAATTTATTTATTTATTTTGAGGCTGTAAGCTTAATAGTTGATCATAAATGTCAATAAAACTGAAACAAAGAATTGAAGACAAAGATGGAAATCAATGAAAATGTTTTAACCCTTCTCAACATGAGAAATTCTCATGAGTCTTGTTCCATTTTAAGTTGTAAATATGAATCTTTGAGGTGATTTGATGTCTTTTTTTTTTTTTTCTTTTTCTGAAACTACGATGTTTTCCAGAACTGTGTTTGCTGGACACAAATGCCTTCAGGTTCAGAGACACAGACAGCGGTGCCAGTGCCAATGCCCTGTGACTATAGCCCGGTGCCCGGCACTACTCTTCCCTGCTGCCTATTTGATGTCCCTCATCCTCCAGGTGTCTTCAGCTCTCCTAAATAAATGGCCATGGTTAAGGGCATGTTTTCAGATGCCATTTGGGCACACACTACTCCCACTGCCCTCCGGATTTCTCCATCCCTTGCTCTTTGTTCAGTCAGATACCTCCCAATTATCTGTCTGATTTCCGACTTCCAGGGGGATTACTGGAATTTGTTCCATCTCCCCAAAGTCTGATGGAATGTGTTGTCAACTCCTTCACTGTGATTTGATCTATCCCTTCCTATCTATTCTTTTTCTTTTTCTTCATATACTTTTTCTTTTTCTCAATCACTGTCTCTCTTTTTTTTTTTTTAAGGCACGAAATCTGAAAGATGTTCATTAATGTCAGTAAAAGTGAAAAACAGAGTTGGAGACAAAGATAGAAATCAATGAGAATGTGTTAACCCGTCTCAGTGTGTGAAATACTCACAAGTCCTGATCAATTTTAAGTTGATACCTCTCAACTACCTGGCTGAAATGTCCCAGGGAGATTACTGGAATTTGCTCCATCTCCCAGAGTCTGATGGCCTCTGTTGTCAACTACTTCACTGTGATTCAATCTATCCTATCCTATCTCAGTCTAAATAATTTCTTTTAAAAGTATTCCATAGGAAAGACAAATTTTGATGCAGCTTGAACATGGCATGCAGTTGATCACTGTGTTTTACTGTTCATTCAATTGTATCACCTTTCCTTCCATTTGCTGGCCAGATAAAAAAGAGAAATCTTTCCTTTTCCATGTGCAGCTGGTTCTCTGAGGAAAGCCAGTGGGAGTTGGTGCAAAGCAGTTTTAACACTGAGTGGATGAATGCAGAGGAGAAGAGTGATGTGAAGAAAAGTGATGCAAGTCCCATAGGTCCACTGTGAGCAGAAATTGGGTAGGGAGGTTGAGAAGGACCTTTGTCAACACAGTAACAGTACAGAACTCATTGGGACATCCTGGATTGGTATCATTTGCACAGTGCTGCTTTAATGTCTTTTTTAAACTCAACTATAAACAAATAAACAGTAAATTTATAATGGATTCTTTCTCTTTAAGCTCTCTCCAGATATCCCTCCTTTTTGCTGAACAAGTTCTGATAACCTGAATAAGATAACAAGATGGCATAAGGCACAGGAGACTCTTTCGGTTATAATGGGCCCCAGGGTGCATTTGATGCTGAGTCCATCAACCTCCAGTGCAGAGAGAAGTTTGCACAAAGTACTCAGCAAGACAAAGTCAGAAGTAACAGTGAAGTATCTTGCAGTACTAATGGACCCACTGAGGGCCATTATCAAGCAAGCTTCCCTAGGGACTTGTTAGAGAAGATAATTGGAAGCCATGACTATAGGCAGGGAAAGGCACTGGCATGCTAAGAAACCTCTCCTTTGCCTTACAAAGCAGACAGGTCAAGCCCTGATTGCAAGACCAGTGGTAGAGAGATCCTGTCTCTCATGTTGGCTCAGGACCCTTCCTGGGGCAGTGGGATGGAGGTCTGTATGATGTTAAATGAAAGACAAGGGGACAGAAGATCCCAGGCTCTACATGCGGTGCAAGAATGCTGTGAAGTTCATATCCCACATGTGCCCTGTGTCTCATCGCAGGATGTAGGATGTGAGAAGGGCCCAGTCTGAACAAGCAGTCAATCACAGTGAAACTCTGAACTTCAGATCTCTCAGTTCCAGTGCCCTCCTGTGCACACTCTCCCATAGTTTGATGCACGTTATGTTCTGCAGTGCCCAGAAGAGCACCTAGAGCTCCAGGTGAGGCTGCAGCAGTGCAGAGCACACAGGGACAATCCTTTCCCTCACCCAATTGGCAATACTTGCTTGATGCACTCCAGGGGACCGTTGGCCTTCCTGGCTGCCTGGGCACACTGCTGACTCACGTTCAATTTGACGTTGACCAGGACCCCCAATCCTTTTCAGTCAGACCGCTCTCCTGTGTTCCATATCCAGTCAGTGTGTGTATGTTCAGGGTTGCCCCTACCCAGGTGCACAATCAGGCACTTGTTTTTGTTATACTTTATGCACTTGGTGCTTAGTACCAACTGGTACCCAGTTCTCTGACTTGTCCACATCTCTCTGAAAGTCCTCTCGCCCCTCAGTAGAGGCAACACCACCTCCTCATCTGGTATCATCAGCAAACTTGCTCAGAACATCTTCTAGTCCTGCATGCAAGTCATCCACAAAAACATGAAAGAGAAGTGGCCCTAAAATAGAGCCATGAGGAACAGGTGGACTGGATGATTTTTTAGGTCTTTTCTAACCTTGGTGATTCTATGATTCAATGATATCCCATCCTTGTATGAATGCCCTCTTTGAGCAAACACTCTCTGGGAGGACTCAGCATATGTCTGGAATTAGCACCGTTCATAACTCCCCCACTACAATTCCCCCTCCATACAATTTCCAAGCTCCATCAACAAGTCCGTCCAAGTCCCCTACCCTAGTTCCCTAAATGTGTATATTATTGGGAGAAAATGAAGACATTCTTGCCCGGACTAACAGGAGACCTTCAGAGGTGCAAACAGTTCTGCAGACAAGGAGGGAAAAAAACCAAAAGACTGTATCAATTCCTGCCAGACAGACCATCTTGGCATGATCACGGGACGTCTAGCTTGTGCGCCTAGCATAAGTGTGAGCAGATACTATAAAGACCATTGGCAAGACCCGCCAAACCTGAGGTGGCTTGGAGTGAGTGGCAAGAGACCATGGGTTCATGTATGAGCAAGGAGCAAATGACAAATACAGAAGAGCATACAGCGGATAGCCAAATCGTGGAAGAGGAGCAGAAGGAGCAGACCGCAGATTTTGAAATCATGGATGCCCCCATAACCTACGCGTGGAACCCACTCTATGACGTTCCAGCCTGGAACAGACAGGGGAGACGACCTGTGCAGAGGGAGATGAGCGCCAACATCAATCTGCATCTGACCCAGGAATGGTTCCATGGCAGGATGGGAGCAGGGCGCAGTGGGCGGCACATTGCTGAGCAGCTGATGACGCCTTACTGCACTGTGATGAGGGCTCCCGATGGCTCATTCCTTGTTAGGGAGAGCGGGACATTCATTGGGGACTATTGTTGCAGAACGGCGGGAGAAAAGCAGACGACCACACCTGTCATTGACATACGATCAGCTATTCTTGTTTATTCCTTGGCTGCGTGTACATTTATAATACGGATAATTAGCTCATACATATTGCAAAAGTGGAGCTCATCATTGGTTCCCAATTACATACCATCCCCGAGTATCTTAATGGCTTGTTGTTATCAACTGAAAGCTACTCCCTTGCTGAGTTCCCAAAACCATGGCTAGTTTCTCACCATCCCAGGGCATCTTGTTATTCTAACTGCCCTTGCAGGTGATACTGCTGCTTGTCTAGCTGCACTGTGTTTACGACCCATCTCAGCTAACTAGCTGTAAAAAACACTCTCTACATTTCCCCCGTTTTCCTTTAGGCTGAAAAGGCTCAGTTTACCGACCGACTAATCATATTTAACAAGCAGTTCAGTTCATTTGTTCAAACAGTTCTCATGTAGTTTAATCCTGCTTCGTAGCTGCTGTTCTGTGAACTTCGCATCTCGATCCATGACTAACGCTCCGTTGAATTCTTCTTACAATACTGCCTATAGAATAACAACACTACTTCTATTAATAACATAACTATCATAACTCAATCAAGGCCCCGATTGACAATATTCTAAATATGAAAGAAAAAAAACTAGTCAAATACAACATAACAACATTATTGCTAAACCTACTAAAAAGAACAAACATGTTTGTACTGCAACCTAAGTTTCTGCAACCTGAAAATAAATCCATGAGGGTCCCATTGTGTTAATCTGTAACTGATCAGGAAAAGTCTTCAATTTTGATATACTCTGATATATTGATTTTTAATGACCACTAAAATTTGTGCAGTAAATGCTTTTAAGATGTTCATAACCATGCTCTACCAACTGAGTTATCCGGGCTAATAATTGGTTAATGATCGCACAATTTAATGGAATAGCATGTCAAATAGAACCAGTTTTAGAGGACAAATGTACTAAAGTATCGCTAGGGGCATTATTACTTTTTGACCCTTGAGAAACAGCAAGCCATGTTGGTGGTGGATGCGACAGGTAGTGCCAGCAGGGCGTCCCCTGCTTCAAGGTGCACCTTTCCTCTCTCACCCATCACAGATTCTCTCCTGCATTCAGGGTCTGAAGGATTTCTTCCAGTTGTACACCATATCCGCATGGCCAGTGCGTGATATAGAGCCCAAGTGGAACACCTGCTTGGAAAACAGAATAAACTATCAAATTTAGTTCTATTAGCGTGCACTTTTGTCTAAAATGATGCATGGTTATATTTTCAGATCCCAATTAATTGGATGTAAAAGAGGTATCCGTTCTATGATACAGGGTCATCTCTTTGACTGAGATTCCTTTCCAGGTTTTGTCTTTGCAAATTAAGAAAAGCTAATTAATAGGCTAATAACATCATAACCAAACAGTACTAAAACATTGAAAGAGCTATTCCGGTAGATTCTAGAATTGATTAGATCAAATCCTGTTTAATACACATCTGATCTATTACTAAAATAGAAGAAGCACACAACATCCTAGCTAATGCCTTAAACTCTAATTCTTGAGACTGCATTGGTAAAACAGAAAATCACACACTATGTCAAAATATTACTAATATCATCTATAACACAGCAAGTTACAAAGCAATACCACTAAGTAAGAAACACACCATTACAATTACTATAAAGGCTGGATGCTATTTTCTGCCTTCAGATGAGACCGAACATATCATGCTGGAACCCACGAAGGGCCAGTCCCTGTGGAAATACGAGCATATTCACGACCCCAAGTTGTCAGTGGTAGGGGACAGTCCCAAAGTCCTGTGGCCATATTCCAAACATTAACCATAGGCTGTTCCTTTAGCACTGGGGAAGCCTCAAAATGACGATCCACATAAGCTGTATCTCTATGAACACGATTCAAAAAATTGAGCACAAGCAAAACAAGCAAAACCTTGCATAATATTTCTTGTGGTGTGTCTCCCATATTCCCCCTTTTTTGTTTAATAATAAGAATAGATTTCAATGTTTGATAAATGTGATCAATGACAGCTTGTTCAGTGGGAGAATGAGCAATGGCTGTAGTATGTTTAACACTCCCTTCTTGGAGGAAAGTTCGAGTGGCCTTAGAAGTATATGCAGGCCTATTATCTGTTTTTGTAGTATGTGGGATTCCCATAGCAGCATAAGCAGATAACCAGTGTTTACGGGTGTCATGACTGCGTTCACCTGTATGTGCTGTGGCAAATACATAAGAAGAATGAGTATCTATCGTTATATGTGCATATTTTAGACAGCCAAATTCAGGAACGTGAGTGACATTTGTCTGACACAGTTGAAGAGGTGCTGTGCCACATGGATTTGTCCCAGTTTGAGGCAAAGAGGTATCAGTCAAATTATGTAGCTGGTATTCAGTCACAAACACGGTGTATTGCGTAGGAGAGAGGATCATTCTTAACACAATTTTCCAGTCATGAGGGGTCATAGCGTAACTGTCATTGTTTGCAACCAAAAGATTGTATGTAAAGGCTAACTGAATTCTGTATGTTATCACTGACTCCCTTAGCTCCTTCACTGCCTCATAAGGTAGGGATTCCCAACGGGGGGCCTGATTCAACGCAGGAAAAGTTTGCAACGTGTCAGCATCACCCCTTAATATTGTTTCTTTTCTGCATTGCTCTAAGACATCACAGTACGCTGTAGGGAAATGTGTCATTCCTGCTCCCTTCAAAGTATCATCAGGAGGAAATGCGTCCGATTCTCTTTCTGGATCTACAGGACCGGGGTCACAACGATCTCCTGGTTTCGGTCCATCCGTGTCTTTAACCACGTTACATGCGGGCTGCACAGACGGAGCCGCGCACGACAAGGGGGGGGCGGCATGGCGAGGCGCAGAGAACGACGTGGGCGGAGCAGACGGCGGGGGCGCCGTAGAGACCGACAACGCTGCGAGCGACGTGTCCGGGGGGCAGGCGGCCGCTGGCTGGGAACGGCTGCTTGTATCGGAGCGCAGCCGCTGTTCTTTCTTGCGCTGGGCTGGATGTTTCTTGACCGGCGACGGCAGGTGACGGTGTTGTGGTTGTCCGAGCGGCAGTTCTGGCACCACACACCGGCGACTTGGCAATTCCGTCGCAAATGTCCCTTAACGCCGCACCGGAAACATTTAAAAGAGGTGCTTGGGCCTGCACTGGTTACCGCAGACGCTTGTAAGGGTGCAAGAGCTGCAAATACTTGATTCTGAGAAGCCTCAGCCTGTGCCTTTAATCCTGCCCCTAGCTCTTTAATAGCCTCAACTATGAAAGCCTGAGCCCCTGTGGGCACACTTGATAATCTGTCTAACGCCTCCTCTATTGTCCAGTTACTCCTCAAAGTACTTAGAATGCCACGAGCTGTAGCATTACAATTCTGAAGTGCACAATGTTTTAGCATTATTTCCCTCATGTACTCTGGTACTCCATAGAGCCTTCTCTATGGCTCCAGCTACCTTATCTAGAAATGCTCCAAAATCCTCATTTCTTCCCTGCTGGATTCCCATATAAGACGGTAGCCCACCTGGCACCTTGATCTTATCCATAGCCTGCCTGGCCAGATACATTGACTCCCTACATTTAGCTGGTCCTAATAAAGCCTGGGCCTCCGTCCGGATGAAAGGACCCACCCCTAAAAGTTCTTCAACGGTTACATTATACAAGGGATCTCTGGGCTGCCTAACTATCGCTGCGCTCTGTTGGCACATCTCTTCCCAATAAGCATTAAATAGCAGTTGTTGGTGCTGCGAAAAAATCAACCTAGCTATAGCCCGACAATCAGATGGCAACAAAACCTGAGTATTCCAGATATAATCCAGTATCTATCTCGCTGGCTCACTTTTTACTCCAAACTGACTGACCGTAGACCGCAATTGTGACAACAACTTCCAACCTAAGGCACTGATAGTAGCCTGTGTCCTGCCTGCAGGATCAGGCGAATGCCCCCCCGGCAGCACCACCTTTTGCACCGCTTCCAACACCTCACCGTCTCCCGCCTCTAAACAAGCCCACGCCAGCGCAGCCCAAGCCCCCCCCCACTCCCGCGCGATGGCCTCCGCCAGGGCACTCTGTGCCCCAGGGAGCGGCTCATTGCAAAGGGGGGTCGAGGGGGCCGGCTGTAGCGCCATGGTCGATGCAGGCGGCTCGTCTGATACAGACGTGCCGGGAGGCGGTGACGGGGCACTCGGCTCCGCAGCCACTGGCAATGTAGGCTCGGCGGCCGGCAGCAACTTTACGGTGGACAAAGCACGGGGCACCGGGCAATCTGACCATTCATTATAATTCTTATTCCTCCCCTGCACAGCACTAGCTTGCTCTGCCACTTCCTTTTCTGCCTGATATTGCAGTAAATCATTATAAACCATACGCCACCATTTCCCGCATTTCTTAGCCATTTTCTCCCCATCTATCATTCCCTGAAAAATTACATCTCCAAATTTTCGCCACTCAGCAAGATCATGCACTAAATGCAGATTCTGAAATAACCCTTTAGCATACCCATACGCTAATAACTCGGGGAGTTCCTTTTGCAAGTCTATCCCCCTAACCTGACGCTTTCTTTTCAAAAAGCAAGAAAATACCTGACATTTTTTTTTAAAAAAGCAAGAAAATAATTCATAAACCGCTTGCCTTCCCATACCTGTTTGTCAGCACGCTGTTGCAGCCTTAAAGGACGTTGGCGGCTCGTATCAGCTAGGCCCTTCTATAAGGTCACGTAGAGCACTTGCACCTTCTTTTCCTGGCGCATGCTATCCCCGCTGCTTAAGGATCCGAACACCTTCACCGCTGCGATCCTTCCTGGTAGGCCACGTCGAGGGTCACCAATTGTTGCAGAACGGTTGGAGAAAAGCAGACGACTACACCTGTCATTGACATATGATCAGCTATTCTTGTTTATTCCTTGGCTGCGTGTACATTTATAATACGGATAATTAGCTCATACATATTGCAAAAATGGAGCTCATCATTGGTTCCCAATTACATACCATCCTCGAGTATCTTAACGGCTTGTTGTTATCAACTGAAAGCTACTCCCTTGCTGAGTTCCCAAAACCATGGCTAGTTTCTCACCATCCCAGGGCATCTTGTTATTCTAACTGCCCTTGCAGGTGATACGGCTGCTTGTCTAGCTGCACTGTGTTTACGACCCATCTCAGCTAACTAGCTGTAAAAAACACTCTCTACAGACTATGTCCTGTCCATCTGGAGCAATGGAGAGGTGCAGCACTGTCGCATCCAATGGTGGAAGGATGCCAGCAGCCACATAAGTACTTTCTCATTAATAACCAAATATTTGACAGCCTTTACGACCTCATCTCCTATTACCGGGAGACACCGCTGAGGTACAACAACACGGAGATGAGACTGACAGAGCCTGTGCCTCGTTCCAATGCTTGTAACAAAGACTGGGTGCCGCAGGACGGCACCGGATGCACGAGCGCAGCTGGGGTCCCACTTATGGGTCCCACATATGGGTCTGTGTTCACAATTATGGGATTGGGGTCACACTTATGGGGCTGGAGATGCAGTTATGGATCTGAAGCCCCACTGATGGGGCTGGGGTCACACTAAGGAACACAGTTATGGGGTTTTAAGTCCCACTTATGGGTCCCACATATGGGTCTGTGTTCACAATTATGGGATTGGGGTCACACTTATGGGGCTGGAGATGCAGTTATGGATCTGAAGCCCCACTGATGGGGCTGGGGTCACACTAAGGAACACAGTTATGGGGTTTTACGTCCCACTTATGGGTCCAGCCCCCCAACTTATAAGTCCAGCCCCACACTTATGGGTCTGAGTCCCCACTTATGGGTCTGGGTCCCCACTTATGGGTCTGTGGTCCCACTTATGGGTCTGTCCCCCCACTTATGGGTCCCACTTATGGGTCTCAAGTCTCACTTATGGGTCCAGCCCCCCACTTATGGGTCCGATCCCCCCCCCAACTTATGGGCCTCACTTATGGGTTCAATCTCCCACCACTTATGGGTCCCACTTATGGGTGCAGCCCCCCACTTATGGGTCATACTTATGGGTCCAAGCCCCCCCCCACTGACCCATCCCACTTATGGGTCTCTGGCCCCACTTATGGGTCCGGTCCCCCCCCCCCCACTTATGTGTCCAGCCCCCCACTTATGGGTCTGGACCCCCACTTATGGGTCCTACTTATGGGTCCGACCCCCCACTTATGGGTCCCACTTATGGGTCCAGCCCCCCAACTTATGGGTCCCACTTATGGGTCTGGCCTCACATACCCGTCGTTGCCCTCCATGTTGCTCTCCTGCTCCAGCTCCTTTGGGTTGGGACTCCCACTTATGGGTCCGGCCCCCACTTATGGGTCACTCTTATGGATCTGGGGTCCCACTTATGGGTCTGGGGTCCCACTTATGGGTCTGGCCCCCCACTTATGGGTCTGTTCCCCCACTTATGGGTCCAGCCCCCCACTTATGGGTCACACTTATGGGTCTCTGGTTCCACTTATGGGTCTGTGGTTTCACTTATGGGGCTGGGGTCCCACTTATAGGTTTGAAGATCTTGTTATGGGTTTAGGGATATCTCCAAAGTTTTGGGGTCCAACTTATGGGGTCTTAGGCCCCATTTATGGGTCCAGCCCCCCAACTTATGGGTCCCACTTATGGGTCTGGCCTCACATACCCGTCGTTGCTCTCCATGTTGCTCTCCTGCTCCAGCTCCTTTGGGTTGGGACTCCCACTTATGGGTCCGGCCCCCACTTATGGGTCACTCTTATGGATCTGGGGTCCCACTTATGGGTCTGGGGTCCCACTTATGGGTCTGGCCCCCCACTTATGGGTCTGTTCCCCCACTTATGGGTCCAGCCCCCCACTTATGGGTCACACTTATGGGTCTCTGGTTCCACTTATGGGTCTGTGGTTTCACTTATGGGGCTGGGGTCCCACTTATAGGTTTGAAGATCTTGTTATGGGTTTAGGGATATCTCCAAAGTTTTGGGGTCCAACTTATGGGGTCTTAGGCCCCATTTATGGGTCCAGCCCCCCAACTTATGGGTCTGTCCCCCCACTTATGGGTCTGGATCCCCACTTATGGGTCACACTTATGGGTCTGGCCCATAAGTTAAGCCCAAAATCCAACCTCTTCCCCCATATTAAATACCATATTTGAAGACCCCAAAAATCCCCCAAAAACCCCATTTTAAAGACCCTAAAAACCCCATTTTTAAGCCCCAAATCCACTGCACCCCTCATATTAAATACCCCCTTTTGAAGGCCCCAAAAAGCCCCAAAACCCCCATTTTTAAGCCCAAAATCCACCCTCCCCCCCCATATTAAATATCATGTTTGAAGTCCTCAAAAACACCATTTTTGAGCCCAAAAAAAGCCCCCAAAACCCCGTTCTTAAGCCCAAAATCCATGCCCCCCTCCATATTAAATACCATATTTGAAGCCCACAAAAAGCCCCAAAACCCCCGTTTTTCAGCCCAAAATCCACCTCATATTTTATATCATATTTAAAGACCCCAAGATGACCCAAAATCGACGTTTTTCAGCCCAAAAATACCGTGTTTGAAGACCCCGATGAGGAGGGACTTGTCAGCCTCCGTGTCCCACCAGGACGTGGGGGGCTCCAGTTGATCCAGCAACAGGAACGAGATGGACACAGCGCTGTGGGGCACAGTGTGGGGCACAGTGTGGGGCAGGGGGGATCTATGGGGCTGGAGTGGGGATCTATGGGGCTGGAGGGGCTTAATGTGGGGCTGGAGGACCTTAATATGGGGCAGGGGGGCATCTATGGGACTGGAGGGGCTTAATATGGGGCTGGAGGGGCTTAATATGAGGCTGGGGTGGGAATCTATGGGGCTGGAGGAGCTTAATATAGGGCAGGAGGACCTCACTATGGGGCTGGAGGACCTTGATATGGGGCTGGAGGACCAGGGGGTGGGAATCTATGGGGCTGGAGGACCTCGCTATGGGGCAGGAGGAACTTAATATGGGGCAAGGGAGTGAATCTATGGGGCTGGAGGACCTCAATATGGGGCTGGAAGACCATAGAGTGGCAATCTATGGGGCTGGAGGACCTTCATATGGGGCTGGAGAACGTCAGAGACCCCTATATTGGGTCTGAGGGATCCCAAGTGACCCCAATGTGGGGCTGGAAAACCGGAGGGAGGGAATCTATGGGGCTGGAGGACCCCAAAGGACTCCAATATGGGGCTGGAGGACCTTAATATGGGGTTGGAGGACCAGAGGGTGGGAATCTATGGGGCTGGAGGACCTTAATATGGGGCTGGAGGACCCCAAAATGGGTCTAAATGGGTCTAGAAGACCCCCAATATGGGGCTGGGGACACCAATATGGGGCTGGAGGACCTCGCGATGGGGCTGGAGGACCTTCATATGGGGCAGGAGGACCCTAATATGAGGATCTATGGGGCTGGAGGACCTCGCTATGGGGCAGGAGGACTCCAATATGGGTATGGGGTCCCCAATATAAGTCTGAAGAACCCCAATATGGGGCTAAAAGGTCTCAATGTGGGGCTGGAGGACCCTAATATGAGAATCTATGGAGCTGGAGGACCTTAATATGGGGCTGGAGGACACTAATATGGCAATCTATGGGGCTGGAGGACCTCGCTATGGGACAGGAGGACCTTAATATGGGGCTGGAGGACCCCAATATGGGGCAGGGGTCCCAATATGGGGATGGAGGACCCTAATATGAGAATCTATGGGGCTGGATGACCTTAATAAGGGGCAAGGGAGTGAATCAATGGGGCTGGAGGTCCACAATATGGGGCTGGAGGACCTCGCTATGGGGCTGCAGGACCCTAATATGGGAATCTATGGGGCTGGAGGACCTCGCTGTGGGGCTGGAGGACCTAGTTATGGGGCAGGAGGACTCACCTGGCCATGGCTCCAGCCAGCACCTTGTCGGCCTGGTCCCCGATCACCTCCTGCCTCAGGTAATACAGCATACGGACCCAGAGCAGAACCCTATGGGACCCATAAGTTGTGGGGCAGGAATGGATGGGGCCTCATGCTGTTTATCTTGCTCCACAGCTGCTGCTCTGAACAGCTTTTCTTGTATCCCCACAATTCCCCCTTTTTTGTTTATTGACAAGCTACTACCATACTATAAAATAATAACACTAATTATATTAATAACATAATCATTATAACTCAATCAAGGCCTCGATTGACAATACTCTAAAAGTGAAAAAAGAGACAAGTCAAATACAACATAACAACATTACTGTTAAAACCACTAAAAAGAACAAACATGTTTGTACTGCAACCTAAGTTTCTGCAACCTGAAAATAAATCCATGAGGGTCCCGTTGTGTTAATCTGTAACTGATCAGGAAAAGTCTTCAATTTTGATATACTCTGATATATTGATTTTTAATGACCACTAAAATTTGTGCAGTAAATGCTTTTAAGATGTTCATAACCATGCTCTACCAACTGAGTTATCCGGGCTAATAATTGATTAATGATCGCACAATTTAATGGAATAGCATGTCAAATAGAACCAATTTTAGAGGACAAATGTACTAAAGTATCGCTAGGGGCATTATTACTTTTTGACCCTTGAGAAACAGCAAGCCATGTTGGTGGTGGATGCGACAGGTAGTGCCAGCAGGGCGTCCCCTGCTTCAAGGTGCACCTTTCCTCTCTCACCCATCACAGATTCTCTCCTGCATTCAGGGTCTGAAGGATTTCTTCCAGTTGTACACCATATCCGCATGGCCAGTGCGTGATATAGAGCCCAAGTGGAACACCTGCTTGGAAAACAAAATAAACTCTCAAGTTTAGTTCTATTAGTGTGCACTTTTGTCTAAAATGATGCATGGTTATATTTCAAAAATCCCAATTAGTTGGATGTAAGAGAGGTATCTATTCTATGATACAGGGTCAAGAGCTCATAGAATTTGTAGACGATGTCGACCTCGCTGTATTAGCATAGCAAACATTTCCACTCGTGATGTAATAGTTTTTGAAAATGTATGAGGTAAAAATACCCATTCGAGGATAACGAGAGGATCCTTTCTTGAGGTATCCCATTGACATAACAAGCCATATGGCTGATAGAAGTTGGATATTATTATGAGATGTACTGGAAGTGATCAACAAACACGATGGCTATATCGATTTTGCACTGATGTTATTACACAGTCTAAGCACTGTTGTGCTTCTGGTGTTAATTGTCTTTTAGAAGTTAGATCTGGGTCTCCTTTCAGTAGTTTGAATAAAGGATGCAGCTCTTGAGTAGTAATTCCCAAAAGTGGCCGCAACCAATTGATGGTTCCTAATAACTTTTGCAGATTGTTTAATGTCCGTATGTGAGGTACTATTTTGAGGATTTGTGGCTGGATAGTGTGAGATGCAATTTTCCATATTGCTTCTTTTCTGCACTGCCCTAAGACATCACAGTACGCTGTAGAGAAATTTGTCGTTCCTGCTCCCTTCAAATTATCATCAGGAGGCAATGCACCCAATTCGCCTTCCGGATCTACTGGACCAGGGTCACAACGATCCCCTGGTTTCGATCTGTCCGTGTCTTTAACCACGTTACACGCGGGCTGCACAGACGCAGCAGCGCACGACGTGGGCGGAGCGGGGGGCGGAAGCGGCGTGACGAACGTCGTAGGCGGAGCGAAGGGCGGGGGCGCCGTAGAGGGCGGCAACGCGGCGAACGTCGGGGGAGGAGCGAACGGCGGGAGCGCGAGGGGGGGCGGTTGCGGCTTTTCCCCGAATCGGGAGGGGTCGGAGCCGCAAGTTGGATCCGGGCACGGGCCGCTTCCCGCAGCGAGAGGCAGCGGCGGGGTTGGGACGGAGGGCGGCAGGGAATGGTCGGAATAAATTCTTTCCCGTCGTGATTGCTTAATCCCTTCCATTATCCGGCTCCAAACAGGCAACAGCTTAGCAGCCGTTCTGTCTTTAGCGAGAGAAGCCTTGTAGAGTTTTGAGCCGATTTTGTCCCAAAGTTCTCCATCGAGAGAGAACTCAGTTTTTGGAAATTCAGGGACATTTTTGCTTATCCATTTAAGAAGAGTAGCTAATGCTGAAGTAGACACAGTCTTATCCTGATACGGTAACACTGACCGCAATACTTCGAGATTTACTTTCTGCTCCCTCGTTAGTGAGCTCCCCATAGTTCCCGACTGCTCACCTTCTGTCCTGCAGAACGGTGCGGGTGCGCGCGAAATAGTCTCTCCGAAGTTCAGTCGGGCGATGCTGCCGGACCGGGCTCGCTCAGCCGCGGGTTGATTTGCTCCACGTTGTGGGCGCCATTTGCAGCGTCTCGGCACAGACTCAGATGTGAACGATCCAAATCGTTTATTACAAGTTCTCACATCCCTTATATACCTTCACAAGTTGTTATTTTCTAACTTTCCCATCCGCCCTTACAACTTTCCCAAACATCTTACATGTCAACAAAGCATTCTACAAAACACTTTTCAACTGTCCATGCAGGCACATAACCAATCAGAGCTGTGAGACTCTTCTTCTCCTTGCAGAGGTGTCCTTGGTTCTCATGCTGTTTATCTTGCTCCACAGCTGCTGCTCTGAACAGCTTTTCTTGTATCCCCACACTTATGGGTCACACTTATGGGGCTGGGGACATCTTGAAGTCTTCAGGGTCTCAGTTATGGGGCCACGGTCACAGTTATGGTGCTGGGGTCCCCATTTGCCCCTATGGGGTCCCACTTATGGGTCCCACTTATGGGGCTGTGTTCCCACTTATGGGGCTGGGGTCCCCACTGGCCCCTATGAGGTCACACTTATGGGGCTGGGGAACCACTTATGGGGCTGGAGAACCACTTATGGGGCTGGGGACACAGTTATGGGTCACACTTATGGGGCTGGGGACACACTTATGGGTCTGGGGATGAACTTATGGGGCTGAGGAACCACATATGGGTCACACTTATGGGGCTGGGTACAGGTATGTCAACCAGGGACCCCCATAAGGTCCCCATTGGGGTCGCAGTTGTGGGGCTGGGGATACAATTATGGGGCTGGAGATGCAGTTATGGGGTTTGGGGTCTCACTTATGGGGCTGGGGATGCACTTATGGGGCTAGGGACACAGTTATGGGGTTGTGTTCCCACTTATGGGGCTGGGGATGTAGTTATGAGTAACACTTATGGGGCTGGGGTTACAGTTATGGGGCTGGGGATGCAGTTATGGGGCTGGGGTTGTAGTGATGGGGCTGAGGACACACTTATGGGGCTGGGGATGCAGTTATGGGGCTGGGGACTCAGTTATGGGGCTGGGGACCCACTTATGGGGCTGGGGATGCAGTTATGGGGCTGTGTTCCCACTTATGGGGCTGGGGACTCTGTTATGGGTCCCACTTATGGGGCTGGGGAGGCACTTAGGAACACAGTTATGGGGTTGGGTTCACACTTATGGGGCTGGAGCCTCACTTATGGGTCACACTTATGGGGCTGGGGACACACTTATGGGGCTGGGGACACAGTTATGGGACTCACTTATGGGGCTGGGGTCTCCATTGGCCCCTATGGGTCACACTTATGGGTCTGGGGATGCACTTATGGGGCTAGGGACCTCTCAAAGTCTATAGTTGTGGGTTTTGGGTCATACTTATGGGGCTAGGGACCCACTTATGGATCTGTGTTCCCACTTATGGGGCTGGGGTCCCCATTGGCCCCTATGGGGTCACACTTATGGGTCACACTTATGGGGACCCACTTATGGGGCTGGGGACTCAGTTATGGGGCTGGGGATGTAGTTATGGGTCACACTTATGGGGCTGGAGCCTCACTTATGGGTCACACTTATGGGGCTAGAGTCAAACTTATGGGGCTGAGGAGGCACTTATGGGGCTGGGGATGCAGTTATAGGTCACACTTATGGGGCTGTGTTCCCACTTATGGGGCTGGGGATGTAGTTATGGGTCACACTTATGGGGCTGGGGTTACAGTTATGGGGCTGGGGTCACACTTATGGGGCTGGGGTTGTAGTTATGGGGCTGAGGACGTACTTATGGGTCTGGGGTCACACTTATGGGGCTGGGGACTCAGTTATGGGGCTGGGGATGCACTTATGGGGCTGGGGTTATAGTTATTGGGCATCTCCAGGTTTTTTGGGTCACATTTACGGGGCTGGGGATGCACTTATGGGGCTGGGGATGCAGTTATGGGGATGGGGACTCAGTTATGGGTCTGTGTTCCCACTTATGGGGCTGGAGAGGCAGTTATGGGATTGGGGATGCAGTTATGGGGCTGGGGATGCAGTTATGGGGCTGGGGACGCACTTATGGGGCTGGGGAGGCACTTCGGAACACAGTTATGGGGTTGGGTTCACACTTATGGGGCTGGAGTCTCACTTATGGGTCACACTTATGGGGCTGGGGACACAGTTATGGGACACACTTATGGGGCTGGGGTCTCCATTGGCCCCTATGGGGTCACACTTAGGGGGCTGGGGACGCAATTATGGGGCTGGAGATGCACTTATGGGTCACACCTATGGGGCTGGGAACACAGTTATGGGTCACACTTATGGGGCTAGGAACTCAGTTATAGGGCTGGGGATGTAGTTATGGGTCACACTTATGTGGCTGGAGCCTCACTTATGGGTCACACTTATGGGGCTGGGGACGCAGTTATGGGGCTGGGGAGGCACTTATGGGGCTGGGGAACCACTTATGGGGCTGGGGTCCCATTTGGCCCCTATGGGATCACACTTATGGATCACACTTATGGGGCTGGGGACCCACTTATGGGGCTGGGTACTCAGTTATGGGGCTGGGGATGTAGTTATGAGTCACACTTATGGAGCTGGAGCCTCACTTATGGGTCACACTTATGGGGCTGGGGACCCACTTATGCGGCTTGGGGTCACACTTATGGGGCTGGGGATGTAGTTATAGGTCACACTTATGGGGCTGGGGACCCAATTATGGATCTGTGTTCCCACTTATGGGGCTGTGGTCCCCATTGGCCCCTATGGGGTCACACTTATGCGGCTGGGGACCCACTTATGGGTCACACTTATGGGGCTGGGGTCCCCACTGTCCCCTATGGGGTCACACATGGGTCACACTTCTGGGGCTGGAGATGCAGTTATAGGTCACACTTATGGGGCTGGGGACCCACTTATGGGGCTGGGGATGCAGTTATGGGTCACACTTATGGGGCTGGGAACATCTCCAAGTCTATAGTTATGGGGCTGGGGACGCAGTTATGGGGCTGAAGATTCAGTTATGGGGTTTTGGGTCACACTTATGTGGCTAGGGAGGCACTTATGGGGCTGGGGTCCCCATTGACCCCTATGGGGTCACACTTATGGGGCTGAGGATGCAGTTATGGGGCTGGAGCCTCTTTTATGGCTCCCACTTATGGGATCGTAGGCCCCACTTATTGGTCTCTGGTCCCACTTATGGGTCTGGTCTCCCCCCACTTATGGGTCTGTGTTCCCACTTATGGGTCTGGGGTCCCCATTGACCTCTATTGGGTCCCACTTATGGGTCCGGGTCCTTACCTTGTTGCTTGCCGGCCTTCCCGTTGTCATTGGAATGAATGAGGTCTCATATAAATGGAGTTTGGGGTCACACTTATGGGGTTTGGGGTCACATGTATGGGGCTGGGGACCCACTTATGGGGCTGGGGATGCAGTTATGGGTCACACTTATGGGTCTGTATTCCCACTTATGGGTCTGAGGACCCACTTATGGGGCTGGGGTCACACTTATTGGGACCCCATTAGGGTTTATGGGGACCCCATTAGGGTTTATGGGGATGTCATTAGGGTTTGGGGTCACAGTTATGGGGCTGGAGCCTCACTTATGGGTCCCACTTATGGGTCTGTGTTCACACTTACAGGGCTTGGGGTCCCCATCGGCCCCTATGGGGTCACACTTATGGGGCTAGAATCATAGTTATGGGGTTTTGGGTCCCACTTATGGGTCTGGAGACCCACCTATGGGTCTGGATCCTCACTATGGGTCCCACTTATGGGTCTGTATTCCCACTTATGGGTCTGAGGACCCACTTATGGGTCTGGAGCCTCACTTATGGGTCCCACCTATGGTTCTGGAGCCTCACTTATGGGTCACACTTATGGGGCTAGGGTCCCCATTGGCCCCTATGGGGTCACACTTATGGGTCTGGAGCCTCACTTATGGGGCTGGAGACCCACTCATGGGGCTGGGGACATCTCCAAGTCTATAGTTATGGGGTTTGGGGACCCACTTATGGGTCTGTGTTCCCACTTATAGGGCTGGGGTCCCCATTGGCCCCTATGGGGTCCCACTTATGGGGTTTGGGGTCACACTTATGGGGCTGGGGATGCAGTTATAGGGCTGGGGAGGCACTTATGGGGCTAGAATCATAACGTTTGGGGTCTCACTTATGGAGCTAGGGTCATACTTATGGGTCTAGGTACCCATTTATGGGGCTGGAGCCTCACTTACGGGTCACACTTATGGGGCTGGGATCCCTATTGGCCCCTATGGGGTCTCATTTATGGGGCTAGAATCATAGTTATGGGGTTTTGGGTCACACTTATGGGTCTGGGGACCCACCTATTGGTCTGGATCCTCACTTATGGGTCCCACTTATGGGTCTGTATTCCCACTTATGGGTCTGAGGACCCACTTATGGGTCTGGAGCCTCACTTATGGGTCCCACCTATGGTTCTGGAGCCTCACTTATGGGTCACACTTATGGGTCTGTGTTCCCACTTGTGGGTCTGGGGTCCCCATTGGCCCCTATGGGGTCACACTTATGGGTCGCACTTACCTTGTTGCTTGCCGGCCTTCCCGTTGTCATTGGGATGAATGAGGTCCCATATAAAGGCCTTGATGGACTCATCACCTCGATAATGGAGCAGGCAATAGAGCAGGATGGCCCTAGAGATGGATTCCGCCTCCGGCTCCGACAGGTGGCGTTTGAGGAACCCGTGGGGCAGCAGCTTCCCCCAGCGACCCCAGCTATAGGGCAAGAAATGGGGCAGGGTGAGATAGGGGGAGCTATGGGGCTGGAGGACCCCAAAATGGGGCTGGAGGACCTTCATATGTGGCTGGAGGGGCTTAATGTTGGGCTGAGGTGGGAATCTATGGGGCTGGAGGGGCTTAATATGGGGTTGGAGGACCCCAATATGAGGCTAAAGGACCCCAATATGGGGCTAAAGGAGCTCAAAATGGGGCTAAAATGGCTCAAAATGGGGCTAAAGGGGCTCAAAATGGGAATCTATGGGGCTGGAGAGGATTAATATGGGGCTGGAGGACCTTAATATGGGGCTGGAGGACCTTAATATGGGACTGAGGTGGGAATCTATGGGGCTGGAGGACCCTAATATGGGGCTGGAGGACCTTAATATGGGGCTAAAGGGGCTCAAAATGGGGCTAAAGAGGCTGAAAATGGGGTTGGAGGACCCTAAAATGGGGTTGGAGGACCAGAAAGTGGGAATCTATGGGGCTGGAGGGGCTTAATATGGGGCTGGAGGACCCCAATATGGGTCTGAGGGATTCTAAAGAACCTTAATATGGGGCTGGAGGACCAGAGGGTGGGAATCTATGGGGGTGGAGGGGCTTAATATGGAGCTAAAGGGGCTCAAAATGGGGCTAAAATGGCTCAAAATGGGGGTAAAGGGGCTCAAAATGGGAATCTATGGGGCTGGAGGACCTTAATATGGGGCTGGAGGACCTTAATATGGGACTGAGGTGGGAATCTATGGGGCTGGAGGGGCTTAATATGGGTTTGGAGGACCCCAAAATGGGGCTAAAGGACCCCAATATGGGGCTAAAGGAGCTCAAAATGGGGCTAAAATGGCTCAAAATGGGGCTAAAGGGGCTCAAATGGGAATTTATGGGGCTGGAGGGGCTTAATATGGGGATGGAGGACCTAATATAGGGCTGGAAAACCTTAATATGGGGCTAAAGGGGCTCAAAATGGGGCTGAAGAGGCTGAAAACGGGGTTGGTGGACCCTAAAATGGGGTTGGAGGACCAGAAAGTGGGAATCTATGGGGCTGGAGGGGCTTAATATGGGGCTGGAGGACCCCAATATGGGTCTGGGGGATTCTAAAGAACCTTAATATGGGGCTGGAGGACCAGAGGGTGGGAATCTATGGGGGGGGAGTGGCTTAATATGGAGCTAAAGGGGCTCAAAATGGGGCTAAAATGGCACAAAATGGGGGTAAAGGGGCTCAAAATGGGAATCTATGGGGCTGGAGGGGCTTAATATGGGGTTGGAGGACCCCAAAATGGGGCTAAAGGACCCCAATATGGGGCTAAAGAAGCTCAAAATGGGGCTAAAATGTCTCAAAATGGGGCTAAAGGGGCTCAAAATGGGAATCTATGGGGCTGGAGGGGCTTAATATGGGGATGGAGGACCCTAATATGGGGCTGGAGGAACTTAATATGGAGCTAAAGGGGCTCAAAATGGGGCTAAAGAGGCTGAAAACAAGGTTGGTGGACCCTAAAATGGGGTTGGAGGACCAGAAAGTGGGAATCTATGGGGCTGGAAGACCTTAATATGGGGCTGAAGGACCTTAATATGGGATTGAGGTGGGAATCTATGGGGCTGGAGAGGATTAATATGGGGATGGAGGACCCTAATATGGGGCTGGAGACCTTAATATGGGGCTAAAGGGGCTCAAAATGGGGCTAAAGAGGCTGAAAATGGGGTTGGAGGACCCTAAAATGGGGTTGGAGGACCAGAAAGTGGGAATCTATGGGGCTGGAGGGGCTTAATATGGGGCTGGAGGACCCCAATATGGGTCTGGGGGATTCTAAAGAACCTTAATATGGGGCTCAAATTGGGGCTAAAATGACTCAAAATGGGGTTGGAGGACCAGAAAAGCGGCTCAAAATGGGAATCTATGGTGCTGAAGTGGCTTAATATGGGGTTGGAGGACCCCAATATGTGGCTAAGGGGGCTCAAAATGGGGTTAAAATGGTTCAAAATGGGGCTAAAGGGACTCAAAATGGGAATCTATGGGGCTGGAGGGACCTTAATATGGGTCTCACTCATAGAGCAGCAGATGCTTCTCCACCCTGTAGCACTCAGCCCGTCCATAAGCGTGCAAGGCGTGCAAGGGGCCCCACACCATTACATCCCCATCCCCTATTTTGCCCTTTTTCACCCCAAAATTGGCCCCATTTTGGGCTCACCCAACTCACTACTTTCCCACCCCCCCACCCCTTATTTTGCCCTTTTTCACCCCAGAAATGGCACCAAATCCACCCCTTATTTTGCTCTTTTTCACCCCAGAAATGGCCCCAAATCCACCCCTTATTTTGCGCTTTTTCACCCCAAAATTGGCCCCAAATCCACCCCTTATTTTGCCCTTTTTTGGGGCTGGAGGACCTTTTTTTTGATCCTAATTGGCACCAAAATGTCTCATAATGGCCATTTCCCCCCAAATCTGCCCCCAATTGGCACCAAAATGGCTCAAAATAGTGTTTTCCACCCAAATTTCCTCCTCATTGGCACCAAAATGGCTCAAAATGGTGTTTTCTCCCCAAATTTGCTCCTAGTTGGCACCAAAATGGCTCGAAATGGCCGTTTTCCCCCAAAATCTGACACCAAAAACCACCATTTCCACACCCCCCCCCACCCCTTATTTTGCCCTCTTTCACCCCAAATTCGTACTCACCCATAGAGCAGCAGATGCTTCTCCACCCTGTAGCACTCGGCCCGTCCATAAGTGTGCAAGACATGCAAGGAGCCCCCACCATGACATCCCCACCCCCTATTTTGCTCTTTTTCACCCCAAAACCGGCCCCAAATCCACTCCTTATTTTGCCCTTTTTTGGGGCTGGAGGACCCGAGGGTGGGAATCTATGGGGCTGGAAGACCCCAAAATGGGCCCAAAATGGGGCTGGAGGACCTTGATATTGGGCTGAAGGGGCTCAAAATGGGGCTGGAGGGGCTTAATATGGGTCTGGGGGACCCCAATATGGGTCTGGGGGATCCCGAAGGACCCCAAATGGGGCTGGAGGACCTTAATATGGGGCTGGAGGACCTTAATATGGGGCTAAGGTGGGAATCTATGGGGCTGGAGGACCTTAAGGACCCCAAAATGGGGCTGGAGGACCAGAGGGTGGGAATCTATGGGACTGGAGGACCTTAATATGGGGCTGGAGGACCTTAATATGGGGCTAAAGGGGCTCAAAATGGGGTTGGAGGACCCCAATATGGGGCTGGAGGAGTTTAATATGGGGTTAAAGGGGCTCAAAACGGGGTTGGAGGACCTCAAAATGGGGCTAAAGGGGCTCAAAATGGGAATCTATGGGGCTGGAGGACTCGAAAATGGGGCTAAAGGGGCTCAAAATGGGGCTAAAGGGCCTCAATATGGAAATCTATGTGGCTGGAGGACCTGAAAATGGGGCTAAAGGGCCTCAATATGGGGCTGTAGGACCTTAATATGGGGCTGAGGTGGGAATCTATGGGGTTGGAGGACCTCAAAATGGGCTCAAAATGGGGCTGGAGGGGCTTAATATGGGTCTGGGGTCCTCAATATGGGTCTTGGGGACCAGGGGTTGGGAATCTATGGGGCTGGAGGACCTTAATATGGGGCTAAAGGGGCTCAAAATGGGGCTAAAATGGCTCAAAATGGGGCTAAAATGGCTCAAAATGGGAATCTATGGGGCTGGAGGACCTTAATATGGGGCTGGAGGACCCTAATATGGGAATCTATGGGGCTGGAGGACCTTGATATGGGTCTGACCCATAGAGCAGCAGATGCTTCTCCACCCTGTAGCACTCGGCCCGTCCATAAGCGTGCAAGGCGTGCAATGGCTGCTGCTGTTGTTGCTGCTGTTGGTGCCTTCGTGCTCGTGGTTTCTCCTCATCTTCACTTTCCAGGTTGGAAAATTCCACCAAATCGTCGTCTCTCAATGTGCTGAAATGTCGGGTTTGTTTGTGGACGTGCGGCGTGTCGATCACCAGGTTGTCGTATGGGGGGAAAAGGGGGTTAAATGGGGGTTATAATGCAATAAATTGGGGTATAATGGAACAAAATGGCTTTAAATAGGGTTATAAGGCACCAAAATGCCTTTAAATTGGGGTATAATGGAATAAAACGGCATCAAGTGGACCTAAATATCCCCATTTACCCCCAAAATTGGGTTATAATGGAATAAAATGACATCAAATGGACCTAAGTATCCCCATTTACCTCCAAAATTGGATTACAGTGGAACAAAATGCCCGCAAAAATGGCTCTAAAATGCATCCAGGTGACCCAAAACACCTCTAAAACGCCTCTAAAATGCCTCTAAATGCCCTTAAATGTCTCCTGGAATCCCAAAAACGACTCCTGGAACCCCAAAAACGCCTCTAAAACACAATTAAATTGGGTTATAATGCACCAAAAAGCCTTCAAGTGGACCTAAATATCACTATTTGCACCAAAAACGCCCTTAAAATACAGTTAAATTGGGTTATGATGCACCAAAACACCTTCAGGTGGCCCTAAATGTGTCCTAAAACCCCCAAAACGCCTCTAAAACACAATTAAATTGGTGTATAATGGAATAAAATTACTTTAAATTGGGTTATAATGGACCAAAACAACCTAAATATCCTGATATGCCTTCAAAAATGGCTCTAAAATGCATCCAGGTGCCCCAATACAGCTCTAAAACACCTCTAAAATGCCTCTAAATGCCCAAAAACGCCTCCTGGAACCCCAAAAACGCCTCTAAAACACCATGAAATTGGGTTATAAGGCACCAAAACGGCTTCAAGTGGACCTAAATATCACTATTTGCAACAAAAATGCCCCTGAAACACAATTAAATTAGGGTATAATGGAATAAAGTGCCTTTAAATTGGGTTAAAATTGAATAAAATGCCTTTAAATTGGATTATAAGGCATCAAAACGGCATCAAGTGGACCTAAATATCCCCATTTACCCCCAAAACTGGGTTATCATGGAATAAAACGGCTTCAAGTGGACCTAAATATCCCCATTTACCCACAAAACGCCCCTAAAATGCCTCCAAGTGCCCCAAACGCCCCCAAACGTCTCCTGGAACCCCAAAAACAACCCAAAAACGCCTCCTGGAACCCCAAATCTGCCGTTCTGCCCCCATAACCCACCTTGCTGTTGAGCAGATCCAGGTCTAAATTGGCTTTTTTGGCCCATTTTTGCTAGAAATTGGGGTCATCCAACGCAATGTCGGTGCGATTCTCCGAGGCGATGAAACTGGCCTGTGGGGCAAAAGGGAAAGAAGGTAGATATGAAAGAAAACGCTAAAAAATGGCACTGAAAATGGGGTAAAAAACAAGCAATTTTGGGTCAAGACCTTGTTAAAAAATGACATAGAAAATGGGTTTAAAAAGCCCTAAAAATGACCTAGAAAATGGGTCAAAAATGCCATAGAAAATGGGTTAAAATGGCATCGAAAATGGGTCAAAAATGACCTAAAAATGGGTTAAAAACACGGGATTTTGGGGTCAGACAATGTTAAAAAATGACCTAGAAAATGGGTTAAAAATGACCTAGAAAATGGGTTAAAAACATGGGATTTTGGGGTCCCAACCTTGGCCAAAAAAAAACTAAAAAATGGGTTAAAAATAGGGATTTGGAGGGTTAAAAGAAAGGGATTTGGGGGGTTAAAAAGAAGGGATTTTTGGGCAGACATTGTTAAATAAATGGCATCAAAAATGGGTTAAAAACAAGCGATTTTAGGTCAGAACTTGTTAAAAAATGACATAGAAAACCCTAAAAAATGGGTTGAAAAGAAGGGATTTTGGGGGTTAAAAAACGGTACTTTGAGGGGTTAAAAGAAGGGATTTTGGGATCCCAACCTTGGCAAAAAAAAAAACCCTAAAAATTGGGTTAAAAACAAGCAATTTTGGGACAGACCTTGGCAAAAAAAGCCCTAAAAAAAGACCTAGAAAATGGGTAAAAAATGGCATCGAAAATGGGTTAAAAACAAGCGATTTTGGGTCAGACCTTGGTGAAAAAAAAATCCTAAAAAATGGGTTAAAAACATGGGATTTTGTGTCAGAACTTGGCCTAAAAAATGGGTTAAGAACAAGCAATTTTGGGTCCGAAAAAACCCTAAAAAATGGGTAAAAATATCCTAGAAAATGGGTTAAAAACCCGGGATTTTGGGTCCGACCTTGGCCAAAAACACCCTAAAAAAACCCTAAAAAATGGGTTAAAAACAAGTGATTTTGGGGGTTAAACATAAGGAATTTTGGGGTCCCAACCTTGTTCTAAAAGGTGCCATAGAAAATGGGTTAAAAATGGCATCGAAAATGGGTTAAAAAAGGTGGATTTCGGTCCATACCTTGGCGAACGTGGACCCCTTCCCCTCGCTCTCGATGGTGATGGTGGTGGTCCGTCTCAATAGAATCTGATCAATGTCCTCCTCACAAAACTTGGAGCCCTCGTCATCCTCCTCCATGATGGCGGCGTAGGCGCCTTTACGCAGCAGGTCCTCGATCTCCTTGGAGAACTGATGGATCTATGGGGCAGGATGGGGATATATATGGGGCAGGATGACCCTATAGGGCTCTATGGGGTCAATGGGGGGCTATGGAGTCAATGGGGGCCTATGGGGTCCTATGGGGCTCTATGGGTGTCCTTAATGGAGAACTGCTGGATCTATGGGGCAGGATGGGGGTCAGTGGGGGTCTATAGGGTCAATGGAGGGCTATGGGGCTCTATGGGGTCAATGGGAGGCTATGGGATCCTATGGGGTCAATGGGGGGCTATGGGGTCCCACCCTGGGGCTCTATGGGGATCCTTCTTGGAGAGCTGCTGGATCTATGGGGCAGGAGTGGGGTCAGTGTGGGGCAGGATGACCCTATGGGGCTCTATGGGGGTCTATGGGGTCAATGGGGGTCAATGGGGTTCTATGGGGGGCTATGGGGTCAATGGGAGGCTATGGGGAATGGGTATCCTTCTTGGAGAACTGCTGGATCTATGGGGCACCAGTGGGTCACTATGGGGCAGGAGTGGGTCAATGGGGGGCTATGGGGCACTATGGGGCCCTATGGGGTCAATAGGGGGCTATGGGGTCAGTGGGGTCAATGGAGGGCTATGGGGTCAATGGGGGGCTATGGCGTCAATGGGGTCCCAGTTATCTATATGGAGAACTGCTGGATCTATGGGGCAGGATGGGGGTCTATGGGGGTCAATAGGGGTCTAAGGGGCTCTATGGGGCTCTATGGAGGGCTATGGGGTCAATGGGGTGCTATGGGGGCTATGGGCGTAGGCACCTTTACGCAGCAGGTCCTCAGTCTCCTTCTTGGAGAACTGCTGGATCTATGGGGCAGGAATAGGGGTCAATGGGGGGCTATGGGGAGCTATGGGGCTCTATGGGGCACTATGGGGCCCTATGGGGTCAATGGGAGGCTATGGGGAATGGGGATCCTTCTTGGAGAGCTGCTGGATCTATGGGGCATCAGTGGGTCACTATGGGGCAGGAGGAGGTCAATGGGGCCTATGGGGGGCTATGGGGCTCTGTGGGTCAGGAGAGGGGCTATGGAGTCAATGGGGGGCTATGGGGACTTATGGGGTCCCAGCCATTAGTATGGAGAACTGCTGGATCTATGGGGCAGGAGTGGGTCACTATGGGGCAGGATGGGGGTCAATGGAAGGCTATGGGGCTCTATGGGGCCCTATGGGGTCAATGGGGCGCTATGAGGCTCTATGGGGGGCTATGGGGTCAATGGGGGCTACGGGCGTAGGTGCCTTTACGCAGCAGGTCTTCGATCTCCTTCTTGGAGAACTGATGGATCTATGGGGCACATGTGGGTCACTATGGGGAAGGATGACCCTATGGGGCTCTATGGGGCCCAGTGGGGCACTATGGGGTCAATGGGGGGCTATGGGATCAGTGGGGGGCTATGGGGTCCGATGGGGTCAATGGGGCGCTATGCCGTCAATGGGGTCCCAGACATCAATATGGAGAACTGCTGGATCTATGGGGTTGGATGGGGGTCTATGGGGGTCAATAGGGCTCTATGGGGCTCTATGGGGCAGGATGGAAGATCCAGCTCTGCCGTGTGTGGAAAGAGAGTTACATTTAATAAGTCACTTGACAAAGTTCATATTGTTTAAGTTCATCGTTCACAATAAAAGTGTCATGGTTTAATAATTTTGCTATCAGTATTCCACATCATAACATCATATAAAGCATGAATAATTTTACTGAATCTGCAACTTACAGAAGAAGACTACATCTCCCAGAGAACAACACGATAGGTCACAGGACCTGGACTCTATATTAACTTGGTCGCAGAACAGACTGACGTCTTTCGAGTTCTGGCGTTCAGGGGAGTGTGTGGGAGCCTTCACCGTTTCGCCTAGATTTCACAGTAGGCCTCTCGGTTTCGGGACTCATTCTCTCTTCTATTTTGCTTGATTTGTTAGCTCAATTTTCAATTATATTGTATTATATTGTGTTATCCTGTATTTCGATATAGTATTTAGTAAATAAGTGTGCCTCCTTAGATCGTTGCCGCTGTTTTCTTTTCCTAATTAACTTTTTCCTTTCGGCCGAGGGCCCCTGCGGGGCCCACGGCCCCTGCCACGGACGCAGGTGGATTATTTGTTCAAACCGTGACAGATTTTGGTGGAGAATGCGGGCAAATTGAGTTGCTGTTTTTCTGTGTTTTCTTCTGTTGTTCTTTTAGCTTTTAACAGAGCTACGAGTTTTTTTCCCTGTTAAGGAGCTATCTTAGGTTTGCGATTCTGCACCTGCGAGCTTGACCTTGAAAAGTCCAGGCGGACTGCCAATACTCCGGTATATTTTATAAACACTGCTGAGCTTTGTTTTCTTTTACCATTTTTTTCTCTCTATTGAAGAAAAAAAAAAAAAAAAAAAAGGGAAAAATGTTTACTCAAGTAAATTTGTTCTACCAGGGACTGCATGTCATTAGTTCCTCTTTTGTGATGCTCCAAACATATTGGAGCATGTTTAAGCTAGCCACTTTTTCCTATGGAGCTATAGGAATGTATAAAGCTTTGAAAGCATGGTTAGCAACGCTTACTTGGTATCTGCATGCAGCTCCAGAGGGAGCAACTAATGCAACTAATAGTTCAGGAATGGTGCTTTTTGAACGTGTTCCTCCTTTTTTCTTTGCATCCTTTAAGCAGTTTTTGAATGACCAGTTGTCCCAGTGGACCACACTGTCAATTGTGTCAATCTCCCTGAACTTACCGTTGGTTATTGTAATAATCTCACTCGGTATCTGGATTTATAACCTCAGGAGGAAGTCTTCCCCAGAACCAGAGAATACTGAGTGGCAGGGAGTGTGGAGAGACTTTGGAGAGACTTTTAGAGGACAGACATCTCTAGTGTCATGGAGCTTTACTCCTGAACACTTATAGAATCCTGAGAGTTTGACCACATATTTGAGACAGGAATGTTGTGGCTCAGGCAGATCTAAGGAGGCACAAATGACTTGGGGACTAGCTAATGCTTATCGGGCCTTATTCAATGCCATTCCTGAGAGGGAAGATTTTGAGGTTGAGAGAGAGAGTCTCAGGGCCGAGAATGAGAGTATGCAATCCAAACTCGACACCCTTCAGTCCGGGTACAACACTCTCCAGTCCGAGCACAACGCCCTTCGGTCAGAACACAGTGCCCTTCAGTCTGAGTGTAACATCCTCCGGTCAGAGCACAATGCCCTCCAGTCCGGGTACAACACTCTCCAGTCCACGTATGACGCCCTCCAGTCTGAGCGCGGCACTCTCCAGCCCAAGCATGATGCCTTCCAACCCAAGTGCGACACCCTCCAGTCCGAGCACAACACTATACAGTCCAAGTACAACACTCTCCAGACTGAGCACAATGCCCTCCGGACCGAGCACAACACTCTCCAGACTGAGCACAGTGCCCTCCGGACCAAGCACAACACTCTCCAGACTGAGCACAATGCCCTCCAGTCCAGGTACAACACTCTCCAGACTGAGCACAATGCCCTCCAAACCAAGCACAACACTCTCCAGACTGAGCACAATGCCCTCCGGTCTGGGTACAACACTCTCCAGTCCAAGTATGACGCCCTCCAGTCTGAGCGCAGGACCCTCCAGGTCCAGGACCTTCCAACCCAATTGCTACACCCTCCAGTCCGAGCATAACACTCTTCAGACTGAGCACAGTGCCCTCTGGACCAAGCACAACACTATCCTGACTGAGCACAATGCCCTCTGGGCCGAGCATACTATCCTCCAGTTCGGGTACAACACTCTCCAGTCCAACTACGACAGCCTCCAGACTGAGCTCGATGCTGTCCAGTTTCATAGTTTCATAGTTTCATAGTTTCGTGCGGGTTGGAAGGGACCTTAGAGATCATCGAGTCCAGCCCCCGGAATTCGAGCCTCTGTGTAGCAGAGCGGCACTTCTACCACTTGCGCCACAGGGGGGATTCGAACTCCGGGCCCCAGTGTTGCAAGGCGGCGTCTTTAACCACTGCGCCACCGGGGCACACAGTTCGAGCGGAATGCTCTCCGAGACCAGCTATGTGCCCTCTTGGGTGAGCTGAATGTTTTTAACCAACTACCAGGGACACATGTAGTTCAATTTGACCAGCCACCGGGGGCACATGTAGTCCAATTTGACCAGCCAATGGGGGCGCATGTAGTCCAATCTGACCAGCTCCCGGGGGCACATGTAGTCCAATTGGACCAACCATAGGGGACACCAGATACAATGTTGGTTGCCCCTGTAAGAGGGCGAAAGACAAAACGAGTTTCAACTCAGTTAGAGAAAATGCAGAAGGAGTTAGAAGAGCGGAGGGACTTAGGAGAGCAGGATTCAGGAGAGCAGGGGGACTCAGGAGAGCAGGGGGAGTCAGAAGACCAGAGGAAGTTGGAGGAGCAGAGGATGTTAGAGGAGTTTAAGAAGAAGTTAGAGGAGCAGAAGAAGTTAGGAGAGAGGAAGTTAGGAGAGAGGAAAAAGAAGGAGGGTTACCTGGAGGAAATAATACAAGAGTCAGAGTCAGAAGAAGAAGAGGAGCCAAAAGTTAGATTTTCTTTACGAGAATTTCTTGAGTCCAAACTTCTAGATGGGGCAGCCTCATCAACACAGTTACCACCATCAACACCTGGGACTCTTGATAGAGCAAAAGGCGAGCAAAGTATTACGACCATTATTGATCGATCTTTTAAAATGAGTGAAATTCAAGATCTAAGAAAGGATTTCACACGTCAGCCAAAAGAACATATGGTCACTTGGTTACTTCACTGCTGGGACAATGGTGCCAACAGTGTGTGGCTCGATGGCCGTGAAGCTCGCCAACTGGGTAGCATTTCCAAGGACTCACGTGTGGACAGAGGTATTGGCACATGCCAAAATCAGTCCTACACCCTCTGGAAGTGGATGTTGATAGCGGTAAGAGATAGATTCCGCATTAAACGGGACTTGGAGCCAGAGAAAAAGAAATCGACTGATATAGAGAAAGGTATCCAATTTCTGAGAGAAAGTGCACTGGTGGAACTGCTATACAGCCCCCACTTCAATCGTAACGATCCAAACCAATTACATGATCCGGAAACAGTCTGTGTTCAACGACAAATGTGGCGTAACTTTAAAAAGGCAGCTCCAGAAAAGCATGCCAGTGCACTTGCATTATTATATGGCAAAGGGGAAAGGAAACCCCTTGTGAATGAACTAATTAGCAGGCTTCAGGAACTTGAATTATTTATCAGCGCTAAAGAAGTTAATCTGTATACTTCAGCCATTGTCAAAATAGTGGAAAGATTAAACAAAATGGAGGAAACACAAAGTGATATTATTGACAAATTGGCTAACGTGCCTGATGTAGATGAATCCATGCCGGTACCAGATGATGGAAACCAGGATTTCCACAATTGCCTATTGAGAAAGCTAAACAACATCAGTTCCTCTCAACCTGTATTATCGAAAATCTCAACCATAAAAAAGAGACGTCCTCGTATTCAAGCAAATGACAACGATAAGACTACACGTCTTTCCTTGTTGTTTTTCCTCTGTAGTCATGGGGAGGACATGAAGAAATGGCGTAATTCATCCACTTCTGCACTTCAGGCACGAGTGACAGAATTACAATTCGAAACAACAACCAAGGTGAACTCTTCCAAGAAGGGGAAAGTTCCAGTTGCTGCAAGCCACCGAGGTAAACAATAGAGGGGCCCTGCCCCCAGCCAGGGAGGGGAAAGGGACAATAGAGTATACTGGACTGTGTGGATTAAGTGGCCTGGCACATCTCAACCACAGAAATATAAAGCCTTGGTGGACACGGGTGCACAATGCACCCTAATGCCCTCAAGTCACCAAGGGACACAACCAATATATATCCATGGAGTGACTGGGGGTTCCCAAGAATTGACTATGTTGGAGGCTGAAATAAGCCTCACTGGTAAAAACTGGCAGAGACACCCTATTGTGACTGGTCCAGAGGCTCCATGTATTCTGGGTATCGATTACCTTAGGATGGGATATTTTAAGGATCCCAAGGGGTATCGATGGGCCTTTGGGATAGCTGCTGTTAACACAAACGGTGTTAGGCAGCTGTCAACTTTACCTGGTCAGTCAGATGATCCTTCTGCTGTGGGGTTGCTCCAGGTAAAAGACCAAGAGGTACCAATTGCCACCGAAGTGGTTCACAGAAGGCAGTACTGCACCAATAGGGACTCATTGCTCCCCATTCACATGCTAATTCGCCAATTAGAGAATCAGGGAGTGATTAGCAAAACTCACTAACCTTTTAACAGCTCCATATGGCCAGTGCGTAAAACCAGTGGGGAATGGAGGCTGACCGTGGATTACCATGGCCTGAATGAAGTCACACCTCCATTAAGTGCTGCTGTACCAGACATGCTAGAACTCCAGTATGAATTGGAGTCAAAAGAAGCTAGGTGGTATGCCACCATTGACATTGCTAATGCCTTCTTTTCCATCCCATTGGCTGCAAAATGTTGGCCACAGTTTGCTTTTACCTGGAGAGGTATTCAGTATACCTGGAAACGTTTACCTCAAGGGTGGAAGCACAGCCCAACCATTTGCCATGGGTTAATCCAAGCCGTCTTGGAACAGGGTAATGCTCCTGAGAACTTGCAGTATATTGATGATATTGTAGTGTGGGGCCATACAGCAGCAGAGGTTTTCAAGAAAGGAAAACAAATAATCCAAATTCTTTTGCAAGCTGGTTTTGCCATTAAGCGCAGCAAGGTGAAGGGGCCTGCCCAGGAAATCCAGTTCTTAGGTATAAAATGGCAAGATGGACGTCGTCACATCCCAGCAGATGTGATTGACAAAATCACTGCTATGTCTCCGCCCACCAACAAAACAGAGATCCAATCTTTTCTGGGAGTAGTGGGCTTTTGGAGAATGCATGTCCCAAACTACAGCCACATAGTGAGACCCCTCTATCAGGTAACACAGAAGAAGAATAATTTCTCATGGGGTCCTGAGCAGCAGCATGTTTTTGAGCAGATAAAACAAGAAATAACCCGTGCCGTGGCCCTGGGGCCAGTACGGATGGGACAGGATGTGAAGAACATCCTCTACACTGCTGCTGGAGAGAAAGGTCCCACCTGGAGTTTGTGGCAAAGAGCCTCAGGAGAGACCCGAGGCCGACCCCTAGGATTCTGGAGTCGAGCATGTAAAGGGTCTGAGGAGCGCTACACTCCGACTGAAAGGAGATCTTAGCCGTGTATGAGGGGGTTCGGGCTGCTTCTGAAGTTGTTGGGACAGAGGTTCAGCTTCTTCTAGCACCTCGCTTGCCAGTAATAAACTGGATGTTTAAAGGACAGGTTCCCTCCACCCATCATGCTACTGATGGCACTTGGAGTAAGTGGAATTCATTAATTACTCAACAAGCTCGAATGGGAAAACTCAGCTGTCCTGGAATTCTAGAAGTGATCATGGACTGGCCTGAGAGTAAAAAAATTGAAACACCACCTACAGAAGAGGTATCACGTGCTAAAGAGGCACCACCATACAATGAGCTACCAGAAAACGAAAAGAAATTTGCCCTATTCACAGACGGATCATGTCGTATTGTAGGGAAGCATCGCAGATGGAAAGCTGCTGTATGGAGCCCCACACGACAAGTTGCAGAGGCCACTGAAGGTAATGGAGAATCATGTAAATTCGCAGAGGTAAAGGCTGTTCAGCTGGCTTCAGATGTGGCTGAAGGGAAGGGTGGCCAATGCTTCATCTTTATACTGATTCATGGATGGTGGCAAATGCCTTATGGGTGTGGTTGCAGCAGTGGGAAGATGATAACTGGCATCGAAGGGGTAAACCTGTTTGGGCTGCTGAACTGTGGAAAGACATTGCTGCCTGAATAAGGAACATTGTTGTAAAGGTGCGCCATGTAGATGCTCATGTGCCTAAAAGTAGGGCTACTGAAGAACATAAAAATAACCATCAGGTTGATCGAGCTGCCAAAATTGAGGTGGCTCAAATAGACTTGGACTGGCAGAACAAGGGTGAATTATTCCTAGCTCGGTGGGCCCACGAGACTTCAGGTCATCAAGGAAGGGATGCAACATATAAGTGGCCAGAGACCGAGGGGTGGACTTAACTATGGACGCTATTGCTCAGGTTATTCATGACTGTGAAACATGCGCCATAATTAAACAAGCCAAGAGGATGAAACCTTTTTGGGGAGAAGGGCGATGGCAAAAGTATAAATATGGGGAGGCGTGGCAGGTTGATTATATCACCTTGCCACGATCTCGCAATGGTAAGCGTTATGTACTCACCATGGTGGAGGCAACCACTGGGTGGCTCGAAACATACGCAGTACCCCATGCTACCGCCCGAAACACCATATTAGGGTTGGAAAAGCAAATCCTGTGGCGGCATGGCACTCCGGAAAGAATTGAATCTGATAATGGGACCCATTTAAAAAATTCTCTTGTAACCACTTGGGCCAAAAATCATGGCATTGAGTGGATTTACCATATTCCCTATCATGCACCAGCTTCTGGTAAGATTGAACGATTCAATGGGTTGTTGAAAACTATGTTGAATGCAATGGGTGGCGGAACGTATAAAAATTGGGAGAACCATTTAGCAGAAGCCACCTGGTTGGTCAACACTCGAGGATCTAGTAATCGTAATGGTCCTAACCAATCCAGCTCCCTACGTACCGTGGAGGGAGATAAGGTTCCTGTAGTACACATAAAGAGTGTGTTGGGAAAAACAGTTTGGGTCTTTCCAGCATCTGGAAAGGGTAAACCTCTCCGGGGTACTGTCTTTGCCCAGGGACCTGGGTGCACGTGGTGGGTGATGGACAAAAATGGGTATGTCCAATGTGTACCACAAGGGAATTTGATGTTGGGGGAGTGCAGCCAATGATTTCTTGTAGATATATAGGTAGAGTCTCAGAAAATATTTGACGAATGTTCAGTTAGGTACAGGACTTAAGATAAAGTGGATTAATGTTAAGGAAACACTTTTTTTCCATATACCTTAATTAGGCATTCTGTTAGCAAGTTTTCCATCTGAACTCTATATCGTGCACTGGCCATGCATGTGTAGAGCACACATGGAAACACACGTGGTTTTGGAGTCTGGCAGCTTCTTTTTCTTCCTCACTGTTCCCAAAGTTTCGGGATCCAGCAGTGATTCCATAATGCAAACAAGCTACTGGTGGCCGTGCCATGTGGGTTTTCTGTGGAGACATTCGATAGCCATTAAGTCTGAGAAAATTTAGTAAACTAATTGTCCGTGTTATGCATCATTTCTGTTGTTTTGGTAGCTATCAGGTAATCCATGTCTTCAAATTTGAGGGGTTTCTGTTTTGTCTGAATCAGCTGAGCTCTCTGTGGTACTCTGAATGCATTTGGTGCTGCATTCTTATCCCTACCTCGGGTCTCTACTACCCAAACCAAATTATCACTTACTTTGTCAGTAATACTGGTCCCAGCAGGGGTAGTGATTAACACTAAACTAAGGGCATGTGCACTTCCAATGTTCTGCTTTTGTCCCCATTGGGAAGTAACGATTTGTTTACTGTTTTGATCACAAGCGGACAGCGCGGGGATGCACTCTCTTGCTGGCACTTAAACTTCTCTGGCTAGAGCATATCAAATTTCAATATTTAATTCACTGTTCTTCTGTAACATTTTCACTATTTTTTGTAGTTGTTGTTTTTTGTTTTTCACAACTTCACTATTTGTACCCTCAATTACCGTTGTACATAGCATTAACAATTACATTTCCATATACCATTTGAATTTGTACTTTCATATACCATAAACATTTAACAATCACAAAGACAGTGACAATATCCTATACAGTTTATCCTAAGCATTCTTCCTCTCCTCCAAGTTATCAGCAGGAATGGGCCTTCCCATTGACCTGATTCCAAATTCTTTAATATTATCATATTTTTTTCCATGAATTTTCACTCTTTCCTTGTTAACTGAAACGAAGTGAGGGCTACTGGTTGTTGCTCATCATCACATCCTTGATTTAAAAATTCAATACATATGTCATTTTAGCAAGCCTTCTTGCTGGAAGGGCCATCTCCGTTCCTTCTTTTTTGCTTAAGCAGTATAGTTTTAAGGATGAGTATTGTCCACTGATACCACTGGGCTGGTGCTGACACTGAAAAACATCAGTGCAATGGTCTTTATGATAGATTTATTTTGTGACCAACACTAACAGATATTAAATGGGTTCCTTGGCTCATTTCCCAATTTGTTAGGAATTTGGAAACACTATGGAGGAGTTACATGCAAATCATAATCAGTTTGACAAAAAGAGGTGAAAGAAAGGAATGGTTATCACCGTGAAGGAAGTACCAGAAGTCCGGAATGACCTGAAAAAAAAACTCTGAACCAAATTGTGACAGATCCAAGGACTGATATCAAACACAGTTCACAACCACAACAAACAAAAGCATAGATGAAACAAGACTTCTCAAAGTTGTCAGCAGCAGTTTAACCAACTCCGACTAGGGCTACCGTGGCTCGCTCGTCAGCTGGTCTTGTTTTGGCTTCAGAGACTCCACTCAAGCCCATGGCCCCCTGACTGGGCCCCAATTAACGACAAAAAGGAATGCCTCCCTTATCTTTGACCAGTCCGTGACTTGGTCGCTCTTGTTCTCCCCTCCCCCCAGGTGGAGCCGTATTAGCAGCCCACCCTCTTGGGGAAGGGTTATGATGACTAGGAACGCCTCCGCCTCCGCCCCCGCTGATGTGGATTGGCTTCTATCTTGGTTACGCCTATCCACCCCACCCTCCATGGGCGGAGCCACACCCACAACCCATCCAATCTCAAGGAAGGGACCCATCCTCCCGCCCCTGCTCACTCCCTTTCCCCACCCCCAAGGATGGGTGAAGGAATGCATTAGATATCGGTTGCTTTGGATACGATGATGGGGCCTCAGAGGAGAGCTTCTGCGGGTCAAGAGATAAGGATGTGGAATGTGTGGAATGCTGCTGGACAGGGCCATGTCTCGCTCCAATTTAGGAGTGAGGCAAAGGTTCTTTTGATAATGTTATGCCCGGCGTGAGATTAAGAAGAAGAACATTCAAATGTTGATCCGACCAGTTTATTGGAAATAATAGACAATTGAGGGGATGGGGAAGGGAAAGTAGGCGATAGAAAAAGGTAGAAAAGAGCAAGAATTACGTTAAAGCGGGGAATAGTCACCTCCTGAATGCAGCAGCGTCCCGTAGCACGTTGTTAACGTTGGTCCGGGGCAAAATAAGCGTAGGGGAGAGCAGCAACGGAGTAGCAGGCCACAGATCGATGAAACGCAGAGAAGATGGTCAGAGTAGCGAGGTCTCAGGAAGTGGAGTCTCGGGCAGCGAGGTCCCTCGGAGCAGAGTCTCGAGCAGCAATCCCAGAAGAGATAATAGGCAGCAGTAGGACAACGGTGGAGGAATCTGAGGTCGGATACCTAGATGCCCACAAAACCGTGGTTTCTCCGTGCCCTTTTTATCCTTCTTTCCCGCCTTCCAGAGATTTCGGGACGGCTCGGGTCAGAGTCTTGTGACTTCCTCAGAGATGTCAATCTTCCTTGAGATGGGCCAACAGGAAAGACCACTTAAGGGCCATTAGTCCTCAGGGATGGCCATCTTCCTTGAGATAGGCCAACACAAAAAGACCACTCAAGGGCCATTGATCAGTATCTTATCTCCCTTTCGTAGCTCCCGGACTTGTCCATCTCCTGTGTGTCTCAGACAAAGGCAGTCCTGGAACCTTGGCCAGGACTTGCCTGAACTTGTCCATTTCAGCAAACTTTGAGACAGTAATGTAAAAAGCATGGCCTCTTACAGGCCATCTGGTTGTTGCTCAGCCAGAGTGATGGGTACGGTCGGGATGGCACGCGCCACCTTGTCTTTGTCTTTCAAATCCTCACATCTGCAAGAGAAAAGGCCTCCCTACCCAATTCCCAAAGCAGCCCCAATCTGAGCATCAGTCTTCCCTTCTTTCCAAGCCGCTTTCAGCGCCCCAAGCACCAACCCCCACATTTCGAGCTCAGCATCTTTCTGCTCATTCATTGCACGCTCACAGAGCGAAAAAGTTAAAGATTCCCACCTACTGTGGTCCAGAATCTCCTGAGGAGAGGAAAGCTCCCTCTCCTTTTCTAGGCAACTAATGACGTTCCTTCTTAGAAGGAACACGCTTGCCACCATAGTCTTTACAAAACTGAAGCAATACCTTCAAGACTTGCTCCATAGTCGATCTGAGACGAACAAGTTCGTTCGGCCCCGCAATAGCGGTCCTCTGCCAGTAGCCTGCCGCCAACCTCACAGACTCTCTTTATCCGACAGGCATGCAGAGGATTTCCAACACCTTGAATCCTAATGGCCTCACACGGGGCACCACTTGTTACTTGTAGTTCATTTCACATCAGGATTCTAGCGTTAAGCCTCTGCAAATCTGACCTGGTCGAGCCGGGGCCCATTTAACTACACATTCACACCAATATGGTGAATAGCTAAATGGCGTTTTATTATGCGTTTTAGCGGTTTAAATAAGCCGCTACTTCATCTACACCCCTTATACATATGCATAACCCCTTCTACATATGCATAACCAAGCAGGGGAGGGCCTATCGCGTTACATCCTGAGTGCATACCTAGTACAACAGCTCCCCACACTCTGACCTGGTAATCTCAGCTGGGGAGCGGACTTTTGGGGTGCTAAGTTGATGGCATCCATGTTTGTGTCTCTATCCCCTGGGATAAGTCGGGTTAATTGGCGAATATGTCAAGTGGTGATACCAACATGATAGTGTGGTTGATTTACGATTGAGGAGTTTGCTTGTGGTGTGAGTGTAGATGTGATTGTTTCTGTTTTTTTATAGAGTTTGATGTTCAAGTACTCGAGGAAGCAGCTGAGAGAACAGCCGGGAGAAGCGTCCAGGAAGCAGCCAAGGGAAGCAGCTGGGCGGACAGGAAGGTCCGGCAGAGCGGCTGGAAGAAGCAGCCGGGAGTGCAGCCGAGAGAAACAGCTGGGAGAAAGGATGGGGAAGGTCTGGGAGGGTCTTTACCATGGCGGCAGGATCCGTTAAAGAGATGGTAAAGATTTTAAAGGTGCTTGCAAAGGATGCGGGGGGCACATTGTCCTCTAATAGCACGGAGGGGCTCATCCAATGGATGATACAAGGTGGGCTCATTCAGCCGTACAGGCTTTGGACCTGGATAAGGTTCAAGTCGCAGGGATGGAGTTAGTATCAGCTGCTGGAGCAGGAAGTAAGTCTGCTCTTCAGCTTATCCCTGCCTGGGGAGCTCTACGTGCTTGCCTTCAGAAAATTCGCAGCTCGGGAAGTGCGTGGATGGAGGCTTTGGCTGCTGTTTATGGCTTGCTGAAAGTGGCAGAGCCAGGGAATTCGAGCTCTAATGGCTCGGGGGAGAGTGTCCAGCTGCTCCCTGATGTTCCCCCTCAGGAACATTTTTCCTTACTAAGCAAAGCAAAAAGTAGGATTGCTACCCTGGACTTTAGGAGAGTCAACTTTGATCTCCTTCGTGACCTACTTGGGGCTATCCCGTGGGCCAGGGTGCTAGAAGGCAAGGGGGCCTGTGAGAGCTGGTTAGCGTTTAAACGGATCTTCTTCCAAGCTCAGGATCGGTGCGTCCCTGTGACTAAGAAATCGGGAAAAGGTGCAAGGAGACCTGCGTGGATGAGTAAGGAGCTCATGTTCAAGCTCCGCAGAAAGAAGAAAGTACATGATATGTGGAAAAAGGGTCTGACCACTTGGGAACAATACAAGAATGTAGTCAGGGACTGCAGAGATGCGACCAGGAAGGCTAAAGCCCACCTGGAGTTGAATCTAGCTAAGAAGATAAAGAATAATAAAAAAGGCTTCTTAAAATACATTAACAGAAAGGAAGGCTAGGGAGAATGTGGGCCCCATACTAAGTGAGAGGGGCGCTCTGGTAACAGGGGATGCTGAGAAGGTGGAAATACTGAACGCCTTCTTTGCTTCTGTCTTTAGTGAAAGGGCTCTCCCTCAGGAATCCCGGACCCTGGAGGTTGATGAGACAGTCCGGGGAATGGGAGATTTCCCTTTAGTGAGGGAAGAGGTGGTCCGTGAGTGCCTAGGAAACATTAAGGTCCATCAATCCATGGGACCTGATGGGGTGCATCCGCAGGTGCTGAGAGAGCTGGCGGAGGTCATTGCTGAGCCGCTCTCTGTAATCTTTCAGAGGTCTTGGAGAACTGGGGAGGTGCCTGAAGACTGGAGGACGGCCAATGTCACTCCAGACTTCAAAAAGGGCAAGAATGAAGACCCGGGTAACTATAGGCCGGTCAGCCTCACCTCTGTCCCAGGGAAGGTGATGGAACAGCTTGTGCTGGATGCCATCTCCAGACAACTGGGAGATAAGGAGGTTATCAGGAGTACCCAGCATGGGTTCACCAAGGGGAGGTCGTGCTTGACCAACCCGGTGGCCTTTTATGAAAATGTCACTAGCTGGGTGGACAGGGGGAGGGCGGTAGATGTAGTCTACCTTGATTTCAGTAAGGCTTTTGATACTGTCCCCCATGACATCCTCATAACAAAGCTGAGGAAGTATGGGATAGATGAGTGGGTGGTGAAGTGGGTCGAGAATTGGCTGATTGGCAAAGTGCTGAGGGTTGTCGTTTGCAGTGCGGAACCTGGCTGGAGGCCTGTAACTAGCGACGTCCCCCAGGGGTCTGTACTGGGTCCGGTCTTGCTCAACATCTTCATCAACGACCTTGATGAGGGGATAGTGACCACCCTCAGCAAGTTTGCTGATGACACAAAGTTGGGAGGATTGGCTGACACGCCTGAAGGCTGTGCTGCCATTCAGCGAGACCTGGACAGGCTGGAGAGCTGGGCAGTAAGAAACTGGATGAGGTTTAACAAAAGCAAGTGTAGAGTCTTGCACCTGGGTAGAAATAATTGCATTCACCAGTACAGGCTGGGGGAAGAGATGCTGGAGAGGAGCTCTGCTGAGAGGGACCTGGGAGTCCTGGTGGACGACAGATTGACCATGAGCCAGCAGTGTGCCCTTGTAGCCAAAAAAGCCAATGACATACTGGGGTGCATTAAAAAGAGCGTGTCCAGCAGGTCAAAGGAGGTGATCCTCCCCCTCTACTCTGCCCTGGTGAGGCCTCATCTGGAATACTGTGTCCAGTTCTGGGCTCCCCAGTACAAAAAAGACAGGGATCTCTTGGAAAGAGTCCAGTGGAGGGCCACTAAGATGGTGAAGGGCCTGGAGCATCTCCCCTATGAGGAGAGACTTAGGGAACTGGGTCTGTTTAGCCTTGAAAAAAGAAGGCTGAGAGGGGACTTGATCCAGGTTTATAAATACCTGAGGTGTGGGAGCCATAGTGGTGAGTCTGGTCTCAGTAGTTTCAGTAGTGCGTGGGGATAGGACTAGGGGTAATGGGATGAAAGTACAGCATAGGAAGTTCCGCACGAATGTGCGGAAGAACTTCTTTATGGTAAGGGTGACGGAGCATTGGAACAGGCTGCCCGGGGGGGGGTGGAGTCTCCTTCTCTGGAGATATTTAAGACCCGCCTGGACGCCTACCTGTGTGACATGGTGTAGGGAGCCTGCTTTGGCAGGGGGGTTGGACTCGGTGATCTCTAGAGGTCCCTTCCAACCCCTACAGTTCTGTGATTCTGTGAATGCGAAAGGCAGATAAAGAGGGAGGAGGACAGTGCTTTCTCTTTGGAATCGGCACAGGCTTTTCCCGTTACGGAGAAAAAGGCTTTGGAATCCTTGTTTGCAGAGGAGGGGCCGTTTGCCCCTGGTATTGCTGTTGATTGTGTGCCGACACCAACGGTCCCTGCCCCACCTGCACTGTGCTTACACCCTGTGCGTGGATTAGGCGTCTCCACGGACGTTAGTATGCCATCGTCAGCCACTGGCCCTCCGGAGGCTCCTAGGGGAGATGTGGGAGGTGCCGCGAGCAATGAGGATACCAAAGGGGATGATCTGCCTGAGAGGCTGCTAAGAGAAATTTGGAGGCTTTCGGTTAACTTTAGGTCATTAGCTCAGGCAGTTAAAATTCAGGCTGCACAACAGCAGCGGGAGTGTGATTTAGCAAAGCCCCTTAATGATCCAGTGGACGATTGGTATATGACTGTTAAGAACTGTGCACTTCAAAGAGATCTTATCTTTCAACCATTAGAGGGGGGTGGGCCGCTTGTAAGCCCTGAGGTACGGGATCCTCAGGGCTGGCCCACCTGGGAGCCTTTTGATCGGCAGCTTGTTAAGGAGTTAAGATCGGTAATGGCTACGTCAGGCTTGGCAAGTCCCTCCTGCCAAGCTCTATTGGACATGATACAGATGGAGCTCATCACCCCCTTTGATTGGCATAGTGTGGACTGGGCGGTCCCATCGCCCACCCAAATGATGCTTTTTGAAAGTAAATTGGAGTTGTTAGGACCGGCCCTGTGAGGGTTTCAGTATGATATGTTCGGCCTCATCTCTAGGCATAAACTAGTATCCAGCTTTCATAGAGACTGGGACTGTGTGCTTCTTACTGATTGGTATTGCTTTGTAACTTGTTATACTGCAGATAACAGTGGTGTGACATAATGGGAGAATTTCTTGCATTTCCAATGCAGTTTCAAGAATTCGAATTATTAGTCATTATCCAGGTTACTGTGCATTTCTATTTTACTAATGGATTGGATGTGAACCAAATAGGATCTGATATTACCAATGCTCGAATCTTCTAAATGACGCTTACAGATCTTCTCACATGGGGCTGAGGGTATGCTTGTATTTCCACAGGAGCCAGAACCCAGTGGATTCTTGCCTGTCTGGTCTGGCTGTGGTTGCCAGCTGCTGCTGCCTCTACTTCTGTTCCTGCTGCTGGGAGTGAGCCTGTCCTAGGTACTATCTTCGTAATACACGTGCGACTACACAGCTTGCTTGTTGGGCAGCAAAGAATGCGAATCGCACTTCCCGTGCACTGACTGATATAGCTGAATCACTGAGTTCCCTTGACACTGGACTGACTCAGACTAAGATGGCGGTAGACTTTCTGTTTGCTCGGACTGGTCTAGGTTGCGCTCAGATGGAACAACACCTAGGCCTCAAAGGATTCTGCTGTCTTGACTTCAGCGCAAATGCATCTTCGGCCATAGACAAGATCCGACGGGAAGCGAAGGACATAGCTGACTCGACGTTCCGGATATTGAAGGACAAGAACTGGGGTTTCTTTTCCAAAATACTTGGTCTTCCTAGATGACTTGAGAATGCTCTTACTGTGGGTGTGATTGCTTTAGTAGTTATTCTGCTTGCTGTGTGTTTGATTCCTGTTATAATTCGTATTGTTCACCCTGTTTTGGATCAGGCGGTTAGTCACCTTCTTGCAGTTAATTTAGTTTTAAGTGCACCACATGGGGATGGCTATCAACCACTATCCACGTGTGACTATGAAACATCACATTAGCAAAGAAAGGGGGGAGATGTTGGGGTGCTAAGTTGTCTTTGCAAGGATTTATGAGTGCATACAGTAGTTCTGAGTAGATGGAATGTTCTAGAATAGCTGAGTGACGGCCTGTAGGTTAAGAGTTAGTGGGTGGGGGGTTTAGGTAGGTGTGTGTATAGGTTGTATCACGTGCATCGGGTTTTGCAAAGCGGGTGTACACATCTGCGCGGGATTTAGGATGGTATATAAGGTATGTGACACAGCAATAAATTGAGAGAAGACATGATGGCATCCATATTTGTGTCTCTTTCCCCTGGACAGTTGAGGTCCCAAGATAATTCGGGATAATTGGCGAATACGTCACGGACTGAACCCCCTGTGATTCTGGAAGCAACGGTCAGGGAATTACTACTCCAACTGGACTGCCACAAGTCCATGGGACCAGATAAGATTTACCCGAGAGTGCTGAGGAAACTGGCGGAGGTGATAGCCGAGCTGCTTTCTGTCATCTATCAGCGCTCCTTTGTAACGGGTGAGGTCCTGGAAGACTGGAGGCTTCCAATGTGACTCCCATTTACAAGGAAGGTTGTAAGGAGGATCTGGGGAACTACAGGCCTGTTACCCTGACCTCGGTGCCAGGGAAGGTTATGGAGCAGATTGTCTTCAGGCAGATTGTGTGGCATGTGTGGGATGGCCAGGGGATCAGGCCTAGCCAGCATGGGTTCATGAAGGGCAGGTCCTGTTTGACCAACCTGATCTCCTTCTATGATCTAGTGACCCATCTGGTGGATGAGGGAAAGGCTGTTGAGGTGGTGTATGGGAAATCACAGCTTGAACCTCTGATTAATTAGCTGAGGCAACTGTTGGGTCAGCTGTGGGAGCACAGGTGAGAGTAATCTAGCTCCACCTCCACTAAGACCTCATTTAAGGGCTGACCACCACTGAAGCAGCATCTCTTGGAGATTGCTCCCCAGTGGAGACTGCCTCAGCTTTCCAGTCAAGGCATTGACATTGGTGAGTTTTCCTTTGCTAATAACCTTTGACTATCTACCATCATCTTTGTTAACGTCTTTATATTAGTTAGCCTTACAGGTGGTCTACCTAGACTTCAGCAAAGCCTTTGACACTGTCTCTCATAGTATTCTCCTGCAGAAGCTGGCAGCCTGTGGCTGGGGGTCAGCCTCTTCTCTCGTGTCTTTAGTGATAGTACTAAAGGGAATGGTTTCAAGCTGCAACAGGGGAGATTCAGGCTAGATGTTAGGAAATATTACAGATCAGAAAGAGTGGTGAGGACTGCCCAGGGAGGTGGTGGGGTCACCGACCCTGGTGGTTTTCAAGCAATGTTTGGATGTTGTGTTCAGCGACATGGTGTTGTTGGAGATATTGGTAATAGGTGAATGGTTGGACTGGGTAATCTTATAGGTCTTCTCCAACCTTGATGATTCTATGATCATGCCAGTTCCCTGGGCTGTCCCTCACACTCTGTTGTAGCTGGAAATGCAGCACAGGTCCTTCCTGGAAATCCATGCCCAGGGAGTGTCTGTGATGCTACGTCAGCTCTAATGCCTGTGTGCCACCTTCTGTACACTGTTGCTATAGATAAGCTATCCAGTCAGGCTATGTCCAATGACGCTTTCCAATTTGTATGTTTACTTCTGTCATTTTCAACTAATGAGAACACCAGGCTGTGGGCCTGGGCTCTTGTTTGGACCACAGGGACACAGTTGAATGGCTTCCACCATTGCACTGTAGCACAAGGGGGTATATCTTTAGGACGGATGGGCGAGGAGACAAGGAAGGGAGACTGCCCTCTGTGAGAGTGCACTGAGCTCTGCCTGGGGATGGCACAGCAGCCGGGCCAGAGCTAATGGAAGTGGCAAACAGAGTGTCATGGTTTTGTAATTTTGTAATTTTGCTATCAGTATTCCACATCATAACATCATGTAAAGTGTGGATACTTCTATTGAATGTGCAGTCCACAGAAGAAGACTACATATCCCAGAGAACAACAGGGGTAATGATAAGTCATGGGACCAGGACGCTATATAATCTCGTTCCCAGGCTGGAGGGCCCTCCTTCTTCTCTCGACCTTCTCGGAGAGTGGGAAGCGTTCCAGCCGTGTTGCCTAGAGTTCACAGTAGGCCTCTCGGTTTTCGGGGACTCTCTCTCTCTGTTTGTACGATTTGTTAGCCTCAATTATATTATATTGTGTTATCTTGTATTTCGATATCATATTTAGAAAAATAAGTTTTTCCTCTTGAGATTGCCGCTGTTTTTATCCCATTCCCCTTTTCCCCCTCCTTTCTAAGCCTGGGGGGGGCCCACGGGGTGGCTTCCACTGTCACGGGCATAGGTAAATCTAAGTAACCCGTGACAGATTTTTTTGGTGGAGGATGCGGGCATAGAGCTTTTTAGCTTTTAGAACGACTCTCTCTTTGCTCTTAAAGAGATATGTTAGCTTCGTTACGGGAGTGTTATCTTTTCGTAGCTGCTCACTGAGAATGTGACCTTGAAATACCAGACAAATTGTCAACATCAAGGGCAGCTGCACATTCTCAGCATTGCTATCTAACTTTTGTATAGAAAACAAAGGGATTTCTTTCTCCCTTAGAGCAAAGCTAGATAGCTCTGACTTTTACAGAGCCTGCCAGCTATGAATCCACTCTTCATCCCAGTTGCTCTGTTTAAGGGATTGAAAGCAATTATGATCTTCTCAAAGTATTGGTCAACTATTAACACCATAATTTGTTGTTGTGGAATTGTGCAGGTATATGGCCTAATAAGGTGGATACTGATGGAGACGCCTGCCTTGTACTTATATGAGATGTGGTATGGTCAGAATTTTGGCATCTACACCCCAGATGGAATTGTGAATCTTACAAACACTTGCATCCCAGATGGAATTGCGAATCTTACAAATACTTGCTTCTCAGATGGAATGGGCAATTTTACAAACACCACCATGTTTAATCCAGTGTACAGGCTAAAAAAACCTGCTTTTTTTAGGTTGTACTCTCAGATTTCCACACGCCTTTCAATAACTGATATAGGGTTCGTACTTGTATCCATGTTATCACTATTAATGAATGCATATGTATTCCTATGCATTCGTTCTATGCGGAAGTCTCCTCCAGAAAGAGAGAAACCAGAGAATGATGACTGGCAGGGAATATGGAAAGGTTTAGGAAAAGTCTTAGAAGCATGGGGACCCGCAGTGTCATGGGATTTCACTCTTGAACACCTAAGGGACCCTGAGAAATTAAGTGAGTATTTGGGTCAGAGATCTAAGGTGGTAAAACTTATGTGGGGTTTGGCTTATGCATACCGTGCTTTGTATCATACTATTCTGGAAAGAGAGAGTTTCTGATCTGAGATTCAAGCCCAAGTTAACTCTGATCAGTCACAGGAGGCATCAGTAGCAATATCAGTTGCCCCTGTGGAAGGCAAGAAATGGAAACAGGTGTCCATGCGTCTAGAACGAAAAGAAGGAGAAGCAGAAGACCCAGGTGCCGGGCATGGAGCAGTACCGAAAAAAGCAAAGGGAAAAACCAAGAGGCATGAAGAAGAGACTGATGATGAGGAAGAAATCACCTATCGTCGACCTCTGAAGCTGACTGAAATCCAAGGCTCAAGAAAGGAGTTTACACGGCGTCAAGATGAAGGTATCCTTGCTTGGTTGCTTCGCTGCTGGGACAACGGGATCAACAGCTTGTCTCTAGATGGTAATGAAGCTCGCCAAGTAGGAAGCATTGCCCAAGATGCAGGTATCGACAGAGGGATTAGCAGATGTTCGGATGGAGCTGCCACTCTCTGGTTGCGGCTGTTAGAAGCTGTGAGAGAAAGGTACCCCTATAAGGATGCTTTGAAGCCTAAATTTGATAGTTGGAATACCATCCAAAAAGGTATTCAGTGCCTGAGGGAATTGGCCATGGTGAAAATGTTGTACAGCCCTCATCCAAGCGAACTTGACCCTGAGAGAGTGAGGGCCGATCCTGACATGTGGCAGAAAATCACAAGTACAGCACCAGTGAGAATTGCACAGACATTGGTAACAGCATCTAAAGGATTTGTGGACAGATGGCCCCGAGTTGTTGAGCTGATTATAATGCTTCAAACCACCGATCAGCAGCTCCCCCAACTGCATGCCGCAGTTTCTGCCATATCACGGCTAGAAGACCAACTAGATGAAATGTGCAAGAAATTGTTTCCATCAACTAATCGTAATGATCCCGTAATAGTATCAGAAACAACTGATGAAGGTCAATCCTCGTACGGGCCACCAGGTCTAATGAAGGATCTGATCAAAGTATTCCAGTCCTACTCCCCACCTGCATCATCAAAAGTCTCAGCTGTTAAACGCACACGCTTCCCAGCTCGAGCAAAGAACAACAGTACGATTGCACCGCGTGTTTCCATGTGGCGCTACCTACATGACTGTGGAGAAGACATGAGGAAGTGGCATGATCAGCCTACTTCTGCATTACAAGCACGGGTGAAAGAACTACTAGACATATCAACCACCAGTGGAGTTGCTCCACTCATCTCAGGTAACCAATAGAGGGGCCCTGTCCTCAATCAGGGGAGGGAAAGGGATAATAGAGTTTATTGGACTGTGTGGATTCGATGGCCTGGCACATCAGAACCACAGGAATATAAGGCGCTGGTGAATACTGGTGCACAGTGCACCCTAATGCCCTCCAGTCATGAAGGGACAGAATCAATCCATATTTCTGGGGTGAATGGGGCCTCTCAAGAATTGACTGTGCTGGAGGCTGAAATAAGTCTCTCTGGCAAAAACTGGCAAAAACATCCTATTGTGACTGGCCCAGGGGCTCCATGTATACTGGGTATTGATTACCTCAGAAGGGGGCATTTCAAGGATCCGAAGGGGTATCGATGGGCCTTTGGGATAGCTGCTGTAGACATGGACAACATTAAGCAGCTGTCTGTTTTGCCTGGCCTGTCAGAGGACCCGTCTGTTGTGGGGCTGCTACGAGTAAAAGAGCAGCAGGTACCAATTACTACAAAGACAGTGCACAGACAGCAGTATCGTACCAACAGGGATTCCTTGCTCCCCATTCATGATTTGATTCGCCAGTTAGAGAATCAGGGAGTGATCAGTAAAACTCACTCACCTTTTAACAGTCCCATATGGCCAGTGCGTAAAGCCAGTGGAGAATGGAGGCTGACAGTAGACTACCGTGGCCTGAATGAGGTCACACCCCCATTGAGCGCTGCTGTGCCGGACATGTTGGAACTCCAGTACGAGCTGGAGTCAAAAGCAGCCAAATGGTATGCCACCATTGACATTGCCAATGCCTTCTTCTCTATTCCTTTGGCTGCAGAATGTAAGCCACAGTTTGCCTTCACCTGGAGGGGCATTCAGTATACATGGAACCGTTTGCCCCAGGGGTGGAAACACAGCCCAACCATTTGCCATGGGTTGGTCCAAACTGTACTGGAACAAGGTGGTGCTCCTGAACACCTGCAGTACATTGATGACATCGTTGTGTGGGGTGATACAGCAGAAGAGGTTTTCACAAAAGGAGAGCAGATCATCCAAATTCTTCTACAAGCTGGCTTTGCTATTAAGCGAAGCAAAGTAAAAGGACCTGCCCAGGAAATTCAGTTCTTAGGTATAAAGTGGCAGGATGGACGTCGTCACATCCCAACAGATGTGATCGACAAAATCACTGCCATGTCTCCACCAACTAGCAAGAAAGAGACACAATCTTTCCTGGGTGCAGTAGGCTTTTGGAGGATGCACATTCCAAACTACAGCCTCATTGTAAGCCCCCTTTATCAGGTGACGCGGAAGAAAAACGATTTGCATGGGGCCCTGAGCAGCAGCAGGCTTTTGAACAGATTAAACAAGAGATAGCCCGTGCTGTAGCCCTGGGGCCAGTACGGACTGGACAGGATGTAAAAAACATCCTCTATACTGCTGTTGGAGAGAAAGGCCCCACTTGGAGTTTGTGGCAAAGAGCCTCAGGAGAGACCCGAGGCCGACCCCTGGGATTCTGGACTCGATCATATAAGGGGTCTGAAGAGTGCTGCACTCCAACTGAGAAGGGGATCTTAGCTGCGTATGAGGGGGTTCAGGCTGCTTCCGAAGTAGGTGGGACTGAAACACAGCTCCTTTTGGCACCTCGAATGCCAGTGCTGAACTGGATGTTCAAAGGACAGGTTCCCTCCACTCATCATGCTACAGATGTCACCTGGAGCAAGTGGATTACGCTGATTACACAGCGAGCACGAATGGGAAACCTCAATCGTCCAGGAATCCTAGAGGTAATCATGGACTGGCCTGAAGATAAAAGGTTTGGAACATCACCAGCAGAAGAGGTATCACGTGCTAAAGAGGCCCCACCATACAACAAATTACCAGAAAATGAAAAGAAATATGCCCTATTCACTGACGGATCATAACGCATTGTAGGGAAGCATCGCAAATGGAAAGCTGCTGTGTGGAGCCCCACACGACAGGTTGCAGAGGCCACCGAAGGTAAGGGAGAATCAAGTCAGTTTGCAGAGGTAAAAGCTGTCCAGCTGGCCTTAGATGTTGCTGAACGAGAGAAGTGGCCAATGCTGTATCTTTATACTGACTCATGGATGGTGGCAAATGCCTTATGGGGGTGGTTACAGAGGTGGGAACAAAACAACTGGCAACGGAAGGGTAAATCTGTTTGGGCCGCTGAATTATGGAAGGACATTGCTGCCCGAACAAAGAATATGGTTGTAAAGGTGCGTCATGTGGAAGCACATGTGCCCAAAAGTCGGGCTACTGAAGAACAACAAAACAACCATCAGGTAGATAATGCTGCCAGAATTGAGGTGGCTCAAATCGACTTGGACTGGCAGAATAAGGGCGAATTATTTCTAGCTCGATGGGCTCATGGGACCTCAGGTCATCAAGGAAGAGACGCGACATATAAGTGGGCCAGAGACCGAGGGGTGGACTTAACCATGGACGCTATTGCGCAGATTATTCTTGATTGTGAAACATGTGCCATAATTAAACAAGCCAAGAGGATGAAACCTTTTTGGGGGGAAGGGCGATGGCAAAAGTATAAATATGGGGAGGCGTGGCAGGTTGATTATATCACCTTGCCACGGTCTCGCAGTGGTAAGTGTTATGTACTCACCATGGTAGAGGCAACCACTGGGTGGCTTGAAACGGTTCCAAGTATACTGAATGCCCCTCCAGGTGAAGGCAAACTGTGGCTTACATTCTGCAGCCAAAGGAATAGAAAAGAAGGCATTGGCAATGTCAATGGTGGCATACCATTTGGCTGCTTTTGACTCCAGCTCGTACTGGAGTTCCAACATGTCCGGCACAGCAGCGCTCAATGGGGGTGTGACCTCATTCAGGCCACGGTAGTCTACTGTCAGCCTCCATTCTCCACTGGCTTTACGCACTGGCCATATGGGACTGTTAAAAGGTGAGTGAGTTTTACTGATCACTCCCTGATTCTCCAACTGGCGAATCAAATCATGAATGGGGAGCAAGGAATCCCTGTTGGTGCGATACTGCCGTCTGTGCACTGTCTTTGTAGCAATCGGTACCTGCTGCTCTTTTACTCGTAGCAGCCCCACAACAGACGGGTCCTCTGACAGGCCAGGCAAAACAGACAGCTGCTTAATGTTGTCCATATCTACAGCAGCTATCCCAAAGGCCCATCGATACCCCTTAGGATCCTTGAAATGCCCCCTTCTGAGGTAATCAATACTTAGTATACATGGAGCCCCTGGGCCAGTCACAATAGGATGTTTTTGCCAGTCTTTGCCAGTGAGGCTTATTTCAGCCTCCAGCACAGTCAATTCTTGAGAGCCTCCAGTCACTCCAGAAATATGGATTGATTCTGTCCCTTCATGACTGGAGGGCATTAGGGTGCACTGTGCACCGGTATCCACCAGTGCCTTATATTTCTGTGGTTCTGATGTGCCAGGCCATCGAATCCACACAGTCCAATAAACTCTATTATCCCTTTCCCTCCCCTGACTGAGGGCAGGGCCCCTCTATTGGTTACCTGTGATGACTGGAGCAACTCCACTGGTGGTTGGTATGTCTAGTAGTTCTTTCACCCGTGCTCGTAGTGCAGAAGTAGGCTGATCATGCCACTTCCTCATGTCTTCTCCACGGTCACGTAGGTAGCGCCACATGGAAACACGCGGTGCAATCGTACTGTTGTTCTTTGCTCGAGCTGGGAAGCGTGTGCGTTTAACAGCTGAGACTTTTGATAATGCAGGTGGGGAGTAGGACTGGAATACTTTGATCAGATCCTTCATTAGACCTGGTGGCCCGTACGAGGATTGACCTTCTTCAGTTGTTTCTGATACTATTACGGGATCATTGCAATTAGTTGATGGAAACAATTTCTTGCACATTTCATCTACTCGGTTTTCTAGCCGTGAGATGGCAGAAACTGCGGCATGCAGTTGGGGGAGCTGCTGATCGGTGGTTTGAAGCATTATAATCAGCTCAACAACTCGGGGCCATCTGTCCATGAACCCTTTAGAACCTGTAACCAATGACTGTGCCATTCTCTCTGGTGCTGTACTTGTGATTTTCTGCCACATGTCAGGATCGGCCCTCACTCTCTCAGGGTCAAGTTCGCTTGGATCAGGGCTGTACAACATTTTCGCCATGGCCAATTCCCTCAAGCGCTGAATACCTTTTTGGACGGTATTCCAACTATCAAATTTAGGCTTCAAAGCATCCTTATAGGGGTACCTTTCTCTCACGGCTTCTAACAGCCGCAACCAGAGAGTGGCAGCTCCATCCGAACATCTGCTAATCCCTCTGTCGATACCTGCATCTTGGGCAATGCTTCCTAGTTGGCGAGCTTCATTACCATCTAGAGACAAGCTGTTGGCCCCGTTGTCCCAGCAGCGAAGCAACCAAGCAAGGATACCTTCATCTTGACGCCGTGTGAACTCCTTTCTTGAGCCTTGGATTTCAGTCAGCTTCAGAGGTCGACAATAGGTGATTTCCTCCTCATCATCAGTCTCTTCTTCATGCCTCTTGGTTTTTGCCTTTGCTTTTTTCGGTACTGCTCCATGCCCGGCACCTGGGTCTTCTGCAGCCCCCCCCTGTGCTTCTCCTTCTTTTCGTTCTAGACGCATGGACACCCGTTTCCATTTCTTGCCTTCCACAGGGGCAACTGATATTGCTACTGATGCCTCCTGTGACTGATCAGAATTAACTTGGGCTTGAATCTCAGATCGGAAACTCTCTCTCTCCAGAATAGTATGATGCAAAGCACGGTATGCATAAGCCAAACCCCACATAAGGTTTACCTCCTTAGATCTCTGACCCAAATACTCACTTAATTTCTTAGGGTCCCTTAGGTGTTCAAGAGTGAAATCCCATGACACTGCGGGTCCCCATGCTTCCAAGACTTTTCCTAAACCTTTCCATATTCCCTGCCAGTCATCATTCTCTGGTTCTGGAGGAGACTTCCGCATAGAACGAATGCATAGGAAAATATATGCATTCATTAATAGTGATAACACGGATGCAAGTATGAACCCTATCTCAGTTATTGAAAGGCATGTGGAAACCTGAGAGTACAACCTAAATAAAAAGTTTTTTTTTAGCCTGTACAATGAATTAAACATGGTGCTGTTTGTAAAATTGCCTGTTCCATCTGGGATGCAAGTACTTGTAAGATTCGCAATTCCATCTGGGATGCAAGTGTTTGTAAGATTCACAATTCCATCTGGGGTGTAGGTGCCAAAATTCTGACCATACCACATCTCATAAAAGTACCAGGCAGGTGTCTCCATCAGTATCCACCTTATTAGGCTATATACCTGCACAATTCCACAACACTAAATTATGGTGTTAATAGTTGACCAATACTTTAAAAAGATCATAATTGCTTTCAATCCCTTAAACAGAGCAACTGGGATAAAGAGTGGATTCATAGCTGGCAGGCTCTGTAAAAGTCAGAGCTAGCTAGCTTTGCTCTAAGGGAGAAAGAAATCCCTTTGTTTTCTACACAAAAGTTAGATAGCAGTGCTGAGAATGTACAGCAGCCCTTAATGTTGACAATTTGTCTGGTATTTCAAGGTCACGTTCTCAGTGAGCAGCTACGAAAAGATAACACTCCCCTTACGAAGCTCTTTAAGAGCAAAGAGAGAGTCGTTCTAAAAGCTAAAAAGCTCTATGCCCGCATTCTCCACCAAAAAATCTGTCACGGGTTACTTAGATTTACCTATGCCCGTGACAGGGGAAGCCACTCCGTGGGCCCCCCCCGGGGCCCAGAAAGGAGGGGGAAAAGGGGAATGGGATAAAAACAGCGACAATCTAAGGAGGAAAAACTTATTTTACTAAATATGATACCGAAATACAAGATAACACAATATAATATAATTGAGGCTAACAAATCGAACGAAACAGAGAGAGAGAGTCCCCGAAAACCGAGAGGCCTACTGTGAACTCTAGGCGACACGGCTGGAACGCTTCCCACTCTCCGAGAAGTTTGAGAGAAGAAGGAGGGCACTCCAGCCTGGAAACGAGATTATATAGAGTCCTGGTCCCGTGACTTATCATTAACCCTGTTGTTCTCTGGGATATGTAGTCTTCTTCTGTGGACTGCACATTCAATAGAAGTATCCATACTTTACATGATGTTATGATGTGGAATACTGATAGCAAAATTACAAAATTACAAAACCATGACATTATATATATTTACCACGATGTAATAATGTAGAATAAGTGGTGGAGTGTCATGGTATTGTAAAATGATAAGTCATGCCCTAAGTCTGGAATTAGTCACTGACCACTGGATATCTGGTGTTTAATTCATCAGATTTCAAAGTACGGTTATGACACTGCTGTCTTTCAGAAGCTGTTGGCCAAGAAGACCCAGGGACATCTCAGGGGAGACGAGTGGGAAGGATAAACAATACATCCTCTGCTGCTGAGCTGGGCTGGGCCATACTCCTGGGATACAGTGAGCTCATAAAAGTGGGCAGTGCTGTAGAGAGACAGCTGTGCCCAGGATCTGCTCTTTTGCACAGCACAGCCTGCAGCTGACAGAAGGAGAGGAGAGAAAAGGGAGAGAGCTTACAGGATGTATACTGTGTGAGCGGGCTGTGAATTCACTGCAGGAGCATTGCTCACAGAACATGACAGGTTAAGTCTCCCTGCAGACTATGCAGCTGCTTTTCATAGAAGGTTAACTATAACTGGGACATGCCATAGCAGATCTGGCCACAGGCACTGCATGTTTCTTTACTGTGGATAAAAAACTTCTGTTTTAACTGAGGGCTTCCATGCTGCAGCGTCAGAGCACAGCCCTGAGTGCTGCGTGTCCCAGCACGGCTGCAGGCTGTGCAGCCGGGGCTGCAGGCGAGTGCCCAGGGCTGTCCTGCAGAGCAGGGTCCCTGCTGTGCCCCAGGGGCAGTGTGCTGGGTATGGGACTCTGCCGCCTGCCAGGCTCAGCACTCAGCCTGCCTGGGGAGCTGCCCAGGGCACTGCAGGGAAACGTGTGGGGGGAAGGAGCCCCCCGGCAGGGCTTGTGCTGCCACAGCTGCTGCCTGGGGCAGGGGGATCACAGCTCCACTGCACAAAAGAATGTTTTTAAGTGTACTTTGCAAGAGGAGAGCCAAGGCAGGGATATTCTATTTCCTGTTCTTGAGGAAGACAGAAATGATTGGAGGCAAATTTTAAAAGGGGCTGTCACAGCTCTGATAATTTTTCTTCAGTCAATTGCTTGTTTTGTGAGCAGTCACACATGATGTGCTTTCAGTCTCCTCTTTCTCAAATGGTAGAACCAATCAAAATTATCATCATTTTCAGTAGACAAAAGGAATTCACTTAACGTTTGAACAGGCAGCTTTTTCTAAATGAAATTGAATGGCACAGAGGCTGGGTTTTGGACGCTAAGAGCAGTTGGGGTCAAGATATGAGACATAAAACAGATGAAACTAACCAGGGAGACGGGATAAGATAAGAAAGTAAGAAGAAGGTTAGAGCTTCAAATGCTGCTTCTGCTTAAGGAATGCTGAACGACATGAAATTAAATGCAAGTAATGGTGCTAAATGTACACTGTTGTAAGAGAATTAAAACATTTCATATTATAGCAGGAAGAGTGTCTGAGAATGGTCTGGACTTGTCATTATCTTCTGCACTCTGAACAGGACTCCAAGCCCAGGAACAGCAGATGTCCAACAGCAGCTCTGTTGCAGAACAAATGTGATCAGTGATAGCTTGTTCAGTGGGAGAATGAGCAATGGTTGTAGTATGTTTAACACACCCTTCTTGGAGGAAAGTTTGAGTGGCCTTAGAGGTATATGCAGGCTCATTATCTGTTTTTGTAGTATGTGGGATTCCCATAGCAGCACAAGCAGATAACCAGTGTTTACGGGTGTCATGACTGTGCCACCTGTGCTGTGGCAAATACGTAAGAAGAATGAGTATCTATTGTTATATGTGCATATTTTAGACAGCCAAATTCAGGAACATGAGTGACATTTGTCTGACACAGTTGAAGAGGTGCTGTGCCACATGGATTTGTCCCAGTTTGAGGCAAAGAGGTATCAGTCAAATTATGTAGCTGGTATTCAGTCACAAACACGGTGTATTGCGTAGGAGAGAGGATCATTCTTAACACAGTTTTCCAATCGTGAGGGGTCATAGAGTAACTGTCACTGTTTGCAACCAAAAGATTGTATGTAAAGTCTGACTGAACTCCGTATGTTCTCACTGACTCCCTTAGCTCCTTCACTGCCTCACAAGGCAGGGATTCCAAATGGGGGACCTGATTAGGAAAGGTTTGCAACGTGTCAGCATCACCCCTTAATACTGTTTCTTTTCTGCATTGCTCTAAGACATCACAGTACGCTGTAGGGAAATTTGTCATTCCTGCTCCAAACAAAGTATCATCAGGAGGAAATGCGTCCGATTCGCTTTCTGGATCTACAGGACCGGGGTCACAACGATCCTCTGGTTTCGGTCCATCCGCGTCTTTAACCACGTTACACATGGGCTGCACAGACGCAGCTGCGCACGACAAGGGGGGGGCAGCATGGCTAGGCGCAGAGAACGACGTGGGCGAAGCAGAGGGCGGGGGCGCCGTAGAGACCAACAACGCGGCGAGAGACATGTGCGGGGGGGCAGGCGGCCACTGGCTGGGAACGGCTGCTTGTGTCGGAGCGCGGCCGCTGTTCTTTCTTGCGCTGGGCTGGAGATTTCTTGACCAGCGACGGCAGGTGACGGTGTTGTGGTTGTCCGAGCGGCAGTTCTGGCACCACACACCGACAGCTTGGCAATTCCGTCGCAAATGTCCCTTAACGCCACACCGGAAACATTTAAAAGAGGTGCTTGGGCCTGCACTGGTTACCGCAGACGCTTGTAAGGGTGCAAGAGCTGCAAATACTTGATTCTGAGAAGCCTCAGCCTGTGCCTTTAATCCTGCCCCTAGCTCTTTAATAGCCTCAACTATGAAAGCCTGAGCCCCCGTGGGCACACTCGATAATCTGTCTAACGCCTCCTCTATTGTCCAGTTACTCCTCAAAGTACTTAGAATGCCACGAGCTGTAGCATTACAATTCTGAAGTGCACAATATTTTAGAATTATTTCCCTCATGTACTCTGGTACTCCAGCCTTCTCTATGGCTCCAGCTACCTTATCTAGAAACGCTCCAAAATCCTCATTTCTTCCCTGCTGGATTCCCATATAAGACGGCAGCCCACCTGGCACCTTGATCTTATCCATAGCCTGCCTGGCCAGATACATTGACTCCCTACATTTAGCTGGTCCTAATAAAGCCTGGGCCTCCGTCCGGATGAAAGGACCCACCCCTAAAAGTTCTTCAACGGTTACATTATACAAGGGATCTCCGGGCTGCCTAACTATCGCAGCGCTCTGTTGGCACATCTCTTCCCAATAAGCATTAAATAGCAGTTGTTGGTGCTGCGAAAAAATCAACCTAGCTATAGCCCGACAATCAGATGGCAACAAAACCTGAGTACTCCAGATATAATCCAGTATCTGTCTCGCTGGCTCACTTTTTACTCCAAACTGACTGACCGTAGACTGCAATTGTGACAACAACTTCCAATCTAAAGCACTGATAGCAGCCTGTGTCCCGCCTGCAGGATCAGGCGAATACCCCCCCGGCAGCACCACCTGTTGCACCGCTTCCAACGCCTCACCGTCTCCTGCCTCTAAACAAGCCCGCGCCAGCGCAGCCCAAGCCCCCCCCCCCGCTCCCGCGCGACAGCCTCCGCCAGGTCACTCTGTGCCCCAGGGAGCGGCTCATTGCAAAGGGGGGTCGAGGGGGCCGGCTGTAGCACCATGGTCGATGCAGGCGGCTCGTCTGATACAGACGTGCCGGGAGACGGAGACGGGGCACTCGGCTCCGGAGCCACCGGCAATGCAGGCTCGGAGGCCGGTGGCAACTTTACGGTGGACAAAGCAGGGGGCACCGGACAATCTGACCATTCATTATAATTCTTATTCCTCCCCTGCACAGTACTAGCTTGTTCTGCCGCTTCCTTTTCTGCCTGATGTAGCAACAAATCATTATAAACCACACGCCACCACTTCCCGCATTTTTTAGCTGTTTTATCCCCATCTAATATTCCCTGTAAAATTGCATCTCCAAATTTACGCCACTCAGCAAGATCATACACTAAATGCGGATTCTGAAATAACCCTTTAGCATACCCATACGCTAATAACTCGGGGAGTTCCTTTTGCAAGTCTGTCCCCTTAACCTGACTCTTTTTTTTTTCAAAAAGCAAGAAAATACCTGACACTTTTTTTTAAAAAAGCAAGAAAATAATTCATAAACCGCTTGCCTTGGCATACCTATTTGTCAGCGCGCTGTTGCAGCCTTAAAGGATGTCGGCGGCCCGTATCGGCTAGGCCCTTCAATAAGGTCACGTAGAGCACCTGCACCTTCTTTTCCTGGCGCATGCTATCCCTGCTGCTTAAGGATTCGAACACCTTCGCCGCTACGATCCTTCCTGGTAGGCCATGTCGGGGTCACCAATTGTTGCAGAACGGCGGGAGAAAAGCAGACGACCACACCTGTCATTGACATATGATCAGCTATTCTCGTTTATTCCTTGGCTGCGTGTACCTTTATAATACGGATAATTAGCTCATACATATTGCAAAAGTAGAGCTCATCATTGGTTCCCAATTACATACCATCCCCGAGTATCTTAACAGCTTGTTGTTATCAACTGAAAGCTACTCCCTTGCTGAGTTCCCAGAACCATGGCTAGTTTCTCACCATCCCAGGGCATCCTGTTGTTCTTGCTGTCCTTGCAGGTGTTATGGCTGCTTGCTTAGCTGCACCGTGTTTACGACCCTTCTCAGCTAACTAGCTGTAAAAAACACTCTCTACACAGCTCCATCAGCGAGTTCCTCCTGCTGCCATTGGCAGACGCGGCAACTGCAGCTCTTGCACTTCTGGCTCTTCCTGGGCATCTACCTGGCTGCCCTCCTGGGCAACGGCCTCATCAGCACAGCCGTAGTGTGCGACCGCCGCCTGCACACCCCCATGTACTTCTTCCTCCTCAACCTGGCCCTCCTCGACCTGGGCTGCATCTCCACCACTCTCCCCAAAGCCATGGCCAATGCCCTCTGGGACACCAGGGCCATCTCCTACACAGAATGTGCTGCACAGTTCTTTTTCCTTCTCTTCTTCATGTCAGCAGAGCTGTCCCTTCTCACCATCATGTCCTATGACCGCTACGTTTCCATCTGCAAGTCCCTGCGCTACGGGACCTTGATGGACAGCAGAGCTTGTGCCACCATGGCAGCAGCTGTCTGGGGCACTGGTGTTCTGAATTCCCTGGTGCACACTGCCAGTACGTTTTCACTGCCTCTCTGCCAAGGGAATGTGGTCAACCAGTTTTTCTGTGAAATCCCCCAGATCCTCAAGCTCTCCTGCTCAGCCTCCTACCTTAAGGAAGTTCTGTTTTTCATTTTTAGTATATGTTTAGGCTTTGGGTGCTTTGTTTTCATTGTTATATAGTATGTGCAGATATTCATGGCAGTGCTGAGGATGCCCTCTCAGGAGGGACAGCACAAAGCCTTCTCCACATGCCTCCCTCACCTGGCCGTGGTCTCCCTCTTTCTCAGTACTGCCTTTTTTGCCTATCTGAAGCCCCCCTCTGTTTCCTCCTTATCCATGGACCTGATGGTGGCACTTCTGTACTCGGTGGTGCCTCCAGCAGTGAACCCCCTCATCTACAGCATGAGGAAACAGGAAGTCAAGGATGCAGTGAGGAAAGTGATGACCAGATGTGTTTCAAAAGCAGTGAACTGCCCATCTTTTGGAATTCATGACATGTAATGCAGCTTTTTACTGATACAAACTCTTTGTTATTTTTTTTGTTTGTTTTGTTTTGATCCGTTTTCATAAGTGTATTGTATTAAATTTTATTGTTGTTTTAAAACACTGTAATTTTTTTCACTGAAATGGTATTATTCAAATCAATTCCTCTTCAGCTTTTACCTTTATATTGTAGCCCAGACACACTGTACATAATGAACCAGGATCTCTGTGAAACTTAACAGAATAAAGGACGTGCAGTGCCTCTGTCTGTCCTCCTTCTTGTGAGACGTTTCTGGAGCAGTTGGGGTCATATGTTCTCAGAAACCTACAATCCAGCAGGAAGCACATGGCTGATCATCAAACTGTGCGCTGACTTCCGACTGCAACAGCTGACAGGCCATCCCTGGGCTCCTGGCTGGGGTCTGTTCTTCAAGGCTCACATTTGTCAGTGCCTCTGAGAAGCCAGCAGCAGCAACTGGTTTGCATGTTGGCTGCCAGGTCTCTCTTCCTCTTTCCCTGTGAGACCCTGCACAGGACAAGTTCTTGGATATGGGTTGTCAGGTCAGAAGTTTCCAAGCTTCCTTTTGGGCTTCTTCCATTTTGTACACAGAGGTCGGTGCTGCCTCCAGGATGGTTTGTGGTAAAGGAATTCTGCACAAAGGTCTGATAAAAGTTACCCAACACCTACAGGAGCCATTCTTGGAGCATAGGCTGGTAGGTAGAAAGCTGCTCCTAATGAGATGACTGACATGAGGAGGTTGGGAGCAGCCTGGATAACAGAGATGGGAGACTGAGGGAAGAGGAGCCTATGTGCCATGCTCATTGCCATCTTCACCAGCAATGGCGACGCACTGTTACCACTGCTGAAACACACCTCCCATTGCCTCATTCTGCTCACATCTACTGTTTGGTCTCCGGAAACATTCAGCAAAAATTGGTGAATATCAATGAGTGTCATTTTATCCACTTGGAGGCATTCAATGGCACACCATCGCTTCATGTGCACTTCAATGTCAGATGCCATTCTGTCAGGCTACCCCTCTGCTGTCATCTTTTACACGGCAGCAACACGTAATGGGATGTTGGTGGGAAGGTTCAACCTCTACAGCCCCATCTCCTAAATCTGCCTCTGATCTTACGGCCCAGGTAATACAAGAGGGGTCATTACTATTGAAGCAGATCTTATCTGAGTTAACAGCTGGATGGCCTGAGAGGTCATTTCTCTCCCTGAGAGGTCTGGCTGTGCTCAGTCCATGCCAGGGAAGCCTGCCAAGCCCACGGACACTTGGGGAGTGGGAGAGGTTCTGGGAGGATAAATGCAGACCTTGCTTCCTTCAGCCTCATCAGCTCCCGGAGCACAGAGGAAGATGAAGGCAGCTGTGCTCAGCCTCATGATGCTCCTTGCTGCCCTGTGCTGCACAGTGGATGCTCAGGTGAAGCATCCGTGGGGGATGTGGGCTGGGGCTGGAGGTGATTGGCCATGGGGGTACCCACTGCATGTCTCTCTCACTCTCTCCTGCTCCTCTCTCCACAGTCACTTATGCAAGTGCCAAACTCGGAAGTTGCTGTGGTGAGTGCCTGCACAGCCACTCAGATTGTTCCCAAGGGCGGCTTTGCAGGGAGTCATGCAGGAGCAGGTGGGGTCTCTCCCTGCCTGGCTGTTCCCACCTCAAATTATCTGGAGGGTTCCCCAGCTCCATGCTGCGCACACCATGTCCTGCACCCCTGTGGGCTTCCCCACCCTCTCTCATCACCTGCTCCAAAGTCCTATAGGATGGAGCTCCTCATGCGGCCATCAGCCCCACTACAATCCCTCTGCTCTCTCTCAGCTCCTCCATACAATTCCTCCCAAACCCTTCACCCTTTGATCTACATCTGCATGGACACAGTGTGACCACTTCACCATCCTTTTGGCCCCTCTCTTCTTGAAGCCACTTGTCCCTCCTTTGGGTCTTCTTTAGTCCCCTTGCGCGACTGCCCCTACCCACTACCCCATCACCCAGAACAAGGTCTGCATATCCCCTCCCATGGACACCTCCAATCTCCCGATGACCAATGAAGCCCTATGATGACCAGTGACACCCTCTCTTGATCAGTGAAGTCTTCTGATGGTTACTGAACATCTCTGACAATCAGTGGAGCCTTCCACTGTGCTTTTGTGTCTATTTCTTGCTTGTGGGTGAAAACACAGCCCAACCATTTGCCATGGGCTGGTCCAAACTGTACTGGAACAGGGTGGTGCTCCTGAGCACCTGCAGTGCATTGATGATAGCGTTGTGTGGGGCGATACAGCAGAAGAAGCTTTCACAAAAGAAGAGCAAATAATCCAAATTCTTCTACAAGCTTGTTTTGCCATAAAGCAAAGCAAAGTGAAATAACCTGACAGGAATTTCAGTTCCTAGCTATAAAGTGGCAAGATGGACATCGTCACATCACAACAGATGTGATCGACAAAATCACTGCCATGTCTCCACACATTTACAAGAAAGAGGCAGGATCTTTCCTGGGCGTAGTGGGCTTTTGGAGAATGCATGTTCCAAACTACAGCCCCATAGTGAGCCCCCTTTTTCAGGTGCTGTAGAAGAAGAATTATACATGAGGCCCCAAGCAGCAGCAGGCTTTTGAACAGACTTAATAGGAGACAGCCTGTGCCGTGGCCCTTGGGCCAGTACAGATGGGACAGGATGTAAAGAACATCCTCTACATTGCTGCTGGAGAGAAAGGTCCCACTTGGAGTTTGTGGCCAAAAGCCTCAGGAGAGACCCGAGGCCTTACTCATGGATGGTGGCAAATGCCTTATGGGGGTGGTTACAGCAGTGGGAACAAAATAACTGGCAACGGAGGGATAAACCTATTTGGGCTGCTGAACTGTGGAAAGACACTGCTGCCCGAACAAAAGATATGGTTGTAAAGGTACATCACATGCCCAAGAGTAGGTCTACTGAAGAACTGCAAAACAACCACTGGGTAGATCGAGCTGCCAGAATTGAGGTAGCTCAAATAGATGTGGACTGGCAGAACAAGGGTGAATTATTTCTATCTCGATGGGCCCATGAGACCTCAAGCCATCAAGGAAGAGACGCAACATAGGAAAGGGCCGGAGACCGAGGGGTGGACTTAACTATGGACACTATTGCGCAGATTATTCATGTTGGGAAAAGCTGTTTGGGTCCTTCTAGTCTCTCTAAAGGGCAAACCTCTCCATGGAACTGTTTTTGCCCAGGGACCTGGGTGCACGTGGTGGTGATGCAGAAGGATGTGTATGTTCAATATGTACGATAAGGGAATTTGATGTTGGGGGAGTGCAGTCAGTAATTCCATGTATATATATGTATAAATTCCTGTGTGTCTAATGCATTTTAATTGTTGATTATTTGTATATAGATATGTTTTCTAAGCATGATGTAGTGATGTAGAATAAGGGGTGGAATGTAATGGTTTTGTAATTTTTCCCATTGGTATTCCACATATCATAGTTAGTAAAACAAGTTTTCCTTCTTAGGTCTTTTCTGATTCTCTGTTTGTTTCCTTGAGCCCAGCTCCAGTCTCTCTACCCTGTTCCTTTTTCCCTTCCTATTTGTTTGGGCCAGGGGGCCTGCGGGCCTACTGCCCCCCCTGTCAGGGTCATACACTGATCTGGATAACTCCATGACAGTGTCAAAAAGGAGACCAGCTCTGACACAACCGTTCATATTGCTGGCTACTGACTGCTGCCCCGGAGTGCTACTGTAGAGACAACAGGACTGTTGTGAAACACACAAGACCTTCAGGCCTGCACAAATACAAGGACTTGAGAGCACTGTGGCAGGATGGAAAAGAGCTTGTTGTGCTGCTGTCCATGGATGTAGCTCTCCCAGACCCAGACAAGGGAGGAAGAAAGAAGAGATAAGGAAAAGTCTATTTTGAAAACTTTTCTTATTTGTCTCTTAACCTATTCAGGGAATCTGGTTTCATGTTTTCACAAGCTCTTGGTATAATAAAATGGAAAGTAGGTAGGAAAGAAGTAGTGAAATAAATTGCAACTTATTTGCAGATTACGGTATTACACAAAATCAAAAAGACAAACAAGAATAAAACATAAATAGCCATCAATGGGAATCCTGTGATGAAGATGTGCACTTTATGGAAGTTGGAATAGTGTATATTGCAACATATTCCTAAGAGCGTGCTTGATCTCCCTATTCCTCATGCTGTAGATAATAGGGTTCAGTGCTGGAGGAACCACTGAGTACAGAAGTGCCACTGTCAGATCCAGGAGTGGTGAGGAAATGGAGGGGGGCTTCAGGTAGACAAAAGTGCCAGTGCTGACAAATAGAGAGATCATGGCCAGGTGAGTGAGGCACATGGAGAAGGCTTTGTGCTGTCCCTCCTGAGAGGGCATCATCAGCACGACAAGGAAGATCTGCACATAGGACACAACTATGAAAACATAGCAGCCAAAGGCTAAACTGGTACTAAAAATGAGAAACAGAACTTCCTAAAGGTAGGAGGCTGAGCAGGAGAGCTTGAGGATCTGGGGGACTTCACAGAAAAACTGGTTCACATGGCAGAGAGGCAGTGAACACGTACTGGCAGTGTGCAGCAGGGAACTGAGAACCCCAGCACCCCAGACAGCTGCTGCCATGGTGGCACAAGCTCTGCGATCCATCAAGGTCCCGTAGTGCAGGGGCTTGCAGATGGCAACGTAGCGGTCATAGGACATGATGGTGAGAAGGGAATACTCTGCTGAGAGGAAGAAGAGAAAGAAAAAGACCTGTGCAGCACATCCTGCGTAGGAGATGGCCCTTCTGTCCCAGAGGGCGTTTGTTGTCGAACGGCGGGAGAAAAGCGGACGACCACACCTGTCATTGACATATGATCAGCTATTTTCCTTTATTGCTTGGCTGCGTGTACATTTATAATACGGATAATTAGCTCATACATATTGCAAAAGTGGAGCTCATCATTGGTTCCCAATTACATACCACCCCCGATTATCTTTGCAGCTTCTTGTTAACATCCTGAAAGTTACTCCCTTGCTGAGCTCACAAAACCATGGCTAGTTTCTCACCATCCCAAGGCATCCTGTTGTTCTCACTGTCCTTGCAGGTGGCATGGCTGCTTGATTAACTGCACCGTGTTTACAACCCCTCTCAGCTAACTATCTGTAAAAAACACACTCTACAGACTCCAAAATCCTAGGGGTCGGCCTCGGGTCTCTCCCGAAGCTCTTTGCCACAAACTCCAGGTGGGACCTTTCTCTCCAGCAGCAGTGTAGAGGATGTTCTTCACATCCTGTCCCGTCCGTACTGGCCCCAAGGCCACGGCACGGGCTATCTCTTGTTTTATCTGCTCAAAAGCCTGCTGCTGCTCAGGACCCCATGAGAAATTATTCTTCTTCCGTGTTACCTGATAGAGGGGGCTCACTATGTGGCTGTAGTTTGGGACATGCATTCTCCAAAAGCCCACTACTCCCAGAAAAGATTGGGTCTCTATTTTATTTGTGGGCGGAGACATAGCAGTGATTTTGTCAATCACATCTGCTGGGATGTGACGACGTCCATCTTGCCATTTTATACCTAAGAACTGGATTTCCTGGGCAGGCCCCTTCACCTTGCTGCGCTTAATGGCAAAACCAGCTTGCAAAAGAATTTGGATTATTTGTTTTCCTTTCTTGAAAACCTCTGCTGCTGTATGGCCCCACACTACAGTATCATCAATATACTGCAAGTGCTCAGGAGCATTACCCTGTTCCAAAACGGCTTGGATCAACCCATGGCAAATGGTTGGGCTGTGCTTCCACCCTTGAGGTAAATGTTTCCAGGTATACTGAATACCTCTCCAGGTAAAAGCAAACTGTGGCCAACATTTTGCAGCCAATGGGATGGAAAAGAAGGCATTAGCAATGTTAATGGTGGCATACCACCTAGCTTCTTTTGACTCCAATTCATACTGGAGTTCTAGCATTTCTGGTACAGCAGCACTTAATGGAGGTGTGACTTCATTCAGGCCACGGTAATCCACGGTCAGCCTCCATTCCCCACTGGTTTTACGCACTGGCAATATGGGGCTGTTAAAAGGCGAGTGAGTTTTGCTAATCACTCCCTGATTCTCTAATTGGCGAATTAGCTTGTGAATGGGGAATAATGAGTCCCTATTGGTGCAGTACTGCCGTCTGTGAACCACTTTGGTGGCAATTGGTACCTCTTGGTCTTTTACCTGGAGCAACCCCACAGCAGAAGGATCATCTGACAGACCAGGTAAAGCTGACAGCTGCTTAACACCGTTTGTGTTAACAGCAGCTATCCCAAAGGCCCATCGATACCCCTTGGGATCCTTAAAATATCCCATCCTAAGGTAATCGATACCCAATATACATGGAGCCACTGGACCAGTCACAATAGGGTGTTTTGCCAATTTTTACCAGTGAGGCTTATTTCGGCCTCCAACATAGTCAATTCTTGGGAACCCCCAGTCACTCCATGGATATATATTGGTTGTGTCCCTTGGTGACTTGAGGGCATTAGGGTGCATTGTGCACCAGTGTCCACCAAGGCTTTATATTTCTGTGGTCGAGATGCGCCAGGCCACTTAATCCACACAGTCCAGTATACTCTATTGTCCCTTTCCCTCCCCTGGCTGGGGGCAGGGCCCCTCTATTGTTTACCTCGGTGGCTTGCAGCAACTGGAACTTTCCCCTTCTTGGAAGAGTTCACCTTGGTGGTTGTTTCACACTGTAATTCTTTTACTCGTGCCTGAAGTGCAGAAGTGGATGAATTACACCACTTCCTCATGTCCTCCCCATGACTACAGAGGAAAAACAACAAGGCAAGACATGTAGTCTTATCGTTGTCATTTGCTTGAATACGAGGACGTCTCTTTTTTATGGTTGAGATTTTCGATAATATGGGTTGAGAGGAACTGATGTTGTTTAGCTTTCTCAATAGGCGATCGTGGAAATCCTGGTTTCCATCATCTGGTACCACCATGGATTCATCTACATCAGGCACGTTAGCCAATTTGTCAATAATATCACTTTGTGTTCCCTCCATTTTGTTTAATCTTTCCACTATTTTGACAATGGCTGAAGTATACAGATTAACTTCTTTAGCGCTGATAAATAATTCAAGTTCCTGAAGCCTGCTAATTAGTTCATTCACAAGGGGTTTCCTTTCCCCTTTGCCATATAATAATGCAAGTGCACTGGCATGCTTTTCTGGAGCTGCCTTTGTAAAGTCACGCCACATTTGTCGTGGAACACAGACTGTTTCCGGATCATGTAATTGGTTTGGATCGTTACGATTCAAGTGGGGGCTGTACAGCATTTCCACCAGAGCACTCTCTCTCAAAAATTGGATACCTTTCTCTATATCAGTCCATTTCTTTTTCTCAGGCTCCAAGTCCCTTTAAAGGGGAATCTATCTCTTACCGCTATCAACATCCGCTTCCAGAGGGTGTAGGACTGATTTTGGCATGTGCCAATACCTCTGCCCACACGTGAGTCCCTGGAAATGCTACCCAATTGGCGAGTTTTACGGCCATCGAGCCTCACACTGTTGGCACCATTGTCCCAGCAGCGAAGTAACCAAGTGACCATATGTTCTTTTGACTGACGTGTGAAATCCTTTCTTAGATCTCGAATTTTACTCATTTTAAAAGATCGATCAATAATGGTTGTAATACTTTGCTCGCCTTTTGCTCTATCAAGAGTCCCAGGTGTTGATGGTGGCAACTGTGTTGATGAGGCTGCCCCATCTAGAAGTTTGGATTCGAGAAATTCTCGTAAAGAAAATCAAGCTTTTGGCTCCTCTTCTTCTTCTGACTCTGACTCTTGTATTATTTCCTCCAGGTAACCCTCCTTTTTTTTCCTCTCTCCTAACTTCCTCTGCTCATCTAACTTCTTCTTATGCTCCTCTAACATCATCTGCTCCTCAAACTTCCTCTGGTCTTCTTACTTCCCTTGCTCTTCTGACTCCCCCTGCTCTCCTGAGTCTCCCTGCTCTCCTACCTCCCTCCGCTCTTCTAACTCCTTCTGCATTTTCTCTAACTGAGTCGAAACACGTTTTGTCTTTCGCCCTCTTACAGGGGCAACCAATATTGTATCTGGTGTCCCCGATGGTTGGTCCAATTAGACTACATGTGCCCCCGGTGGCTGGTCAGATTGGACTACATGTGCCCCCGGTGGCTGGTCAAATTGGACTACATGTGCCCCTGGTAGTTCGTTAAATACATTCAGTTCACCCCGGAGGGCACATAGCTGGTTTCGGAGAGTGTTCCGCTCGAACTGGACGGCACCGAACTCAGTCTGGAGGCTGTCGTACTTCCACTGGAGGGTGTCGCGCTCGGATCGGAGGGTTTTACACTCGAACTGGAGGGTGTTATTCTTAGACTGGAGGGTGTTATGCTCAGTCTGGAGAGTGTTGTGTTTTTACCGGAGGGCATTGTGCTCTGACTGGAGAGTGTCATACTTGGACTTGAAGGTGTCACTCTCGGATTGGAAGGCGTTGTGCTTGGGCTGGAGGGTGTCATGCTCAGACTGGAGGGCGTCGTATTGGACTGGAGAATGTTGTACCCAGACCGGAGGGTGCTATGCTCGGACCGGAGGGCATTATGCTCAGTCTGGAGAGTGTTGTGCTCAGTCCAGAGGGCATTGTGCTCAGTCTGGAGAGTGTTGTGCTCAGTCCGGAGGGCGTTATGCTCAGTCTGAAGAGTGTTATGCTCGGACTGGAGGGTGTTGCACTTGGGTTGCAAGGCATCGTGCTTGGGCTGGAAAGTGCCGTGCTTAGTCTGGAAGGCGTTGTACTTGGACTGGAGAGTGTTGTACCCGGACCGGAGGGCATTGTGCTCAGTCTGGAGAGTGTTGTGCTCGGTCTGGAGGGCATTACGCTCAGTCTGGAGACTATTGTGCTCAGTCTGGAGAGTGTTGTTCTCAGACCGGAGGGTGCTCTGCTCGGACTGAAGAGTATTGTGCTCTGACCGGAGGGCGTTATGCTCGGACTGAATGGTGTCTAGTTTGGATTGCTGATGTATTAGGCGGCACGAACTCACGGGATGTAACGCGATAGGCCTCCCCGTGCTCGGTAATGTATATGTATGAGGCTGAAATTGGAGCCCTATATAAGGGTCTCACACGGTTCATTAAATGCCATTTTACAGCTCACCATATTGGTGTGATCAGCGTGTAACTTGGTCATGGGGCCGTCAGATGCACATTCTCAATGATGGACGTAGTTCTTTAGGTTACCTTACACAAGGCAACAATTGGTGCCCTGTGTGAGGAAGTCCTGAGAGTGAGTGTGCGACGGCTAACCGCGAGACGGACGCGAATCCTACGGTTAGATCCCGTGGAAGCGCCGGAGGGGCGATATATTGACTGCAGCTACTGATTATCCTGCGGTGAGACCGTGGAAGACCGTGGGACTTTGGGCCCGGGTATATATACAAAGGGTGCGAGGACGTACAGTGTCGAGCACCAGAAAAAACATGGATTCCGTCACAAAGGTACTATTACGGGTTTGTAAAACCCACTGCGGTAGGAATGCTCCTTCTAAGAAGGAGATTGTTGCCGTTATTACTTTTTTGCAGGAAGCGGAGCTTTCACCCTCCCCTTGTAATTTGCTCGATTCGGAGCGGTGGGAATCTTTCACCGCTGCCCTGCTCCTAAGAGCAACAAACGATTATAAGGCGGAGGAGTTAAAAACCTGGGTTTTGGTCCTGGGTGCGCTTAAAGCGGCTAAGGAGGAGAAAAAGATCCAGGCAGTCGCGAATGGGGTTTTTGGGGTGGGTTCCGGGACGTCTGGGGTCCCGGAGGGTGCGGAGGAACCGCTCCCTTGCGGCGACTCCGTACCCAAGATGGCGCCGACCACGCCGGCCGTTTTCACAATGGCCATGGCGGCGCCCGAAACAACTCCGGAAGGGATGGCGGAAGTTGCCTCATCTGGGGAGGCGCCGCCATATTATCCCCGCCTATACCCCTGTTTGCAGAGCTTTCGTTCACCTGAGGGGGGTGGGTCCTGTCCGAGGGAGGGAGAGTCATGGGGGGAGGCGCGCCGTGGAGGCGTTAAGCCACCCCTAGACCCGCCCCCGGAGGAGGGACCTCATCCCGTGAAAGGGGAGGAACGAAAGGTACTGCCTGCCCCTACCCCTTTGGTTTCGCCTCCCGAGGAGGGGGAGGAGAAAGGGGAGGAACAAAAGGTACTGTCTGCCTTCACCCCGTCGGTTTCGTCTCCCGCGAAGGGGGAGGAGAAAGGGGAGGAACGGAAGGAATTGCCTGTCCCCACCCAGTCGGTCGTGGTTCCCCGGAGGAGGGGGGAGAAGTGGGAGGAGCGAGAGATATCGCGTAAGCCCACTGATTGGACTGACATTTGCGATACAATGCGAGAGGTGGGGCTCAAGGAGCGGGACTGGGCGGTGTTCCCAATTGTAGTCAAACAGGAGGGACCGGTTTGGGTACCTTTGGAAGCAAAAGCAGTTGCTCGGTTTATAGAGGCGATTGACAAAAAGGGATTGAGATCCCCGATGACAATGAGTGCCTTTGAGGCTCTCGTAGCCCCAGGTCCCCTACTCCCATATGATATTGAAAGCCTTATGAGAGTAGCCCTCGAACCAGTACAGTTTACTGTGTGGAAGGAGGAGTGGATAATACAACTCAAAGCTGTTTTAGCACAGGCTGCGTGCGATCCACAGCATCCAGCAAATGGGAAGGAGGGAGATCCAAAAACTGATTTAATGAGGCTTTCAGGTTCATCTGCGGATTTGGCTGGATCTGCAGAGAGGCAGCTTAGGGACCTCCGCCCAGGAGAGCTGCTTGCCACCACGGGGGCGGCTACCTCTGCTTTTATACACTTTATAAGAAAAGCAGAGCCTGTAGCCCCGTGGTCAGAGATTATGCAGGGTCCCTCAGAGTCATTCTCTGAGTTTGCCAATCGATTGATACGGGCAGTAGAAGGATCGGAACTGCCTAAGGAAGCGCTGACTTCTGTTATAAAGGATTACACGACTTGGAAAGGCGGGTGGTTGAAGCTCTCACCACGGCGGGTTTTACTGTTGATGGGAACCCGCCAGCCGCAACCGCGAAGTGACTCTTCAGAAAAAGGAAAAAGAACAGATAAAGAACTGCTGCTAGTACCAACGAGAAGGACATCTGTTGTATCACTTGCTGTGTGTCTTTGTGTAATTGCATTCATTACCGGGGGAGAGGGTACTCACTTAACATCACAACCAGAAAATATTTGGGTTACATGGTCTAATCGAACTGGGCAGAAAGATTTCTGCCTTAGCCTGCAGTCAGCCACATCACCGTTTAGAACATGCCTTATAGGTGTACCCAGGTGGGACCCAAAGGAGTTCAACGGATATGTGCATAAGAACAACTGCAAGAGAGATGCAGTGGACAAAGTTTTCTTTATGAAAGCATTTGAGTCTAAATTCACTGACTGGGCCAGAATGTCTGCATGTTTTATTAGATCCTTGAACACCTCCTTGCCCTGGGATCCACCAGAGTTGCAGCTTCTTGGATCCCAATCAGTTGGTAACGTAACATGGAATAAGAACTCTCAAAAGTGGGAACGCCCGGTTAGATGTTTGTATTTTTCGGGTTTTAGGACACCGGGTCAACTGTCCAATCGCAGGGTATGGGAAGGCCTACTTGGGAATGGGGCACCATTCTCGGGAACAACTGGGTCGGAACCCTTTACTTTACTTAACCCCATTCAATTTGACACATATAGCTTGTCAGGGGCATATTGTGGTTTCTCAGCTGAAAGGGTGGAGGGATTCTCCCGTCCCTGCTCCGGGGATGGCTCCAAGAATGGATTTGCAGACCAATGCATAAAGCAGGGTGGGAGGTGGCTCTCTTACAATCAGAAGTATGTGGTACGTCATCCTAACGGGTCCAGCTATAATCTCTCATGCTACTGGGGCCCTGACGATTTGGCATGTTCTGGTTGTTGTTCTCGAAAGGAACCTTTAGCTGGGGAAGGAATAAACTGCAATGGTACAGCCAAGGCCCTTCCTAAGGACATATTTTTGATATGTGGGGATAGAGCTTGGCAAGGGATACCAAAGAATCCAGTTGGGGGGCCGTGTTATTTGGGAAAGCTGACATTGTTGGCTCCCAATCACACTGCAATGATAAGTGTTATGAAAAAGATCGATCGAGCTCGACGCCAGAAAAGGTCAATAAAAACATTGGACCAGGATTGTAGTGATGAGGTTCAGCTGTGGGGTCCCACAGCTAGAATCTTTGCATCCGTCTTAGCTCCGGGAGTAGCTTCAGCCCAGGCCCTAAGAGAAATTGAGAGATTGGCATGCTGGTCCGTGAAGCAAGCTAATGTCACCACAGCAGTCCTGTCGGAACTCCTGATGGACGTTAACAACATCAGACACGCTGTTCTTCAAAATAGAGCTGCAATTGACTTTCTGCTGCTTGCTCAAGGGCACGGGTGCAAGGACTTTGAAGGGATGTGTTGTTTCAATCTGAGCGACCACAGCGATTCGATACATAGGAAGTTGGAATGGATGCAAGAACACACGAAGAAGATCGCAATAGATGATGCATTCGGAAGCTGGTTGGAGGGACTGTTTGGTAATCTGGGCCCATGGCTTAAGCAGTTCCTCAAAGTATTAATCATAGATGTTTTATTCTTTTTAGCTTTAATGATTTGCTTACCTTGTTTGTTTCAGTGTGTCCAGGGTTGTTTACAGCATATGATAGAAAGAATGTTTAACGAAAAAATGGAGTACCAACGGGTATATGATAAACTTTGAGAAGAAGAAGGAACTGTATAAACCCAAGATGCCTTGGATATAATCATTAGAAAACTACTGATGTTATTAGATATTGCACTACCTACCTCTGTAGCTTGTCTACCTCACTTTTTAGATAACTTATTAAGTTTAAATTATAGAGACTAACATTTTTATATTAGGATTAAGGATTAGCGTTCGGGATGTAACGGGGCATACTTTATCGAGCATGGAGAGGGGGAAATGATGTATTAGGCGGCACGAACTCACGGGATGTAACGCAATAGGCCTCCCCGTGCTCGGTAATGTATATGTATGAGGCTGAAATTGGAGCCCTATATAAGGGTCTCACACGGTTCATTAAATGCCATTTTACAGCTCACCATATTGGTGTGATCAGCGTGTAACTTGGTCATGGGGCCGTCAGATGCACATTCTCAATGATGGACGTAGTTCTTTAGGTTACCTTACACAAGGCAACAGATTGCATACTCTCATTCTCGGCCCTGAGACTCTCTCTCAACCTCAAAATCTTCCCTCTCAGGATTGGTATTGAATAAGGCCCGATAAGCATTAGCTAGGCCCCAAGTCATTTGTGCCTCCTTAGATCTGCCTGAGCCACAACATTCCTGTCTCAAATATGCGGTCAAACTCTCTGGATTCTATAATTGTTCAGGAGTAAAGCTCCATGACACTAAAGATGTCTGTCTTCTAAAAGTCTCTCCAAAGTCTCTCCACACTCCCTGCCACTCAGTATTCTCTGGTTCTGGGGAAGACTTCCTCCTCAGGTTATAAATCCAGATACTGAGTGAGATTATTACAATAACCGGCAATAAGTTCAGGGAGATTAACACAATTGACAGTGTGGTCCACTGGGCCAACTGGTCATTCGAAGACTGCTTAAAGGATGCAAAAAAAAAGGAAGAGCACGCTCAAAAACCACCCTTTCTGTAATATCAGTTGCATCAGTTGCTCCTTCTGGAGCTGCATGCAGATACCAAGTAAGCGTTGCTAACCTTGCTTTCAATCCATTATACATTCCTATAACTTCATAGGAAAAAATGGCTAGCTTAAACATGGTCCAATATGTTTGGAGCATCATAAAAGAGGAACTGATGACATGCAGTCCATTGTAAAACAAGTTTACTGGAGAAAACATTTTTTTTTCTTTTTTTTTCTTCAATAGAGAGGAAAAAAAGTAAGAAAGCAAGTGTTTACAGAATATCCCGGAGTATTGGCAGTCCGCCTGGACTTTCAAGGTCAAGCTCGCAGGTGCAGAATCGCAAACCTAAGATAGATCCTTAACAGAAAAAAAAATCTTGTAGCTCTGTTAAAAGCTAAAAGAGCAACAGAAAAAAACACAGAAAAACAGCAACTCAATCTGCCCGCGTCCTCCACCAAAATCTGTCACGGTTTAAACTAAAAATCACCTGTGTCCGTGACAGGGGCAGTTGGCCCCACAGGGGCCCTAGGCCGAAAGGAAAAAGTTAATTAGGAAAAGAAAACAGCGGCAACGATCTAAGGAGGCACACTTATTTCCTAAATTACTATATCGAAATACAGGATAACACAATATAATACAATATAATTGAAAATTGAGCTAACGAATCAAGCAAAATAGGAGAGAGAATGAGTCCCGTAACCGAGAGGCCTACTGTGAAATCTAGGCGAAACGGTGAAGGCTCCCACACACTCCCCTGAACGCCAGAGCTCGAAAGATGTCAGTCTATTCTGCGACCGAGTTAATATAGAGTCCAGGTCCCGTGACCTATCGTGTTGCTCTCTGGGAGATGTAGTCTTCTTCTATAAGTTGCAGATTCAATAAAATTATTCATGCTTTATATGATGTTATGATGTGGAATACTGATAGCAAAATTACAAAATTATTAAACCATGACAGGGGCCCATATGGGGTTGTGCGGCCTGTATGGGGTCTATGGGGTTTGTATGGGGTAGTGGGGCCTGTATGGGGTTTGGGGGCCTGTATGTGGTTGTGGGGCCTATATGAAGTCTATGGGGCCTACATGTGGTTCTGGGGCCTGTATGGGGTCTACGGGGCCAATATCTGGTTGTGGGGACTGTAATGGGACTATGGGTCCTGTATTAAGTTGTGGAGCCCATATGGGCTTGTGGGGTTTGTATGGGGACTATGGGGACCATATGTGTTTGTGGGGCCTGTATGGGGTCGATGGGGCCCATATGGCTTTGTGGGGCCTGTATGGGGTCTATTGGGACTGTATTGGGTTGTGGGATCTGTATGGGGTCTATTGGGACTGTATTGGGTTGTGGGATCTGTATGGGGTCTATGGGGCCCATATGCGGTTTTGGGGCGCATATAGGGTTCTGGAGCCTATATAGGGTTGTGGGACCTGTATGGGGTCTGTGCGGCCTATATGGGGTCTATAGGGCCTGTATGGGGTTGTGGGGCCTGTATGGGGTCTATGGGGCCTATATGGGGTTGTGGGGCCTGTATGGGGTTGTAGGGTTGATATGGGGTCTATGGGGTTGATATGGGGTTGTGGGGTCTGTATGGGGTCAATGGGGCCTATATGGGGTCAATGGGGCCGATATGGTGTCTATGGGGCCGATATGGGGTTGTGGGGCCTGTATGGGGTCTATGGGGCCTATATGGGGTTCTGGGGCCTGTATGGGGTTGTAGGGTTGACATGGGGTCTATGGGGTTGATATTGGGTTGTGGGGCCTGTATGGGGTCAATGGGGCCTATATGGGGTCTATGGGGCCGATATGGTGTCTATGGGGCCGATATGGGGTTGTGGGGTTTATATGGGGTCTATGGGGCCGGTATGGGGTTGTGGGGCCTGTATGAGGTCAATGGGGCCTATATGAGGTTTTGGCGCTTGTATGGGGTCTATGGGGCCCAAATGGGGTCTATGTGGCCCATATGGGGTTGTAGAGTCTGAATGGGGTATATGGGGCTTATATGTTGTTGTGAGGCCTGTGTAGGGTTGTGGCGCCTGTGTGGGGTTGTGAGGCATGTATGGGGTCTTTGGGGCTTGTATGGGATTGACGGGCTTGTATGGGGTCTATGGGGCCTGTATGGTGGTATGGGACCTGTATGGGGTTGTAGGGCCTGTATGGAGTCTATGGGGCCCATAGGGGGTCCTTGGGTCCTATATGCGGTTGTGGAGCCTGTATGGGGTCTTTGGGGCACATATGGGGTTGTGGGGCCTTTATGGGGCATATGGGGACTGTATAAGGTCTCTGTGGCCTTTATGGAATTCTGGGGCATGTATAGGGTCTATGGGGCCCGTATGGGGTTATGGGGCCTGTATGGGTTATATGGGGCCCATAAGGGGTTGTGGGGCCGATTTGGGTTGTGTGGACTGTATGGGGTCTATGGGGCCCATATGGGGTTGTGGGGCCTGTATGGTGTCTATGGGGCCTATATGTGGTCTATGGAACCTGTATGGGGTTGTAGGGCCTGTATGGGGTCTATGGGGGACATATGGGGTTGTGTGGCCTGTATGTGGTTGTGGGGCCTATATGGGGTTGTAGGGCCTGTATTCTGTCTATGGGGCCCATATGAGGTGCTGGGGACTGTATAGGGTCTATGGGGCCCTTATGGAGTTGTGGGGCCTTTATGGGGTCTATGGGGCCTATATGGGGTTGTGGAGCCTGTATGGTTTCTAAGGGGCCCATATGGGGTTGTACGGCCTGTGTTGGGCTATGGGGCCATTATGGTGTTCGGGGCCCATAAGGGGTTGTAGGGCCTGTATGGGTTCTAAGGGGACCATATGGGGTCTATGACACCTGTATGGGGTCTGTGGGTCCTGTGTGGGGTCAATGACAACTATAAGGGATTTTGGGGCCTACGTGACATTGTGGTTCCTGTACAGAGTCTATGAGGCCTATATGGGGTCGATGGGGCCTATATGTGGTTGTGGAGCCTGTATGGGGTTTTGGGGACTGTATGGGGTTTTGGGGACTGTATGGGGTCTATGGAGCCCCTATGGTGTTGTGGGACCTGTATGGGGTCTATAGGGCCGGTATGGAGTCGATGGGGCCTATATGTGGTTGTGGAGCCTGTATGGGGTTTTGGGGACTGTATGGGGTCTATAGGGCCCATATGGGGTTGTGGGGCCTGAATGGGGTCTATGGGGCCCATATTGGGTCTATGGGTATCGTATGGGTTCTATGGGACCTATATGGCGTCTATGGCGCCTATATGGGGTTGTGGGGCCTGTATGGGCTTGTGGGGCCTGTATGGGATTTTGCGGCCCATATGGTGTCAATGGGACTCATACGGGTTTCTGCGGCCTATATGGGGTTGTGGGGCCTGTATGGGGTCTGTGGGGCCCTTATGGGGTCCATGGGGCTTATATGGAGACTGTGGGGCCCAAATGGGTTTGTAGGGCCTGTATGGGGTTTATGGGGCCCATATGTGGTTGTGTTGTCTGTATGGGGTCTATGGGGCCCATATGTGGTTGTGTTGTCTGTATGGGGTCTATGGGGCCTGTATGGGGTCTATGGGTCCCGTATGGGGTTGTTGGGCCTGTATGACATCTATGGGTCCCATATGGGGTTGTGGGGCCTGTATGACATCTATGGGGCCCATATGGGTTTGTGGGGCCTGTATGGGGTCTTTGGGCATATATGGGGTTGTGGGGTCAGTATGGGGTGTATGGGGCCCATATGTGGTTGTGGGGTCTGTATGGGGTCTATGGGGCCCATATGTGGTTGTGCGGTCAGTATGGGGTTGTGGGTCATGTACAGGATCTATTGGGTCCCTATGGGGTTGCGGGGCCTATAAGTTTTTGTGGGACCTGTATGTTGTCTATGAGGTCTATATGGAGTTTGGGGGCTTGTATGGGGTTGTGGGGTCTGTATGGAGTCTATGGGGACCATAGGTGGTTTTGGAGTCTGTATGGGGTCTATGGGGCCCATATGGGGCCCATATGGGGTTGTGGGGCCTGTATGGCATCTATGAGGCCCATATGGGGTCTATGGGGTTGTGGGGCCTGTATCGGGTCTATGGGCCTGAATGGCGCTGTGGGGCCTGTATGGGGTCTATATGGCCCATATAATGTTTGGGGCATTTATGGGGTCTATGGGGCCCATATGGGTTTGTGGGGCCTGTATGGGGTCTATGGGACCCATATGGTGTTCTGGGGTCTGTATGGGGTCGTGTGGCTTGTGTGGGGTCTGTGGGACCTATGTGGGTTTGTGGGGCCTGCATGGGGTCTATGGAGCCCATATAAGGTTGTAGTGCCTTCATGGGGTCTATGGTGCGGTTATGGGATTATGGGGCCTGTATGGGGTCTATGTTGCCTGTATGGGGGGGCTTGGGGATTGTATAAAGTCTATGGGGCCCATATGGGTTTGTGGGGCCTGTATGGGGTCTATGGGGCCCATATGGTGTTCTGCGGTCTGTATGGGGTTGGGGGGCCTGTGTTGGGATTTGGGGCCGGTATGGGGTTGTGGGGCCTGTATGGCGTCTGAGGGACCTATATGGTTTTGTGGGGCCTGCATGGGGTCTTTGGGCCCATATGGGGTTGTGGGGTCTGTATGGGGTCTATGGGGCCCATATGTGGTTGTGCGGTCAGTATGGGGTTGTGGGTCATGTATGGGATCTATCGGGTCCCTATGGGGTTGAGGGGCCTATAAGCTTTTGCGGGACCTGTATGTTGTCTATGAGGTCTATATGGAGTTTGGGGGCTTGTATGGGTTTGTGGGGTCTGTATGGAGTCTATGGGGACCATAGGTGGTTTTGGAGTCTGTATGGGGTCTATGGGGCCCATATGGGGTTGTGGGGCCTGTATGGCATCTATGAGGCCCATATGGGGTCTATGGGGTTGTGGGGCCTGTATCGGGTCTATGGGCCTGAATGGCGCTGTGGGGCCTGTATGGGGTCTATATGGCCCATATAAGGTTTGGGGCATTTATGGGGTCTATGGGGCCCATATGATGTTCTGGGGTCTGTATGGGGTTTTGGGGCCTGTGTGGGGTCTGTGGGACCTATGTGGGTTTGTGGGGCCTGCATGGGGTCTATGGAGCCCATATAAGGTTGTAGTGCCTTTATGGGTTCTATGGTGCGGTTATGGGGTTATGGAGCCTGTATGGGGTCTATGTTGCCTGTATGGGGGCTTGGGGATTGTATAAGGTCTATGGGGCCCATATGGGGTTGTGGGGCCTGTATGGGGTCTGTGGGACCTATGTGGGTTTGTGGGGCCGGCATGGGGTCTATGGAGCCCATATGGGGTTGTGGGGCCTGTATGGTGTCTGTGGGACCTATGTGGGTTTGTGGGGCCTGCATGGGGTCTATGGAGTGTAGTGCCTTTATGGGGTCTACGGGGCTCATATATGGTCTATGGGGCCTATATAGTGTTGTGGGGACTGTATGGGGTCTATGGTGCCCATATGGGGCTGCGGGGCCTGTATGGGGTCTATAGGGCCCATATGGGGTTTGGGGTATTTATGGGGTATATGAGGCCCATATGGGGTTGTGGGACCTGTATGAGGTCTATGGGGTCCATATGGGGTTGTGGGGCCTTTATTGTGTCTTTGGGGCCCGTATGGGGTTGTGGGGCCTGTATGGGGTTGTCGAGCCTGAATGGGGTCTATGGGGCCCATATGGGGTTGTGGGGCCTGTATGGGGTCTATGGGACCCATATGGGGTTATGGGGCCATTATTGGGGTTTGCAGGACCCATATGGTGTTGTGCTGCCTATATGGGGTCTATGGGGCTCATATGGTGTCTATGGGGCTCATATGGGATTTTGGGGTATGTATATGGGGTCTATGGGGCCCATATGGGGTTGTCGGAATTATATGGGGTTGTGGGGCCTGTGTGGAATCTATGGAACCCATATGGGGTTGTGGGGCCTGTATGGGGCCTATGGGGCCCATATGGGGTTGTGGGGCCTGTATGGGGCCTATGGGGCCTGTATGGGGTCTATAGGGTTGATATGGGGTAGTGGGGCCTTGTATTGGTGGTAACTATACAGGTTTTAACAAGAATGGCAACTACAAGGATGGTAGTAGAAGTACAGAAGGTATAAGGAAAAAAGGGGAACTCACCAGTGATGACACTAGGAGCTGAGGCGATCTTCACAAGCAAGCAATCTCCAAGAGATGCTGCCTCAGTGAGGGTCAGCCCTTAAATGAGGTCTCAGAGGAGGTGGAGTCGAACTCCACCCCTTCCGGGAACACAGCTACATAACTTTCACCTGTGCTCCCACAGCTGACCCCACACTTTCCTCAGCTGATTAATCAGTGGTTCACGCTGTGATTACCAATCTCTTATACACTCCACCCCTTCGTAGCATGAACCAATGATTAGGTGAGTTCTCCCTTATTACAGAGACCCAACGTGACGCTGATACAATCTCCCGTCGCACTAAATGTTGATGTATTTCAGATGACGATGATTGGATGGGTATTCACAATCTTCCATGGGCCAGTGCTTGATAGATGTTACCGGAGACAAGCCATCTTAAAGTGCAGGTCCGTCTGCATTTCATCAGTCCAAAGTAATCGTTCTCTGATGGTCCTAGAGGCTTAGAATCAATCTTAAGGGGAATAATACAGATGCTTCAAAGGTACTAGGAGAGGAAGATCCGCCCTCCAGGGCAAGATACAGGCCATATACTTATCTTGAGTCAATACTTCCTCTTGTACTGGATTATGTCCCGGCCTCCGATACCATACCCTCTGTCACGGTTTGAACGAAAAATCCACCTGCGTCCGTGACAGGGGCCGTGGGCCCCGGAGGGGCCCTAGGCCGAAAGGAAAAAGTTAATTAGGAAAAGAAAACAGCGGCAACGATCTAAGGAGGCACACTTATTTACTAAATACTATATCGAAATACAGGATAACACAATATAATACAATATAATTGAAAATTGAGCTAACGAATCAAGCAAAATAGGAGAGAGAATGAGTCCCGTAACCGAGAGGCCTACTGTGAATCTAGGCAAACGGCTGAAGGCTCCCACACACTCCCCTGAACGCCAGAACTCGAAAGACGTCAGTCTGTTCTGCGACCAAGTTAATATAGAGTCCAGGTCCCATGACCTATCGTGTTGTTCTCTGGGAGATGTAGTCTTCTTCTGTAAGTTGCAGATTCAGTAAAATTATTCATGCTTTATATGATGTTATGATGTGGAATACTGATAGCAAAATTACAAAATTATTAAACCATGACATTCCACCCCTTATTCTACATCATTACATTATGTTTATACATACATACACACTCATACGTATAGTTGTGAATAATCAGTAACCTTATTTTCGCAACAATTTATATTTGTTCCATACAAACCTCTAAGTTGAGAACAAAACTCTATACCTTAACCTACTATTTATTAATTTTGAGAAAATGGCAAAACTGCCAGAAAAAAGAAAAACATGTCAGCGGTAGAGGAGAAAAGCAGCGCTAGTAGGGCGTCCCCCACATCAAGGTGCACTCATCCTTTCCCAGCCACCACAGCAGATTTCCTTTTTACTTATACTTCTTTCCATGTGTGCTCTACGCATGCATTGCCAGTGCACGATATAGAGTCCAGATGGAAAACTTGCTTACAGAATGCCTAATTAAGGTATATGGAAAAAAAAAGTGTTTCCTTAACATTAATCCACTCTATCTTAAGTCTGATATCTAATTGAAAATTCGTCAAATATTTTCTGAGACTCTACCTATATATCTACAAGAAAATCATTGGCTGCACTCCCCCAACATCAAATTCCCTTGTGGTACACATTGAACATTCCCATTTTTGTCCATCACCCACCACGTGCACCCAGGTCCCTGGGCAAAGACAGTACCCCGGAGAGGTTTGCCCTTTCCAGATGCTGGAAGGACCCAAACCGTCTTTCCCAACACGCTCTTCATGTGTACTACAGGAACCTTATCTCCCGCCACGGTACGTAGGGAGCTGGATTGGTTAGGACCATTACAATTACTAGATCCTCGAGTGTTGACTAACCAGGTGGCTTCTGCTAAATGGTTCTCCCAGTTTTTATATGTTCCGCCACCCATTGCTTTCAACATAGTTTTCAACAACCCATTGAATTGTTCAATCTCACCAGAAGCTGGTGCATGATAGGGAATATGGTAAATCCACTCAATGCCATGATTTTTGGCCCAAGTGGTTACAAGAGAATTTTTGAAATGGGTCCCATTATCTGATTCAATTCTTTCTGGAGTGCCATGCCGCCACAAGATTTGCTTTTCCAACCCTAATATGGTGTTTCGGGCGGTAGCATGGGGTACTGCGTATGTTTCGAGCCACCCAGTGGTTGCCTCCACCATGGTGAGTACATAACGCTTACCATTGCGAGATCGTGGCAAGGTGATATAATCAACCTGCCATGCCTCTCCATATTTATACTTTTGCCATCGCCCTTCTCCCCAAAAAGGTTTCATCCTCTTGGCTTGTTTAATTATGGCGCATGTTTCACAATCATGAATAACCTGAGCAATAGCGTCCATAGTTAAGTCCACCCCTCGGTCTCTGGCCACTTATATGTTGCATCCCTTCCTTGATGACCTGAAGTCTCATGGGCCCACCGAGCTAGGAATAATTCACCCTTGTTCTGCCAGTCCAAGTCTATTTGAGCCACCTCAATTTTGGCAGCTCGATCAACCTGATGGTTATTTTTATGTTCTTCAGTAGCCTTACTTTTAGGCACATGAGCATCTACATGGCGCACCTTTACAACAATGTTCCTTATTCGGGCAGCAATGTCTTTCCACAGTTCAGCAGCCCAAACAGGTTTACCCTTTCGTTGCCAATTATCATCTTCCCACTGTTGCAACCACCCCCATAAGGCATTTGCCACCATCCATGAATCAGTATAAAGATGAAGCATTGGCCACCTCTCCCGTTCAGCCACATCTAAAGCCAGCTGAACAGCCTTTACCTCTGCGAATTTACTTGATTCTCCTTTACCTTCAGTGGCCTCTGCAACTTGTCGTGTGGGGCTCCATACAGCAGCTTTCCATCTGCGATGTTTCCCTACAATACGACATGATCCGTCTGTGAATAGGGCAAATTTCTTTTCGTTTTCTGGTCGCTCATTGTATGGTGGTGCCTCTTTACCGCGTGATACCTCTTCTGTAGGTGGTATTTCAATTTTTTTACGCTCAGGCCAATCCATGATCACTTCTAGAATTCCAGGACGGCTGAGTTTTCCCATTCGAGCTCGTTGAGTAATTAATGAAATCCACTTACTCCAAGTGGCATCAGTAGCATGATGGGTGGAGGGAACCTGTCCTTTAAACATCCAGTTTATTACTGGCAAGCGAGGTGCTAGAAGAAGCTGAACCTCTGTCCCAACTACTTCAGAAGCAGCCCGAACCCCCTCATACACGGCTAAGATCTCCTTCTCAGTCGGAGTGTAGCGCTCCTCAGACCCTTTATATGCTCGACTCCAAAATCCTAGGGGTCGGCCTCGGGTCTCTCCTGAGGCTCTTTGCCACAAACTCCAGGTGGGACCTTTCTCTCCAGCAGCAGTGTAGAGGATGTTCTTCACATCCTGTCCCGTCCGTACTGGCCCCAAGGCCACGGCACGGGCTATCTCTTGTTTTACCTGCTCAAAAGCCTGCTGCTGCTCAGGACCCCATGAGAAATTATTCTTCTTCCGTGTTACCTGATAGAGGGGGATCACTATGTGGCTGTAGTTTGGGACATGCATTCTCCAAAAGCCCACTACTCCCAGAAAAGATTGGGTCTCTGTTTTATTTGTGGGTGGAGACATAGCAGTGATTTTGTCAATCACATCTGCTGGGATGTGACGACGTCCATCTTGCCATTTTATACCTAAGAACTGGATTTCCTGGGCAGGCCCCTTCACCTTGCTGCGCTTAATGGCAAAACCAGCTTGCAAAAGAATTTGGATTATCTGTTTCCCTTTCTTGGAAACCTCTGCTGCTGTATGGCCCCACATTACAATGTCATCTATATACTGCAAGTGTTCAGGAGCATTACCCTGTTCCAAAACAGCTTGGATCAATCCATGGCAAATTGTTGGGCTGTGCTTCCACCCCTGAGGTAAACGGTTCCAGGTATACCGAATACCTCTCCAGGTAAAAGCAAACTGTGGCCTACATTTTGCAGCCAATGGGATGGAAAAGAAGGCATTAGCAATGTCAATGGTGGCATACCACCTAGCTTCTTTTGAGTCCAGTTCATACTGGAGTTCTAGCATGTCTGGTACAGCAGCACTTAATGGAGGTGTAACTTCATTCAGGCCACGGTAATCTACCGTCAGCCTCCATTCCCCACTGGTTTTACGCACTGGCCATATGGGGCTGTTAAAAGGCGAGTGCGTTTTGCTAATCACTCCCTGATTCTCTAATTGGCGAATTAGCTTGTGAATGGGGAGCAATGAGTCCCTATTGGTGCGGTACTGCCGTCTGTGAACCACTTTGGTGGCAATTGGTACCTCTTGGTCTTTTACCTGGAGTAACCCCACAGCAGAAGGATCATCTGACAGACCAGGTAAAGCTGACAGCTGCTTAACACCGTTTGTGTTAACAGCAGCTATCCCAAAGGCCCATCGATACCCCTTGGGATCCTTAAAATATCCCATCCTAAGGTAATCGATTCCCAGTATACATGGAGCCTCTGGACCAGTCACAATAGGGTGTCTCTGCCAGTTTTTACCAGTGAGGCTTATTTCAGCCTCCAACATAGTCAATTCTTGGGAACCCCCAGTCACTCCATGGATATATATTGGTTGTGTCCCTTGGTGACTTGAGGGCATTAGGGTGCATTGTGCACCAGTGTCCACCAAGGCTTTATATTTCTGTGGTTGAGATGTGCCAGGCCACTTAATCCACACAGTCCAGTATACTCTGTTGTCCCTTTCCCCCCCCTGGCTGGGGGCAGGGCCCCTCTATTGTTTACCTCGTTGACTTGCAGCAACTGGAACTCTCCCCTTCTTGGAAGAGTTCACCATGGTAGTTGTTTCACCTTGTAATTCTTTCACTCGTGCCTGAAGTGCAGAAGTGGATGAATTACACCACTTCTTCATGTCCTCCCCATGACTACAGAGGAAAAGCAACAAGGCAAGACGTGTAGTCTCATCGTTGATTCGAGGTGACCTATCATCGTCATTTGCTTGAATACGAAGACGTCTCTTTTTAATGGTTGAGATTTTCGATGATACAGGTCGAGAGGAACTCATGTTGTTTAGCTTCCTCAATAGGCGATTGTGGAAATCCTGGTTTCCATCATCTTGTACCACCGTGGATTCATCTACATCAGGCACATTAGCCAATTTGTCAATAATATCATTTTGTGTTCCCTCCACTTCGTTTAACCTTTCCACAATTTTGACAATGGCTGAAGTATACAGATTAACTTCTGTGGCGCTTATAAATAATTCAAGTTCCTGAAGTCAGCCAATTAGTTCATTCACAAAGGGTTTCCTGTCCCCTTTGCCATATACTAATGCAAGTGCACTGGCATGCTTTTCTGGAGCTGCTTTTGTAAAGTCACGCCACACTTGTCGTGGAACGCGGACTGCTTCAGGATCATGTAATTGGTCTGGATCATTACGATTGAACTTGCGGCTGTACAGCATTTCCACCAGAGCACTCTCTCTCAAAAATTGGATACCTTTCTCAATATCAGTCCATTTCTTTCTCTCAGGCTCCAAGTCCCGTTTAAAGGGGAATCTATCTCTTACCGCTATCAACATCCGCTTCCAGAGGGTGTAGGACCGATTTTGGCATGTGCCAATACGTGGCATGTGTCCACACGTGCATCTCTGGAAATGCTACCCAGATGGCGAGCTTCATTGCCATCAAGCCACACACTGCTGGCACCATTGTCCCAGCATCGAAGTAACCAAGTGACCATATTTTCTTTTGGCTGACGTGTGTAATCCTTTCTTAGATCTCGAATTTCACTCACTTTAAAAGATCGATCAATAATGGTCGTAATACTTTGCTCGCCTTTTGCTCTATCAAGAGTCCCAGGTGTTGATGGTGGCAACTGTGTTGATGAGGCTGCCCCATCTATAAGTTTGGACTTGAGAAATTCTCGTAAAGAAAAACTAGCTTTTGGCTCCTCTTCTGACTCTGACCCTGACCCTGACGCTTGTGTTATTTCCTCCAGGTTACCCTCCTTCTTTTTCCTCTCTCCTAACTTTCTCTGCTCCTCTAACTTTCTCTGCTCCTCTAACATCCTCTTATACTGCTCTAACTTCCTCTGCTCCTCCAACTTCATCTGCTCCTCAAACTTCTTCTGCTCCTCTATCATCTTTTTATACCCCTCTAACATCCTCTGCTCCTCCAACTTCTTCTGCTCTCCTGAGTCCCCCTGCTCTCCCGAGTCCCCTGAGTCTCCTGAGTCCTGCTCTACTAACTCCCTCCGCTCTTCTAACTCCTTCTGCATTTTCTCTAACTGAGTTGAAACTTGTTTTGTCTTTCGCTCTCTTACAGGGGCAACCAACATTGTATCTGGTGTCCCCGATGGTTGGTCCAATTGGACTACATGTGCCCCCGGTGGCTGGTCAGATTGAACTACATGTGCCCCCGGTGGCTGGTCAAATTGGACTACTTGTGCCCCTGGTAGTTGGTTAAATGCATTCAACTCACCCTGGAGGGCACATAGCTGGTCTCGGAGAGCGTTCCGCTCAAACTGGACGGCACCAAGCTCAGTCTGGAGGCTGTTGTAGTTGGACTGGAGAGTGTTGTACCCGAGCCGGAGGACGTTATGCTCGGCCTGGAGGGCAGTGTGCTCAGTCTGGAGAGTGTTGAGCTCGGTCCGGAGGGCATTGTGCTCGGTCTGAAGAGCGTTATGCTCGGACTGGAGGGCATTATACTCAGACTGAAGAGTGTTGTGCTCGGTCTGGAGAGTGTCACAATTGGGTTGAAGGGCATCGTGCTTAGGCTGGAGGGTGCCGCGCTCAGACTGGAGGGCGTCATACTTGGAGGAGAGTATTGTACCCGGACCGGAGAGCGTTGTGCTCAGTCTGGAGAGTGTTGTGCTCGGTCCGGAGGGCATTGTGCTCAGTCTGAAGAGCGTTATGCTCGGACCGGAGGGCGTTATGCACAGACTGAAGAGTGTTGTGCTCGGACTGGAGGGTGTCGCAGTTGGGTTGGAAGGCATCGTACTTGGCCTGGAGGGTGCCGCACTCAGACTGGACGGCGTCATACTTGGACTGGAGAGTGTTGTGCTCGGTCTGGAGGGCATTGTGCTCGGTCCGGAGGGCATCGCGCTCAGTCTGGAGAGTGTTGTACTCGGACCGGAGGGCGCTGTGCTCGGACTGGAGAGTGTTGTACTCGGACCGGAGGGCGCTGTGCTCGGACTGGAGAGTGCCGTGCTCGGACCGGAGGGCGCTGTGCTCGGACTGGAGAGTGTCATGCTCGGACCGGAGGGTGCTGTGCTCGGACTGGAGAGTGTCGTGCTCGGACCGGAGGGTGCTGTGCTCGGACTGGAGAGTGTTGAGTTGGGATTGCAGGGAGCTTTTCTCATCCCAAAGTTTTTCTGCGTCAGCTCTAAGATTCTCTTTCTCGTACCAGATTGAGTCTCGTTGGTACAGGAGATCTTTTCTCTCAGCTTCAAAAGCTTTTTCTCTCTCTACCTTCTCAGTCCAAAGTTTTTCTGCCTCAGCTCTAAGACTCTCCTTCTCGGCCCTGAGACTCTCTCTCTCAGCTTCAAAAACTTCCCTCTCAGGAATGGTATTGAATAAGGCCCGATAAGCATTAGCTAGGCCCAAAATCATTTGTGCCTCCTGAGATCTGCCTGAGCCACAACATTCCTGCCTCAAATATGCAATCAAACTCTCAGGATTCTTCAAGTGTTCAGGAGTGAAGCTCCATAACACTGAAGATGTCTGTCCTTTGAGAATCTCTTCAAAGCCTCTCCACACTCCCTGCCACTCAGTATTCTCTGGTTCTAGGGAAGACTTCCTCCGGATGTTATAAATCCAGATACTGAGTGAGATTATTACAATAATCAACAGTAAGATCAGGGAGGTTAAGAGTGTGGCCCACTGATCATTCAAAAACTGCATAAAGGATTCATAGAAAGAAAGAGGAGCACGCTTAAAAATCACCATTTCTGTATAATTAGTTGCATTAGTTGCTCCCTCTGGAGCTGTATGCAGATACGAAGTGAGCATTGCTAACCATGCTTTCAATCCATTATAAAATTGTATAGCTCCATAGGAAAAAGTGGCTAGCTTAAACATGACCCAATATGTTCGGAGCGTCTCAAAAAAGGAACCAATGGCACACAGTCCCTGGTAAAGCAAATTTAGTAGAGAAAACATTATTTTTTTTTTCCTTTTTTTCCTTCAATAGAGAGAAAAAAAGTAAAAGAAAACAAAGCTCAACAATGTTTATAAAATATACCGGAGTATTGGCAGTCCGCCTGGACTTTTCAAGGTCAAGCTCGCAGGTGCAGAATCGCAAACCTAAGATAGCTCCTTAACAGGGAAAAAACTTGTAGCTCTGTTAAAAGCTAAAAGAGCAACAGAAGAAAACACAGAAAAACAGCAACTCAATTTGCCCGCATTCTCCACCAAAATCTGTCACGGTTTGAACGAAAAATCCACCTGCGTCCGTGACAGGGGCCGTGGGCCCCGGAGGGGCCCTAGGCCGAAAGGAAAAAGTTAATTAGGAAAAGAAAACAGCGGCAACGATCTAAGGAGGAACACTTATTTACTAAATACTATATCGAAATACAGGATGACACAATATAATACAATATAATTGAAAATTGAGCTAACGAATCAAGCAAAATAGGAGAGAGAATGAGTCCCGTAACCGAGAGGCCTACTGTGAATCTAGGCAAACGGCTGAAGGCTCCCACACACTCCCCTGAACGCCAGAACTCGAAAGACGTCAGTCTGTTCTGCGACCAAGTTAATATAGAGTCCAGGTCCTGTGACCTATCGTGTTGTTCTCTGGGAGATGTAGTCTTCTTCTGTAAGTTGCAGATTCAGTAAAATTATTCATGCTTTATATGATGTTATGATGTGGAATACTGATAGCAAAATTACAAAATTATTAAACCATGACACCCTCTGGCCAGATATCTGTGGCTGTATAACTATATCTGGCACCAGAGGAGGAGTCTTGATCTGCCATAGGGACATAATAGGTGTTCCTTTAGCAATAAAGACCGGAGTATTGACCACGATGTCAGTAGGCCATGTACCTATCACTGAGGGGGTGACTGAACCTCCCACCTCCAATAATCTCCCCCGAGGTGCAAGTAGGCCACACCACTTGGGTCCTACCTGCACCTTCCAGGGCCAATTTATCTTATGGATTCCCGGTTTTAAATTCTCAGGGGCAGGGAGCAGAAGATTATTTTTATTACCAATCTGTGGTTTTACCTCACTATCGGTACCTGTAATTTGGATCCTAAGAGGGGAGGCCCATATAGTTTGTAACATTTTCAGGGCACTGGGTCTGCCATCCCGAGGTCTTTCATTCAGGTCCCACAGGGTTTCATATAATCTTTTTGTCCACCCCTGCAGGGACTGAGAGTCTGTCTTCAGGGCAGCCTTAAGGATACCATTATAGCATTCAATAAGGCCTGCCCCTGTTGGGTTATATGGCAGGTGGAATCGCCATTCGATGTTGTTTTCTTCTGCCCAGCTCTGTATCATCGCTCCAGTAAAGTGAGCCCCTTGGTCACTCTCGATAACTTGAGGTGTCCCGTATGCAAACATCAGTTTAGTAAGCGCCTTAATTGTGTACGCTTGATTTGCCTTTGGTACAGGATAGGCTTGCAGCAGTCCACTTAACGTGTCAACGCAGGTCAGGGCATATCTCGCCCCCTCAGACCGAGGGAGGGGCCCAATGTAGTCAACCTGCCATCTCTGAAGAGGACTATATCCTCTAGGAATGTGGGATGTTGTTTCAGGCAACGGTCTCGGTCTCATCTTTGAGCAAGCGTCGCAATCCTGACATGCTTGGACGATATCAGATAGTTGTACAGGCAGCCCCCATGCTTTAGCGGCTGCCCACATTATCTTCTGTCCAGCATGCCGTAGCTTCTGATGTAACCAACGGGCAACATTTTCGGATTGTGAATTCTCAATCCATCGGATTTGGGCCAGTGTGTCAGCTTCATCGTTTCCTGGTGACTGCAGGGGTTGATGACCAGAGACATGGTAGACACATACCGTCCTATGTTTGACCATATTCCAAATGTCTACCCACATGTCTTTACCCCAAATCGGTCGGGCGTGGATAGTCCATTCCTGGGTAGCCCACTGCGTAATCCACAGAGTGAGCCCCCGGTACACAGCCCAACTATCTGTACAGATGTTCAGGACGCCGTCACCAGGTTCTTTAGTTATGACCATCCACACGGCTCGCAATTCTGCCCATTGGCTGCTCTGACCATCCCCCTCATCAAACCAGATGGTCTCAGTAGAGGGATGGTATGCTATTGCTCGCCACTTGCTCGGGTTGCCTCTGCTGAACCCATCCGTATACCAGGCATCTTCAGGAATAGGATATCTTCCTTCCTGAACGGGACTCTTCTCTGGTGGAGCAACCATCAGTTCTTTTGATGTATCACTGTGATACGTCACTGGGCCTAGGATCTTCTGTAATTCTTCTTTAAGTGGAGATGAAGACAGACTGCTTCTCTGGCTTAGATAGGCGACCCATCGTGCCACTGTTTGTGCTTGGGCCACCCCTGTCTTAGGAAGGTGAGTCAAATCTCTCACCCACCTCTGGATTGGTAATGAAGTTTTAACTATGACCTCTGCTGTTTGTGTTATCAGCTCTACTGCTTGTAACGCCGAATAGGCAGCCAATAACTGTTTCTCAGTCATGCTATATCTTTCTTCTGCTCCATGCCAAACCTGAGACCAGAATCCAATGGAGGTTTGAACAGAACTCTGGCGTTGCCACAGGCCCCAGCCAAAACCGTCCTGGGTAACATGAACATCTAGTTCAGCTGGGAGGGTCGGATCAAATATACCCAATGCCTGAGCTTGTTTAACTGCCAATTTTGCCTGTTGGAAAGCATCCTGTTCTACCTTTCCCCAATTCCGTGATTGACGCTTCTTCGTAAGCTTATACAATGGCCTCAATAGCTGAGCTAAATGAGGTATAAAGGAGCGCCAATACCCCAATATAACCAAGAATTCTTGCAACTGTTTTGATGTTGTAGGGACTGGAAACGCTTGGACTTTATCTACTACCGCACTGGGTAGTACTTTGGTTTTCCTGGAATTTTACAGATAACCCCGGACCTTGCACCTTCTGTGGGTTTATAGCCCACCCTCTTTTCTGCAGATAAGCTGTCAACAAATCTGCTGCTTGTCTCACCGCCTCTAATGAATCAGATGTTAACAGGAGGTCATCAATATAATGATATAAATTGACATTATTTGGCTTTTCCCACTTAGCCAGATCACGCGCCACTAAATTATGACAAAAAGTGGGTGAATGCACGTACCCTTGGGGTAGGACCTGGAAAGTCCATTGCCTCCCTTCCCATGTAAATGCAAACTGATTCTTCACTGATTGGAATACTGAAGAATGCATTCGCTAAATCTAAGACACAGTGATATATTTTGATTTCCCTGCTTAGTGTGTCCATTAGGGAGGCAATATTGAGTACGGCCGCATGAACGGGTGGCGTGACCTTATTCAATTCCCTGTAGTCTACTGTCATCCTCCATGTTCCATCTGGCTTTTGTACTGGCCATATTGGGGAGCTGTATGGGCGATGTGCAGGCCTTATAATACCCACTTTTTCTAATTCCTGCACCGTTTTTGTTATTTCATCCTGCCCACCCGGGAGTCTGTACTGTTTTACATTAGTAATCCGGCGCGGCTTTGGCAGACAAATAGACTCATGTTTTGCATGGCCTCTCAGTATTGTCTGAATTGCCCGGATACTAATGCATCTCTGCCGCAGCCGGAACTCTCCCACTGTTGTATGGAGAGCCAGACCCCACAAGATATCAATTCCTAATATATACTCCGGAATTGGAGCAATGGATACCTTGTACTCTTGTGGTGGGAGGCGCCCGATCCCCAATTTTACCCAGGTTTGGGTGACTGGAATGGTCTGTCTCCCAAAACCTCCAATCATCACTCCATTATCTTTGAATTTGCTTGGGTCCCCATATATTATAGATGTCTCTGCCCCAGTATCAACTAGGGCCATAACCTACTGTACATTCTTTCGGGACCAGTATATCGTCAATTCTACATAGGGCCTCCGGTCCCGTCTAGAGGCCCTAGGGGGACTGACGTCCCTCGTCACGCCATGAACTGAGCCAGGTTCAAGTCTTTTACCTCTGATACCTCTGGTATCGTGACCCGAGGCACCTGAGGCGGCTTCTTTTTCCTATTCAGAACTACAAAGTCTTCTAAATTCCATGTTGTTGTTGGTCTCCACTCTATAAGTCTTATCCCTGGTCTTTTGGGGTTATTCTGAAATTTTTGTTCATTCTTCAGCTGCTTCCACAACTGAAGGAGAACGTGATTGGGCTGACCATCAATTTTTGAAAATTGAACGCCTGCCCGGAGCAGATATTTGAACATTTGTTTCCGGGATACTCTAACAGGTCCTGCCCGAGGGGTTCGCGGGGCCGATCTTCTGGCTCGCACTATTGGAAAAGCCTCGGCATCCTCAATCACCCTGATATTGCGCTTAGTTCGTAAGCGCTCAGTTTCCCCAAGGTCCGCCACCAATTGGGCAGCTTGTTGGACTGCTGCTTCTGCAGCTACAAATGGGTTGAGTATGGAAACCAGTGTTCCATACATATGCGAGGGAGCTTGTTGTAAAATTAGGTCCCTCATTCCTGCGGAGAATCTTACCATATCAGGGCTATCAAATGTATCTTCGTAGATAGCCTCTCGCATGCCTAATTCTCGTATATAATTTTGAAGGTCTTCCATAGAAGACCACATCCCTGAGTTTACTGGCATGTCAGTTTTATTTGGCCACACCATACGGCAAGCAGCCATTAGCCAGTCTACAATTGAATGATTTTCTTCAGGGAATTGAGTCCCAGCATACAGTCTCTGCCTAAGGGCAGGATGTATTGTTATTGTGGCCAACTTGGATACTTCGGGGCCACTAACCAGTACACTTTCTGCCCCCGAATCCCATAACCGTAATAACCAAGCTGGAACACTTTCCCTTGGCCTTTGCCTAAATCGTTGCACTAGGTCCATGAGTTCGGTGGGCGTGTATGGACAGGCTGTTACATGTAAATAAGATTCAGCTCGAACTCTCGAGTTGTAACGCGATAGGTCTTCCCCGCTCGGTAATGTATATGTATGAGACTGAAATACAAGCCCTATATAAGGGGCTCACGCGGTTGAATAAACGCCATTTTACAGCTCACCATATTGGTGTAATCAGCGTGTAACTTGGTCAGGGGGCCGTCAGAAGCACATTCTCAATGAGGGACATAGTTCTTAAGGTTACCTTGCACAAGGCAACAATTGGCGCCCCGTGTGAGGACGTTCTGAGAGTGAGTTTGCGACGGCTAACCGCGAGACGGACACGAATCCTATGGTTAGATCCCGTGGAAGCGCCTAGGGGGCGAAATTGAATGCAGCTGCTGTTTATCCTGCGGTGAGACCGTGGAAGACCATGGGACTTTGGGCCCGGGTATATACAAAGGGTGCGAGGACGTACGGTGTCGAGCACCAGAAAAAACATGGAATCAATCCATCATTAAGGTAGTATTGAACAGTGAAGCAGGAAACAGATGCTCTGCTGAAATTCATAATAAAGGGGGGCTAAAAGGGGGATAGTGAAAGGTAGTTTACAGAAAATGATTTAGTTAGTTAGAATAACAAGGAATGGAGACAGTGGGTCTGGGAGAGCAGGAAGGATGCAGATAAGGAGTGAGATCTCCCTGAGACACCCTGGCGAGGAGGGGATTAGATGTTTTAAATATCAGAAGAGGAGTTGCATCTCCCTGATAAGATGGGCGATAACAAGAGGGGGTCTGCATGATAAAGAATTATTGAATATGTATCAGGATTACGGGAAATCATTGACTATGTATGAGGTGTACCTATATCTGTATCACGGTTTTACAAGTCGGTGTGCAAGTTTAGAGGAGCTATCCCCCTTGCACCCGGCGCTGCGCAACGCTGGAATAAACATACCTGCTTTATAACCCATCTCTGGATTATAGAGTTTGATTCCGCAAGTCAGTATTACGAGTTTGTAAAACTCATTGCGGTAGGAATGCTCCTAAGAAGGAGATTGCTGCCGTTATTTCTTGTTTGCAGAAAGCTCAGCCTTCACCCTCCCCTAGTAATCTACTTGATTCGGAGCGGTGGGAATCTTTCACCGCTGCCCTGCTCCAAAGAGCAATGCACGAGTATAAAGCGGAGGAATTAAAAACCTGGGGTTTGGTCCTGGGTGCACTCGAAGCGGCTAAGGAGGAGAGTAAATCGTTTGCTCCAGGTAATGCTTTGCTGGGGCCGGGGAACCGAGGGTTGGAGTCAGGGAGCGCGCTTATTTGCAGACCCCCGGAGGGAGAACAATGGCTTAAGATGGCGACAGCCACCCTGACTGCCCCCCCAACTCCACATGTGCAGCAGTTAAGAGATAAGTGGGGTGTCATGGTTTAATAATTTTGTAATTTTGCTATCAGTATTCCACATCATAACATCATATAAAGCATGAATAATTTTACTGAATCTGCTACTTACAGAAGAAGACTACATCTCCCAGGGAACAACACGATAGGTCACGGGACCTGGACTCTATATTAACTCGGTTGCAGACTAGACTGATCTCTCTCTTTCGAGTTCTGGCGTTCAGGGGAGTGTGTGGGAGCCTTCAGCGTCTCGCCTAAATTTCACAGTAGGCCTCTCGGTTACGAGACTCATTCTCTCTCCTATTTTGTCTGATTCGTTAGCTCAATTTTCAATTATATTATATTATATTTTATTATCCTGTATTTCGATATAGTATTTAGTAAATAAGTGTGCCTCCTTAGATCGTTGACGCTGTTTTCTTTTCCTAATTAACTTTTTCCTTTTGGCCTAGGGCCCCCGCGGGGCCCACGGCCCCTGTCACGGGTGCAAGTGGATTTTTTCGTTCAAACCGTGACAGATTTTGGTGGAGAATGTGGGCAATTTGAGTTGCTGTTTTTCTGTGTTTTCTTCTGTTGCTCTTTTAGCTTTTAACAGGGCTACAAGTTGTTTTTCTTTGTTAAGGAGCTATCTTAGGTTTGCGATTCTGCGCCTGCGAGCTTGACCTTGAAAGTCCAGGCGGACTGCCAATACTCCGGTTTATTTTATAAACACTACTGAGCTTTGCGTTTTTAACTTTTTTTTTCTCTCTATTAAAAAAAATAATAATAATAAAAATGTTCTCTCTACTAAGTTGGCTTTATAAGGTACTGCATTTCATTAGTTCCTCTTTTATGATGCTCCAACATATTGGACCATGTTTAAGCTAGCCCATTTTACCTATGAAGTTATAGGAATGTATTATAGATTGAAAGCACGGTTAGCAACGCTTACTTGGTATTTGCATGCAGCTCCAGAGGGAGCAACTAATGCAGCTAATGCAACCAATAGTACGGAAATGGTGGTTTTTGAGCGTGCTCTTCCTTTTTTCTTTGCATCCTTCAAGCAGTCTTCGACTGACCAGTTGTCCCAGTGGACCACACTGTCAATCGTATTAATCTCCCTTAATTTACTGTTGGTTATTGTAGTGATCTCACTCAGTATCTGGATTTATAACCTCAGGAGGAAGTCTTCCCTAGAATTAGAGAATACTGAGTGGCAGGGAGTGTGGAGAGACTTTGGAGAGACTTTTAGAAGACAGACATCTTTAGTGTCATGGAGCTTTACTCCTGAACACTTAAAGAATCCCAAGAGTTTGACCGCATATTTCAGACAGGAATGTTGTGGCTCAGGCAGATCTCAGGAGGCACAAATGACTTGGGGCCTAGCTCATGCTTATCGGGCCTTATTTAATACCATTTCTGAGAGGGAAGTTTTTGATGCTGAGAGAGGGAGTCTCAGGGCTGAGAATGAGAGTCTCCTTGATGAGAGAAATAACCTCCTACAACAAAAAGATTCATTCTGGTATGAGAAAGAGAGTCTCAGAGCTGAGAGAGAAGACCTCCTATATCAACGAGACACATATTGGTATGAGAAAGAATCCCTGCAATCCAAACTCAACACTCTCCAGTCCGAGCACAACGCTCTCCGGTTCGAGCACAGCACTCTCCAGTCCGAGCACAACGCTCTCCAGTCCGAGCACGGCACTCTCCAGTCCGAGCACAACGCTCTCCAGTCCGAGCACGACACTCTCCAGTCCGAGCACAACGCTCTCCGGTCTGAGCACAACGCTCTCCAGTCCGAGCACAACGCTCTCCGGTCCAAGCACGACACTCTCCAGTCCGAGCACAACGCTCTCCAGTCCGAGCACAACACTCTCCAGTCCGAGCACAACGCTCTCCAGTCCGAGCACAACGCTCTCCGGTCCGAGCACAACGCTCTCCAGTCCGAGCACAACGCTCTCCGGTCCAAGCACGACACTCTCCGGTCCGAGCACAACGCTTTCCAGTCCGAGCACAACGCTCTCCGGTCCGAGTACGGCACTCTCCAGTCCGAGCACAACGCCCTCCAGACTGAGAATAGCTGCCCCCAGTCTGAGCGCGACATTCTCCCGTCGGAGCGTGACACCCTCCAGACTGATTACAACGCCCTCCAGTCTGAGCACAACATCCTCCAGTCCGAGAGTAACACCGTCCGATCTGAGCGAGATGTCCTCCGGTCCATGTACAGCGACCTCAAGGTTCAATTCGATGCTATCAAGATCGATCGTAACAACCTCCAGACCATGTACGATGCCATCCAATCTGAGCGCAACACTCTCCAGTTCAAACACGACGCGCTTCAGTCCGGGCTCGACACAATTCAGTCCATGTACAATGCCCTCAGGGCTGAGTTCGACACCCTGGAGTTTGAGCGCGATCTCCTCCGATCCAAGCTATGCACCCTCCAGTCCAAGGGGAACATCCCCAAGTCTGAACCGTATGTACCACACCTTGACCAACTACCAGGGGCACCAGATACAATGTTGGTTGCCCCTGTAAGAGGGCGAAAAATAAAACAATTTTCAACTCAGTTATAGAAAATGCAGAAGGAGTTAGAAGAGCGGAGGGAGTTAGGAGAGCAGGACTCAGGAGAGCAGGGGGACTCAGGAGAGCAGGGGGAGTCAGAAGACCAGAAGAAGTTGGAGGAGCAGAGGATGTTAGGAGAGAGAAAAAAGAAGGAGGGTTACCTGGAGGAAATAATACAAGAGTCAGAGTCAGATGAAGAAGAGGAGCCAAAAGTTAGATTTTCTTTACGAGAATTTCTCGAGTACAAACTTCTAGATGGGGAAGCCTCATCAACACAGTTGCCACCATCAACACCTGGGACTCTTGATAGAGCAAAAGGTGAGCAAAGTATTACGACCATTATTGATAGATCTTTAAAACTGAGTGAAATTCGGTATCTAAGAAAGGATTACACACATCAACCAAAAGAACATATGGTCACTTGGTTACTTCGATGCTGGGACAATGGTGCCAGCAGTGTGTGGCTTGATGGCAATGAAGCTCGCCAACTGGGTAGCATTTCCAGAGATGCACGTGTGGACAGAGGTATTGGCACATGCCAAGATCAGTCCTACACCCTCTGGAAGCGGATGTTGATAGCGGTAAGAGATAGATTCCCCTTTAAACGGGACTTGGAGCCTGAGAAAAGGAAATGGACTGATATAGAGAAAGGCATCCAAACCTCGGTTTGGAAATGCTATACAGCTGTGTCATGGGCTGTGTAGCATTTCCACCAGAGCATTTTATCTCAAAGTTTGGATGCCTTTCCGTTGTGCTCGGACTGGAGAGTGTCGTGCTTGGACCGGAGAGCATTGTGCTCGGACTGGAGAGTGTTGTGCTCGGACTGGAGAGCGTTGTGCTCGGACTGGAGAGTGTCGTGCTTGGACCGGAGAGCGTTGTGCTCGGACTGGAGAGCGTTGTGCTTGGACTGGAGAGCGTTGTGCTCAGACCGGAGAGCGTTGTGCTCGGACTGGAGAGTGTCGTGCTCGGACTGGAGAGCGTTGTGCTCGGACTGGAGAGTGCCGTGCTCGGACTGGAGAGCGTTGTGCTCGGACTGGAGAGTGCTGTGCTCGAACCGGAGAGCGTTGTGCTCGGACTGGAGAGTGTTGAGTTTGGATTGCAGGGATTCTTTCTCATACCAATATGTGTCTCGTTGATATAGGAGGTCTTCTCTCTCAGCTCTGAGACTCTCTTTCTCATACCAGAATGAATCTTTTTGTTGTAGGAGGTTATTTCTCTCATCAAGGAGACTCTCATTCTCAGCCCTGAGACTCCCTCTCTCAGCATCAAAAACTTCCCTCTCAGAAATGGTATTAAATAAGGCCCGATAAGCATGAGCTAGGCCCCAAGTCATTTGTGCCTCCTGAGATCTGCCTGAGCCACAACATTCCTGTCTGAAATATGCGGTCAAACTCTTGGGATTCTTTAAGTGTTCAGGAGTAAAGCTCCATGACACTAAAGATGTCTGTCTTCTAAAAGTCTCTCCAAAGTCTCTCCACACTCCCTGCCACTCAGTATTCTCTAATTCTAGGGAAGACTTCCTCCTGAGGTTATAAATCCAGATACTGAGTGAGATCACTACAATAACCAACAGTAAATTAAGGGAGATTAATACGATTGACAGTGTGGTCCACTGGGACAACTGGTCAGTCGAAGACTGCTTGAAGGATGCAAAGAAAAAAGGAAGAGCACGCTCAAAAACCACCATTTCCGTACTATTGGTTGCATTAGCTGCATTAGTTGCTCCCTCTGGAGCTGCATGCAAATACCAAGTAAGCGTTGCTAACCGTGCTTTCAATCTATAATACATTCCTATAACTTCATAGGTAAAATGGGCTAGCTTAAACATGGTCCAATATGTTTGGAGCATCATAAAAGAGGAACTAATGAAATGCAGTACCTTATAAAGCCAACTTAGTAGAGAGAACATTTTTATTATTATTATTTTTTTTAATAGAGAGAAAAAAAAAGTTAAAAACGCAAAGCTCAGTAGTGTTTATAAAATAAACCGGAGTATTGGCAGTCCGCCTGGACTTTCAAGGTCAAGCTCGCAGGCGCAGAATCGCAAACCTAAGATAGCTCCTTAACAAAGAAAAACAACTTGTAGCCCTGTTAAAAGCTAAAAGAGCAACAGAAGAAAACACAGAAAAACAGCAACTCAAATTGCCCGCATTCTCCACCAAAATCTGTCACGGTTTGAACGAAAAAATCCACTTGCACCCGTGACAGGGGCCGTGGGCCCCGCGGGGGCCCTAGGCCAAAAGGAAAAAGTTAATTAGGAAAAGAAAACAGCGTCAACGATCTAAGGAGGCACACTTATTTACTAAATACTATATCGAAATACAGGATAATAAAATATAATATAATTGAAAATTGAGCTAACGAATCAGACAAAATAGGAGAGAGAATGAGTCTCGTAACCGAGAGGCCTACTGTGAAATTTAGGCGAGACGCTGAAGGCTCCCACACACTCCCCTGAACGCCAGAACTCGAAAGAGAGAGATCAGTCTAGTCTGCAACCGAGTTAATATAGAGTCCAGGTCCCGTAACCTATCGTGTTGTTCCCTGGGAGATGTAGTCTTCTTCTGTAAGTAGCAGATTCAGTAAAATTATTCATGCTTTATATGATGTTATGATGTGGAATACTGATAGCAAAATTACAAAATTATTAAACCATGACACCCCACTTATCTCTTAACTGCTGCACATGTGGAGTTGGGGGGGCAGTCAGGGTGGCTGTCGCCATCTTAAGCCATTGTTCTCCCTCCGGGGGTCTGCAAATAAGCGCGCTCCCTGACTCCAACCCTCGGTTCCCCGGCCCCAGCAAAGCATTACCTGGAGCAAACGATTTACTCTCCTCCTTAGCCGCTTCGAGTGCACCCAGGACCAAACCCCAGGTTTTTAATTCCTCCGCTTTATACTCGTGCATTGCTCTTTGGAGCAGGGCAGCGGTGAAAGATTCCCACCGCTCCGAATCAAGTAGATTACTAGGGGAGGGTGAAGGCTGAGCTTTCTGCAAACAAGAAATAACGGCAGCAATCTCCTTCTTAGGAGCATTCCTACCGCAATGAGTTTTACAAACTCGTAATACTGACTTGCGGAATCAAACTCTATAATCCAGAGATGGGTTATAAAGCAGGTATGTTTATTCCAGCGTTGCGCAGCGCCGGGTGCAAGGGGGATAGCTCCTCTAAACTTGCACACCGACTTGTAAAACCGTGATACAGATATAGGTACACCTCATACATAGTCAATGATTTCCCGTAATCCTGATACATATTCAATAATTCTTTATCATGCAGACCCCCTCTTGTTATCGCCCATCTTATCAGGGAGATGCAACTCCTCTTCTGATATTTAAAACATCTAATCCCCTCCTCGCCAGGGTGTCTCAGGGAGATCTCACTCCTTATCTGCATCCTTCCTGCTCTCCCAGACCCACTGTCTCCATTCCTTGTTATTCTAACTAACTAAATCATTTTCTGTAAACTACCTTTCACTATCCCCCTTTTAGCCCCCCTTTATTATGAATTTCAGCAGAGCATCTGTTTCCTGCTTCACTGTTCAATACTACCTTAATGATGGATTGATTCCATGTTTTTTCTGGTGCTCGACACCGTACGTCCTCGCACCCTTTGTATATACCCGGGCCCAAAGTCCCATGGTCTTCCACGGTCTCACCGCAGGATAAACAGCAGCTGCATTCAATTTCGCCCCCTAGGCGCTTCCACGGGATCTAACCATAGGATTCGTGTCCGTCTCGCGGTTAGCCGTCGCAAACTCACTCTCAGAACGTCCTCACACGGGGCGCCAATTGTTGCCTTGTGCAAGGTAACCTTAAGAACTATGTCCCTCATTGAGAATGTGCTTCTGACGGCCCCCTGACCAAGTTACACGCTGATTACACCAATATGGTGAGCTGTAAAATGGCGTTTATTCAACCGCGTGAGCCCCTTATATAGGGCTTGTATTTCAGTCTCATACATATACATTACCGAGCGGGGAAGACCTATCGCGTTACAACTCGAGAGTTCGAGCTGAATCTTATTTACATGTAACAGCCTGTCCATACACGCCCACCGAACTCATGGACCTAGTGCAACGATTTAGGCAAAGGCCAAGGGAAAGTGTTCCAGCTTGGTTATTACGGTTATGGGATTCGGGGGCAGAAAGTGTACTGGTTAGTGGCCCCGAAGTATCCAAGTTGGCCACAATAACAATACATCCTGCCCTTAGGCAGAGACTGTATGCTGGGACTCAATTCCCTGAAGAAAATCATTCAATTGTAGACTGGCTAATGGCTGCTTGCCGTATGGTGTGGCCAAATAAAACTGACATGCCAGTAAACTCAGGGATGTGGTCTTCTATGGAAGACCTTCAAAATTATATACGAGAATTAGGCATGCGAGAGGCTATCTACGAAGATACATTTGATAGCCCTGATATGGTAAGATTCTCCGCAGGAATGAGGGACCTAATTTTACAACAAGCTCCCTCGCATATGTATGGAACACTGGTTTCCATACTCAACCCATTTGTAGCTGCAGAAGCAGCAGTCCAACAAGCTGCCCAATTGGTGGCGGACCTTGGGGAAACTGAGCGCTTACGAACTAAGCGCAATATCAGGGTGATTGAGGATGCCGAGGCTTTTCCAATAGTGCGAGCCAGAAGATCGGCCCCGCGAACCCCTCGGGCAGGACCTGTTAGAGTATCCCGGAAACAAATGTTCAAATATCTGCTCCGGGCAGGCGTTCAATTTTCAAAAATTGATGGTCAGCCCAATCACGTTCTCCTTCAGTTGTGGAAGCAGCTGAAGAATGAACAAAAATTTCAGAATAACCCCAAAAGACCAGGGATAAGACTTATAGAGTGGAGACCAACAACAACATGGAATTTAGAAGACTTTGTAGTTCTGAATAGGAAAAAGAAGCCGCCTCAGGTGCCTCGGGTCACGATACCAGAGGTATCAGAGGTAAAAGACTTGAACCTGGCTCAGTTCATGGCGTGACGAGGGACGTCAGTCCCCCTAGGGCCTCTAGACGGGACCGGAGGCCCTATGTAGAATTGACGATATACTGGTCCCGAAAGAATGTACAGTAGGTTATGGCCCTAGTTGATACTGGGGCAGAGACATCTATAATATATGGGGACCCAAGCAAATTCAAAGATAATGGAGTGATGATTGGAGGTTTTGGGAGACAGACCATTCCAGTCACCCAAACCTGGGTAAAATTGGGGATCGGGCGCCTCCCACCACAAGAGTACAAGGTATCCATTGCTCCAATTCCGGAGTATATATTAGGAATTGATATCTTGTGGGGTCTGGCTCTCCATACAACAGTGGGAGAGTTCCGGCTGCGGCAGAGATGCATTAGTATCCGGGCAATTCAGACAATACTGAGAGGCCATGCAAAACATGAGTCTATTTGTCTGCCAAAGCCGCGCCGGATTACTAATGTAAAACAGTACAGACTCCCGGGTGGGCAGGATGAAATAACAAAAACGGTGCAGGAATTAGAAAAAGTGGGTATTATAAGGCCTGCACATCGCCCATACAGCTCCCCAATATGGCCAGTACAAAAGCCAGATGGAACATGGAGGATGACAGTAGACTACAGGGAATTGAATAAGGTCACGCCACCCGTTCATGCGGCCGTACTCAATATTGCCTCCCTAATGGACACACTAAGCAGGGAAATCAAAATATATCACTGTGTCTTAGATTTAGCGAATGCATTCTTCAG